>NW_025333513.1:1360000-2040000 GCF_019186645.2 Phyllostomus hastatus | reverse complement strand
GGAAGGGAGGGAGAAAGAAAGGGAGAGAAACATTGATCAGTTGCCTCTTGTACATGCCCCAGCTAGGGGGACCTGGACCTTCAACTCAGGCATGTGCCCTGACCAGGAATTGAACCAGGAACCTTTCGGTTTACAGAAAAACGCACAACAAGTTGAGCCATGTAAGTCAAGGCAGTTTACTGAATATTTTAAGGCCACCATTGAAACCTACTAGTCAGAAAAAAATGATTCCTTTCAAAATATTACTGCTCATTGACAATGCACCTGGTCACCCAAGTGTTCTGATTGATATGTGCAATGAGATTAATGCTATTGTTTTCATGCCTGCTAACACAAAAACTGTAACCACACAAGAACTTTATTCCCATAATATGACTTCATATTTAATTTAAGATAGATTTGTCAAGTCATAATAGCACCATGACATATTCCATGTCTACTCCCATAATCATTAAGCACTTAAGACATCAGCATCAAACCATCTTAAGAAAAAACCTCGGGTCTGTTGATAAAGGGAAGAGAGTTTCAGTCATACTGAAGATAACATCTTGATCATCTTGACATTGATTGTGTTTAAGCTACAGTCTCAGGAAAGCCGAATGATTCTACTGACCACACCTTCATGAAACTAGTCAGAAGGAAGCCATGGCTGACATCAGAACCTGATACAATGACCAACTACTTTCTACCCTGTCTGCAGCTAATCAGTAGGACCCACGACTCCAACTCCATTAGTCACAATGACTAATGATTTTTCCCGTATATATTCTATCCCCTGGGAGCCATCAGGGCGCCAGGTCTTAGAGCACTTGCTCATCTGTGTCTTAGGGCTTGACACCATTTCCTAAAATAAATCTTTACTTTATTTCCTGTAAACTCCTACTGGGCTTTGATGCACATGGGCAAACATTTGGTAACATTTATTCTGCAGCTCATGGGTCAAGGAGTAATTTCAACTGTCAAGCCTTATTATTTAAGAAATCTCATAAGGTTATAGCTATCATAGAGAGTGATTCCACTGATGGATCTGGGCAAAGATTTAAAATCTTCTGAAAAAGATTTGCCATTGCAGATGCCATTAAGAACATTGTGATTCATGAAGAGGTCAAAATGTCAACATTAGCAAGTTTGGAAAAAGTTGATTCAATCCTTGTGAATGACTTTGAGGGATTCAAGACATCAGTCAAGGAAGTAGCATGGTTGTGATGGAAACAGTAAGTGAACTAGAATTAGAAGTGAAACCTTCTAATGTGACTGAATTGATACAATCTCATGATAAAACATTAATGGTTGAGAAGTTGCTTCCAGAAGAGCAAAGAAAGTGGTTTCTTGACATAGACTCTATTTCTAGTGAAGATGTTGAAGTGACAACAAAGGATTTATTTATTTATTTTTAGTTCATTTTTTAATTGCTGTTCAAGTACAGTTTTCTGCCCTTTCCCCCCAACCCAGTCCAACACCTCAGTTCTCCCCACCTCCCTCCCCTGTTTCCACACCCTTGTTATTGTCCATGTGTCCTTTATAATTGTTCCCACAAATCCTTCACCTTTTCCCCTGAAATTCCCTCCCCTCTCCCCTCTGGTCACTTTCAGCCTCTTCTCAATTTCAGTGTCTTTGGTTATATTTTGCTTGCTTGTTCATTTTGGTGATTAGGTTCCTGTTAGAGGTGACATCATATGGTATTTTTCTTTCACTGCCCGGCTTATTTCACTTAGCACAATGCTTTCCTGTTCCATCCATGCTGTCACAAAGGCTAGGAGCTCCTTCTTTCTTTCTGCTGCATAGAATTCCATTGTGTAAATGTACCACAGTTTTTTTGATCCCTTCATTTACTGATGGGCACCTACATTGCTTCCAACACTTGGCTATTGTAAATTGTGCTGCTATGAACATTGGGGGTGCATAGGTTCTTTTGGATTGTTGTTTCAGTGTTCTTAGGATATAATTCTAACAGTGGAATTGCCAGGTCAAAAGGCAGTTCCACTTTTAGTTTTCTGGAAATTCCATACTGTTTTCCATAGTGGTTGCACCAGTCTGCAATCCCACCAACAGTGCACCAGGGTTCTCTTTTCTCCACAACCTCTCCAACACTTGTTTGTTGGTTTGTTTATGATAACCATTCTGACTGGTGTGAGGTGGTATCTCATTGTGGTTTTAGTTTGCATCTCTCTAATAGCTAGGGATACTGAGCATCTTTTCATAATGACAACAAAGGATTTAGAATGTTACATAAGCTTTGTTGATAAAGCAGAGTTTGAAAGGATTGATTCCAATTTTGAAAGTTCTATTGTGGCTAGAATGCTATCAAATAGCATCACATACCACAGAGAATCATTTGTGAAGGGAAGAGTCAACCAATGTGCCAAATTTCATTGTTGCCTTATTTTAAAAATTGCCACAGTCACCCCACCATCCTGTTCAGTTGTTAAGGCAAGATCCTGCACCAACAAAAAGATTATGACTTGAAAGCTCAGATGACTGTGAGCATTTTTTTAGCAACTAATTATTTCTAAATTAAAATACATACATTTTTAAAAAGATTTTATTTATTTGTTTTAGAGAGAGGGGAAGGGAAGGAGAAAGAGAGGGAGAGAAACATCAGTGTGTGGTTGCCTGTCATGCACCCCATTCTGGAAACCTGGCCCACAACCCAGGCACATGCCCTGACTGGAAATTGAACCAGCAACTCTTAGGTTTGCAGGCTGGAGCTCAACCACTGAGCTACACCAGCCAGGGCTGTACCTTGTTTTCTTTAGGCATAATATATTGCACACTTAATAGACTGCAGTATATTATAAACATAACCTGTATATGTCCTGGAGGGAAAAACATTCATATGACTCACTTTATTGTGATATTCCCTTTATTGTGTTGGTCTAGAATGGAACTTGCAATATATCTGAGGTATAGCTGTACCAACAGGACCTTGGTCTGACCCTGCAGCCATCCAACTCAGAGAAGAGTCAGAACCTCAAATGTAGGGCTAGTCTTGGAGTCCCCTGAGCTTTATGCTGGGGGAAATGTCATGTTATGTGCTGGTCTCAGCCTATCAATAATAAATGTTGTTGTTGGACTGGCCCTTGTAGTTCTTATTGTGATTACAGGATGCCTTTCAACAATAACTATCAAGTAAAGATTTATTACTTACAGGACCTGAAAATTGCATAGTACTCATAGGGCCACACAGGGACGTCATGGGTAGAGAGTGAGAGAGTACGTGCATGGGCTTGGGGTTCTGTTCTATGGGGTGGGAGCCTAGAGTTTCTGAGGCTCACACTTCATTGGTGAATTTAAAACATGAGTGGGAATTTAAAGAGCAGGCAGAGAAAAAAAACAAGTGGCCCAAATGGTCATTTATCAAAATCAACCAAAATCTTTTCAAAAGTTCAGAAATAACAGAATTAAAACTAATGGATCACTTAAGTACATATCAAGAAGACAGTTTGCAAACAGAGTGCACTCAAATCCAAATATGGAATTACGGTTAAAGGTATATTGTTATAAAGCAGCTTAAATAGTGAGGAGGCAATGACTTTATTCTTCACAGTACTTGGTTCTAATGTTAGAGTTTTCTTCAATGACAGGAAATTGGTCAGCGGTTACCTTATATCAACCTTGGGAAACTGTGTAAGTTTTACTTACAATTTTCAGAGGTGCAGTCAAGAAATGACCCAAATGATCTCTGGCTGGTGTGGCTCAGTGGACTGAGTGCTGGCCTGTGAACCAAATGGGTCGCCAGTTCAATTCCCAGTCAGGGCACGTGCCCGGGTTGTGGGCCAGGTGCCCAGTAGGGGGTGCCTGAAAGACGATCACACATTGATGTTTCTTTCCCTCTCTGTTCCCTTCCCTTCCCTCTCTAAAAATAAAATCTATTTTTGAAAAAAAGAAAAGAATGACCCAGATCAAGTTAGTCTTACAAAATAAGCTATATTAATCTTTGTTTATATGACTCGACTGGTTTTGTCTGCTCTGTAAATTTTCAAGTTTAGTCTCTGTTTTGATTTCAGCAATCTCTAAAACAAATGAGCCTGGGAGGGGGAAGTGGCCTGACTCTTTATCTAGTCATATGTTTATTCAAGCACATTACATGACCCTTCTCCCTGCATAAAGCTCCTGAATAGAGCCATCTTTGAACTGAATGTCCCTGCAATCAGAGCATAAGTCAGGGACTTCCATTAAAAAGAAAAAAAATGTCAAATTTGATATTACATGTTATGTGATGGTGACCCCACTCAACAATTTAGTCCAACTTCAGGCTTAAACCAAGCCTTCGCAAGCACCTCCTCCCACCTCCCCCTTATTTTCCTTTGAAACAATGGGAAGGAAATTAAGCAAATAGCAGTCCTCAGCCATCAGTCTTCAAGCCTACCCAATAGATCAAGATTTCTGGGTCACATAGAAATGCTTTCTTAGTAAGTACCAAGGAAGACCCAACCATGGTTTCCTAGACAGGAGGTGTCAAGTCAGGGTGTACTGAATAAAGAACAGACCACTGTCTGGGGTCAGGGCCTGATGATCCTCTCTGAAAGGCTAAAGTTCTTTTTAGCCTTTGTTATTAAAGTTCAAGGAAGTTCAAGGGGCAAACTGATGCTATTCGAAGTCATAAGATACAGATGAGCTAAGATACCTGGGATATCATATCTTTCCAGTGGGTGAATTTCTTGTACTTATCTCCAGGCACTTTCTGGTGCTAAGGTGCAGATGCAGAATAAACATCATAGTCACTGAGCATAAGTCAAAGGGGTGAGGACATAGTGAGGATGGCTTCCTTAGGGGCCCCCAGAAGCCACTGAGCCATCTCTGCCTTGAGAGGATTTGGGAATTTTGAAAGTGTTATCTAATTTATCAGATTTGGATACAATTTGGTCACACAGTGAAAAAAAAAACACCCCAACATATTTTGGGGATTCTGCCTGCAGTTGAAAGAGAAATCTAAAGCCCTGGCTGGTGTAGCTCAGTGGATTGAGCACGGGCTGGGAACCAAAGTGTCCCAGGTTCGATTCCCAGCCAGGGTACATGCCTGGGTTGCAGGCCATAACCCCTAGCAACCACACATTGATGTTTCTCTCTCTCTCTCTCTCTATCTATCTCCCTCCCTTCCCTCTCTAAAAATAAATAAATAAAATCTTTAAAAAAAAAAAAAGAAAGAGAAATCTAGTAATGTCCAAGCCTCAGTCTCTGTCTGTGAATCTCTAGGATCTTCTCCATGATCCTGTCTAACACTTGGCTTTCAGGTGGCATGATGACCATCCCAGAATCTCTACATGTCCCTTGCCACCTCTGGTAGAGCCCCTAGAGTTCTGGCATACCTCCAGTGATGACAGCGTCCCCAGTGTTGATACATCTTTGCCCCATCACTGCTTTTTTATAAAGATTTTATTTATTTATTTTTAGGAAGAGGGGAAGGGAAGGAGAGAAGGAGATAAATATCAATGTGTGGTTGCCTCATGCGCCCCCTACTGGGGACCTGGCAGGCAACCCAGGCATGTGCTCTAGATTGGGAATCAAACTGGATACTCTGGTTCGCAGGCTGGCACTCAATCCACTGAGCCACACCAGCCAGGGCCCATCACTGTATTTTAATACCAGGTTTCTGCACAGAGGAACCAGGATGGTGTATACGCTTCCTTCAACAGGCCTCTGCCTACACTGGCTGGGACTGCTGGCTTTCTTGGTCCTTACCTTCTTGTTCTGAAGCAGAAGGCTTTCAAAAGAAGCTCAAATTTACCCATATCCAGGGATATATTGATTAATGTTTCATTTTGAGGCTGTTTCTTTCACTCACTTACTTAAACAGTCAACAAATATTTATTGATGGCCAACTTCGTGCCATTAATGTGCTAAGCACTGGAGTAGTAGCAAACAAACATTTGATGAGACATTACAATGAAATGTGGAGTGAGTTAAGAAAGAGGAAATAAAATGTGTTATGAGAGGTGTCGAGCAGGAACACCTAACCTAGTGTGAGACAACAAAGAGCTTTCTAAGGACGTGAAGTTCATGACTAGTAGAAATTGGTCCGGTGGAAGAGTTGAGGGCTGAAAAGCTCACTGTTTTATACAAATTGTTTCTGGCAGTAGAAAAACACTTCATGAGATTAATATTACTTGGATACAGAGCTGTACATTTAAAAACACCATATACTTTTCCAGAGAAGAGGAAAAAAGAGAGTATACTTTCAAACAATTTAAAAGATTTGATATAACCTTTATAACATTAAACAAAATAGCACAAGAAAGAAAAAAACTATAGGCTAGTCTCACTGACAAACATAGCTGGAAAAATCCTAAACAAAATGTGTGCAAGTCAAATCCAACAGCATACATGCGCGCATGTGCATGTGAGTATAACACTAACCTGACAATGAAGGAGGGAATAAACATAAATAAGCATTTGATTGTCTACATAGAAAACCCAGCACATCATCAGAATTGATAGAAAAACTTACATATGTTACTGCATATAAGATTAGTAAGCAAAATAATTATTTTTCCTTTATACCAGCAGCAGATAGTAAGAAAACATAATTTTTTAAGCTCTTTATAATACAATAAAGAATTAAGATAACTAGGAATAAATCAAATAAAATTTTTCAAGAAGTTTCTGAGAAAATTATAGTATTTTATTGAAAGGTGCTAAAGAAAAAAAAAGGTGCTAAAGAAGACCTAAGTAAACAGAGAGACATACCATGTTTATGAATGAGAAGACTAAAACTACAGTGCTGTCAACTTCCCCTAAATTAATCTATGACTGTAATGCAATTCCAATGAAAATACCCAGTAATATTATTTCTGGACTCCACAGACTATTTTTAAAATTTATGTGGATGAACACAAGGCCAAGAATAACCAAGATAAGTTTGAGGGTTTGCCTTACTATATATCAAGAATTATAGTAACTCTTTAGGAATTAGGATAGTCTGGTATTGATACAGGAATAAAGTAATAGCCCCATAGAGCACAAAAGAGACCTTACCCCCCCCAAAAAAAAATCATGCGTGACTATGAACACCCAATATTAGACATAGGTAGGTAGGCTGTTCTTGTGCTGTGGAAAGGATTGAGTATTCAATAAATTGTGTGAAGCAATTGGTTATTCATTTGAAAAAAATTTATTTTATATGAAACTAGATTTCTATCTCATTCTGTGCAGAAAAAGGAGGTGCAGCTTGACCAAACACCGAAATGTGAAAAGCAAAAATGTTTAACTTTTAGAAAATATAGGACTATAGGTTATTGGGATAAGATAGAATTTCTGAAACAAGATACTTGAAAAACACAAGCCCTCAGGGAAAAGATAGCTAAATTTGTGTTAAAATTAATAACTTCTACACTTGGCTGGGGTTACTCAGTGGGTTGAGCATTGGACAGTGAACTAAAATGGTTGCTGATTCAATTCCCGATCAGGGCACATTCCTGGGTTGTGGGCCAGGTACCCAGCTGGGGGCATTCAAGAGGCAACAGATTGACTTCTGGCCAAGATGGAGGCGTAGGTAGACACACTGTGCCTCCTTGCACAACCAAAATAAGGACAACAACAATTTAAAAATAAAATAACAACCAGAACCGACAGAAAATTAAACTGTGTGGAAGTCCAACAACCAAGGAGTTAAAATAGACACATTCATCCAGACCAGTAGGCAGGGCAGAATTGGGCAACTGGGTGGAGAGGGGTCACGGCACAAAAAAAGTGGCACCAGGCACACAAGGCGGAAGCGGGCGGACCCTGGGCACACAGACGGCGGCTGGCAGACCCTGGACACGGGGTGGCAACGGGCAGACCCAGCAAGGTGGCGATTGTGAAGTGAGGCACTGTGCAAGATAGCTGGCTGACCGGGCAGTCCCACATTCACCCGCAGATAAACCAGGTGGGGCTGGGGAGCCAGAGAGACCACATAACCCAGGGTCCCAGCACCAAGAAATAAAGCCTCAAGACACCAACTGGGGACACCTGTGGGAGTTGAGGCGCAGGGAGAGACTCCCAGCCTCACAGGAGAGTTCTTTTGAGAGACCCACAGCGTCCTAGAAAGTACACAAGCCCACCCACACAGGAATCAGCACCAGAAAGGCCCAGTTTGCTTGGGGGAAGCGTTGGAAGGCACTGAAATAGACAGAGGGCAGAGCAAGTGCCATTGTTCCCTCTTGGACCCCGCCCCCACATACAGCATCACAACCCAGAAACTGGGTTGCCCCGCCCTAGTGAACACCTAAGGCTCCACCCCTTATGTGTAACAGGTGTGACAAGACCAAAAGGCTCAAACAGAAGAACAAATCAAAGTTCCAGAGCAAATACAACTGAGTGACGAAAAGCTAGCCAACCTATCAGATGCACAGTTCAAAGCACTGGTGATCAGGATGCTCACAGAATTGGTTGAATTTGGTCGCAAGTTAGATGAAAAAATGAAGGCTCTGCTAAGTGAAATGAAGGAAAATGCACAGGGAAGCAATAGTAATGGGAATGAACCTGGGACTCAAATCAATGGGGTGGACCAGAAGGAAGAAAGAAACAACCAAACAGAAAAGAATGAAGAAACAAGAATTCAAAAAAAATGAGAGGCTTAGGAACATCCAGGACATCTTTAAACATTCCAACATCTGAATTATAGGGGTACCAGAAGGGGAAGAGGAAGAACAACAAGTGGAAAAGTTATTTGAACAAATAATAAAGGAGAATTTCCCCAATCTGGCAAAGGAAATAGACTTCCAGGAAGTCCAGGAAGCTCAGAGAGTCCCAAAGAACTTGGACCCAAGGAGGAACACATCAAGGTATATCATAATTACATTAGCCAAGATAAAAATGAAGGAGAGAATCCTAGAAGCAGCAAGAGATAAGAAGACAGTTACCTACAAAGGAGTGCCCATCAGACTGTCAGCTGATTTCTCAAAAGAGACCTTGCAGGCAAGAAGGGGCTGGAAAGAAGTATCTGAAGTCATGAAAGGCAAGGACCTACATCCAAGATTGCTCTATCCAGCAAAGCTTTCATTTAGAATGGAAGGGCAGATAAAATGCTTCTCAGATAAGGTCAAGTTAAAGTTCAGCATCATCAAACCCTTATTATATGAAATGTTAAAGGGATTTATCTAAGAAAAAGAAGATAGTAAAATGACAGCAAACTCACAGTTATTAACAACCACACCTAAAATAAAAACCAAAGGAAACTAAGCAAACGACTAGAACAGGAACAGAACCACAGAAATGGAGATCACATGGAGGGCTAGCAACAGGGAAGTGGGAGGAGGAGAGAGGGGGAAAAGGTATAGAGAATAAGTAGCATCAATGGTAGGTAGAAAATAGACAGGGGGAAGGCAAGAATAGTATGGGAATTGTAGAAGCTCAAGAACTTACGACACATGGACATGACCTAAAGAAGGAGAATGTGGGTGGGAGAGGGCATGCAGGGTGGAGGGGAATGAAGGGGGTAAAATGGGACAAATGTAATAGCATAATCCATAAAATATATTTTTTTGAAAAAAAGAGGCAACAGATTGATGTTTCTAGTCCACATCGATGTTACCTCTGAGAATGTGTAACAGAGTAGCCCGGCCTTAGGATTATGAGGGAGACTTTTAATTGGTTATATTTTTTAAAGGTGAAATTCACTAACAGTTAACCAACTCAAAGTGTTCAGTTCAGAGATATTTATTGTATTTATTGCGTTGGCCAAAAAGTCCCTTGTTTTTTTTTCCCATAAGATGACTATAGTAGTGCTTAGTTGTCCTTAACTTCATTCGAAACAAGTTCGAGAAGTTTCAAAGTTTCATGCTAGAAATTTCTCGCTGGAAAAGGCTCCACAGTTGGGTAGACCAGCTGATAGTGATCAAATTGAGACATTAACTGAGAACAATCAACATTATACCACACAGAAGATAGCCAACCTACTCAAAATATCCAAATCAATAAAGTTATTGGTGAAAATGAAAAATATCTTTTATTTTATGAAAAAATTAAAAGGACTTCTTTGCCACCCCAATACAACATTGTGCGACCACTACCTCTCTCTAGTTTTAAAACTTTGCCATCATCACATAAACACACTTCATGATTATTCATTAAATAATCACTCCACATTTCCCTGAACTACCCTCTCGTGACCTCTACTCTGCTCTCTATACCTATGTACTTGCTCATTCAGTATAAATAATATAAAAATAAACACATAATGTGTGACTTTTTTTATGTCTGGCTTCTTATACTTAGAGTAATGTTTTCTGCCCTGATCAGCATGGCTCAGTTGGTTGAGAGTCAACCCACAAAGCAACAGGTCATTGGTTTGATTCTTGGTCAGGGCTCATGCCTGGGCTGTGGGTTCAGTGCCCTGTCAGGGTGCATGCAAGAGACACCCAATTCATGTTTCTCTCTCACATCAATGCTTTTCTCCCTTTCTCCCTCCTTTCCCCTTTTCTAAAAATAAATAAATAAAATCTTTTTTAAAAAGGATATAGCTTTATAAAAGAATAATATTTTTGAGGTTCATCAAAACCGTAGCATGTAACAGTACTATGTTCCTTTTTTGGCTGAATAATATTCTATCCTGAGTATATATCACAATTTGTGTATCCATTTGTCCACTGATGGACTTTGGGCTGTTGGCACCTTTCTGCTATTATAAATAATGCTGCTACAAATATTCTTATACAAGTTTCTGTGTGGACATATGTTTTCATTTCTCTTGGGTATATGGCTAGGAGTAGAATATTGGGATCATAGCAAAGATAAAGGTGGACACTAGTTATGTGGTAAAGAGAGATTTTAGTCAATAATATACTATTACAATAAGGAAAAGAGCCCAGCATGAATAAAACTCCACTTTGAATAGTATAGAGGTAACTGAACATTTTAAAAGGAGAATGAAGAAATAAAGAGGGGATGAATAGGAGCACAGTAGAGTGAGGGAAGTAAAAAATTACAAAAAGTAGGAAAGGGGTAAGGTGTTGGTGAGCCTATGGGGCAATAGAGACCCTCTTATATTGGGTGGGAAGATAAACTGGAAAACCGCTGTGGAGACCACTTTGCAATATCCAGTACAGTTGATAATACAATTCCACTTGTAAGTTTATACCTAAACTCTCCCACATTTGCACAAGAAGGCATACAGAAGTATGTTCATTGAAGCATTGTTTTATACAGTGATAAATTGGAAATAACTTTAATATCCATAAATAAAAAGCTGGATACATTATTTGTGGTCAGTTTATATAATTGAATATTACAGAACTGCACCATCCAATATGGTAGCTATATGCCACATCTGGCTTTTTAAACTTAGGTTAAATTAATTAAAATTAATTCTGTGTTTTAAAATTTAAATTTATTTCCTCAGCTGTATTAGCTGCATTTCAAGTGCTCAGCAGCCACATGTGGCTAGTGGCCACCATAATGGACAGTGTAGATATAGAACATTTCCATCATTGTAGAAAGTTTTATGGAAAGCATTGTTACAGACAAATAATGAGCTATCTGGGTCTACATGTTTCAAAATACATACTCTCAAAAGTATAAGGTTGATAGGAAAAGCAAGCAAACTGCAGAAGGGCACCTAGAGTGCCTTCCCATTCAAGTGGTTTGGAAGAAATGGGTGATAGTTGTCTTCAGGGAAGGCAAGTGTGTGATGAGGGTGAAGTGGTGAGTAGACTTTCCAAATAGATCTTTTGTATCTTTTAAATTTCAAACCAAGCAATTGTATCCTCTATTTAAGTATATTAAGAGAGTTCTCCTGGCCCCAACAAAGTCAATAGAAAGGCCCAGTGTATGTACAGCCTGTTTGGATTTTGGCAAACCATATTTATTAGTTCTTTATTGGAACCTCCCACCAGGTTATCTAAAAAAAAGGAACCTTGTGTTTCTTTTCTGTGATATTTTACAATTTACACAGAATAAGAAATTCGAATATTTGCACCGAAGCTTCTACAACAAGGTTTTGCTCAATTCTGTGTTAACTACTTGTAGCAGTGAAAACCTTTCGATGTGGCAAAAAAAAAAAGTCTTGAAATTACTTGTGAAGGAAAGGGGCAATAGACAAATGTAATGTGAGCATTAAACCAAACTGCTACATGTTAGCTAATAAATAAATCTGGTTTGAGCACATTAAAAATGCTATATATTTTCACAGATACATAAAAATATGGTAATAGTACAAAACCATTCTTGGGAATGATCATCACACTCAGGCTAGAGGTTACCTCTGGGAGTGGGTAAGAGTACTAGGAAGAGCTATGCAGGGACATCAGCGAAGTCCGTAATGTTTTACTGATTTTAAAAGACAAAACAAATTATTAGTGTCAGATAAGGGGTCGATCATTCTGTGAGGTTCATTGTGGCTATACTTTGTAGTTTTCTACTTAACTATTCCATCATTTAAAAGACAGAAAAAGAAGGAAGAAAATGGTTCTAAATTTCAAATGTGAAGGCCTGGATATGAGAGAGAATGTAGCACTTTTGAGAAGATAGTAACTTCTATAGCCAGGTTTCAGTGTGAGGGTGGATTTGGCTAGGTGGACATGGACCAGCACATTGGACTATTTAAGCTGTGTTGAAAGAAAAAAAATATGTAAGGCCTACTTTTTAAAAAATTATATTTTATTGATTATACTATTACAGTTGCCCTGATTTTTCCCCTTTTGTACCCCTCCACCCAGCACCCACTACTCCCTCAGGCAATTCCTCTACCATTGTTTGTGTCCGTGGGTCATGCGTATAAGTTCTTTGGCTAATCCATTTCCCACACTGTACTTTACATCTCCGTGGCAATTCTGTAACTACCTATTTGTACTTAATCCCCTCACCTCTTCACCCATTCACTTCCCCCCTTCCATTTGGCAACCATCTGATAACAAACTTCTTTTCTCTTGCTGCTTTTTAAGAGCCTCTCTTTATCTTTAATCTTTGGCCTTTTAATTATGCTATGTCTTGGAGTGGGCCTCTTTGCATCCATCATAATTGGGACTCTCTGTGCTTCCTGGACTTGCAGGTTTATTTCCTTTACCAAATTAGGGAAGTTTTCTTTCACTATTTTTTTCAGATAGATTTCCAATTTCTTACTCTTTCTTTTTTTCTTCTGGCACCCATGTGATGCAAATATTGGACCTCTTGAAGTTGTCCCAGAAGCTGCTTATACTATCCTCATTTTTAAAAATTCTTTTATCTTCTTATTGTTCTGATCTGTTGTTTTTTCCATCTTTAAGTTCCAAATCGTTGATTTGATTCTTGGCTTCATTCACTCTACTGTTGTTTCCCTGTAAATTGTTCTTTATTTCCATTAGTGTATCCTTTGTTTCTCACTGGGTCTTTTTTATGCTGCTGAGGTTCTCACTAAGTTCCTTGAGCATCCTTACAACTAATGTTTTGAACTCTGCATATGATAGATTATTTCTCTTCATTTTGTTTAGCTCTATTTGTGGAGTTTTGATCTGTTCTTTCATTTGGGCCATGTTTCTTTGTCTCTTCATTTGGCCGCCTCCCTGTGTTTGTTTCTATGTATTAGGTAGAGCTGCTATGACTCCATGTCTTAGTAGTGTAGCCTAACGTAGTAGGTGTCCTGTAGGGTCCCACTGGCACATCTTCTCCACTCACCCAAGCTGGGTACCTGAGGTGCACCCTTCATGTGGGCTGAGTACACCCTTCTCTTGTAGTTGAGACTTGGTTGCTGTTGGCAGATCAATGGGAGAGATTTACCTAGGCCAGTCAGCTGCAAGGACTGGCTGTGACCACTGACCACCAACCTCTGCCCTCTGTGGAGGATCAGCTGTGCAGGGGCAGGGTCATGGTGCCCTGGCATGGTTTGTAGCTGTCCACTGGGAGCACTTATATTTTCTAAGAAAATATAAAATCAGATATATGAATTTTTCTTTGAAGAATGAAAGTTCATTCTTAACTAGCAAAGGGCTTGCTAACTAGATTTGGAAAACCCCACTAAACAAAGTATAGTTCCCAAAGTGAATACATTTTTTTACTTTGCACTTGCTGCTCTCAAGATTCTGGCAACAAAAGAGAAGAAAAATAAAAGTCTCCTAAATAGCAAAGACCTTGTATTTTATAATTTTGTTGTTCCAAGAGTTTGCAACACATTGTTCAGATAAATTACAATGATACCTGTGAAATTTAGTGATAGCTGAAAATTTGTATCAGTTGAGATAAATGATATTCAAAGGCAAATATATCAGTTTGTGGATATGATGGCAAAAGGCTCATCCCATTATTATTTTTAAATAAAGTACATCCTTTTAAAAAATTTATTTATTCATTTTTAGAGAGAGGGCAAGGGAGGGAGAAAGAGGGAGAGAAACATCAATGTGCATGAGAAACAGCAATATAGGCTGTTTCTCTCACACCCTCAACTGGGGACCTGGCTGATAACCCAGGTGAGTGCTGTGACAGAGAATCAAACTGGTTATCTCTCAGCTTGCAGGACGAGGGCCAAACCACTGGGCCACACCAGTAAGAGCTGAAGGACATTCTTTTTTTTTTTTTTTTAAGATTTCATTTATTTATTTTTAGAGAGGGAAGGGAAGGAAATAGAGAGAGAGAGAAAAACATCAATGTGAGGTTGCTGGGGGTCATGGCCTGCAACCCAGGCATGTAACCTTACTGGGAATCGAACCTGCGACACTTTGGTTCGCAGCCTGTGCTCAATCGCACTGAACCCCTTCAGCCCAGGGTTGAAGGACATTCTTAAAATTCCTCCCGCCCCCCATACCCTGGAAACCCAAAAACAGAACAATGCTCTTGCTTTCACTTTCTCTTGCACATCATGGTAAGAAGTTCAGACTTTAGACTTCAGCAATGAGAGGCAATGATTTTTTTTTATCTTCAGCAAAATTTATTTTATTTTTTTATTTTATTTTAATTGTTATTCAAATACAATTTTCTTTTACTCCCATCCCAGCTCACCCACCCAGCCCTCCCCACTTGCATCCCATTTCCACCCACTCCTGGTTTTTGTCCAGAGAGGCAATGCTTCTTAATCCAAGGAGGGATGGTTTTTGCACTTTTGAAAGATCGTGCTGGCTACAAAATGGAGAAAGAGTCAGTCAGGAGAGAATGAGGGGGCAGTTAGGATGCTGCTGTAGTAGTCCAGGTGAGAGGCAAGAGAAGCCTGACCTTCAGTGGTAGCAGTGGAGAGACAGAGAGGTCAGAGATGTGGAGGGATGCTTAGCACATAAAAATCTGCAGGACATGAAGGAGGATTAGATATATGTCTGGTGTTGGTAGAGGAGGAAGAAAGTCAGTGGGAGACAGGCACACACTGAGGAGCAAATGCCAGGGGGAGCTAAGAGCTCTATTTGGACATGTTGAGGCAGGGTGGCACCTAGGGTGTGCAGGGCTTTAGCAAATCTATGAACAAATTAATTTAAAACTATATCACAAAATACATAGGCCCAAGTGAAGTATAGTGACATATTGATGAAAATTTAGGTTGATGGGTGAAAAGATAAGCACTTGGATAATTTTATACCACCCATTGCCAAGAAATAGATATATTGGGTTGGCCAAAAAGTGCATTTAGTTTTTTTCCCATACGATGGCTCTAATTGTGCTTAAATTTAGATTTCTAGAAGTCTTTAACTTCATTTAAAAATATTTTTGTTATATTGTATTGTGACAACTGTCAGTTATATCAGCATGCATTTTATTCATTTTATTTTATTTATTTTTAAAAAGATTTTATTTATTTATTTATTTTTAGAGAGGGAAGGGAGGGGGAGAGAGAGAGAGAGAAACATCAATGTGCAGTTGCTAGGGGCCATGGCCTGCAACCCAGGCATGTGCCCTGACTGGGAATCGAACCTGTGATACCTGGTTTGCATATTTATTTTATTTTTATTTATTTTCTTTTTTTCTCCATGTCCCTCTTTTCACAATAGAGATCAGGCAAAGGGCCTGGGCTGAAGTGTATATGGGGTGGGTTTACGCTGCCTCCTCTTTCTGTACAGGCAGTGTAAGAACACAGCCTGTGGTAAGCACTGGGAGGCCTATATCAGCATGCATTTTTCTAAAAAATCAAAATTGGTGAATTTTTGGTAGCCATTTTAATATTGAAGATGGAAAAAATACACAACATTTTTGGCATATTATGCTTTATTATTTCAAGAAAGGTAAAAATGCAATTAAAATGCAAAAAGAGATTTATGCAGTATATGGAGAAGGTGCTGTGATTAATTGAACTTGTCAAAAGTAGCTTGTGAAGTTTCTTTGGTACTATTGACATTTTAGCCAAATAATTCTTTGCTGTGGGGCTATCTTATGCATTGGAAGATGTTTAGCATCACTCCTGGCCTCTACCTACTAGAAGCCAATAGCTAGAGATAGCCAACATAGTCAAAATATCCAAATCAGTAAAGTTATTGCTGAAAATGAAAAATGTGTCATTTTTTAAAAAGATTTTTATTTATTTATTTTTAGAGAGAGGGAAAGGGAGGGAAAAAGAGAGGGAGAGAAACATCAACATGCAAGAGTCACATTGATTAGTTGCCTCTCATACACCCCCAACTGGGGACCTGGTCCACAACCCAGGCATGTGCCCTGACCAGGAATCAAATGGGAACGCTTTGGTTCCCAGGCCAGCACTCAATCTTCTGAGCCACAGCAACCAGGGTGAAAAATGTGTCTTATTCTATGGAAGAAACCATATGGACTTTTTGGCCAATATAATAGTAATGCTATCATCATTTTACAATGTCATAACTCTTTGGAGTCTGTTTGGATTGAAACAACATAGCTCCCTTGTCTCACAGTTCCCTAATACTGTTTACTTAATACTTAATTACTTAGGACTGTGTCACGTGTGAACTTGCTTCTGATGACTCTTTCTCCAGTGTTACAGAGCTTCGCTGATGATGACCACAAGTGCAAACAGGAATTTTCCAGTGTCCTCCATCTGATCTTAATGTTTTCAAAAATATTTCAACTGATAACATTTGGGAGGGAGATTTACTCCTTCATGTCAAGAAAACTTTTTTAAAATAATGTTTTCATACCTAGGTTTGATAACCATGTTATAGACATTTGAAAACATAGTGAAAAGTTTTGCATTTTGATTATTTTTCTGCACTCTTTTTCTTATGCACCTTTTTTCCCTAAACATAATTATAAATGTAGTTTGTAAACAAGGTGGCGGTCTTCTTCACTTACCTCACATAAATTCTTTCCTTCTTAAAATCCAGATGAAATAATATTTAAAAAATAATTTTTTGATGGTTTAGCATCCACTTTATTGTGCTTACTTTTTTTATTAAGGAACAAGCAACACATACCACAGTGTCCTAACATTCAAGGTAATGCAATAATAGCAAACTTCTCCAAACAAAAATAACTGCAAATTGTATTAAATACTGCTTTATTAGAAATAATTTCTATAATAAAAAAATAACATTTTTCCAATGAACATCAGTTTGAGAAACTTAACAGCAGATCTTTAAGATTTGAGTCATGGCAAAACTGATAGTTCTTTGAAATCTGGGAGATGCATTAACAAAACCACAGACACAGCCTACTCTATACTAAAATCCTGAAGAAAAGCACTTTATTAATTTGGGGAAATAAGACTGAACACTGGCTAAGATATGACTTTGACATCTACAGCCACCTGGTAAGCTGGCCCAGGGAATGAAGAGAGCCATTGGTACTGGTGGCAGATAAGAAATAAACTGCGTTGGGCTGGCCAACTACATATTTCATTAATGGCTTTGAATAAAAAAAGTGAAATGCTTCATTGTGTTTTCTCAGAAACTAACACAAAGGTTATAGAGTCCTACACAATTTGGAGACACAAAGCGGATGCTGAGTGACTAGAGGTCACCCCAGGTGTGGAATTTTAGAAAGTTAGTCCTTGGAGTAAATGGCACCGTGGCTCTGGCAGCAGATACAAAGGAATGACCCTCTGGAGAGGTAGGGGACGCTCTGCGATTGGCCAGTGGATAGATGACGGTCCCAGCTGGAGCTAGGCTCTTTAATGCTATGGTTTATCTTCCACTGCTCATCCCTCTGTCTTCATAAATGGTAATTTCAATAACTCGAAGTCCTCTCTCAATGGGATCTTTCAGGAGGAGGCCTTGGGGAGCATATATCTTCTCATTCTGCTCCTGAATGTATTTGGAGATTTTCTTCAGAACCTTCTCGTAATGAGTTTCCATGCACAGGAAGATAGTGTATACCGTTAAACAAGCCAAACAGCCTTCAAGATATGACTGGCCCCCAAGCTTCTCCGCTTCTGCATAAAGGTTATTTAGAGTTCGAACTGTTTCTTCAAACTGCTGCCTATCAATCCGGTTCTCCAGCTCCGTGGGGAACTTGGTCTGGAACTGGCAGCGTGTGCCACTGCTGTAGTCTCGCTGAATGAATACTTTCCCGAACACGGGCGCCTGCTGCGGCCTCATGGCGAGGACAGGACCAGCCCCGCCGCCTCCTCCACCCTCCAGCTGCTGTCAATATTTAAAAAATAATTTTTAAAATTTTTCAATTATAGTTGACATACAATATTATATTAGTTTCAGGTGTAGAACCTAGTGGTTAGACATTTATAAATTTATGAAGCGATCTCCTGAAAAATCTAGTACCTATCTGATACCATACATAGTTAACTAGAATATTATTAACTATATTCCCTATGTTGTACTTTACATCCTCATGACTATTCTGTAACTACCAATTTATACTTCTTTTTTTAAGGCATACTATTTATTTATTTATTTATCTTCACCCAAGGACATTTTTTCATTGCTTTTAGAGAAGGAGAAGGCAGAGAGAGAAAGCTTTGATGTGAGAGAGAAGCATCGATTGGTTGCCTTCCATATGTGCCCAGACCCGAAATTGAACCCACAACCTAGGTATGTGCCCTGACTGGGAAATGAACCCACAACATTTTGGTTATGGGACAATACTCCAACCAACTGAGTTACACTGGCCAAGGTCCAATTATATTTCTTAATCCTTCACCTTCTTTTCACCCACCCACCCACCTATCACTTTACCCCCTTTCACCTGGCAACTCAAAATGGTCCCTGTATCTATGAGTGGGTTTCTGGTCTAGTTGTTTGTTTGCTTTTTAGATTCCACATATGGTATTTGTCTTTCTCTGTCTGACTTATTTTACTCAGCACAATACTTTCTAGGTCCATCTATGCTGTTGCAAATGGCAAGATTTCATTTTTTTTTATGTCTAAGTCATATTCCATTGTATATGTGCACCTCTTCTTCTTTATCCATTCATCTATTGATGGATACTTAGGCTGCTTCCATATCTTGCCTATTGAAATAATGCTACAGGGAACATATAGATGTATATGTCTTTTCAATTTAGTGTTTTGAGTTTCTTTAGATAACTACCCAGCAGTGGAATTGCTGGGTCCTCCTTTGTCCCTTTTATCACCTTTGTTTTAAATTCTATTTTGTCTGGTTTAAGTATTGCTATCCCAGCTTTTTGTTGTTGTTGTTTGTTTACATTTTCATGAAATATCTTTTTCCATCACTTTACTTTCAGTCTGTTTGTGTCTTTGATTTGAAGTGAGTCTCTGTAGACAATGTATGTAAGAGTCTTGTTTTGCTATCCACTCAGTCACCTTGTGTTTTTTGATTGAATTAATACATTTGCATTTGAAGTAATTGCTGATGGACATGTATTTATTATCACTTCATTATTTATATTGTTTATATATTTTTTCTTCATCTTAAAAAATACCCTTTAACATTTTCTGAATACCGGTTTGGTGGTGGTGAACTGGTTTAGCTATTTCTTGTCTGGGAAGCTCTTTATCTGACCTTTGATTCTGATAGTTTTGCTGGGTAAAGTAATCTTGGTGTAGGTCCTTGCTTTTCATTACTCTAAATATTTCCTCCCACTCCCTTCTGGCTCACAAAGTTTCTTTTAAGAAATCAGCTGACAGTTTCATGGGAGCTCCCTTGTAGGCAACTAACTGCTTTTCTCTTTCTGCTTTTAAAATTCTCTCTTTGTCTTTAACCTTTGCCTTTTTAATTATGATATGTCTTGGTGTGGACCTCTTTGAGTTCATCTTATTTGGAACTCTCTGTGCTTCCTGGACTTGTATGTCTATTTCCTTCACCGGGTTAGGGAAGTTTTCTGTTATTTTTTCATTTACATTTTCAATTCCTTGTTCTTTCTCTTCTCCTTCTGGCACCCCCATGATGCATGTGATTGTTAGTGTGCTTGAAGTTGTGCTAGGGGCTCGTTACACTATCCTCATTTTTTTAGATTCATTTTTTTCTTTTTGCTGTTCTGATTGGGTGTGGGTTTTTTGTTTGTTTGTTTGTTTTTACTTCCTTGTTTTCCAAATCATTGTTTTGATCCTCTGCTTCATTTACTCTACTGTTGATTTTTTTTAATTAATGTATTCTTCATTTCAGTTATTGTATTCTTCATTCTTGACTGGTTCTTTTTTACATTTTCTACTTTTTTCTTTTGTGTGTGTGTGTGTGTTTTTTTTTAAGAGAGAGAGGAACACTGATTTGTTGTTTCACTTATTTATTTATTAAATATTTTATTTATTTATTTTTAGAGAGAGGGACCACTTAGCCAGAGGTATGGGGCCAGCCAAGGTCAGATGTTGCTTATTTGAACTTCGAGATATTTTATTCCACAGCATGAGCCAAGACAGGCTATTTGTATGGAATACTGGAAACAGCTTGTGTTGGCCTGCAAATTGGGTGAGGCGGTATCTCAGGGAATCACCAGGGTGGAGCAAACAGTGTTAGGTTAGTCAGATATAGCACCTGCTTGCTTGCTGTGTTGGAGGAGAGCTCAGCAAAGGGACAATGGCCTCTGCCAGCACTTCTGTCTGGGAGAAAGCTGACCCTTAAGCCCTCGCCCCAAAGCCAGACAATTTAGTTTCTTCCCTCATGTTTCTGGTGCCTTTGGAGCTGCCACCCCAGCACTGGAGCTCAGAGAGCATGAATCCAAGTAATTTTGTGGGCAGGCTCATTAAGAGGGACACTTGCTTATCTATTTTTGACTATATTCCCTATGTTGTACTTTATATTTCTGTGACTATTCTGTAACTACCAATTTGTACTTCTTAATCCCTTTACCCTTTTCACTCAGTCTCCCAAACCTCATACTTTATGGCAATTACCAGAGAGTCTGGTCTGTGTCTATGAGTTTGTTTCAGTTTTGTTTCTTCATTCATTTTGTTCTTTTTAAAAAATCTTCATCCAAGAATATGTTTACTGATTTGAGAAAGAGAGAGGAAAGCAGAAAGGGAGAAACATTGATGCAGGAGAAATATCAATTGGTTACCTCCCATACCCACTCAACTGGGTATTGATCCTGCAACCTAGGTATGTGCCCTGACCAGGGATCAAACCCTCAACCTTTTGGCTCGTGGGACAATGCCTCAACCATCTGAACCACCTGGCTAGTGCTGTTTATTTTGTTCTTTAGATTCCACATATAAATGAAATCATATGGTATTTGTCTTTCTCAGACTGATTTATTTTACTTAGCATAATACCCTGTAGGTCCATCCACACTATTGCAAATGGTACACATGAAACCAATAAAAAATAATACTGAAAGTAAACTGTAATTGAAAAAATAAAAATAAATAAATATTAAAAAGAGAGAGACAGACAGACAGGCAGATACCTGGGATCCAGCAGCCTCTCTGGATCACTGAGCTGCAACTCTGCTGGTTTCCACAGCCAGATGTTATGGGGATTTCCCTTCCTGGCACTGGAACCCTGGGCTGGGGGGTCTGGTGTAGAGCTGAAACCCCTCACTCTTCAGGGGGGACCTACACACCCAAGATATTCCTCCTGACTATTAATTGCCACATGTGGCTGTAGAACCAGCCTGTTTTGAGTCCACCAGTCTCAATGTGGCTTCTTTTTTATAACGTTAGTTAGAGGACTTCTATTCAGCTAGATTTCAGGCAGCTCTGAATGATTGTTGTTCTGCAGTTAGGTTGTTATTTTGATGTAGCTGTGGGAGGAGGTGAGTGTCATAGTTACCTACTCTGCCATCTTGACCCAAAGCCTGTAGTAGTGTGTTTTTGAAAGGAAACAAATAAAATAATACCTTTTAAAAATTGTACAACCCTCAAGAGGGAAACTCTAGATTTAGAATCTAACTTAGCAAGATAACACACAGATATGATTAATTTTAGCAAGATCAGTGAGGTCCTAAATAGTGGGTTATAAATATAAGGTTGGTATGTTAGTGTAACTTCACATAACAAATACTGTGTAGTCTTAACTTGAAGTGAGCAAATACAATTGGCTATAACAAACATTCTCACTAATGAAAGTTCCTATAACAAATAATCAAAGCCTTACACTTTAGGCTATAATTTCTGGAGTTAGAAGTAGACTTTTCACAGGGCTACTTGACTTTATTCCACTTTTTAAAATGAAATGGTAGTTACCTTTACTATAGACAGAGCATGCATAAAACAATTATTTTTAAAGTTAATTTATTAATTTATTTTCAGAGAAAGGAAGGGAGGGAGAAAGAAACAGAGAGAAACATCAATGTGTGATAGAACCTGGCCCACAACCCAGGCATGTGCCCTAGACTGAGAATTGATCCAGCAACTCCTTGGTTCTCAGGCTGGCACTCAATCCACTGAGCCACACCAACCAGGACACATAAACCAACTCTTAAAAAAAACTTCTTCTCCTTGACCAAATGTTGGTCCATTGTGACCTGGAGTCTATCATGATACATAGTTCCTGTACCTACCCTGCATTGAAAGAACTTGTGTCTACAAATTTCTTTTCTTGCCACATATCCCATGACATATCACCATGTCTTATAACTGATTTGAACCAAGGTTGAAGTGCATTCTTCTTAAATTTCTAATTATTTTTATGCCATATAGGTTACTATGGAGTCTGTAAAATCACTAGTGTCAGTGGCTACATCATATTCCACATGTTCTCAAATACCTTTCTTTCATGGAATACATCTCACTTTACAAGTGTACACTGAATGTGTGGCTGTGTGTTTAATGTTTGTCTCATCATTTGACTGTAAGTTCTGTAAGGGGAGGGCCATGTAAGTTTTGGCTTGTGGTTGAATCACCAACTGCAGATGTGTTGTGTGTGTGTGTATATATCTCCTTAGTTAGGTTATATACAAGATGTAATATATGTGATATTATAAATATATGAATTAAATTTGCATTATGTAATACAGTTTCGCTACCTTCCATCTTCCATCCATTGATGGAAATTTTGATTGTTTCCAGTACTTTATTTTTGTAAATTTTCATGCCCATTTATGGTTATTCCCTTAAATTCTTAAATTTGAATGCTCTATTAAGAGGTCTTGGTCCTTTCAAGCTTCCTAAACTTCTAGGAAAGAAATACCAATTTATACTATAAGTAATAATGTATGGGAGTACCAATTTGACAGGGATACATATTTCATTCTCCTCATTTCTTTTTAATTCTATTTGTTATCATGTAATATATTCACATGGTTCAAAATGTAAAAACTCCCCTCTGACTTGACACACTTCGAGTTTTGTGGTCACCATGCCAACTTGGTCTTCACCGTCTGCTCAGCTTAGACAATCTGGAGCCTTTTCTCTCATCCCAAATACTTCTTTCCTTAGGGGGTGAAAGGATGATGGAGAAGTGAGCAGATGCAATTGAATTCCCAGAGAAGAGGAGAGCATATTAAATGACACCACAAAATTACAATAGATCCAAGTCAGAAAGTAGCACAATACAATGCACTGTTTGTTTATTTATTTATTTATTTATTCATTCATTCAATAAATAAAGAGACATTTTAAAATTGTATGTAGTGGGGCAGGATTGGCAGGGTGTTGTGATGAAGAGAGGGAAGAGACAAACCAATCAAATATCATCTGTGGGTCTTATCAGATCCTTATTGTAAAGCAACCTCCCAAAAATAGTTGGGAACAATTAGGAAAAATTAAACCCTGACTGCTTATTAGGTGATATTGAGGAATTTTTGCTCATTTTGCTGGTATATAATATATAATAATGGTATATATGTATATCTATCCACAATACCATTATATATGTGTGTATATTATAAATATGTGTGCATTTTCCAGGTGAATTAAAATTATTTTTTAAATTTTATTTATTTTTAGACAAAAGGGAAGGGAGGGAGAAAGAGATAAGGAGAGAAACATCAATGTGTGGGGGGACCTGGCCCGCAACCCAGACATGTGCCCTGATCTGGGGAATCGAGCTGGCAACCCCTTGGTTCACAGGTCCATGTTCAACCCACTAAGCCATACCAGCCAGGGATTTCCAGGCAAATTACACAATCTTTGGGATTTGCTCTAAAATAATTTTTGAAAAACAGCCCTATAAGCTAAGAAAGGTTTAAATGTGCAAATGTATCTTTGTATGAATTTCCAAGTGGGTTTATGAGAGAGACTTGTAAGGGAGATGCTCTAGTTCATCAAGGATCAGTTGGGCTGGGAGAAATGTGCAAACCTTTCTAAATCCTAAATCCTGCCCTGGCTGGCGTAGCTCAGTGGATTGAGTGCGGGCTGCGAACCAAAGTGTCGCAGGTTTGATTCCCAGTCAGGGTATATGCCTGGGTTGCAGGCCATGACCCCCAGCAACCACACATTGATGTTTCTCTCTCTATCTCCCTCCCTTCCCTCTCTAAAAATAAATAAATAAAATCTTTAAAAAAATCCTAAGTCCCAAGCTGGGGAGAGGAGCCCCAAACTGGATAGGGCTTTCCTACTTTTAAGGGGCCTTAGGGGCCTTAAGGGGCCTTAGGGTCAAGGCAGTGACAATCAACTTTGCGGGAGAAGGTAGAAGACAAAAACCTGCAAGGTCTAGAACCTAAGTGACACATCTTCCACAAGAGTAGACAGAAGATGTTGCTGGGGTGAGATGAGGGGGGGAGATGAAGGGTTGATGTCTTTCATACATAATCAAGGTAACTTCATTGTGCACCTTGCCACCTGTGGAAAAGCCTGCAAAAGACTGGGCAGGAAAAAAGGAATCCACCAGAGAAGCCAGGGAGAAAACCAGGGGTGGGCAGGTAGGACACATAAAGTTCAGGAGTATTACTTCCAAGGCAAAAATCCTCCCTGGCTTGTAGGCAGGATCTCTGGGTTGGAGAAAAAGACCACCAAGGACTGTCCCACTCAACTTGCTCCTGAGATGGGCAGATGATAGGGTCTCTAGCCAGACCAGGCATTAAGAACTCTATTATCCTCTTTAATCCAACACCAAGGTCTTGGAGAGAATTGACATCTCTATAATATCAAGTCTTTCTCTGCAAGTACACAGTCTATGTTTCTGCTAGTTTAGATTCTCTTTATTATCTTTCAGTAAAGCTTTATTGTTCAAAGGGTTTGAACACCTATTGTTAAATTTGTTACTAAGTACTTCATATTTTGTTGCTATTGCAAGTGGTATATTTATTAAAACTTTTTATTGCAGTGTAACATAAAGTGCACAAACTAAGTGTACAGGTTGACTTTCGTATAGGTATACTAGTATATTCATATAACCGAATGGTAAATACATTTTTTAAAGTTATACTTTCTAACTGATGGGTGCTGATAATAGAAATGCAATATATTTTGTATATTGGTTTTTTCTATATTGATTTTGTACCCAGCAACCTTGCTAAACTCACTTATCAATTTTATCTGAATATTCTTTTGGGGTTACTACACATGCAATAATTTCATCTGCAAATACTAACATTCTTGTTTCTTTCCAATCCTTATATATATTTTGTTGTCATTTCATGGACTGGCCAAAATTTCCATTATTGTATTGACTGGGATTATTGAGAGCAGCTGTCCTGGACTTGTTCTTCATTGAAGAGGAATGATTTCCATGTCTCACCAGTACTGTGATGTGTGCTGTAGGATTTCTGAAGATGTCCTTTTTTAGATTATGGGTTTTTTTTTAAATATCAAAGGATGTTGAACATTTTATTTTGTACATCAATTCAGATGAATAAACATTTTTTCTTTAATGTGCCAAAGTGTCCGTATTTCTCCTAACATCTGTTTTTTGATTAATAGTTTTTGCTATACATTTCTTCTCAGGTTTCATTTCTCGATTCTTCCTCTTAACCCATCCATTAAGTATTGATCTTCTCCAGTTTCCTCATTTACTCCTCGGGTCCCGGGTTCTTATTTTCAAGTTTCTGTTTTATTTAGGTTTCCTAAGATACCAAAGGTTGGGGGATCAGGACAGGATTTTCAGGCATTATAAGTGTCATCCCCCCACAGTCAGCTCCCCTCCACGAGCAGGCATGGATCAAAGTTAAAGCACTGGATCAGAGGATAGGTGGCTTGAGTTCTGGTTTTGTCAGTTTCCAATTATGTATCAGATTCCCTGCCTTTCAGTCTCATAAATAAAATCTCTATCCTGCCTACCACCAGGATTGATTGGAAATGCAGGTGAGTAAATGTAGTAGAACCACTCTGCATATTATTCACAGGTTGTTTTTTGTTACCAGCTTGTTACAAGCTATTGTTATAGCTTGTATTTAAAGCTAACGGAATCTAGATCCACTCCCAATCAGTGTGGCTCTGTACTTATTACTTGTAAAAGGGCATAAATGAAACCATTTTTTATTGTATTCTTTCCATTACCATTTATCACTCTTATACCCTCTTCCACCTCCACACATCTCCCCCCAACAATCACCACACTGTTGTCCTTGTCCATGAGTTTTTTCTTTTTCATTTGCTCCTGCCACCCCCATCCCCAGGAGTGTCATCCCGCTCTCTATGAGTCTGTCTCTATTTTGTTTGTTCATTAGATTCCACATATGAATGAAATCATATGGTATTTGTCTTTATCTGACTGGCTTATTTCACTTAGCATAATGTTCTCCAGGTCCATCCATGCTGTCACAAAAGGTAAAATTTTCTTCTTTTATGGCCTAGTAGTATTCCACTGTGTAAATGTACCATTGCTGGTTTTTTTTTTTAAGATTTTATTTATTTATTTTTAGAGAGGGAAGGGAGGGAGGGAGAGGGGGAGAGAGAGAGAGAGAGAGAGAGAGAGAGAGAGAGAGAGAGAGGGAGAGAAACATCAATGTGCAGTTGCTGGGGGTCATGGCCTGCAACCCAGGCATGTACCCTGGCTGGGAATCGAACCTGCGACACTTTGGTTCGCAGCCCGCACTCAATCCACTGAGCTACGCCAGCCAGGGCCATTGCTGTTTTATCCACTCACCTACGCATGGACAAGGGCTGCTTCCAAATCTTGGCTGTTATAAATAATGCCACAAAGAACATAGGAGTACATATATTCTTTTGAATTGGTGTTTTTGGTTTCTTCAGATAAATTCCCAGGAGTGGAATTGCTGGGTCAAAAGAGAATTCCATTTTTAATTTTTTAATGAAACTCCATACTATTTTCCATAGTTGTGGCACCAATCTGCATTCCCACCAACAGCACACAAGGGTTCCCCTTTCTCCACATCCTCCTTAGCACTTTTTGTTTGTTGTGGAGCCACTTTTAAATGGAGCCAGGGCAATCATTCTAGAGGAACTGCATTGCTCATCTTGTTCCTTGAAACTTTGGACTGGCCTAAATCCGAATTCTTTTAAACATGGGTGTCCAACCTTTTGGCATCTCTGGGCCACACTGGAAGAAGAAAAGTTGTCTTGAACTGTTACAGAACACAACAAGGGGGACCTTGGGACGATATACTATTATTGAAAGAAGGCCCCGGGTCTGTTAGGTCCGCCGGCCGAGGAAAGACGTCTCTCAATGCCAGAGATTTGTGAAAAGGAAAGGAAATGTTTATTTAATGCTATACAAACTTAAAGTATTGACCTAATGTCTTTATCAAAAAATCCTAAAGTCCCTTAAAAGACCCACAAACAGACACAGTCCTTCCTTCTCCCTTCCCCCTTTGCCCAGTCCAGAGTACCGTATCTCAGGAAAGGAAATAGAAGTCCATAGCTCAGGCAGTCCTCTGGTTCTTCCCAGTTAGTACTCCATCTCGACTGGGAGACCTCCCTGGGTTCCCGGCACCCTCCACTGAGTTGCCGGGATCTCTGCTAAAACCAGGTGGTGGTTCCCCCTTCTAAAGCTGTGGGGGTCCCCACTCTGGCAAAGGCACGTGGTCCTCTCTCCCAGGGCCACAAGAAGGGCGAGTCCCAACTCTGTCCAGGCCACGTGGTTCTCTCCCTCAGGGCTGCAGGAGTCTCCACTCTGTCAAGGCCACGTGGTTCTCTCTCAATGGCTGCTGTGTCTGGGTTTAAATCCCCTGCACCAATCTTCCTCTGCAGCCCCATTTCCGACTCCTCCTACACTTGGGCACACTTGCCCTCAATCTGCTGTCTTCTCCAGCTTTTCTGGTCGCCATCGTGGGTCTGGGCAGGTGTCACCCCATGTCATGGAGCCAATCTTCTCCCAGCTCCCACGCAGGCGCTGTAACTCAGGGGACCTGCCCCCCAGTCCCATGATGGGGGGGAGATCCCTTTCCATCCCCCTGGCCTTGAGCCTGGCCATAGCTATTTAGTATATTTAAGCAACCAGCCAAAGGCTATAGGTATGTTACCACGCCATGGATTAGCTGCAAAGCTGCCCTGCATGCTCTTGCTCTGTGTGCCCCTTCCCCCAACTCACACCTGTGGGGGAAGAGGTGAAGACACCTTAAAATCTCCTGGACACCTTGAGTTCTGGACCCCATTTCAAATGCCTATTTGGGATCCTCCCTCTTGGCTGCACCCTGTAACAGAACCACACATTAAATACCCAAACACTAACGAAAACTGATGAGCAAAAAAAAAAAGGTTTTAAGTAAATTTACAATTTTGTGTTGGGCCCCACTCATAGTAATCCTGGGCAGGGGGTTGGACACTCCTGGAACATGAAGTCAGCAGGAAAGCAGACATGCTGATCACAAGGACTGATGATTACAGACCTATCTGAAGATAGAACCAGGAAGCCATTCTGAATGTCCAAGAGTCCTCAGCTTGTAAGATTTTTTTTCTTTTCATATAATTATTCCTTTTCTCTCATGAAAATCCTGTGCTTTCCCCATGTAATTAGGATACTGTTTAGGTTTCTGCCTGAATCTGTGCTTCAGGAATTGGAACTTTTAGATTCCCAAATAAATGCTTGACTCTTCAATTAATTTTTTTCAAGTTGACATACTTAACCTTTCTAAACCTTCATAGCTTGCAAATAAGAATGAAAAGCACTTAATTTAGGGACGATTAAACCGATATAATGCACGTGCAGATTAGCCTGGAAAAAAAAAGCATAAAATACCCCATAAATGGAAGCAGTAAAGCCTCTGTGGGTTGGAGGCTCTTAAGGTCCTAAACCGGTTCTCTAGCACCAGTAAATGGCGTCCAGGTACGGAGGTGTGGTGAGGAGTCTGCAGAAAAAAATACTCCTTCCTTGAGCCTCGAACCCGCACCAAGGAGCTTCCATGGAGCGCCAAGCTACACCAAAAGTCCTCAAATTTCCTAAGAAATGCCCAAACAACCCGGGAATGGGTTGACGCCGCCACCCTCCCATCCGCGTGAGGGCGCTAGTTCCACTCCGCGGGGAGACGCCGCGAACACGCTGCAATCCCTTTAGGGGCAAGAGTGCGCTCCCTATTGCAATCGCTAAGAGGCGCTCGTTCCGACCTTAGCCCTGCAGGGGTCCTAGTTTGCGCACGCGCGATTACTTTCCTTCAGCGTCCCGCCTACAACAGCACTTACGTTCGTGGGCTTTTCCAGACGTTTTCTGAGGTTGCGGGCGGCTGCTAGAGTCGAGCGGAAGCCCAGCGTGACCCGGTTTAACAGGAAAAGTGAGGCCGGAAATGTAACTAACCCGCCTGCCTCCCGCGCGCCGGCGAAGCTGCAAAGGGAAGGCGCCAGGCCGGCGGGTGTGGCCTCGGGAGGCGGAGGGCGCTGCGATTGGTCCCCAATTGTGGCGACGGCGACGATTGGTCCCTGCGTGCAGAGCGAGGTGAGTGTGGTGGCAGCCGTTGGAATTCAAAAGTGGCGGGTGTGGCGCGGAGTTGGTGGCTGCGGGATCCTGGAGCGCTGGGGCTCTGCGTCGCGAGCGGGCTAGAGAACGCGGGTCCCGGGAGCCGAGGCACCCTGTCCTCTTGCACTGAGCCTCCCTGACACGTGTGGCACGGAGTTGGACATGGAGTCCCAGGTGAGTAGGATCGGCGCGGGTCTCCTGGCCCGGACAGCGCAGAAGACTGCGAGCCCCCACGCCTCCCCCGCTCCGCCCCTGGACGCCCAATCTGTCTAGCTCCAGCCTGCTTGGAGGGCGAAGTCTGTGCGTCCCGAGTGAAAGCCGGGTTGGGATGGTTTAGGAGAGAAATTGGACGCGGTGAGTACTATGTAGGCAACACTTGCGAGGAGTTTTGCTGCAGAGGGCAAGCACAGAATAAAGGTAGTAGCTGGCAGGGAAAGCAGAGTCAAGAAACTCTTAGGTTAGGAGAAGTGAATAGCATGTGTTGCATACTGATTGGAATGAACCAGGAGAAAGTGAAAAGTTGGTGATGTAGAGGATAGAGAGCAGAAGGAAGGATTGTTGAAGTTCGTGAGTAGGTGAAGGGGTGGATCTCTTGCTCAATGAGAGGTTGCTTCAGGGGCAAGGAAGTGAGTATAGGAAGGGTTGGGTGATTTACTATTTTTACAGCCTAAGTGCTTATGGTGATTCTGCAAAGTTGGGAGTCATGGTGTCTAGCTTTATAGATGGGAGAAAGATAAATACTGTACTCTTGGAGTTGTCCTGAATAATAAAAGAACTTTTGAACACATTTTCTGAGCCCACACAAATTCCATGGTGGTAGGTCTTTAGTAGATCCACTATGGTAGTATAGAGAGACTGCAGGACATGGGTTATTAAAGAAAATTCAGTGTTTGACCTTGGAAAATTTAAAGAAAAAAATTGGTTTTCACACTACATTTGATTAAATTAAATTGAAATAAGCATTCCTTGTGCACATTTCTGCAGGTGGCGGGGGAAAATATGCCTCCTCCCTCTCCCCTTCTATTTGTAAAGAAGCCGATGGTGTGGATGTACTACAGTTTATTCTTCCACTGATGAACATCTTTATTCCTTTAAAAATGTATTGAGTCCTGCCATGTAGCAGACATTGTACTAGGCTCTCTGATTATAGAGTTGTGAACAAAACAGATGTATTCATATGATGCCCATAATCTAATATAAGGATAGACAGTGAACCAATAAACCAAAATTTAGGAAACCAGAGTAACAAGTTGTTTCAGAGTTTTCTCTATAGCAATGATTTGTGAACATCCTTGATTCTATCTGTTTGTATCATAGGTTGCCCAAAGTCACTTTCCCAAAGCTGAACTTCCCAAACTAGCCTTTCAGATACTGTCAGATCTCTCTGTATTATTTCTTACAACTGCATGTGAATTTACAATTATTCTAACATGAAAAGCTTAATTAAAAAAATAAAACAAAACACAGCCCTTCCTTCTGTGATCCTAATTAATGGAACCATGGCAGGTATTTTGGAGTCAGCCTGGGGGCCTGCATCTTCCTCACTGCCTACCCACTGTCTCCCTTCCCCAAGGCAGTTAGGTCAACACAGTGGTGGTCCCTCTTATCTGAAGTTTTGCTTTTCGTGGTTTCAGTTACTCACAATCAGCTGTGGTTCAAAAATATTAAATGGAAAATTCCAGAAATAAACAATTCATAAGTTTTAAATTGCATTTCATTCTGTCCAGCCTGGTACATGGATCACCCCTTTGTCTAGCCTATCCATGCTGTATACGCCACCTGCCTGTCAGTCACTTAGTAGCTGTCTCAGTTATTGAATCAACAGTTAGGGTATTGTAGTGCTCATGTTCAAGTAACCCTTATTTTACTCAGTAATGACTCTAAAGCTAATATATTGTTAAAAGTGTTCTGTTTTATTAGTTATGGTTATTAATCTCTAAATTAAACTTTATTATAGTTGTGTAGGTATAGGAAAAAACATTATATATAGGGTTCGGTATTCTGTGAGGTTATAGGCATCCACTAGGGATCTTGGAAGATATGCAGATGAGGGGAGAACTACTCTGCTTGGTTTGATGTAATCCAGCCCCTTTTTGACCTCTCAGATGGATTTCTACTTAGCCCTTAAACTCTTAGAACAGCCCTTCTCAATTGAGTTCTGTGAGAATTAAGTAAGCTCTAATGCCCTAAGGCATCCTTTGTATCTAGTGAATTAACTTCTCTCTTAGGCACCTAGAATGTTAAGAGCTGTATACATCTTTGGGAGAACTGAGAAAATAGATCGCAGGGCTTAGATCTCCTGTGGTACCCCATTTTGGAAAGGCTGTCTTAGAAAATAAGCTCTGGGAAAGCAGAGACTTTATGTTCATTACTTTCCAGTACCTAGAAGAGTGTCTGTTACAGAACTGTCTTCCAACAAATCTTAATACAAAAATCCTTGTTGAACAAATGAATGAATGATGATGCAGTCTCTGCCTCTGATACCCCTCATATTCGACTTATATTCATTCTTTACTTTGCTGATGGTTCACTTTTTCAGCACAAATCTAGTAGTATTTTTCTCCTGATTAAAAGTCAACAGGGTTCCTCTTGTCTTCGGTAAACTCTGGAATCTGTCGTGGCATACCGACCACCGTAATCTTTTTTTCTTCTGCCTCTGTTCTCATCTCCCCACTCTCGATGGAGTTCCCTCTATTCAGCTGAACAGAACAATTTGTCATTTGTTGAATGCACTCTTCTTTGCTTTTTACCTGAAATACTCTTGGCTCAAACCCATCAAGCCAACTCTTTCTCATCCTCAAGGCTCTCCTAAGCTCCTCCAAGGCTCCTCAGAGAACACTTTTTAGAAGTGTTCTCTGACACTCTCCCCATCTAAACTAGATGCCCACCCCATCTTCTGGGATCCTTTTAGGATACTAGTAAGTAAAGGTTTAATCATTTCTTTAAATACTTCCCTTCCCCAGTGTCCCATGAGCATCTTGAGGGCACAGACCACAGCTGTTACTCCAGAACTCAGATCATTTCCTGGCACTTAAAAGGCACTTAGTACACATTGATTGAATGAGGTAAACTGAAGGGAAGAGAGAGGCTGGCCTTGGAATTAAGCTATCTCCAGTGAAAATCAGAAGTTGATCTATACATGGTGGTTTCCTGGTGGTGGGATAGGAGTGGGATGACTAATTCTCTCTGTTTGGGTAGGAATGATCTGGTTTTAGCACTGAAATTTCTGTGTCCTAAGAAACCCCTCATTTCTGGTCAAATCGGAATGGTCTGTAACCATGGGGTGGACATAATCCCCAGGCACTGAATTGTACTGCTTACAGGAGAGGCTCTCTTTCTTTCCCACTGCCCTCACCTCATACCTCTACTTCAGTGGTTCCCAAGTTGGTCATGCAGCTCCATAGTTTTCCCCATGCAAGTCAGTCTATTTACAACTCATTTTTTATCATAGGCTCTTCTGCATGTTTTCCTTTTTATTATTTTTTAATTGATGTTTGAATACAGCTGTCTCTATTTTCCCACCACCACCACTTTCTCCTGCTTTACCCCCATTGCATATTTTTCATATACCTAATCAGAAACTGTGTCTAGCTCTCTATGTATGCAGAGCTAAAGCCTAAACTCCTCCTTAGCTTGGCATCAAAGCCTTATAAGTCCATGTTGCTTAATGATTAAAACATGGCCTTTAGAACAGACTGTCTAGGTTCTAAACCTGGCTCTGCCTTTTACTGGCTGATGACCTTAGACAGACTATGTAATCTCTCAGTGCCTTCCTTCCCTCCTCTGCAAAATGAGGCCAATAATATAGCACCTCCTCTGGGCTGCTGTGAAGATTAATTTGATAACAGATAAAGCATTTAAAACAGTTCCTAGTAAATGTTACTTGCTCCCCCAGCCCAGTCTTTAGCCTTATCTATTGGAAGCATCCACTCTCTCCCTTATTTATTAATCTCAGCTCTAGCTAAAAGGGCCTATTATATAGGCCCTTTTACTATGTATGTGTTTGAGTTTTTGCTTTCTGAAAGGAGTGTCCATTTCTCTCTGCTTGTTTTTTTTTATTAAGATTTTATTTACTAAGCCCTGGCTGGCGTAGCTCAGTGGATTGAGTGCGGGCTGGGAACCAAAGTGTCCCAGGTTCGATTCCCAGCCAGGGTACATTCCTAGGTTGCAGACCAGAACCCCCAGCAACTGCACATTGGTGTTTCTCTCTCTCTCTCTCTCTATCTCTCTATCTCTATCTCTATCTCTATCTCCCTCCCTTCCCTCTCTAAAAATAAATAAATAAAATCTTAAAAAAAAAGATTTTATTTACTTATTTTTAGAGAGAGGGGAAAGGAGGGAGAGAAACATGGACGTGTGAAAGAAATATCCACTGGCTGCCTCTTGCGTGCCCCCAACCGGAGACCTGGCTGGCCCACAACCCAGGCATGTGCCCTGACTGGGAATTGAACCAGAGACCTTTCAGTTTGCGCCCAACTCACTGACCACACCAATCAGGACTCTCTGTTTGTTTAAGTACTACTGTTAGAGTTAGCTGAAGTCAGACGTCTGTCCAGCTTCTCCCTTAGAGATTGATCCCACTTTTGCATTGTGTCCCACTTCTCCATGCTTTTTGGTTGGCACATAATCTGTGGCACAAGAGGTACAAAGTTAATGCCTGTTGGTGATGTTGAGAATTAGGCTGGGGGGCCACAAAGAGGAGTTCTTTGGACATTTGAGCTCCAGAATGTTGTCTTAACTGTCTCTCTTTTCCCAGCAGAGGTCCCCCTTGTTGGAAGTGAAGGGGAACATAGAGTTGAAGAGACCCCTGGTCAAGGCCCATTCCCGGCTGCCTCTCCCAGGAAGCAGTTTTAAGAGGGGGCGTGGCCAGATGGAGGATGTCGTGGAGCCTGAGAAGGTGAGCTGGGTTTGGATAGCTGTACAGGTGTGTGTGTGTGTGTGAGAGAGAGAGAGAGAGAGAGAGAGGTGGGGAGAGACAGTGTATGTAAACCAGTCAGGGAGGATAACTACAGACTCCTTGTGTTTCCCTAGAAAAGGACACGAGGCCTGGGCACAGCTTCCAAATTTGCTGCATCCCAGCCCAGAGCACCAGTCCGCACCACAGTGCCACCGACACAAGGCCAAACTGCAGGTGGGTTCTGGGGGTGGACAGAGGTCAGTGCTCTCCAGCTCACTTTTGCTTTTCTTTCAATTTTAGCTTATTTTGAATAGGTAATATGTTTCACTTATTTCAGAATTTCAAAGGCACAAAAGTTATATTTTTGAAGTTTCCCTCCCACCCCTGTCCCCCAGCCACCCAGTTTCCCTCCCCAAGGACAACTGTGTGTCCTTTCAGGGATGTTCTGTGTGTATTCATTCAAGCAAGTGTGACATGTCCCCCAGCATTTTTTTCTTACACAGTTGTATTTTTCATATGGTCCTGACCCCTGCTCTTTTTGCTTTTCTTGGTCCAGCTTGTTTCTTGGCATGTTCAATAATTTCTGGTCCTAAGACAGGATATCTGTAGGAGCTAGGGGAAGAGGGAAGTTTTCTTATTTCTAATCCTCAGTAAAAACTCCTCTGCCCCTGGCCTGGCCAGAGTACATGCCATCCTCAGAATGATGGTTCTTTTACCTCCCTCCCATTTCCCGACAGCTCCAAAACTTCCCAAGAAGACAGGACTCCGATGTTCCACAGCTGTTGCCACAGGTAATTATGCAGTCCTTAAGAGCTGGGCTGAGAAGGGGTTTGAATGCGTGTAAAGGGAGGATGATGGGAGCGGAAGGCCACTGTGCTATAATTCCTGATGTCGATTCCCCAATATTCTAGTGTTGAAGAATCAGAAGCCAGGCCCTGCTGCTCCTGCCCAGAAGCCTGGCAGTAGGTGACAAACACAACTATTGGGTGAGAGGCTGGGATAGGGAAGAGAAGGTGGTGAGTACCTAGAAGAATCTGTTTGGTCCCTTCCCTATCTGGAGGAGGAGATGTAGCATCAGGTGTGGAGGCCCTAAAGGCTAGGAGGGAGGAGAAGTAGGGAACCAAGATTCCCTTGACTTTTGTCCTTTCTGTGCCCATCTTAGCAGCAGCTGCTCCTCCCAAGCTCGAAGGGAAGAAACCCAGCAAACGTCCAGCCTGGGACTTAAAGGGTCAGTTATGTGACCTAAATGCAGAGCTGAAATGCTGCCGTGAGAAGACTCGGACCCTGGACCAGGAGAACCAACAGCTTCGGGACCAGCTCAGGGAGGCCCAGCAGCAGGCCATGGACCTGGGGGCAGAGCGCAGGACACTAGAAGGGGAGTTGTCCAGGGTACGGGCCCAGGCTGAGCAGGGCCAACAGGAGCTGGGGAACCTGAGTGCCCATGTCCTGGAGCTAGAAGAGCGGCTGAGTACACAGGAGAGCTTGGTGGAAGAGCTCCAGAAAGAACAACTGGGGTTGCAGGAGGAGCGGAGGGGACTGGCCACCCGGCTAGAGGAGCAGGAGGTGAGGGCCAGCTTCTCACCAAACAGTGCTCTAGGCTTGGGCTTAGAATCCCTGACCTCCTCTGTCCAGTAGCATACCTCTGTCCTCAACCTTTCTTCTCCCCTCCATTTTTGTAGTGTCCCCAGTCTGTGTCTCCTCTGCTCCTCCATCCCTCTCTGTCTTTCCTGATCAAAAACCCCCAAGCATTCTCTCTTGCTCTTCTCATGTCCATTCAACTCCTTGGTGAGCACCAACTGGATTGAATTACTCAAATTCAATTGTCTGAAGTGACTCAATTCTCACTCAGGGAATTTTGCATATGTGCTTTCATCTTTGTGGAATGTTCTTTCTATACTACATCCTTTCCTTGGTTTACTCCTATACTTTTGGGTGTCAGCCTAGACATTACCTTCCTGTGAACCTTCTGGATAGGCCCATTGCCCTCCCTATTCTAATACCATGATTCCTCTTAAATCCTTCTTTAGCAGACTGTGAAGTCCTTGGAGGCATGGACCCCCCCCATCCCCCATCATGACTTGTTCTGATTCTTGGTTGCATCTTGCCCTCTGTGTCTGTTTTGTTCTGGGCAGAAGAGGCTTCAGGCATCAGAAGCAGCTCTGTCAGGCAGCCAAGCGGAGGTGGCATCTCTACGCAAGGAGACTGCAGCCCAGGTGGCCTTACTAGCTGAGCGGGGAGAACGTCTCCATTGGCTAGAGATGGAGCGCCGACGACTACACAACCAGTTACAGGAGCTCAAAGGCAACATCCGTGTTTTCTGTCGGGTCCGCCCTGTCCTTCCAGGGGAGCCCACTCCACCCCCTGGCTTCCTCCTGTTTCCCTCTGGCCCTGGTGGGCCCTCTGATCCTTCAACCCATGTCAGCCTCTTTCGGTCTGATGAGCGGCGTGGGACTCTGAGTGGGGTGCCAGCCGCCCCCACCCGCTATGACTTCTCTTTCGACCGGGTATTCCCACCAGGGAGTGGACAGGACGAAGTGTTTGAGGAGATTGCCATGCTTGTCCAGTCAGCCCTGGATGGCTACCCAGTATGCATCTTTGCCTACGGCCAGACAGGAAGTGGCAAGACCTTCACAATGGAGGGTGGGCCTGGGGAAGACCCCCAGATGGAGGGGCTGATCCCCAGGGCCCTACGGCACCTGTTCTCTGTGGCCCAGGAGCTGAGCAGCCAGGGCTGGACCTACAGCTTTGTGGCAAGCTACGTGGAGATCTACAATGAGACTGTTCGAGACCTCCTGGCCACTGGGACTCGGAAGGGACAGGGGGTTGATTGTGAGATTCGCAGGGTAGGGCCAGGGAGCGAGGAGCTTACTGTCACCAATGCCCGCTATGTTCCTGTCTCCTGTGAGAGAGAGGTAAGCACTGATGGCACTGTGACTGGAAAATGGGGAGGAGTGACAGGGTGACATGAGATGGAGGTGGATGGAGTAAGGAGCAGGAGAATGTTGGAGGATGAAAGGAAGGGGAGATGTGAGGATCAGTTGCCGCATTCAGTTTGGCCTTGGGAACTGTGAGGTGGATCTGCCTTAATAACTGGGGAGTGGGGAGAAGAGAGGCACCTGCTGATGCGGGGTTGTGCTCGCCCCCTGCCCACTGCCTCTCAGCCCTCATTTCCTACTACTCTCCTTGCTCACTACACTCTAGCCGTGTTGGCTCCTTGGCTTGTTCCTCAAACCTGCTATTCATACTCTTGTCTTGTGTCAGGGCCTTTGCTTACTACTTCCTTTTGCCTGAATGATCGTCTTCTGGAATTGCTTGCTCCCTTAAGATCTGGCCATCCTGTCTAAAATTGCAACCCTCACCTCATCCTCATATACTCCTTATTTCTCTGTTTTATTTTACTCTTTAGTACTCTCAGACATGTTGTATATTTTACTTATTTGTCTCTTCACTGGCTAGAAAGAAAGATCCCAGTGGGCAGGAGCTGACTTATTCATTGCCATTCCCGACATTGCTCTGTACTGACTTCCTGCCTACCTTTACCCCTTGCTCTTCCCCCTCCATAGGTAGAGGCTCTGCTCCATCTGGCCCGCCAGAACCGGGCTGTAGCCCGCACAGCCCAGAATGAGCGGTCATCCCGCAGCCACAGTGTGTTCCAGCTGCAGATCTCTGGGGAGCATGCTGGACGAGGCCTACAGTGTGGGGCCCCCCTCAATCTTGTGGACCTGGCTGGGAGTGAACGGCTAGACCCTGGCTTAGCCTTTGGTCCTGGAGAGCGGGAACGCCTTCGAGAAACACAGGCCATTAACAGCAGCCTGTCCACACTGGGGCTCGTCATCATGGCTTTGAGCAACAAGGTGGGAATGGGGTTGGGGCAGGTAGGAACTGGGGCTAACTGTGCTGAACCCTGTCCAATCATAATCACTGTTCCCCTCAACCTTGTAGGAGTCCCATGTGCCGTACCGGAACAGCAAGCTCACCTATCTGCTACAGAACTCTCTAGGTGGCAGTGCTAAGATGTGAGTGAAAGGAATAGGTGGAAGGGATCATGTGGGAACTGTAATGGGGTCAGGGGTGGGCTCAGACCTGGTCTGGGTCCCACCTGGCCACTAATGCTGGAGTTTGGCCCCCTCTCCTCTCTCCACAGGCTCATGTTTGTGAACATATCCCCCCTAGAAGAGAACGCCTCTGAGTCTCTCAACTCCCTGCGTTTTGCCTCCAAGGTGCGGGTACCACCAAGCCCAGGCCCTGTCAGGACACCTGGGTGACTACGGGTTTTTCCATCCCAACCCCTTCGGTCCTTTAGGCCAGGGGCACATTCATCCAGAAAGGATTTACACTGGCCAGTCATCTGTGGCACAGACTGATTTTTAACTATTGGCTTTTGGGGATTTTCAGTTAAGTTATTAAAAATAGGTAGTTAAAAGGTCAAAATTACATAAAAAGCTATATATTCCTATCCACATTTTCCTCCCCATGTGTCATTTTTATCCTTTATCACTTTACTAAATGTTTCCTTTGTAAATATAAGCAATATGCATGTGTTCATTCTCCTCCTCATATAAAAGACATCTCTCCCCCTGTTTTACATATACGTTATTCTGCACTTTATTTTGCTAAACAAGACTGCCTCAGGATCACTGCCTGCTAGAACACAGAGATCATCCAACTGTTCTTACATCTGCCTGGGACTCCACTGTGTAGATGGACCAAAGTTTATTCACCAGTTCCCCCTACTGGACACTTGAATTCCTTCCACCCCATTTCTATTACAAACAAGGCCATGTTGACTGACCTTGTATGTATATAATTTTCTGTTTGTTAGTTACGTCTAACCACCTAGGGAAGGATTCCTTGAAAGGGGATTGCTGGGTCAAAAGAGACTTAGAGGTTTTTCACACCATTCCAAAGAGTGTGAGTTCAGGCTCCAACCCTCATGAGGGTCAGCTGTGGCCATGGCCATGGCCGTGAATTCTCTAGGAGACTTAATGCTCCCTCCACTAGAACTAAGTGTCTTTACTGTCTGCCTCTGAAAGGTAATTTTTTCTCTTTGGTTACTCATTTTCCTGAGGCTATAGCCTCATGATGGGTTCTGGCTTTATTCAGGGTCTCTGATCAGGTGTGCCCTTCTGCTACGCTGGGGCTTGAGCATTTGTTGTGGAAGTAGTCAGCCGCCTTAGCACCCTTCCCTGGTCTTCTGCTTTGGTCAGGGTTTCCCCTGCTATCTGGCAATTCAATTAAAGTTATATTAACACCAAACAACATGGATTCTTTAATATCCAGTTTATATTACATTTCACCTGATTGTCTCAGAAATGTCTTTTATACACTAGGCTTGTTCTGATCAGGATCAAAGCAAGGGCTACCCATATTATTTAGTTGACATTATTTCTTAAATATCTCTTAATCCATAATAATCCTACCCCCTTTGGCCTTTATTTGTTAAAGAAATGGGACCATTTGTCCTATAGAATAATCATATTCTGGATTTGCTTCCTCTTCATAATTTTTGTTGTTTGTTGACTAGATTTGAATCAGGTTTAAATTTCTTGGCAAGAAAACCTACACAGGGTGGTCACTTTTCTATTGCACCATATCAGGAGGTAACTAATACCCAGTTTTTCACGTTTAATGATACAAATATTAATCATTGGATTTGGGTCTTGTCAGCCTGATCTATCCATTAAAAAACTACCTATCAACTTTTTCACCCAGTGATTTTATCAAGCAGTGATTATACCCAGGTCTGTTATTTCATTAGGGAATGTTAAAATGTTGATTTTTCTTATTTTCTATGTTCTACATTTATTAGTCCAGGTTTTGTAAAGTACTTCCCCTTTCCATCTATTTGGTTACTCTGAAATTCAGTCCATATAGGAAAGGCAGGATAAGTGCTGAATTCTTGATCAATTTTCAGTGTTATAAATTGATACCCTGGCAACTTCCAAAGGTGACCAGTGAGTTTTCATTAGGTGTTACCATTTTACAGATGGTTATATATTTGATATGTGCCCTTTGCAGCTGTCATTGTTTCTGATGCTTAAATTGCTTTATCTTTATCCAGTGGGGCGCTTCATCTTAGTTCTTGTGTCCTTTGGACTGGTCCCCAGTAGTCTTTATTCCAGGTTTATCTTGTACATTTTCTCTCCTAGACTAGGAATCATTGATTTTCCAAGGAGTCTTGATTCCTAAATGAGTATTGTTATTGTGCCATTTAGTTTATTAAACATTAGTGGTGGGAGGGCTTTGAGGTTTCTAGTCCATGATATTGCTAGAAGTGAAAGTTCCTTCTGTCTCTGCTTCTGTGCTGGTCTTTGTTCCTACTCAGACCTTTTCACCTCGCACAGACCTAGTGTGTTTAGTGAGCATAGAGCTAACTATAACTGAGACCAGTGTGAGCCTGTCCTCAGAGCCCTCATTTCAGTCTCTGAGTACAGCCCTAATATTGGGGGCTGGGAAGTGATCTTCGGAAACTGAGCCTCTTGGTTACTCTGAAAACGTTTTTATCTTGTCTGTACCCCTGCCCGCAGGTGAACCAATGTGTTATTGGTACTGCCCAGGCCAACAGGAAATGAAGACAGATCCAGATCCTCTGGGGGTGATGATGGTGGGGCTGAGGGATGCTTTTGGGGGGACGGAGGGTACACACTGTGTTATGTGGGCCTAGCAAATAAAAGTTGTGTGTTTTTTTTCTGAATAAAGATTTTGTTAGCAGTTGTCCAAGAAAAGAGGTTTTTTTCATATCTGTAAAGATGGGAACTGTCACTCTACCCAGCATTTGTGTGTTTTGCAGAGTTACAGACTCTTTACTCCTCACAAACTGTCCTCTGTAGTCCGGGTAGCCTTCAGCTCCCATACCCCTATCCTCCACTTGTAGGAGGTGTGACACTTAACTCTCCCTCTTGCCGCAAGCTATCCTAACCCAGGAAAAGCGGAAACCAGAGCCCAAGGACCGGACTCACTCACTCTCCCATTAACTGACGGCTCTTTCCTCCCGCCCTTTCCCTGCCTTCCCATTCGAACAGCCAGGGCTGGCCCTGCCCGCTGTCCATTGGCTGGTTCTCGGCAGCGTCACGGCTTCGCTGCTGGCCCTCCTGGTCTGTGCCCCTGCCCTGCAAGCGCAGGGCCGGAATCTCGCTTGCTGAGCCCCTCCCGCCAACCGACAAAGGCCACCTCCCCAGAAAGGAGGGGCTTGGTCTTCCTAGGTTCCACCTCGCGCGGGAGGGGTCACGCCTGCGCAGAAGCATGGGGCTGACTTGCCACCAGGAGGGTGGGGCTGGGGCAAAGGCGGGAGAGGAGGGCGTGGCAGGGGCAAAAGGAATGGTGAATGGAGGGTGGGGTCGTGGCAGGGGGGTGGGGGGCGGGACTTAAGAGTGACCATGGAGGTTGGGGGCACAGTTAAGGGATGGGGCGGAGACCAGTCCGGAGGCGGGCTGCTGGGAGCGGTGAATTCCCTCCTGCCGCCAGGGCAGGTCTCCCTTAGGAGGAAGGGGCTTCAGGGATTCCCTTTCCAGCCGGGTCCGACTGTCCGCCTGCCCAACCGCAGCCAGGCCGCCGCTGGCCCGGCACCTCCAGGCCTGTTGGAGGTGAGGGAAGTGGGGTGAGGTGGTGCCCGCGCCGCCCCCAACACCCCTCCGGCTCCTCCTCCCCAGTCCTCCCCTCCCACCACCCTCCCCCTGAGCCGGTTTGTCCCTCCCCTCTTCTCCCCTCCTTCCCCCGGCCGCCTCCTCCTCCTGCCGCTGCCGCTGCCGCTGCTTTGGCTGCTGCGTCATACGCCCCAGAGCCGTCGGGACGAAGGGGCTGGGCCTGGGGACCCCCCGGCCTCTGCCTGCACGCCCCTGACGCCCAGACGTCCTCCCCTGCGCAGAGGTTTTGCCTCGTTGTCCCAAGTCTGCCTCTGCCCGGCTCCCGACGGCCCCAGCTGTCACTGGTAAGGAAGCGGCGGGAGGTGCTCCTTGTGGGGGCGGGGGAGGGGGGGCGGTGCGGCTGGGAGCCCGGGGTCAGCGCGCAGAGCGCGGGCGGGAGAGCCTCCCCGCCCTAGCGTCGGGTTGGGCTGGGCCGATTCAAGTCCCGTATTGGACTCTCGGTCTTGGGTAGTAGAGACCGAGACTGGGACACGCCCCCCTCCCAAGGCTCTCAGGGAAGTTATCTAACCCGAGGGCAGGGAACCCCGAATTTGAGGGTGACCTGACATAACCTGGCACCCGGATGATTGTTCTGAATGATACACGCGGGCCCGGGGAGGTAGCTGTTTCTACTCTGGAAAACATCTCCAGAAAAGCTCCCAAAATATTCTCTGCGTAACGGAGCACCCCGATGATGATACCTTTAAACTGCAGGAGAAGGTGACAGCAGAAACTGAGTAGTAACCTTTGCTTCTGCAACCATCATTTCTGTTAAAATCTCAAGGCCAGGATATAGTACTCAGGAGGGCTCTGGAAGCTGGGAAACTAGAGGAGGGTGCTTGTTAAGGAGAGGAGACCCAGTCACCATAGTTGGGAGAGAGGGAATCAGGAAGCTCAGGAGGGGTATTGAGTGTTTCCTATCCAGGTGTCTCAGGGATTTGGAGACTGGGGCCACAGCTGCTTCAGTCCTTGACAGAAAAATAGGCAAAGAAAATGCCTGTAAGAAGTGTTTTTCAGCTTTCATAACCTCACATTCCACTCCTGGCTAGGCCCCCCCAGGATGCAATGGCACAGCCCCCCCGGCTGAGCCGCTCTGGTGCCCCCCCACTTTGGGATCCAGCTTCCCCTGCTCCCACCTCTGGCCCCAAGCCTCGACTTTGGGAGGGTCAAGATGTGCTGGCCAGATGGACAGATGGGCTCTTATACTTGGGGACCATCAAGAAGGTAAGACCTTTGACCTCTGACCTGTCACCTTCCCCCATTCCCCTTATCTAGTTCTGATTCCCATTTTTATCCTCTGCCTTCACCCATTCCAGGTGGACAGTGCTCGGGAGGTGTGTCTGGTCCAGTTTGAGGATGACTCCCAGTTTCTGGTTCTATGGAAAGACATTAGCCCTGGTGAGACCCCAGAGGCCTGAGTGTGTGCATCCCATGGAAGACAGAAACCTGACTTGGGAGACAGAAAGGGGCTTAAGAACAGGCTCCATCCCCCTACCCCCAACCCTAACACTGTGTTCCCTCACAGCTGCCCTCCCTGGGGAGGAACTCCTCTGCTGTGTCTGTCGCTCTGAGACTGTGGTCCCTGGGAACCGACTGGTCAGCTGTGAGAAGTGTCGCCACGGTGAGAGGGCAGGATACCTGAATGGTCCAGCTTGTTCTGGACATTACAGGCTGCCTCTGACCCTTCCCACTGGTACTGGTCCTTACGCCACCTGGCCCGAGTCCCCAAGCCACTGCTCTGACCAGTCTCCTCAACTCTATAACCTTACTTCCTCTTCAACACAGGGAGAGGCAGCCATGGAATGGGGATGTGTGAACTTCACAGGCAGAGGGTGGTTCAAATACTCCTTCTTAAGCATATGACTTTGGGCAAGTCTCTAAAGTACTAGGAGCCTCAGTTCTCTCACCTGTGAAATAAGGGTAATAACCTCCCCCCCAGACAGTACATGGTCAAGGATTAAATGAGATAGAGAAGACTCTTCTCCCAATACCTAGTACGCAGGTTTACAATTCAGTAAGTGCTCTACCATCAATATCATTATTCAGCTTATCACCAGGACTGCCATGTTCCAAGGGCCCCAGCCCCTGGAGAGGGAGAGGGCACGTCTTGGGTCTGCCGCCAGTGCGTCTTTGCCATCGCCACCAAGGTAAAGGCACCTTCCTATGAGAGTCTCCCATCCCCACAGCCTCTCCCCAACCTTTCCTCTACCCACCCTCTGAGGTGGCCTGCCTGTTCTATTTCTGCAGAGGGGCGGTGCACTGAAGAAGGGCCCCTATGCCCGGGCCATGCTGGGTATGAAGCTATCTCTGCCATATGGACTGAAGGGGCTGGACTGGGACGCTGGACATCTGAGTAACCGGCAGCAGAGCTACTGTTACTGTGGTGGTCCCGGGGAGTGAGTAATGAGGGGCGGGGGTTAAGGAACGAGTGATGCGGTGTGGTGATGTGGGAAATCCCAGGGAATGCAAGAGAAAGAACAGGGGAGGGTATGGCAATAGATAATGATCAGGGTTTTGGGCCGTTAAGGGGGCAAGTATCTGGAGGTCACTAGTTCTGTGTTGCCCATCAGGTGGAACCTGAAAATGCTGCAGTGCCGGAGCTGCTTGCAGTGGTTCCATGAGGCCTGCACCCAATGTCTGAGCAAGCCCCTCCTCTATGGGGACAGGTGAGACCAGGGCAGACTCTCCAGGAGTAATCTGCCCCACCCTCTGTTTCCCTACCTCTGCCTATCTCATCTGTTCTCTTCCCAGCTTCTGAAGTGTTCCTCACTAGTTCACCCTACTCTTACTTCGTGAGTCCTCCACAACACCATTTTCCTGTTTGATGTGTGTTCTCTCCCTCTTGCTCACCCCCAGGTTCTATGAGTTTGAATGCTGTGTGTGTCGGGGGGGGCCTGAGAAGGTCAGGAGACTACAGCTTCGCTGGTGAGCATGATCTCAGTGTAACCCTTCTCTCAACACCCCATTTTTCACTGTACCTGCCCAACTTCTCACTCTGGACTCCCTTGGCTTTTGTGATGCCTCCACAACCTTGACAACTCAATTCTTCTCCAGGGTGGATGTGGCCCATCTTGTCCTGTATCACCTCAGTGTTTGCTGTAAGAAAAAATACTTTGATTTTGACCGTGAGATCCTCCCCTTCACCTCTGAGAACTGGGACAGTTTGCTCCTCGGGGAGGTAAGGGGTGGTGAAGCTTTGGGGGTTAGGGTGGAATAAGGAGATGTGAAGAAAAGCAGGGAGGGAGGGATCACTGCTTCCTTGAGCCTACTTTCTGTCCTCTTCCCCAGCTCTCAGACACCCCCAAGGGAGAACGTTCTTCCAAGCTCCTCTCTGCACTCAACAGCCACAAGGACCGGTAAGTTGAAGAGAGGCTTAGAAAGGTACAGAGATATGGATATGGAAGCCTGGGAGGGGAGGTGCTTCAATCTACTTGGAAGATCATCTCTAGAAAAGATTCAGTAATGGCAAAAGAGGGGCCGTTTTCTACAGTACTGATCTGTGTCATTTCTCTCCTCACCCCAGTTTCATTTCAGGGAGGGAGATTAAGAAGAGGAAGTGTTTGTTTGGTCTCCATGTTCGTATCCCTCCTCCTGTGGAGCCCCCTACTGGAGATGGAGCCCCTACCAGGTCACTGGTCCAGGGGGCGTGGGGAAATTCTCAGGGTATTAATCTGGTGGTAAATATATATATGAAGATGGGGAGGTCTTTGGGGTGGTCCGGGAGGGGGCTGGGGGGATAAGGAGGCCTCTTACAGCTTCCCTTCAGGGCAGGGCCCAGGGGGAGGGGTTCCACGTCCCCTGGGGAAGCGCCGGAGGCTGGAGCCAGAGCCCCTGAAGAGGCAGAAGGAGAAGATGGAGGAGCTGGGGCCACCTTCAGCAGAGCACAATCAGTCAGAGCCCCAGGAGCAGAGGGAGCGGGCCTCTCTGCAGAAAGCACTGCAGGTACAGAGACCTGGGGAATTCCATGGGGAAAATGCTCCTATGGGAAGGAATCAAGAATTATCTCTCAATCCTTTGCTCCTGCCTCTAGGCCTCAGTGTCTCCACCACCCCCCAGCCCTAACCAGAGTTACCAGGGCAGCAGCGGCTACAACTTCCGGCCCACAGATGCCCGCTGCCTGCCCAGGTCAGTGCTTCTACCCGCTCCAACTAGATCTGCTCCTTGACAATCTCTCCTCCAATTATATATACCCTCTGAACTTTCTCACCCAGAATTCTTTTCCCTCTACCCCTTGGCTACCCACTTCTTGACCTAGAGAGACTTCTAGAACCAATGTCTGAACCCCAGTGTCTTGAGAATGGGGATCCTTCAGGGGCAGTGTTTGAGCTCTGTGCTTGGGTAGAACATCCTGTTCCCCTGCTTTGGGTCCTAACTTCTCTCCCTCCCCCATCCCAGCAGTCCCATCAGGATGTTCGCTTCCTTCCACCCCTCTGCCAACACTGCAGGGACCTCTGGGGATGGTGAACCCCCAGACAGGTGAGGTTTTACCCCTTTACCTTTGATACTACTCGGCCTCTGTGTTAAGGTCCTCAGGCTCCAACTATTTCATTTTTCTGATCTATATATCGTCTCCATTTCTGGTCAGTAATTACCTGTGTGGCTGGACTCACAATTGCCTTCTCTCCTTAGGTCACCCCTGGAACTTCACATTGGTTTCCCCACAGACATTCCTAAAAGTGCCCCCCACTTGATGACTGCCTCATCTTCCTCAGCCCCAGCTCCCTCCCCAGGTCTTCCTAGACGCTTAGCAACCTCTTCTCCCCTGTGCCGTAGTTTGTCTCCAGGTACTGGGGGAGCAGCCAGAGGTGGGGTTGGCTATCTGTCCCGAGGGGATCCAGTCAGGGTCCTTGCTCGGAGAGTACGGCCTGATGGTTCTGTGCAGTACCTGGTTGAGTGGGGAGGTGGGGGCATCTTCTAAATAGCCTGCCTCTGCCCACCTCCCCATTCACACACACCGGCACTTTCGTACCCTGACCTCTGACCTCACCTGCAGCTGGGATGTACCTGGGGAGAGTAGGGGGTCGTTCTCCCTATCGCCCAGGCGGAATCCAGGTTGGGGAGTGGAGAAGCGGTTCTCTCTTCTCTACTCCCTTCATGATTCCTGAGCTTCCCCCCACCCCCCTTTCCCATTTCCTGTGATGTTATTTTGTTACAGCTTTTAAAATATTTTTAAAAATTATTTAATCCCTGGGGACGGAGACTGAGGAGGGGAGGGATGATAAAGGATCCCGGGTTCTGTATGATTGAAATAAAGATAAACAAACCTAGCAGCTGAGTCATTCTGAAAGATGAGAGCACAGGTACTAGAAGCACTTCTAATCTTCCCAACCGAATTCACATATGTTGACAAAAAAAGGCAGAAAGAACCAAAGACAGGATTTATTAGAAGCCCAGTCATCCTCTGGAAGTCAGAGCATGGAAGTATATGAGGAAAACATGGCAGGGGCAGGGCTGATCACGGTAGAGCTGTGTTGGAGTTAAAAACTGACTCTGTAACCTGGTGCACCCAATGCAGGTATGGGGAGTTTCCCTGCTCCACAGGCAATGCAATCACCTCAGCCACTTCGTAAGGATGCACAGAGCTGCAAAAAAAGATGGGGAAGGGGTGTCACTCAAAGATTTACTCAAAGGAGCCCACCCACTCAGACTGCCCTGCAAGTCCCACCCCACAGTACCCACCCTCACCCCAGCCATCTCAAAGCTCTTACCGAACAAAATCTGTCAAAGCTGGAACCAGGGAACTTCGGGTTTTAATCATCTAAGGGGTGAAGACAAGGTTGAATCCCACAGTGGGGTTGATTTTGTGATCTCGAGGGCAAGGGGTCAAAGGGAACAGAGAATTGAAGTTTTGTAGGGTGGGGAAATGATTCTCACCATCAGCACCTCACTGTCTTCTTCAATCTTTCCTTTCCACTCATAGCTGTAAAGGTCAGGGAAAGTATTATGGGAGCAAAGATTTTTTTCCCCTAAGGGAAAAGTTTGCCAGTCAGCCCCTAAAGTTAGATTAACCATGAATTCCTGGGACTCACATGGATGTGATCTGAGGGATGAGGTTGACACAGGCTGCCAGGCGCTTCTCCACCACTGCCCTGAAGGTGAAAAGACAGCCCCATTTATAGCACCCCACGACCCCTATTTTTGCCCTGCTAGCCCAGAGACAGGTTTCCAAAGCTGGAGCAGGCAGAAAGCAACGGGAGGTCACTCTTCTCTAACACCCCCAACTCTCCCTTCAAGATCATCCTCTCTCCACACTGGAGTCCCCACCTGGCGATCTCCTTGGCGACCTTCTCATTGGGGCAGGTGACAAAGGCTGCAGAGACCGAACCAGGATCATAGCCGGAGTCAGAGGCCGGCGAGGGCTGGGGAGGGGGGCTTCCTGAAGCCATTGACAGCAGGGCTCGGGGTAGCAACAAAAGGCGGGAGGCCACAGAGAGCAGCGCCGGCATCCAAAGAAGAGACAGGAGCAGAGCAGCCTGGGGGCAGGCAGTGAATTTGGTGTCTCCCCACAAATACCCCAGGCAACTGCTTCCCGGAAATCCTTCGCTTGGATAGACACTCGGCTTTTGCCCTCCCTCTTATGCACCCCGGAGGAAAAGGCCCCTGAAGCCGAGAGAGAGACCTAAAAAAATTAAGGGAAAGGCTCGGTTTTTATTCCCTCCTCAGGGGCCAACTCGGGTTTTGGGTACGGGTGGTGGTGGGCAAGGCCTCGAGGTCCAGGGGGCGGGGCTGGTCACTCACCCCTCCGCCGAGCAGGACTGCGGGGGCCCGCACCCCCCTCATGCAGCCTACGCTGCTAGAGGAGGGCTGAATATCAAAGGCCGCAAGTAACGCCGAGAAAGGACCCCAAACCCAGGAAGAGCGGCCTCTTCTTACCTGGGTGGCAGCCACGTGATAAGAAAACAACGCACACCACGTGACAGTAGGACAGGCACCACATGAGCCTCTAGAGCCAGCCAATCCCGGCTCTAAAGTGGCCCAGTTTGCCCCGCCTTGTGGGGGAGGAGCGAAGAGGGAGCTGACCAATCGAGAAGCCAACCTGCAAGCTTGTACGGAAATGGCACGCCCGTTTCCGTGTGAGCCGGAAAGAGCCAATTGCGTGCTCAGGACTGCCGCTGCTGCGTTCTACTGTCACGTGAGGAGGTCGGTCTTTGGTTGGAGGCCTCTCAGTGAGCTACGCGGAGAAGCCAATCGCAGGCCTGCCTCGCAGGCCGAGTGATGAAAGAATTGTGATAAGCGGGGCTGTAGGTCCCTAAGACTCGATGCGTCAGGTTGTGGAGTGGGGGATTCATTCTTAATCCCAAGAGTGTGCCTCTTAACAACCCCTACACTGTTCCCAAGACCTGAAGGAGTGGGAGGGTCTGAGAAAGCTGAACCTCCGGAGGTGAAGAGAGCGCCCCCTGCCCTTTTGGCTAGGACCGACACCTGCTTGGGTTTGGGAACGAACAATGATAATCTGAGAAGCCAACTATCCCTGGGGGTAGTGATTAGGTAGGCACTGTCGTGGCTACGCCATGGCTGGGTGAGGAAAGACTCATTCTTTTTAGAGAGGGAAGGAAGGGAGGGGGGAGAGAGAGAGAAACATCACTGTGCGGTTGCTGGGGGTCATGGCCTGCAACCCAGGCATGTGCCCTGGCTGGGAATCGAACCTGTGACACTTTGGTTCGCAGCCCGCGCTCAATCCACTGAGCTATGCCAGCCAGGGCTAGAAAAGACTCATTCTAAAAGGGCAGCGTAAGACCCCGTAAATGGGATAAAATGGGGCTACTGGCGCCTTGGCCTTTGTAATTTGAAACCCCCAAACTGGAGACAGATTGGTGAATCCAGGAAAAGTAGAGTTGAGGGCTACAGGCTGGGGATTAGGGAGGGATCACGAGGAAGTAGTGATGAACCTTTTGTGCCGTATCCCCTTCCTATTTCACTCCTCAGGACTGGTCTACCTGTCAGCCTTGGGTCTCCCTCCCTGAACTCATCCCCCTAGAAATCAGGACCTGCCCTACACATCCTGTGACCAAAAAATGGAGAGGGGCCAGTAAGAGGAGAGAGCGGTAAGAGGACGAAGTAGAGAAAAAGGCTCTTGCCACTCCCTCTACCCCAGTATTCCTCCTCCCTCCAAGGTCTGGGGTCTTGGGTCAGCTGGGTGGGCGTGACTGAGCATTTCTCAGGCTGATATCAGATTTTTTATACCTGCCTCTCTGGGGTTGGGGTCTCCCCGAGATCTCTGTCGCTGGTTTGGAGTTTGTCTCAGATATGTTTCTGTGTGGTCTTTCAGTGTTGCATTGGTTTCTTTCTCAGGACTGGGTTTCCTTTTGTTTTTCTGGGTCTGTGATCACTCTCCAACGTCTTTCAAACTCTTTATGAATTTGAGGTCACTGAGTTCATTCATCTCTGGACTAGCTCTCTTTCCTTCTTCCTTCCTTCCTCTTTCTCTCTCCCTTCTCCTTCTCCCCTGACCCCCAACCCCAAGGTCTGGAGTTTTCTGAGTTACCATTTTCTGAATCTGCAGTTTCCTTTCTGTGAGATCTAAATCGGGGGTCTCTGATATCTGAGTTCTTTCTGAATATGGGTCTTTTTCTTTGAGTCCAGGCCTCGGGTCTTGGGTGTCTGAAATTACCATTTGAGTCTAGAATCTAAGATTTCTGTGGCCATGGAGAACCTTTTTGAGACTGGTTGCTCAGATTTTGACCCCTCTCTCAAGGAGGTCCAGATTTTGGGGGAATTGGGTTTTTTCTTTTCTTTTCTTTTTAACTGAGTTTGAGGTCCGTTTTCGTCTAGATTTTGGATTTGTGCCTCAGATTAACCCCCCCATCCCCCGCCCCACCCCACCGCCCCCGGGGCCTCAAGGTATCTTTCTCTGGGTCTGCATCTTTAGAAGTGTCCTTTCTGTATCTGGTGTTTTTGAGTCAGGGGTCTCTGACTCTCTGGTTCTCACTGGGTAGGGGTGGGGGCTGCAGTCTCTCTCTCCTCCTCCTCCAGCTCTCTCCTCTCTCTCTCACTCCCCCGCCCCCCTCTCTCTCTCTCCCGGCTGCCGCTGCTGCCGTTGGCTCCTATTCTCCTCCTCCTCCTCCTCTCTCCTCCTCTCTGCTCCACTCCGCTCCTCTCTCCTCCTCTCTCCTCCTCCTCCACCTCCTCCTCCTTCTCCCCCTCTCTCTCCCCCTCTTTCTCTCTTCTCTTTCTCCCCCGTCCCCCGCCCCCTCCCCGCCCCCCCGCCCCAGGCCTGATGAGCAGGTCTCGCGCCTCCATCCACCGGGGGAGCATCCCCGCGATGTCCTATGCCCCCTTCAGAGGTACGTTGGTGAGGGGAGGGGGAGGGCCAGTTGGAGGGGGTAAAGGGGGGAGGGGCAGGGCGGAGGAGGGGGCAGAGCCGAGGCCAGGGAAGAGAGCAGGTGAAATGGAGGGAGACAGGAGGACTGGGAAGACAGGACAGAAGCAATGAGGAAGAAGGGACTGGAGGCCACAGCACAGGGGTAGATAGGAACCTGAGGGGCCAGGAAACAGGCCTTAAAGGGGGCTGAGGTGAAAATGGTGAAGGGGAAAGAGATCGCCAGAAAGGGTGGTGGGAAGATAAGGTTGGGGGGAAAGCGGCAGAAACAGTTTGGAGGTGGAAACTGAGAGATGTGGAAAATATCCAGGAAATAGAAGGGCAGAGTCAGGAGAGGGGCTTTGAGGGGGAAATGAAAACACAGGGGTGCAAAGAGAAGCCAAGAAGATGGGGGTCAGAATATGGTGGCGGGGCTCAAAGAATGGTATGGGGTAGAAAAAGAGAGGAGGATGGAGGGAGAGAATAAGGGGCCAGATGGAGAGGGAGGCTGTGTGTGAGGGGGAAGGGATGGAGGGTCCAGATGGAGGGAAGAGAAGAGAGGGAATGGGTTGGGGGAGGAGAGACCGGGGAGGGGGAGGGACAAACGTGTGTTTGTTGGGCTGGGGGCGAAATACAAGTAAAATTGAATGTTGGGAGTAGGGCAGCAGGTTAGACTGCCCAGACATCGACCCTCATTAAGGCTTTGACCAGTGTAACAACCCCTGGGGTCTCATCCGTTCCATTCACGTAACCACTTTTACCCCCTCCCCCACCTCCAATCCTTATTTCCATTCCTCTTCCCTCCTCTGGTGTCCATCACCTATATCTTTCCCCCTATATGGTGTCCGTTCCTTATGAGAGTCCCCCTTCTGTCCTTTCCCTGTATCAGTCCCTTCTTTGCGGTCCATTCTCTCTCCTCTTCTTTCTAGTAGCTCCCTTATATCTCTACCACCTCTTCACCTCCTCAATGACCCTCTTGTCTTAATATTCCTATTAGGTCTACCTGATTTCCTCTGCCCCGTGTCCGGTTGGGCCCTTCTGCTGTATTTCCTTGTCACTAGCAATTTGCCATAATTTCTACCTCCTCTTCTCCTAGATCCATCCCTGTCATCTGTCCCCCAGCCCATCTTCTATTCCCTACCCCATTCCCCATCTTATCATCACAAGTCTGTGTCTACACAATTTCCCCTAATACTCCAGCTCGTCACCCATTCCTCTTTTGTCTCCTCTACTTTTTGACTTGTTGGAGATTTGGGGTGAAAAGACACAGGTTTTGATGGTTGGAACAGGGACCACAAGAGACCTCCATCTGAGCTCTGTGTGATTTCTCATCCTTATAAGCCTTTCCCTTTTCAGCTGTGTTCCTCTGTCTCTTGCATCTGCCTCCCAGAATCATCCTTACTTAAATCCAGACAATATGTGTGTTTCCAGAATTGCTCCTAAGCTCCCTGTGTCCTTCCCTGCTCCCAGGAAGGTGCCCCTGAAGTTTAACCTGCCTCCCTGTGGCTGTAGCCTGAACCAGTCCCTCCCATAATGGTTATGTATATCAACTGACTTGTCCTCTGGGGGTCCTCAGAGTCTCAGTGCATTGGGCATGTTGCCTGCAGTGTCTGCAGACTCAGAGCCTTGGTGAGCTCTGTGTGTATAGAGGATATTGCTTATAGCGTCCCTGAGATAGAGAACAGTTTCAAAGTATTGGGGTTTTCTAGATATCTATATTCTGGGGACTCATCTCTGACCTACAGGTTGGGTAAATATGAAGGACATGTTTGTGGACAGAAAGGGGTTAGATTTTTCAAAACTCTTTTACTTAGGATATTCAGTTGGAATGAAGCTCAAAGATCAGTTTTTCCCCCCTGCAATATACCCATGATTAATTATCCTGTAGTGGTGACAGAATTTGCTGTGTCTTCCTCTAAACTCTCTCACACTTCGATGCCTTAGGCCTCTTTTCTATCACTTTGATGTCACCAATTTGATTTCTCTCTTCCATAGGGCCTGTCCCTGTGACAGTGTGTAGCATTCGGGTTTAAAGAAGAGGCCATATGCAGATGGTGGCATGGGAAGAACAGTAGAGTTAGGGAAGGGTGACCCTGGGGGCACCTCTGAGCATGGGCAATCCTTGGTCTACTGTTCTAGTTTTGTCTCCAACCCAAGCTCCAGTCTTTGGAGGCCCCCTTTATGTCACAGGCCTGGATCTTCCTATCTTTCCTCCCCTCTTTCTTCCTCAAGCTTCTTACTGCACCTTGGGAAGGTTCCTATGTCCTTGGACTTGGCTTCCACACTATGGAGACTAGGTGTGTGTGGGGGGGGGTGGGGGTATTGAGTCTTTGATCTCTGAGCATGAAGTGGGGGAAGAGATCAATTCAGTCTCTACTCAAACGAGGACATATTTCCTACCTCCTCACTCCCCAGCCCCTTCACAAGACCCTCTACCCTCTACCATCTGAAGAACCCAAAGGATGAACAGGGTTGGGCTAGGAGAGGAGGGGCAGGAGGGGGGACCCACTCATATCCCTGACTCTGAAGAGGTAAACTCCCTCACTCTCTTTTCCAGATGTTTAGCTCTTACAATCTCATGACCCACTTGTTCCTACACCCCCGTCCTTTCCCATAGCTGTGTAGCTTTCCTCTTACTCTCTTGCAGATGGTTCATGCCCCTTCCAAGTTCTTGTCTTCTTCAGTTACTTGGATGCCCTCCCTCTTCCCAGACACCTGCCATCAACCTGTCTGTGTTTTCCTTCTGCCAGTGTTGCTGCCCTCCACCTTTTTATTTTTTTGAAGTGGATAGAGAGCTTCTTCACCTTTTTCTGCCTCTAAACTTGCACCTTCTCTGTCATGATATAATTCCTCTCCCTGAGCCACCCTTCCTATTTATTTCCTGAGGTCAACAGAGCCCTGTGATGTGATTCCTGTCCCTCTTTTTCCCCAGATAAGAGGCTTATCTTCTGTTCTTTTAAAGTTCCCAGGTGTCTCAACCCCATCTGTGATCTCAAGGCAGGAGGGGTCCCCTTCTCCCACTTTGTGGGCTCTCACAATTTTAGGCCTCTGTCTCCCAAATGCATAGAAACTCCCTTTACTGTTTCTGTGTGTCTCTGTCCCCCAGATGTACGGGGACCCCCTATGCACCGAACCCAATACGTCCATTCCCCATATGATCGTCCTGGTTGGAACCCTCGGTTCTGCATCATCTCGGGGAACCAGCTTCTCATGCTGGATGAGGACGAGGTGAGCAGGGTGGGAAGGCTATAAAATGACCATTGGGTAGCATGGGAGAATGTAGAGACAAAGATGGGGAAAACTCACAGTAGTGAAAGGGCAAGAGACAGAGAAGGCAGACAAAGTGACACTTGCAAGTGGTGGGAGGAGGGTGGCCATTGAGATCTGGGTTGGGATGTGGAAAGGGGCAAGCATTCTCTCACCTTTGTTAGGGGGTGTTTGAGGGCCATGTGCAGTATTGGGGAAGAGATGTGGTTCTGAAGATTTGGGGGTGCTTCCTGTTTTCACCTGCCCATATTGTGGGATAGGTTGGGATGGGAAAGAGAAACTGAAGGGTGAAGAAATGGCGATTACTTTGGAGGGAATCACCTTTAAAGTGAGCCTTGGGAACCCCTCCACTTCCCCCATTGAGCAAGACCTATCACCACTCTCAGTCCTTTCTCCATCATGGGGTGGAGTGCAGGGAGCGGGGATTGAAAGACTCAGAGAAAAGGCAGGGGATAGTGGGGTCTTTGGGAAACTGGGAAGGGGCTGGGAAGTCCTGGGAGAGATGACAGAGGTCAGCGGATCTTGGCAGGGAGAGCGGAAGACTGGGAAGGTACCTGAGATCAGGGTTTAGGGAGACCCTGAGAGGGCTTTTACCAGGGACATCAGGAAGGAATATAAGGGAGGAGATGCCTGGAAATGAGGGGAACTGGAAGTATGGGAAGTTGTCTAAAAGAGTAAGAATATTGAGATGGGGGAAGGGACTAGCCAGAGCGCGAAAGACATGAAATGAACAGAGGGTTCCTGTGGGAGGTGGTAGTCATGCAGCGTGATTAGAGAGCCAGGGGAGTTATGGTTCAGACTTGGGAGCTGGGTCAGCAGTGGAGTATCCATAAGAGAAAGGAGATGCCATTATGAAGGGTTGATGCCCAGGGGTATGATTGTGGGAGTAGGGTTATTTGGGGGGCCAACTTTATTACTATTTTATTTTTTAGAGAGAGAGGAAGGAAGAAAGAGAGGGAGAGAAACATCCATGTGAGAGAGAAACACTGATTGGTTGCCTCTCATACACGCCCAACTGGGAACTGAGTACATACCCCAGGCATGTGCCCTGACCAGGAATCAGACCAGTGACATTTTGTTTTGCAGGACAATGCCCAACCAAGCCACACTGGCCAGGGCTAGGGGGAGTGACAAGGTAGCCTATCAGACCAGAGAGAGAGTGAGAGATGAGCCCCAAAAGCTTTTGGGGCCCTGGCCAGATAGCTCAGTTGGCTGGAGCTATATGCCAAGGCTGCAGGTTTGATGTCCGGTCAGGACACATACAAGAAGCAACCAATGAGTGCATTAATGGGTGTTTATCTCTCTCCCCCCTTCCCCCTTCCTTTCCTAAAATTAATAAAAATTTTTTAAAAAGCTGTTGGGGAGGTTGTGGTTGGATTTGGAGTTGGGGTTAACCAGGGTTTTGAGGGAACTGAAGGGGGCAAGTGAGAGTGTGGAGAGATGGCCAGATGGAGGTTTCAGGCCTTGGAGTAAAGTCAAGGCACCTAGGAAAGGATGGTGACTTAAAGGGGGAGGTGGTTTGGGTAGTCAAAGTTTTAGGCTTTGGGGGACATGTAAGTGACTCAACTAGTGGTCACCAGTCTTGACCAAGGGTTTGGGGTCTGCAGGATGAATTGGGAAAACCAGAACCATAAGTGTGGGGACTGTTGTGAGATGTGAGGATGAAGAGGGAGGACAATGGATGGGGTAATGAAGGCATGAGAAAGATGAAGACAGGTTGAGGGGCCTGAGGTGACCAGTGGCCAGCAAGCTGAGGGGCAACAGGAGTGGCCAGAGTCCAGTAGAAAGGGGGTGGGGGATAGAATTGGGAATATGAGTAGTGTGTAGAACCACCAGAGGCTAGAACTAGATGGGTTGTGGAACTGTGCCTGGGGAGTAGTGGGGTGGAGGAGATTGAGGGCTCCAAGAGGGGGCAGTTGGGAAGGAGGTGGGGCAAGGGGGAGATGGGGATGAGGCTCAGGGAGAAGTAATGGCTAAAGGGAAGAAGGGAAGTGAGAGGCTGAGTTAAGGGGCGAGGGAGATGAAAGGTGGGAGGGGGGTGACCAGGCCTTCTGGGGTGTGGGGAGGTTGGGTCCCGGTCTGGCCACAAGCCCGGCGTGGGAGGGAGACAAGCTGTGGATCCTGATTATAAATGCAGCTTCTGCTACCCCTGTGACAGGCACGGAGGAAGGGAAGGGGATGGGGGGTGGAGGTTGGGATTAAAGCAGGAAGAATGGAGGACTTGAAGGTCAAGGGGAAAGTGGATCAGGGAGTAGCAAACTCCTGGAGGGTTCCCGGAAGAACTGAGTAGGGTTTGGGAGAATTCCCTCGAAGATGTTTCGGAAGAAATGGAGGGAGAAGAGAGGAAAGTGGGACTGGAGGGAGTGAAGGAGAGAGGGAGGAAAGAGAAATTGACTCACCCAGAGACACTTAGACTGTGGTGGGGCAGGGGCCGAAGGTGAGTAGGCCTGGTGGAAGGGGAGGTTCAGCCTGCTTGGTGGGGGAGGGACAGGTGGGATGGCCCGGGCGGTGAGCTCTGACACACCCCGCATCCCCCTAGATACACCCCCTTCTGATTCGGGACCGGAGGAGCGAGTCCAGCCGCAACAAACTGCTGAGACGCACAGTCTCCGTGCCGGTGGAGGGGCGGCCCCACGGCGAGCATGGTATGGCGGCCGAGCAGCTCTGGTGCGCCGGACAGTCGCAGGGAGAGGGCTGAAGGTGGACGGGGCTGCTGGGGCGGAGGAAGTAGGGGAACTGAAGGAGCAGTCTCTGGCTGGGAGGAGGTGGAGACAGTCTGGCGTCCTAAGAGTTGGAGCCTGGGAGGAGAAGGCGCCCTCCTCTGGGATCTGGAGCGGGACCGGGCCTGCGGGTGACAGTCCTTGCCGTTTCGTTCCCTTTTCCTTTCCAGCAGCGAAGTTTGACTTTTCCTGGTGCTTGTAAAAATAGTCTCCTTAGATCTTTAGCTTCCTGTTCGAGTGTTCCCATCCTCACCCCTCCCTTGGTCTGAGATCTTGGAGAGAATAACCTAGTTCCTGCCCTCCCCCACCCCCATCTCTGCCCCACCCCCACGTTCCTGATTCTTCTTACGGACCTGGACTCTAGGCCGCCCCTCTTTTCTTGCCCCCTTTCCCACTTCTCATCACCTGCTTCTTTTTCCTACAATTCATTACCCCTTTTCTCTTTCCTCCAGATTTCTCTTATTTTCTCTACCCCTTTTGATTCCTCTGTCTCTCCGCCCTACTTCCGGTGGGACGCCATCAGACCCCCACCCATGTTGTCTCCTTTCTGTCTGTCTGTAAAGCTGTCTGCTCAGTCTGTCTCTCCACCTCTCTCTCTTTCTTCCTCCATCTGCCTCTTCGCCTCCCTCCCTCTTTCTGCCCCCTTCCACCCCCCCTCTTTAGTCATTTAAAAAAAGATTTTTGTCTTCCTGAGAAGTTCACTTAAAAGGTTTCCATGGGAACAGTGAGGGGAGCTGAAGGCAGAGAACACAGATTTGCAGCCAAGGTGCAGAGAGACACCCTCAGCCCCGCCCCCGAAATCCCCTTTTCACTGCCCCCTACCATTCATTCCCCTTCCAGGACCAAGGATCCAGGGCCTCCATCTTCTCCACAACCCTCGCCCCCCCCCCACCCCGCCCCCCTGGTGACTCCTTTCTTCCACCAGCTCCCCTCCCCTCAGGGATTCGGGCTTTCAGTTTCTCTTCCTCTAGAGCCAGTGGCCTGTCTCTGTCTCTTGGTTCCCCTTCAACCCTCTTCTGATAGACCCAGGCCCCAATGCCCTTGGGGGCCAGCTCTGAGACCCTGGGTGGGTGGGTGGCTGGGGATGTGTGTCATTGTCATGGAAACCTCTGACCCTCGGTGTGTGTGGGTAGTACATCCCTGAGGCAGAGCCAAGTGGTGATGGTGGTGGTGGTGGATTGTATACAGATAATATGTGTGTCTGTTACATCTGTGTGTGTCATGTCCATGTCTGGGAAAGGTTTGTGTGCACGTGTGAACACCTGTGTGTCCAGGCCAGAATGATCACGTGCTCATGGAACATGTTTTTCATATGTCCGGTGGTTGGTTTCTCTGCTCACATATTCCCTATCTTTCTCTTTACCCTGACTCCTCAGTGTCTGGGGTCTAGTGTGAGTCTCCTGTGCATCCGCTGTGGGGAGGCACCCATGTGTGTTTGGATTTGGGGATGGTATGTGGAGGTTGTTGAGTTGGGGTTCGGGGTTCGGTAGGGGTTGGGACCTGGGGGCCTAGGGGTATATATATTTGGGGGAGAGGTTTACTGAAAGAGTTGATAGCTCTTTGCGGTTTTCAGGAGGATGTGGAAAGTGCAAGGGGTGTGGAGGACGTGCAGGGGACATTGGGGCCTAGGGGCCTGTGTCTGCGAAGGTGTCTGCTGGGGCTATGGAGGCTCGAGCCCAGGAGAGGTCGTCGGACCTTTGAGGGGCATTGGAATCCAGGGCTCCTCCTCTGTTGGGTGGAGCCGCCGCCCCTCGTTCCCTCCGCGGTTTGGCGCGGGGTTGGGGGGGGGGTTCTGCTCGGAGAGGATAGTGGGAGGCCCGGTTGGTTTTGGGGGGTCCCCTCGCCCCCTCCTGCGTCTCTCGCGCTGTCTCCGGGCGACGGGGCTCGTGACAGAGGCGGCCACGGCAGCATCGGTCGCCTAGCAACGGCGGCGGGGCCCGGGCAACGGCTGCAGCGGCGGGAGCGGCGGCGGAAGGAACGGTTCCCGCGGCCGTCACCGCGCGGCCGTCCCGGCAGTCCCGGGACCCGCCGCCCCCACCGCGCTGGGCGGTTGGAGCGAGGCCGCGCCGCCCCCTCTCCCGCCGCACCCTGCCCCTCCCCCGCGCAGGGGCGGGGCCCCTCCCCCATCTGGGACGCCCCTCGACCCCCCAGGGAGGCGGGTGCAAGGTAAGGGCGGGGCCGGGCGGACAGGAAGCGCGCGTGGGGGGTGCGCGGGGGCGAAGGTGCGCGTGTGCGTGGGATCGGGGAGGGGGTGAGGAAGCCGCCGCGGCGGCGGCGGTGGCAGCTGCTCCCTCCGCATGTTTTCGCTGCATCTTCCGAGTGGGGGGAGTTATGGTAACTGGAGAGGGGGCAGTGGAGGTCCGCGGGGGCGTTGGGGGGTCTGGGGACCGGCCTTGGCCCGTGGGGGACTAGGGTCTCGTGCGCGTGCGTGGGTGGCTGGTGTGGGATGGTCCTGGAACCCCGTTCTGTGGAGGTGGCAGCCCCTGTGTCCACGTTTGTGTTTGTGCCCATACTCGTGTCCCGTGTGTGTCGGTGCCATGTGCACACGGGGCCCAGTTACTCTTGCACACATGTGCATCCAGCCAAGTGGTGCAAACCTGTCCTGTCTTATCCTGCCTCTGTCCCCTTCCTGTCTAGGGAGCTGCTGGACTGGCCACTGGCTTGTGGGGCAGTCGGTGACCATACTGGTACATGTCAACTTTGACCCTGAGCATGTATGTCCTTAGCTGGGGCTCAACTCTGGTCAGTCTCCTGTGTGGGGGGATGTATGTGGCTGCATGAGCAGGATTTTCTGTGTCCCTGGTGGCAGGTGTGTGTCTTTGCATGTGTGTTCCATCACTGATCTGGGTATGTGTGTCAGTCCCAGCATGGGTGTCCAGGGTGTGTCTGGTGTGCAAGGGGGGGGGGTGTTCCTTGGAATCCTACTCTATATGAAACACCTTTGGCCTAGGCAGATGTGAGCCCCTACTTGATCAGGGACAGAAATGCCGAAAAGGGGTAGAGAGGAAAAGTGGGGAGAAAGACGGAAAGGAGGAATGAGAGAGGCTTGGAGAGGAGAAAAGAGCCAGGGAGAAAGAGTAGCTGGAGATTGTGAATCTGGAACACAGTTGAGCAGATTTGGAAGACAGCAGAGAGGATAAGAGTTTAGGATGGGAACTGGGTGGAGACAGTGGGAGAAGGGGCCCGGAGACTTGGCAGTGGGTGGGAAGTCAAGCCTTTTGGTAAAGTGATCTCTGAGAGAAGGAAGTAGGAAGATAGAAGACGGCATTGGTTCACGTAGGCCCTGTATGATCAGGGGAGGCCACTCAGGCTGGCTCATAGTGAGGCATTTCACAGTAGGGATGTCATTAGAGGTTGCTGTCCCCAGTGAAGTGTTTTGCCCTCCATTTCTCTGCTCTCTTTCCAACTCTGTTCCTTATCCTGGTCTGCCAACCTCACTCCCCTGGCTCCCCATGAAAGCTGCCAACTGGGTGTGACAGGAAGAAAGGCCAAAGGGAAGGTTCTGTATTTAGGGGACTGCAAGGCAGGGGGGAGATTCTGTGGGTGGGCAAGATTTAAGAGGTTGAAGAGGCAGGAGTTCAAGCTCTTGCTGTGTGTGCATGTGAGAGCAATTGTGTGTGTATATAGGGTGTGTACATGTGTGGGTGTTTGCACAATGCCTGTGTTACGGGTCTGTGTAGGTGGCTGTTATGTGTGTGCATGCCTGTATACGTCGTGTCAGGGATGGGACATGGAGACCCAGGATCACAATGTACGAGAATCAGGTTTGCTGTGTGCACGTACACTGGATGTGTGCTATGCTTTCTATACATGTCATTGCATGCAGTACTGACACCAAAATGAACTGGATTTCTGTCTCTCTGCCCCCTTTTCCTGTGTGTTTCTGCTGCTCTGACTTTTGTGGCAGTGAGCCTTTGTAAGCATATGTGTATGTATCCTCTGTGTACCTGTGACTTAGGTGTGAGTTCATGTATCTTAGTTCCTGGTTGTATGTGGAATGTTCTATTACTTCCAAGAACCAAGCGAACCAATTAGCAAGTGACTTTCTTTCTATTAATCCTTCAGTTCCAAAGCAAAACTTTAGTGGATTTAAAGTTAGACTTTATGCCTTTATTAGAGGAGCTTTCTTCTGAAAATAATGGCTGAGCTAGGTTCCCTGGAATGAGAGTGAAACAGCATACCTGAGAAATGCAGAGGCTAGGACAAAGATATTCTGGGTCTTTATGTGCATCGTTGAGTGCATAACAGGAGGATAATTAACACATTTACTCCTTGTTTCTTCTTTATCCTGGTAGCAATCATGGATGCCTATTGGAAATCAGGGAAGGGCGGGGGCAGGGGGGAGAGGAAGGGGCTGTCCTGAGACAGAGTGGCTGTAGTTGTACTTTCCATGTGAATGAAAGATGTTTGTGCTTGTGAGATTCAGAGACAGCTTGATGTGGCCGAGAGCATGGTGTGCTCGAGCATGTATCATGATCATGCGTGCGTCTCGGGGTTAGATGTCCATTTCTGTAATGTGCTGCCTACCTGATTGCCCGAAGCACTCGGGCCACGCGTTGATCAGCAGCACCCTGTGCCCACAGTTGTCTGTACACCTTCTAAGCACCTAGATCCCTATTTAGTTTTGCATCGTGGTTCCCATATCTATGTACCCACACAGCTCAATACATGTTTCTATGCTTTACACTTGTGTTCCTGAGGGACTGACTAGGGCTCCTATTTCATGGGATCCACATTTTTGTGTGCAGACCCTCTAACACTTGGGTAGGCAAAGGGAACCTGAGGACTGATTCTAGGGCAATTTGCAAGTCTGGAAGCAGATGTGAAATAGTAGCTATGGCCCTCCCTTGCTTTGGAATCGAGAGGGTTAACTGGCAGCCCTTCCGGTCCAACCCCCTCCAGCCTGTAGCTTCTTGTTGCCCTGGAGATGGTAGCCCCGCCCCTGATGCAGTACCTGCCCCCCCATTGGCTGCAGTGGTGACTGTGGGACTGAGGGGGGAGCCCAGGCCTGGGCAGCCATTCTGGAGCAGGAGCCGGAGCTTGGCATCCCTCACTTTCATTCTCCTCTAGCCCCTCGCCCCCCTAAATTCCCTGCCAGCAGAGCCTCTGCTTCCCTCCTTTGAGCTGCCACCCCTCTAGACTCTTGGCAGTCCTAAGCTTCATCCGCATTCACCTCCCCTCCTCCTCTTCTCCCAGCCCTCACTTGGGAGTCCCCCAACCCCCATTGCCCATTTTCCCCACTCCCCTGCATCTTAATCTTTTCCCTTTCACTCCTTCCCTTCTGAGTCCCTGCCACTGCAGTGCAAGTGGAACCAGCCTCCATCTCCCCTCCCCCCTACCTGGCCCTTCCTTTAATTTTCTGTCCTCAGGCTTCTTCCCTCACCCGTCTCTTCCAAGACTTCCCCCTCCAGTCCAGGGAGGGGGTCATGGGAGGCAGCCCTGGCCCTCCAGACAGACGGGGGTTCCAGGAGGGGGGCAGGTACAAGATGTGCCCAGCTGAGGGAAGAGGAAAGCTTACCTATGGGCAATGACCTTAACCCAACACCCCCCGACCAGCTAGCCTCTTCCTGGGGGGGGTGGGCACCGAGGACCTGTCTTCTGTGGATCCATGTTCTTTATTATTTGGGTCTTACTGACCCTCCAGCCATGCCCCTCTGCTGACTGCCAGCCCCAGTCATGGGCCTAAGGCCTCCCACACCGTCCCCCTCTGGGGGCTCTGGCTCGGGTTCCTTGCCCCCTTCTTCCCACCACCAGCCTCTCAGCCGCCGCTGCTCTTCTTGCTGCTTCCCGGGGGGTAGGTGAGGCTGGAGTGAGGGACAGAGGGAGGTGGGTGAATGTGCTGGGGCCAGGGCTGGAAACCTGGACTGACAGTGATCCCCCTCCCCAACTTCCCTCTGGCCCTTTCTCCCTCCAGAATACCACTTGGGTCGCTCGAGGAGGAAGAGCGTCCCAGGGGGGAAGCAGTACAGCATGGAGGCCGCCCCCGCTGCACCCTTCCGGCCCTCGGTGAGTGAAGATGCCTGCCAAATGTGGCTCAGCTGGGTCCCCCTTCCATTCCCAGCTGGAGCCCCAGAATTCTGAGAAAAAGGATAGGAGTGGGAGGGGGAGAGAGAGACAGACTCACCTCTTTGGTTCCTCCTTCTTTGCTCTGCCCTCCCTGTTTCTCAGACCAGCCCTCCCACCTTCAGAAGCTGGTGTGTGTGTGTACGTGTGCGTGTGCACCTGCACCTGTGGGGGCAAAGGAAGACAAACTGGTAGCAGGGTTCTTACCTGCCTTTCCTCGCCCCCCCATCCCACCTCCACCCAGGGCTTCTACCAGCTGTGGGCTGAGTAGGTGGGACTGACCCTGCCCCAACCCACCCTTATCCCCATTTCCTGCCCCCCCAGCAAGGCTTCCTGAGCCGGAGGCTAAAAAGCTCCATCAAACGCACGAAGTCACAACCCAAACTTGACCGGACCAGCAGTTTTCGCCAGATCCTGCCTCGCTTCCGAAGTGCTGACCATGACCGGTACAGGGCTAGAGCGGGAGGGATGAGCTGGTTGCAATAGAGGGGGCTCTACAGCGAGATTGGGGAATGGGAGTTACCTGAGTACCAAGGTTGAAGGCCTCAGATTGGCTGTGGGATGTTACGGGGTAAGGGACAGGGAGAGGACAAGCAGAGAGGCAGGAAAGAGAGTGAAGTTGAAGCCAAGGAGGGACTCTTCTGGCCAACGAAGGTAGGCTCCGGCCAAGGAGTGAAGGAGCTATACGGAGGGACAGAGAAGGAGTGGTGGAGGCAGGAGGGAATGTGGGGGTTGGTAGGAGAGGAGCAATATGATGTAGATAGGAGGGTATATGAGGGGAAGGCAGCAGGTCGGAGCGGGACTGGGGCTGACAGATACTAATGGGTGAGGGGAAGGACAGCTGAGAGCATGACAGTGATGGGGAGGCTGGCACAGGTAGACAGGCTGGTGGGCTGGGGAGGGGAGGCTATGGGGTTAATTCAGGAACTGAAGCGTGAGGAGGAAGTCCTCAGAGAAGTCCAGAGTGCAGTGTCACGGAGGCTGGGATTGAGGGACATCTGATGTCTGCTTCTATTGCCGGCTTCTTGGGGTCTCTCTTTGGGCTTCCCCCTCACCCAGTCACTCCCAAGGAAGAACCCTGTCCTCCTTTCCCCCTGTGTCTGGCCACCCCCAGGATTGGGCAGGTAGGGAATTGGGGGTAGGTGAGTCACACCTTTCCCTGCCCCCTCCAGTGTCACCAGAGCTGGATTTGGGACTGGTGGTGGTGGGGGGTGAGGGCATGGTATTCCTGGCCGTGGGGGCGGGGGGCCGGGGGAGCGTGGCGCTGACGGCAGTGGAGCTGGAGATGACGGGGCTGCTATAAATAGCTTCATGGAGGCTCCCACACCCGAGCTCCCCCTCCCGCTTTCCTACTGCTCTCTACTCTTCATCCCCTAGCCGTCTTCGTCTTCGTAGTGCTCACTACCCTGCTCCTGTGTTCTGTGCCCCCACCCGCCATCCCTCAGCCCTTTATCTTCTGCTTCCCCCCCATATTTCCTCCCCTTGTCCCCCGTCTCTGTTCCCACACCCACCTCTCCAGTTACCCCTCCTCACCTTCCCCTATCCTCTGTATTTCTGCACATGTCTTTGCCTCCCCTTTTTCTACCTGACCTAGCTCTCTTCTTCCCCAGTCCCCATTTTCATTCTCTTCCATTCTCACTTTCCTGCCCACAGCTTTCTCCTGTCTTGTCATTTTCTCCTCTGAGTTCCCCTGGGTGCTGTAACAAGTTACCACAAACCCTGATTTTGTTAAAGCTTGTCCTCTTACCTCACTTGTTTATTCTTTGAATTGTTAAATGTTTGTAAGCACCTGCTGTGTGCCAGGCCCAAACAGACATCTTTGCACTTTGGCTCTTTACCTGTACTTTGTCTTCCTTATGTTGAGGAAGGGATTTTGGAGGTCACCTGGAAGTCCCACCTAGAAGTGTCCCAGCCCCACCCAGCTTCCTTTTTTTCCTTTGCCATGTCCATGTCTGGGTTGAGATATTTCTAGGTATCCCCAGTCTTCACAATCCCTTAGGTGTGAATCAGGGGCCAGGGGGTTTCTTTAAGGGTTCTAGTTTCTCACATCCCTCACATCCTTCCACAGGGATAGGCTGGTTTCTTTCCGTCTGTGTTTCTGTGAGAAGGGGGTTCAGGAGGTGCTTTCCCCAAGCCTCTGTCCTAGAGCCAGTTGATGATGCAGGCCCTGGTGTGTAAGAAGAGTAGGGGCCCTGATCCTCTCTCCTGAACCTCCCACTTGCTAGGGCCCGGCTGATGCAGAGCTTTAAGGAGTCACACTCTCATGAGTCCTTGCTGAGTCCTAGCAGTGCAGCTGAGGCCTTGGAGCTCAACTTGGATGAAGATTCCATTATCAAGCCAGTGCACAGCTCCATCCTGGGTCAGGAGTTCTGTTTTGAGGTACTGGGTCTGGTGTGCTGGGGAGGACTGTAGGGTAGGGTGATGGAGGTTGAGGGCAGAGAGGCCTCGAGAAAATGGCACAGGTGGGGATGTTGAGGAAACTGAAATCTCAGGGGCTGGGAAAAAGGCCAGGGAGGAAGAGATGATGGTAGAGTCTCCAGTCCTTAGGAATCACCTCCCCTCTTCAGCCCATCTTAATTCCACACCCCTCTCTAGGTAACAACATCATCAGGAACAAAATGTTTTGCCTGTCGTTCTGCGGCCGAAAGGGACAAATGGATTGAGAATCTACAGAGGGCGGTAAAACCAAACAAGGTATTAGGAGTATAGGGGGCAAGGCAAAGGTCAGGCCATGGGGAATCAAGGGGCCGGGGGGAAGGTGAGACTCGGGAAAAGAGGGAACTGAGGTGGAGGGGACTTGGATGAGCAAGAGGTGACCCCCATTTTTCTCTGAGCCCCTCGTTTCTTTTCCCTTTTTTTCTACCTCATGATCTGTTTCTCTGCTATGGAAATCATAGACTTAGAGTTGATGGGGCTCCTGAAGTCCTCTGGTTTGTCTTGCCCTGCAAGCTGAAATGCTCCACCAATACCCTGACAGGGGGTCGCCCAGTCACTGCTTACAGCATTTCTGTAGGACGCATAGAACTGTCAGGCAGCCAAGTCTCTAGACCTTGGCTTCCCCTCTGTAGAACTGGTGGGAGTGGAGTTGAACTCCATGATCTCTAAGGTCCCTTTGGCTCACAAATGGGACGAGTCTGTTTTTCTCAAGACTTTATGTTTCCCGGGAGAAGTGCTGCCAATCCCATCAGATGTCCATGTATCCCATTTTCCAGTGACATACGGTCCCCGTGGCCTTCTTCTGGAGGAACCCTTGTTTCTCAGTGCCCTTCTTAAAGAACTAGACCCAAGATGCTGGACATGATCTAGCCCCTGCTCCTTTCATGGTGCAGCATTACCTTCGCCTCACGAAGGTCTGATGGCCAATTGCATTCCTCCACGCCCTTTTCACACTAACTGTATAGTCTCCTGTATTTATGCAGTTCTTTTATTTTTATTTTTTTAATTAACTTCTGATTGTCTTTGAAGAACTTCCCAGTTTTCCCCTTCAAATTCTACCTTAGTATCTTTGGTTTATTATTCTAGCTTTTAAAATCTTTCTCCATACTGATGCCATTGTCTAATGTATGAGCTACCTGTATCAGTTTCTTAGGTCTGCAGTAACAAATTACCACAAATTGGACTACTCAAAACAACAGAACTTTATTTTCTCACAGTTCAGGAGACTGAAAATCCAAAATCAAGATGTTGGCGATGTCTTGCTTCCTCTGATGCTCTAGAAAGAATCCTTCCTTGTCTCTTCAGAACTTCTGATGGCTGCTTGGGGGTCTTTGCTTTCTTTGACTTGAACTGCACCTGTCCAGTAGTTTCTGCCGCCATCAGAATTCACATGGCCGTCTTCTCTCTCTGTGTCTCTGGTTTCCAAATCTCCTTTTCCATGTAGATACCAGTCATGGAGTCTAGGGCCCATGCTAGTCTTGTATGACTACTTCTCAATATGATTATATCTGCAAGGACCCTATTTCCAAATAAGGTCACATTCAAAGGTTCCAAGTGAACATGAATTTCTCAGTTTTATGATTTCTATCTCAAGATACTCTGCCTGCTTTCTCACTGTATCTCATCTTTCAATGTCTCTGTCTCTCTCCCCTCCCACTTTCTCCGCCATGCCCACCCCACCATGCCAGGACAACAGCCGCCGGGTGGACAATGTGTTGAAGCTGTGGATCATAGAGGCCCGGGAGTTGCCGCCCAAGAAGCGGTACTACTGTGAGCTCTGCCTGGATGACATGCTGTATGCGCGTACCACCTCCAAGCCCCGCTCGGCCTCAGGGGACACCGTCTTCTGGGGCGAGCACTTCGAGTTTAACAACCTGCCAGCTGTCCGTGCCCTGCGGCTACATCTGTACCGTGACTCAGACAAAAAGCGCAAGAAGGACAAGGCAGGCTATGTCGGCCTGGTGACTGTGCCTGTGGCCACCCTGGCTGGGCGCCACTTCACAGAGCAGTGGTACCCCGTGACCCTGCCAACAGGCAGCGGGGGTTCTGGAGGAATGGGGGGCTCAGGAGGCGGAGGGGGCTCAGGGGGTGGTTCAGGGGGCAAAGGCAAAGGAGGTTGCCCAGCTGTGCGGCTGAAAGCACGTTACCAGACAATGAGCATCCTGCCCATGGAGCTGTATAAGGAGTTTGCAGAGTATGTCACCAACCATTATCGGATGCTCTGTGCAGTACTGGAGCCCGCCCTGAATGTCAAAGGCAAGGAGGAGGTAGCCAGTGCACTGGTTCACATCTTGCAGAGTACAGGCAAGGCCAAGGTGAGTGTTGTGCCCTCAGAAAAAGGTGACCTGGGAGTGGGCACTTCCTTGGGGGAGTGTACAGTGAGGATAGGGCACTTTTGTCTTCCTGAGGTTGGGTGGTACAGAGCCTGACGTTTGGATTTTCCCGGGCCTCAGGACTTCCTTTCAGACATGGCCATGTCGGAGGTGGACCGGTTCATGGAACGAGAGCATCTCATATTCCGCGAGAACACGCTCGCCACTAAAGCCATAGAAGAGTACATGAGACTGATTGGTCAGAAATACCTCAAGGATGCCATTGGTATGGCCCACCTTCCTAAACCTACCAAATGTCACCCCAGTCCTAAACCTGGCTACTTCAGACCCCAAGTCCACCCTTCCTCAGGCTTTAAGATTCCAACCACTTGGTTCTTAGATTCTCCCAATCCAACAGCCCCTGTCTCTGCCCTTAGAGGGTGTGACCACCCTTGTTGTGCTCCCCCCAGGGGAATTTATCCGTGCTCTGTATGAGTCCGAGGAGAACTGTGAGGTGGACCCCATCAAGTGCACGGCGTCCAGTCTGGCAGAGCACCAGGCCAACCTGCGAATGTGCTGTGAGTTGGCCCTGTGCAAGGTGGTCAACTCCCATTGGTGAGACTGGGAACTCTGGGTTGGGGGGCCAGGGTCGGGGGAGCTATGTGTTCATCTGTTCATCCATCTGTCCATCCTCAAAGAGGACTGAGGACCACTTATGGGCAAAAGCATTGTGCGGGTGCTGTAAAATGGGGCCTGGCCTCTGCCTCCAGAAGACCTCCACTAGGATGAGTAGGAACAAGTTAGATGCATAAAAGATGCATAACTGTTGTAGGATGAGTTAAGTGCCAAGTGAGGGTGTCCCCCTCCCCCACCACAATGTAACATAAGGTCAGAGAAGGCAGAACTTGGAGATAAAGCAGGGAAGGCTTCATGGAGGAGGTGTCCCCTGGTCTGGGCTGGGCTTTGAAAACTGGGTCAGGTTCTGATATTTGGATATAGTGGGGAAAGAGGACATTTCAGGAGAAGGCTATGGAAGCAGGCACATGCATGAATATGAGAGGGCCCAGGAGCTTTCAAGAAACAACAATTAGGATAGGTTTAATGGAACACATGGCTCATAATGGAGAGTGGTGGGACAGATGTCTGGACAAGGGGATTAGAATTAGAATCTGGAAGGCCTCCGCGGCCCAGTGAAGGAGTTTGAGTTTATTGGTAGGTCATGGGATGCCGTTAATGGTGCTGGTGCCAAGTATCATGACTGAGGAGATTAATCCTTTGGCCGAGTGGAGGTGGGGGGGACTGGAGCAGGGGGAATGAAGTCCAGAATAGTTGGGGGCTACTGTTAACCAGCCAGTCATGGAAATGGGATCCTGATCAGGGTGGTGGCAGGCAGAGTATAGAAGAGCTGTGGGAAAGGCCCTCTGAGGAAAGGATCAGCAGCAGTTGTCAACTGATTGGAAAGGAGGGGGCATGTCTGTGGGGAGTCAGGATGACTCAAGAACCCATGAGGCTGGTGGTGTTTGGGAGACCTGTGGCTTCACTGGCAGAACCAGGGAAGTCAGGAGAAGGAGCCAGTTGGAGGTATGGGAGTAGTGGTGAGCTCTGTTTTAGCAGAGTCAGAGTTCAAGGTGTCAGTGGGACGTCAAAGTGGACCATGGAACGGGAGATGGAGGGAGTGAGCTCTTGAGCCATTCCAGGGACTGGGGATCATTCCTCACTTCCCTGGAATTCAGAAGGGTTGGGGGGTCTGAGCTCCCTGTACCTCAAGTGACCCTCCATCTCTCTCCCATCTCTGTCTCTTCCTGGTGTCTGTTTTTCTTCTTTCCTTGTCTCTCTCACATGACCCCTGTTTCTCCTGCGTGTCCTCTCCCCTCACCTTCTCTCCCCCTCCATTTCTCTCCCTTAATCTGTCTGTTACTTCTGCCATAGCCCTCTTCTTCCGGCAGCCTCCCGTCTCCTCCTGCGGCCCCTCCCTACCTGTCTCTCTCACCTGTTTTCACGCCCTCACCTCCTGCCACCCCCCTCAGCATGCTCCCTGGAAGCTGAGGGTCTCTGGGGCTCAGTCCCGGTCTCTCTCTTTCTTTCTCTCTCTCTCTGTCTCCCTACCCTTTTCCCTCAGCGTGTTCCCGAGGGAGCTGAAGGAGGTGTTTGCGTCTTGGCGATTGCGCTGCGCAGAGCGGGGTCGGGAAGACATTGCTGACAGACTGATCAGCGCCTCGCTCTTCCTGCGCTTCCTCTGCCCAGCCATCATGTCGCCCAGTCTCTTTGGGCTCATGCAGGAGTACCCAGATGAGCAGACCTCACGAACCCTTACCCTCATCGCCAAGGTCATCCAGAACTTGGCCAACTTTTCCAAGTAAGGGAAGAAGGTTCAGGCTGAGGGTGGGCATCAAGGATCTCCTGAGACGTTGAGACAGGTGTGGGTGTAAGGCCTTGTGTGTGTGTCTGACCTCTACTTTCTGGATTCCTTGGCCAGGTTTACCTCAAAGGAGGACTTTCTAGGATTCATGAATGAGTTTCTGGAGCTGGAGTGGGGTTCCATGCAGCAGTTCCTGTATGAGATCTCCAACCTAGACACTCTGACCAATAGCAGTAGCTTTGAGGGTTACATCGACTTGGGCCGCGAGCTCTCCACACTGCATGCCCTGCTCTGGGAGGTGCTGCCCCAGCTCAGCAAGGTCAGCAAACACCCCTTTGTCTCATCCCCAGTTGTCTCAGAGGCTTCTGTGGCCTGGGAGACCACCCCCTGCACAGAATTTTCTCCCCTCCGTGCTCCCAGATGTATCACTGCCACTCCCCCAGCTCAGACACCTTCCGTGTGCGCCCTCTGAGGCCCTCATGGGGCTGGGCACTTAGCCCCCAGGTAAAAGCCTCACCCTTACAGGAAGCCCTCCTGAAGCTGGGCCCACTGCCCCGGCTCCTCAACGACATCAGCACAGCTCTGAGGAACCCCAATATCCAAAGGCAGCCAAGCCGCCAGAGTGACCGACCCCGGCCTCAGCCTGTGGTGCTTCGGGGCCCATCGGCCGAGATGCAGGGCTACATGATGCGGGACCTCAACAGGTGAGCACTTTGGGACCCCCCCACACCTGTGCCCTAGGACCCCTGCTTTTCTGTTTTCAATAGACTTCACGGGGCTGTACGTGCACCTCTGTAGGGCTTGAAAGAAAGGAAAAAGAAGCAGGTGTCAGAGAAAATGGTAAGGAGACAGATACAGTTAGCAGTTAGGCTGTGAGAGCCCTTTAAAGCCAGGCAGAGCAAGAAACGTGGAACCCCCCAAAAGTGCAGGGGCTTCTCCAGCTCCAGCTTGCTGTAAGCCTAGGGGGTTCCACTGCCAGCTCTGACTTGCTTTGTCCCCATGCTTGCCCATGCCTGTCCCTGAGCTGAGGTTCAGCCTGCACATGTTGGGTCAGCCATGTAGTGTCCAAACATTCAAATATGTCTGTACTAATTAGAAATGAGCACTGCCTCAGCCCCCACCAGAATCACGCAGACCTCACCACCACCCGGTGCTAGGGCAGTGACACCTGGACCCTAGCAGGGCCGCTGAAGCCACCGCAGCTGTTCTGATGGGCAGTGCTTGGCTCAGCTGCTGTTCATCATTTTGATGACCGCCCTGCTTGTTCCTCTGCCTGTGTCTCTCCCTCCATGGCGCCACATCCATTCCACTATTCCTGCCTCTCCTTCCATTTGTTCATGCCTTCTGCCCATCTCTCTCCTTCTCTGTCTGTGCTTGCCCCTCTTTCCATCTCTCTCCAGCTCCATCGACCTTCAGTCCTTCATGGCGCGAGGCCTCAACAGGTGAGGGGCTCTCCCCTCCCCACCCTCCTCTCCTGTCTGCTCCCCTCTCCCACTCCAGTGGCCTTCACCTTCCTCCTCTCCTCTCCTCTTCCATGCACCCTCACCTCCTCCATATCTGCCCAGACTTGACCCTCATACCTCTTCTTGGCTGCCCCCATCTGCCCTCCTCTGAGCCTCACTCCCTTCCTGAAGGGGCCTTATCCTTCCCTTTTCCCATGTATCCCCTCCTGCTTTCCCCGCCCTGTCCAGAGCTGCCACCACCAGCTCTCAGCCCTTCCCTGTGGGTCCCACTTTTTACCCCAGGGCCTGGGCCAAACCATAGCAGGCTCTCAATTGCCAGTAGCCTTTGCCTTACCTCCTGCTTGTGTGCCCCTTCCCTTTTGACAGCTCTATGGACATGGCTCGCCTCCCCTCCCCAACCAAGGAAAAGCCACCCCCACCGCCCCCTGGTGGGGGAAAAGATCTGTTCTATGTAAGCCGTCCACCCCTGGCCCGTTCCTCGCCAGCATACTGCACGAGTAGCTCAGACATTACAGAGCCGGAGCAGAAGATGCTGAGTGTCAACAAGAGTGTCTCCATGCTGGATCTGCAGGGTGATGGGCCCAGTGGCCGCCTCAACAGCAGTAGTGTATCCAATCTGGCAGCTGTCGGGGACCTGCTGCACTCGAGTCAGGCCTCCCTGACAGCCGCTTTGGGGCTGCGGCCTGCACCCGCTGGACGCCTCTCCCAGGGGAGTGGCTCGTCCATCACAGCGGCTGGCATGCGCCTCAGCCAGATGGGTGTTACCACGGACGGTGTCCCCGCCCAGCAACTGCGCATCCCCCTCTCCTTCCAGAACCCTCTCTTCCACATGGCTGCTGATGGGCCAGGTCCCCCAGGGGGCCACGGAGGGGGTGGTGGCCATGGCCCACCCTCCTCCCATCACCACCATCACCACCATCACCACCACCGAGGTGGAGAACCCCCAGGGGACACCTTCGCCCCATTCCATGGCTATAGCAAGAGCGAGGACCTCTCCTCAGGGGTCCCCAAGCCCCCTGCCGCTTCCATCCTTCATAGTCACAGCTACAGTGATGAGTTTGGACCCTCTGGTACTGACTTCACTCGTCGGCAGCTCTCACTCCAGGACAACCTACAGCACATGCTGTCCCCTCCCCAGATCACCATTGGTCCCCAGAGGCCTGCTCCCTCAGGGCCTGGAGGTGGGAGCGGCGGAGGGGTCAGTGGCGGGGGTCAGCCGCCTCCATTGCAGAGGGGCAAGTCACAACAGTTGACAGTCAGCGCTGCCCAGAAACCCCGGCCATCCAGCGGAAATCTGTTGCAGTCGCCAGAGCCAAGTTACGGCCCTGCCCGTCCACGGCAACAGAGCCTCAGCAAGGAGGGCAGCATTGGGGGCAGCGGGGGCAGCGGAGGGGGTGGGGGGCTCAAGCCCTCCATCACCAAGCAGGTAGGTGAGGGTGGAAGGAAGGCAGGAAGGGAAGAGGGGAATGGGTTGGATAGGTGAAGGTAGATTAGTTTGTAGTCTAAATTACAGTTTCCTCACCTCCTTCCACTTGTTAAACAAATGTGTGCAGAGTGCCTGCTATGTGCCACGTGCTGCCGTAGGCACCACGGATTTGGCAGTGAACAGACAAAAATCCCTACCGTCATGGAGTTCACATTCAGAGGGGAGATACAATGAATAGCTTGCATGGCATTTACAAGGTGCTCAGAGTTAGAGTAGGGAACCGGGATTGGGACCCCTCTTTTGTCTGTGCTCACTCTAAATGCACCCTGCCTTCTCCCACCTTTCTCTATTTGTCCCCACCTCATCCTGTCTCAGCACTCTCAGACACCGTCCACACTGAACCCCACGATGCCAGCCTCTGAGCGGACAGTGGCCTGGGTCTCCAATATGCCTCACCTGTCGGCTGACATCGAAAGTGCCCATATTGAGCGGGAAGAGTACAAGCTCAAGGAGTACTCTAAGTCGATGGATGAGAGCCGGCTGGACAGGGTACGCCAGGCTACCAGCCCCAAGCCCCTGTCCTTCCTTTTACCCACAGGGAAGGGCTCTTCACTGCCAAGGGAAGCATCCGGGATCAGGTAGTTATGTGAAAAAAAGAAAAGTACTTGTTCCCTTGAGAAGACTTCAGTCTATTAGGAGAGGCCAGATATAATCAGTCTGTTGAAACTCAGTTCCAACTCTTTGTTTCATGGGTTATAGCACATCATAGACTATCTGGAGAGAAACATGTTCTATATTAGGCTTATCTTCATGTTCTTCCCCAGGAACAACATAAGCCCTGGCTCCTATGACTGCTCAGGAAAAGGAAAGTTACTTTACTATCAGTGTGAGCTGATAAATTGGGCACGATTAGGTGGGTTGCAATTACACTATAAGTGATGTCCGGTTGAGCCAGTCACTGTGCATGGGCATAGGTGACACAGGGTTGGTGTTGCAAAATGGTGTGTGGAAAGACCATTCGGACTCTCAGCTGGTGATGGCCCAGAGCAAAAGACAGCAAAAGCTGTGGGGCACACACAAATAACTTAGCAGAAAGCTCCTTAGGGAAGCCATCACACCAAGAACCCTGAAGGAGAGTGTGGCTGCAGAATTAGGTTAATGTTGATAATGTATGGCTCCAACATGGGCAGCAGAGAGAGCTTACTTGGGAGAATTGGGGTTTGAACATAGGAAAATGTTGGGACTGTTTTAGGTGGACTTGGTTCAGCAAGCTTCATGAGAGAATTAAGCCCTACTGGTAGTGAATTAGCATCTTTTCTTGGCCTCTAGGATAGGGTTGGTTATGTGTGTGCACTGTTCAGAGAATGGGAAAAAAGTCTCTCAAATCATTGTTTTCTGTTCTGTGGTTCAGATGAGGAATCTTTGTTGGGAAAGGCTCTAGACTAGTACTGTGTAGTAGAGCTTTATGCAGTGATGGAAATGTCTGTGATCTCCACTGTCCAATATGGTAGCCATTGCCACGTGTGGCTGGTGGCAACTGAATTTTTAGTTTAATTTTTAAATAGCCACACATGGCTAGTAGCTACTGTATTAGATAATACAGCTCCAGAATTTAGAGCCAACAGGGCAGACAAAATGACTCTCTGTGCTCTTCCAGCCTCAGAATTCCAGGGTCATTAACAAGAGAGAGGCATTCATAGATTCTCAGCCTGGGCTCACCTGCAGTCCAGACCCTCTGTCCAGGGTAGAGTCTTTTCTCTCCAGCCGATGTCTCTTCTTCCTGGTCTCCCCCATGTGCTCTCTGGCCTGGGTTGGGGCTAAGGAGTTACCTTAAGTTTAATTTCTGGGTACAGTCATTCAAGTTGTGTCCATGAGCCTGTCTAGGTTCCTGTATGGGTCCTCATTTGTCCAGCTGCACATATGAGGACATGTATATACCTCTCAGGGTGTGGGAGTCTATGGCCATGCTCCACTTTGAGGGATCCTCAGTTCCACAAAGGGCCTTCAAAAAAGTGGGTGTGTATGTATGATCAACAGACGGGGAAAGGGATAAAGGAGATGGTTGGGATGTTCTTCATCCAGCAGCAACTGTGCTTGGCAGGCAGGGATGGAGGCTGGGTGTTGGAGTCAGGGCAGGGCACCTCTCACAGTGCGGGGTCATGTGCCCGGTGGGCAGGTGAAGGAGTACGAGGAGGAGATCCACTCACTGAAGGAGCGGCTGCACATGTCCAACCGGAAGCTGGAAGAGTATGAGCGGAGGCTGCTCTCCCAGGAAGAACAGACCAGCAAAATCCTGATGCAGTACCAGGCCCGACTGGAGCAGAGCGAGAAGAGGCTGAGGCAGCAGCAGGTGGAGAAGGATTCACAGATCAAGAGCATCATTGGCAGGTGAGGGGCGGCCTGGGGAGGGGTAGCAAGGGAAAGCTTGAGGTTGGAGAGAGCCCCTCAGACCCCAAGTCTAGAAATTTATACTCCCCCACACTTAACCCATCACCAGACGGGAGGAAATCTCTTGCTTAGTGTAGCAAGTGTCCCTTTACTACACCCCAACTTCTTTTCTGATAGAGTAACTTCTGAAGTCCTTGGAAAATGTGCCTGTTATTATCCAACCATCAATCACTATGTGTCTGGACCCAGCCTAGGTTGGGAATCCCCACTGATTACTTTCAACAGAGCCCGTGATACTCACCTCAAACCTGGGTAGGGATCCCTGGCCGGGGTGGCCTCTGACCGTCCCATCCTAGACCACCCTTTCCTCTCCAGCCTTAGAAGGGTATTCCATTAGAAAAGGAATACCCCTTCTTTTATAAAGCTTGTGCATGTTCTCAACTGCTTTGTGGAGCTCCTCAGTTATCTTGAGAACTGGGTGGCACCCTGGGCCTCATTCCAGCCAAAGCCAACTTCATTTTAATCCATTGTAAATGTTTTTGAGTAAGGTTCATTAGAAGAATAAGGTGTCATTTGAAACTTTTTTTGAAAACCACTGGTATAATTGCTGTCCTTTATGAGAAATCTCCTTGAGAATCTCTATCAAAGGCAGAGAAATGCTGAGATAATAGTGATTGTAGAGACCCCTCTGGGGGTCATCACTGGGGCTGCACAGGAGATGGCCTAGGCTCAGTGAGGTAGCATGGGGGACATGGAAACCAGGTGTTCAGCCACAGAGGGTCTGTGGGAGAGCACTGTCCTGAATGTGAGGGTGGAGGGACAGGGGTATCTGGGTTGTAGAGGTCTGTGAGGCTCAGAAAGCTGTCCTTAGCAGAGAAATGTGAAGGTTCCTGGGAGGAAGTGAATAAAGGACAGTGGAGGGATTATGAGGGCAGGGGAGGAGGATGCCTAAGAGCTGTATGGGTTCCCTGGGGTCTGGAGTTCTATGGGCAGGTTAGTGCCCGCCACTAACCCCACTGAAGCCCGTCCCTTCAGGCTGATGCTGGTGGAGGAGGAGCTGCGCCGGGACCACCCCACCATGGCTGAGCCGCTACCCGAACCCAAGAAGAGGCTGCTCGACGCTCAGGTGGAAATTACAATGTCATTTATCTTCTCTGTGTCCCATCCCCATCCATCCCACGGTCCTTTGTGCACTCACTGCACCAGCATCCCAGCCCCATTGCTGTCTGTCTCTCCCATTGTCCTCCGTTTGTCCACTGGCTGCTCCCAGCAGCCTCGCCTCTCAGTGACCCCATCTTCATCCCATCGTCTGTGCCTTTGTCACTCTTGGCAGTGTCAGCCCCACCCCCTGTGCCTTCCCACCCTATCTTTCCCACTTTTGTCTGCGTCTCAGGACCTATCAGAACCTGACTCTCTCCGCCCCCACACTACACCCAGTTCCTGGAATCCTTGCCTCTTCAGTGCCTGCTCCTGTGCAGTCAGGGAGTTCATCTTCCTCTGAGTTCTTCTCGGGCTAGGAGGGCTAGAAGCCGCATTTTACCAGAATAGAGCCCGAGGCAGTTTGAATTCTAGTTTCCCGAGGCTCTGGATGGTCCTCTTTGCTCCCCAATTTTCCTGATTCCTAGGCATCCCCCACACAGTCTTCCTGACTCTTCAGATCTTGATCACTCCCACCCTGTAAGCTTCCCCTTCCCTCAGTGTTTTAAGTCCAACCTCCTTTGGCCTACTTCCCCCTCTCGTCCTCACACCTAATTAGCTCTACACTTCTCTGCTGCCCTCCCTGTCTTTCACCAGCCAGCTTTTAGAACCTCCCTCCTGCACCCTTGCTTTCCCCAAATTCTGCTCACTTTCCCACCCATGCTCCTCCTCCTGCTCTGAAGGCCAGGCGGATTCCCCTCCACCTCCAAGGTTCCTGACCCCATGACCCCACTCTCTATCCCTGCAGCTCCTCATCAGGTAATTCTCCTGGTTCTGCTTTGACCACGGGTGGAGGACACAGGGGGAGGTGACTCCGGACCACTGCAGGTTGGTCGTGAAGCCCACTCCCCTCCAACTCTCTACAGCCTCTTCCTCCTCACTGCTGCCCTCCACACCTGAGAACCTCCACATACCCTGTCCTCCTGATACCTCCCCCATAGACCCATCTCCGAAGGCACTGGCCAGAGAGAGGACTTTCTGCTGCCTCCCCGCCAGTTCAGTGATACCTTACCAATGCCAGTGATGCCTGGACAGGCCAGCACATTCTCAGATCACATCCTTTCCTACAAAACCTACCCCTAGCCTCCTCCTCACTCTTAGTCCTCTTCCTTTTCCTCTCCAGTGTATGTCTGTCACCCCCCATTTCACCAGAGCGTCCTTGGGGGTTGGGGGGTTGGGGGTGGGGTTTGTTAAGGGGTGGCAGTGATGATGGATTGGGGGACCCTGGCTAGAGGGGCTGTTCTGACTACAGCAGGTAGGTTGGGGTTTCCTCTCCCCTCCCTAACCTTTGTTCTCTATCCCTGCTTCCTTCTACTTCTCACCTGCTTCTCTCTCTTTTCCTCCTTACATCTGTGAGGTAGAAGCATCTGGGGCTTCTGTTCATCTCCTTTAGGTGGGAATTAGGAGAAGCTAGTTACCTCAGGGAGGCTTTGTGGGGGGTCAAAAGAATGCTCTTCAGATGGCAGAACAGTAGTCAAGGCGAGGGGAACAAGGAGGAGCAAGAAAGGAGCCATGACAGACGTTAGAATGTGGACTGGCCCGTGTGGTGTGATGGCTGGAAGTGGGGTGAGACCACTTCCTGGATAAGATCGTGGGCTCCGTGGGCATGTTGATTCCCAGGCAGAGGTGCCAGGAACAGCATGTTAAATAACCTCTCTTCCTGTCAGAGCTCACATCCCAGGATTGCTAATACCACTCACTCCCCTTCTCCCACCACCCAGTGGCCTTGCCAAACACAACCCTACCTAAAATACTAATAAATGGGAACCTGCCGGCCCCTGACATCATTTCTGAGATGCTTTATTTTCTATGGGATTGATCTGCAGCGGGCAGTGGCTCCTCACACTGTAATTTAGCACTCTGCCTGCCCAGCCTCTCTGTCAGAGTAGTTAGTGATCTGTAAACAGATGCTGAAAGGCACCAGGGGACCTCACCATTTAAAAGACTCCTGCAGTGAATTCTTTTGTAAAATGAATAATGGCACCCTAATTTATCTACTTTCTAAATTTGGGTCCATGGGGGTGTAGGGGCCTGCCTGTGTGCTGTCGCCAGCAGACAAGCAGAGGGTAGGGAATCTAAGGCTTCCTTCCTCCCCTGCTCTCCAGCCATGCTCAGGATCCCCTACCATCCTTCATTTCCTCTCTTGCTGACTTGTGGAAAGTGTGTGAGATGCTCTGCAAGCTAAGAAGGCAGGCAGCTTTGCTTATGGCTGGGGTTTTAGTGACCTTCTGGGAGGGGAGCTCTTTGATTTGGAAGAAAGAGCTGATTTGGGAGCTTCTACTGGGAATGATTTTGTATCCTCTGGAGATAAGGTCAGACATAACTGGGTTGCCAGCCCTAAATGCCCTGTCACCCAGGAAATAATTTGGAAACTTGCTAAGCCACTTTCAGGTATTGGTGCCTCTACAACTTACCCATTATTTTAAAAATTAATTTTGTTGCCTTATTTTAAGGCAAGTAAGCAGCAACCAGAAGTATAGTACAGATGGCTTTCTTCTCTCCCAGCAGAGGAACAGAAGCCAGAGCTGAGGGCAGCAGCCAGGAGTTGGTCCAGGAGCGGTAGAAAGAGATCAAATAGGACCAGGGATGGGAGTAGGGTCTGATATGCCTCACCTTTTGAGTAGGAGCCCAGGGAGGGATTGAAAGGAATGTGGGGTTGGAAAGGAATGAAGCATTTCTGCTTCCTGTGGGTGCAGAGATTGGGGCATGCTGTGTCCCTGCAGAAGCTTCTAGTTGTTCTGGTTAGTGTGAGAGAGAGGCAGCCCTCCCACATCGCTTCCCTGAATCCCCTTCCTTTCCCCCCCAGTACAGTTAAACCTCTCTAATTTGGAATGTTATATTTGAGAAGATGGCCACTCTGAATAAGTGACAAAACTGAATGACAGTGTCTATTTAATGAAATGCATGTCTTCAAAATATATACAGTAAGTAAACTTCAATGAATAAGGCTTTTCCATTCGAGGCCGTTAGGGAGCATGCGTTAATGAATAGATAGTGTTGAAATTTTTCTGGTATAGGTTAAATGTTCCTCCTACAGATACATTTCCACCATTAATTTGCTTAGCACACCCTTTCTTCATACATACAGGAAAACGCAAGCCCAGTTTTTATTCAAATTATGAAAAAATTCCAAATCCATGGGTGTTTGGATTAATGAGGTTTTGCTGTACTGCCTTCCCTATTCCCTCAACACAAAGTTCCTACCTGGAATTGGGGGTGGGCTGGGCAGGGGAAGATACAAGGGTTAGGTTGGGGGGTGGAGGGAGGTAGGAACTTGCTTCTTTTGAACTGGTGTCCTGGTGTGACTCCCTGGGTTGAAGGCCCCTGTTAGGAATCTAGGGTAAGATTCTCTTCTCCCTGATCCCAGAAGATGTAACTTCTACTGAAGGTGAGAAACAAAATAGGAGGTGGGGGCGGGGGTTGTCCTGGGGGAAGGGGATGGGACATGGCTTATGAAGTGGGCTGGTTATGGGGGAGGCCCCATTGCTAGGGGCCTGGCATCCAGGCCCCTGCGAAGCGTCTCAATAAGTCCGCGCTCTCCTCTTTGGTGTCTTGCAGGAGAGGCAGCTTCCCCCCTTGGGTCCAACAAACCCGCGTGTGACGCTGGCCCCACCTTGGAACGGCCTGGCCCCCCCAGCCCCACCCCCCCCACCCAGGCTGCAGATCACCGAGAACGGCGAGTTCCGAAACACCGCGGACCACTAGCCCACCCAGCACCACAGACCTCCCTGCCCATGCACCCCACCCTGGAACAGCACCAACCACCAGGACTGGACGACGCTGAAGGACAGCGGGATTGCCTCCCTGAATGCCTCCTTGGGGGCACCAGTCCCCCGCCCCACCGCACCATTTCCAGGAGGGAAAGCACGAAACTTTAGCTGCTCTTCTTTCCTTTCTGTTGGGGTGCTTCCCCCTGTGACCCCCAGGGACCCTTACCCCAGGACACCACCTACCCCACACTGACCCCTTCACTCTGGGGTGCTATCCCCATCCTCTGCCTCATCGTTCCCCTGAGCACTGGGGGACAGACCCTCACACCCACCCTGGGGGTGTGGCACCTCCAAACTTTCAACTTCAGGGTGATTTTTTAGCAGTAACCAGAGCTGACAATCTAACTTCCCTCCACTACCCCATTTTGGCCTCCCCTGTCCCCCTTGTTATGGGGAGGGGACCCCAGGTGAGGGGACCCTATTACCCCTTGATTTCTCAGGAGCGTCTGGGGGGGCTCAGCACGCACAAACTCCTTCCCCTACCACTCTTAAATTTATTCCCTCCCCACCCAGAACCCAGATGGGGTGGTGGGGCCACCGGGGCAGGGTGGGGGCGGCAAGGGGGGAAATGGGAGTTGTCTCCCTTTCCTCCCACACCTGATCTGCTCTTGGCTGGTCCCAGAGCGGGGTGAGGGGGCTAATGCCCCCCCCTCCCCCAGTGCGTTGGGTGGGGTGGAATTGAGGTTAGGTGAGGGGTTAGGGTTTAAGGAGGGTGTGTATGTTGGGGAGGACAGAATAGCTGATCTGCCCTACCATGACACACACTGTCCCCCTGTGCCCCTCCCCTCTCTCTTTTTGGCCTCTACTCCCAGGGGGAGGGGGGAACTTACTCTAGGAAAAGCCATGTCCCTCTCCCCCAGGATGGGGGACCTGTGTGGAAGAGGGGTGCTGGGGGCCCCTTTCCATGACTCTGTCCCCTGGGGGAGGTAGGACAGGGCTGGGCTACCCTCTCATCCTCCCCACCCCCAATCTCCCTCCACCTCTCTCCCTCCCGCCAGCCCCACAATTTTTCGGTGTTTCTCTGTACATAGCTCTCTGGCGGGATAGGGGAGGTAGGTGGATGGGGTTTGGGGTGGGTAGGTCCAGGGAGGGGAGAATCCCCTCCCTGACACCCCCTCTTCCTTGACTGCTGCCCCCTACCCAGCCTTTGCCCCCTCATCCCTTCATGCGTTTCAGACTCTTCGCAGACTCCACCCTTCTTTGTTTTGTATGGACACTATCCCTTCAGTCTCCTCCTAACTACATACACCCAGCTGGGGCCAAATTTATACTTATATAAAAGTTGTAAATATGTGAAATTTTATCCCTGTGCCCTTTCCTTGCTTTCCCAACCTCAGACCCTACCTGGGACCCCCTTTCCTCCTCTTATTTGGCTGTTGTAATTATTGGGGTTTGTACTGTACATATCTGGGGTGTGTGTGTGGGGGCTGGGGGCAACCCCTGTGTACAGAGCTTCCTGGGCCCCTCCCCCATGCTCCCCTCCCCACCCACCACCCTAAGGGCAGGGAGATGCTCTTCCTACTCGTTTTATTTTTCTCTGGTTCTCCTTCCCTATCCAAACCCACTCCCAGCCTTCTTTACCCCCACCACTGCCTCTTTTTCTCCACTCCCAGCCCCATTTCCTTTTTTTCTGGAGTGTGTGGTGAAACAGAAAAATCATGTTTAATAAACGGAGATTGTTCTTTTATCGTTATGCTGATTTTCCTAAGCTGGGACCACCAGCTGGGTGATAATATCTGCTTTTTGAAAGGAGGCTCACGAGCAAAGAAAGCATTGTTTTAGGCAAGGCTGCCCTCCTAAGGGGCATGGAAGGGATCAGATAGTTTACCTCACTAGTACTTGAGGTGATCGAGGCTGACTGGTTAAAGATTACATTCTGAGAAGCAAGTGAAACTGCAATTAGGTTAAATATTAAGTTGTAGTTTGCAGACATGGGCTTGGCACAAGTGACTCCGTTTTGGACCTGCTGTTTTTCAACAGGGTTTTTTTTTGTTTGTTTTGTTTTTTTTTTTGCACTGGCCAAACACCCAGTCTAGCTCACCCCTCACTAATGCCTCACTTAACTCCAGGTAAAGAGGCTAAGGAATAGCACATAATCTGGTAAAAGATTTCAAATATCTAGCTACATGCATGTCTTGAAGTAATCATCTAGAAATAAGGGTTTATTGCTAGTTAAAATGCTCCCATGCAGAATGGAGGAAAGAACATGGTTCCTTAGCAAGTTGGGCTCTATCCCCACCCGCCACTTGCCGGCCACAGAAACCTGGACGGTAACCCCGACCTCGGAGGGAAAGGGTAAGCCAAAGGGTAATGTGGACAAGGGCTAGCCCACACTACAGGTGCTCAGTTAATCTCGCCCTCTTTGCACCTACCGGGGTGCGGGCGCCATATTTAATATGCGGTGGCTCACTAGTTGCCCCTCCGACTGCTTGGTGCTCTGCGGGACCACTCCACCACCGCAAGGCCAGCACCGCTTCTCACCGCACTGCCTCTCACATCACCGCCTTCCCGCCCGCGCAACCTAGCAACACGCAGTTTGTAGTCCTCCAATTGGCTGTTCCTAACCCCTCCCGCCTCTTCCGGCGTTGGCGTCCCGGAGGAGGCGGAGGCTTCGGCACGCGACGGCGCGGTAGCTGCACAGGTACTACGTTCCGGCTGCTCTGCCGGGGCTCGTGGCTTTTCCGCGGCCCCGGCTTCCCGGGAGTTGGGCCCTGTGGGCAACGTAGGGGAAACGGAGCGGCAGCAGGCGCAGTTCCGGGCCAACGGGGTCAGTGAGGCTCGTGGCTGAAGGACCTTCTCATCTTCCACAGGCCTGGAAGTTAAACTCCGGGTTGGTTTTGGTTGTTTGTTTTGTTGGTGGGGAGTGCGCGGAGCTAATTTCACTGAAAAGTTTCCACGTGTCGGGGGCTTGGGGAGGCATGTGGTGTTTGAGGCGGTATGGTTTTATTCAGAGCTTCCGTAACCCCCGTCTCCTTTCCTCCACAGCCTTCATCTGGCGCGGGGTCTACCCCAGTTCCTCATCTCCTGTCCTGTACTCGATCCTCTGGGATCTCCTTTGAGGGGGCCATGGATACCTCGACACCTTTGCCTCCTGTCCCCCAGTCCTCGAACTGCAACCCAGCCCCACGGACTATCCAGATAGAGTTCTCTCAGCATAGCTCATTGCTTCTGGAAGCCCTGAACCGTCACAGACTAGAGGGAAAGTTCTGTGATGTGTCCCTTTTGGTGCAGGGCCGAGAACTTAGAGCTCACAAAGCAGTGTTGGCTGCTGCCTCTCCTTACTTCCACGACAAGCTTCTTCTGGGGGATGCTCCACGTCTCACCCTGCCCAGCGTCATTGAAGCTGATGCTTTCGAGGGGCTGCTCCAGCTCATTTATTCAGGGCGTCTCCGCCTGCCGCTGGATGCTCTTCCTGCCCACCTCCTTGTGGCCAGTGGCCTCCAAATGTGGCAAGTAGTAGATCAGTGCTCAGAGATTCTTAGAGAATTAGAAACCTCAGGTGGTGGAATTTCAACCCGTGGAGTGACCCCTTATCACACACTTCTTTCTACCACATCTTCAACAGGAGGATGGTGCATTCGCTCTTCCCCATTCCAGACTCCTGTGCAAGCTTCTGCTTCTATCCAGAACCCCATTGGAGGGGACGGTAGTGAATTAGGAAACGTGTTACGGATTCAAGTTGAGGAGGAGGAGGAAGATGATGATGATGATGAAGACCAGGGGTCAGCAGCACTCTCTCAGACTCCTCAACCTGCAAGAGTATCAGGGGTTCCCCATCCTCATGGATCTCATCCCCTGCCCATACCTGCTGCTCCCCGAAGGCTTCCAGACGATGAGAGTACACCACTTGACTCTCTGACCCCTTCTGCACCACCCCCTAAAATCTTCTACATTAAGCAGGAACCCTTTGAGCCTAAGGAGGAGATATCAGGAGGTGGAACTCAGGCTGGAGGAGTAAAGGAGGAGACCACAGTATTTCCTGGAGGGGACACTGAAAGGACTGAAGAGTTAGGGTTCTTGACACCCTCAGGAGCAGGGGCAGCATCTGGAGGAGGAGGAGGTCCATCCTGGAAACCAGTGGATCTTCATGGGAATGAAATCCTGTCTGGGGGTGGGGGACCTGGGGGAACAGGGCAGGCTGTTCATGGGCCTGTGAAGCTAGGGGGGACACCCCCTGCAGATGGAAAATGTTTTGGTTGCTTGTGTGGGAAGAGGTTTGCTGTGAAACCAAAGCGTGACCGGCACATTATGCTGACCTTCAGCCTTCGGCCCTTTGGTTGTGGCATCTGCAACAAGCGCTTCAAGCTGAAGCATCATCTGACAGAGCATATGAAGACCCATGCAGGAGCCCTGCATGCCTGTCCTCATTGTGGTCGTCGGTTCCGAGTCCATGCCTGTTTCCTTCGCCACCGGGACCTGTGCAAGGGTCAGGGCTGGGCCACAGCTCACTGGACTTACAAATGACTACTGAGGCCATACACTAACTTCTAGGACAAGAGCCAATGCTGCTGATGGATACTTACCCCTTGCTACCATGGCACCCCAATTGTGGATCTTGTAATCGTGCCAAGAGGATAGAAATATTATGGACCTCTTGTTCCTGGCAGATTTGGAAACAGATTTCTCATCTCCAGGTTTTTATTAATCATCTTACAGGAAAGTGGTTTACAGGTCATATGTAAATTGGTCATTTGCCCATAATAGACCTTTCCATACAGGAAACCAGATTTCAGATTAGAAGTTTATTTGGAAAAGAGCTAGAGAAAAAAGACATAATAAAGGTTTCATTTGGTCTCCGTGAGGAGTCAAAGGAGCTGGTCTCCACCTAGAGATATGTTTGATTTAGAGTTCTAGTAATTCAGAGATGAAGCTCTAAACTTTTCTTTCCTTCTTCATTGCTGAAATGTGAGCACAGTTCTTTTTTATGTACTTTCCTTGTTATGTCTTTCTAGAAGCCCCTCAGATTACAACTTGCCATCTCACCAGTAGATATCTTTCCAACACCTTTATTTTTATGTTGTAGTTGAGCACTTTAACAAATTGCGCATTCCATGTGTCATTAGAACCCTCTTTAATAGAGGGTCCCTCAACAGCCTGTGCCTCTTGTCTACTTTGACCACTACTGATCACTCATATATTGATTACAGTGACTGGAATGTGACCAGTGAATTCAGAAAATGGCCACTGACCTAAAATGCTCTCGAGGTAGAGCACCACTGTTCTGAATAAGTGGTTTTGGTCAGAGGGATTCAGGGCTGAGACAGCACATACTAAAGGCTAGAGAGTAAGTGCATAATGGGACCACACCCCCTATCTTTCCATCCCCACCCGCTCATGGCAGCCCCTTTATTGACAGGCAGAAGGGCAACTTTTGAAGTGGGGAGATTGTAGCAGGTTACTTAATTTCTTCAAATAAACTTTGCCCCGAAATCGAGAGCTGACAATGGGCTGGACTGAGTAATTTATGTGGGAGAGACAACATGAAAAAGAGTTGCCAAGACTTGGATGTGTTTTGCAGCTGGGTTATGATGGGGAAAGAATGGAAGAATGGGGACAGTTTCACACTGGTGCAGAGAAAACAGTTCTGGACTTCAGTGTGCTAGATTCTAAGCCCAGACCTGCCACCTAGTAACCTCTGGTAACTTACCTTATCTTTCAGAGTCTGAACTCTTAACTTTTTTTTTTTTGGTGGGATGGTATGTATGTCCTAACTGGTTCTCTACCTTTTTTAAAAGGGTTTGGTTTACATGGTCTTTACCTATAATATTGTTCATCTTCATGTATTTTGTATAATGTTTGGTTCTACAAACATTTAGTGCAAAGCACTGTGTCAAACTCTGATTTATACTCTGTTCTCAAGGAGTTCACAGCTACTACTGAAGCTAGACAAGTAATGACCATGTAGTATGACAAGTCTATGATATTGGGCAGGACTAGCTACTGTAGTGGCACAGAGGAAGCTGAGCCAAGACTTATTATAGGTCCACAGAGGTTTCACAAAGAACTCCATGTGCAATGGGTGTGGGTGACTGAACTGATGTAGAAATGGTGAACATGAGTTGAAGTCACTCAAAGCATATTTCTCAAAACTTTTCCAAAGCATAGTCCTCAAAAATTACTAGGTATGGCACTCAGAGAGGCTGAAAAATAGGACTTTATGGCCTAGAAGGTGAATTGTAGCTGGTATCTGTCAGCCTCTCTAAAAGAGCCATGCCATGGTACCATTAAGGACTGTAAACACACTGGGAAAAGAGTCAGGGAGTGGGCTCCAATCTGCAATCTACTGCAACCCCACCCACCTGCCATTCTTTTGGCACACTTCTGTAGATGGCCAGGATCCTTTGGTTTTAAGCAATATAAGCTGGCACTAACTTAACCTTATCAAAATGAATCTATGAAAGGATGTGGGGTGGGTCCTGAAATGGAAGGAAGAGATGAGGGGACCAGCCTTTGGAAGGACAAGGCCTGGGTCACATCTGAGAGTTCAGGGAGCAAGAACGCCTGGGAATCTCTTCAGGTGATATGTTTTGGGATAATGACCCAGTCCTTCTTACTTCTTGTGTCACTCAAAATTTCCCAGGTTAGAACTCTGGCCGGAGCACCTTGATCATATGTTCCATCAAAGTAACAGTGGACATGGAACCCTCAGGGGGCAGTTGAAGTCCTGGGATAGAAGAGTGGGGAATGGTTGCTAGCCAGACCACAGGACGGAGACCCACCCCAGACCATCTCTACATGTTACCCACCTTGGGGTCCTTAAAGCCTCAGCTATACCTGGCATTTGATAGGTATTCAAGATACTTCAAATCTGCCCAACTTCCACCTTTGCCTTCTGAACTTAAGGCAGAAGTGTTTTCTGCCCTCTCCTTAATCCCCATAGCACTTTGTTATTACTCTGTAAAGCCAAGTAACACACCATGTTAAGAGTTTTATTTTAAGTTATTAGGCATTGTACAAAAAACCGTTTTCATGATGAAAGAGTTTATTTTAAACAAACTTAAATGTGTACCTTTCTGCCTCTGTTTTCCTCCTTTAGTGGAAGAGATGTTCCTCCTACTGTCCAAGGCTCACCCCTTCTCAGAACCTTTGTGTAATTATTCCCTCTGTCCTGTGTCTTCACTCTGTGTAGTTCCTCATTTGCAGTTAATCATGCTCATAGGGTTTGAGAATACATGCAAAATGCTCAGAACAGTGCTTTGCACTCAGTAAACTCAATAAATGTTAGCTATTATCATGAGAGAACATTAGTCAGTTACCCACATCTTTACTGGGAGTAGTTTTCTCAGGGATCACTTACATAAAGGGAAAATATTTTCAACTAAAAGGGAAAGGAGGCATGTAGCACTTAGGATTAGATGTTATCGTTGCTATTATTACCCTTTTCATAAATACTAGAGTTCTTCAAGGCTCTTTTCATCTTCTAACTTTATATACTCCTGGATGATTTTTATTCACTCATCTGAGTTAAACCATTTACATACTGATGACCCTTAATTTAATATCTAGTTTACCTGATACTCCCAGGCCCTCTTAGACAGGGGTGTCAAACTCATTTTCACCGGGGGCCAAATTAGCCTCGTGGTTGCCTTCAAAGGACCAAATGTAATTCTAGGACTGTATGTATAAATGTAACTGCTCCTTAACTAGAGGCAAGGAGATTGGCACTGCTGCCAAGGGGAAACAAGGTGCCAGGCTGGATAAAACAAGGTGGAGGGCTGGATTCAGTCTGCAGGCCTTGTGTTTGCCACCTGTGCTCTTAGATTTGTTCTTTCCTTCCTTCAACAATAAATGCCTGCTGTGTACCAGGTACTGCTAAAAAGAGCAGAAGGAATCACAAGGGCTTAGACCTGGGATTATCACTTTAAGAGACAAATATTAAACTAGCTATGTAGATACTTCATAGATGTTTCAAGCCTAACATATCTAAAATGCTCTACTCCACCTCAAGGCAGCTATTTCTCCACTTTTTCCAGGTTTAGTAATGGTTCTATTATCTCAAATGCCCAAGACTGAAACCTAGGATTGTGCCTAACACCTGTCTCACCTCCTATACCTGTCCTACCAATGCTACCTCCCAAATATTTCAAATTGATGCATACCTTCATTCTCACTACTGCTACTGTAACCTAACTGGTTGTATTCTGTCTTGCTCTCCTCTATTTTTCACTCCACACACTATGGCCAGAGTGATCTTCCTAAGCAAAAAAGTACTGTTTCACCATTTCTTCAGCGTAAACATTTTATTTGCCTACTCTTGCTCTTTCATGAAGTCCAAATGATCTGGTCTTGTTGCTCATTACTGTCTCCCCTAGGCCTCTGCTCTTCCCCTGCTTCTCTTGCTCATCTCTACCTGGAATAGTTACCCAGAAATTAGCCCTCAATGGGATAATTCCTACTCTCATTAGATATCAGCTTAAACATCACTTCCTTTAGAAATCTCCGTGATCATTAGGATCTGTGCTATGTGCTCTACTCTTATTTTCCCATATCATGAGACTTTCTTGGAATTCCTTTATTTGGTAAGTATTTGCCAGCTATCCGCTATTACCCATTACATGTAAATGCTGTTTTGGGCAAGGCGGACATTGCTTGCCCTCATAAGATTACATTCCAGTGCTGCCAGGAAATAAACCAGGTAATAAGGTGAAGAGTAACAAAAGGAAGGTATACTGTGCACATTGATCTGGTATCCAAAGGAAAAGAAAGACCCAGAGATGCAAAGCAGAGCAAGGAAGATCATTCCTGTAAAGTGTTTAGCAATGCAAAAGTCAAGAAAGAGAAAGGGTCCCTGGCCAGTGTGGCTCAGTGGTTTGAGTGCCAGCCTGCGAATCAAAGGGTAACCAGTTCAAGTCCTGGTTTAGGGCACATGCCTGGGTTGCAGGGCCAGGTCCCCAGTAGGGGGTGTGTGAGAAGCAACCACATGATGTTTCTTCTCTTCCTCTCTCTAAAAATAAATCAGTAAAACCTTACAAAATAAAAGAAAGAGAAAGGGGTTGGGATGTTTCACAAGGAAATCAGTGCACCTACAGAGGAATGAGGTGTTGTCTTAGTCTGCTTGGGCTGCTATAAAATACCATAGACTGTATAGCTTATAAACAGAATTAATGTCTCACAGTTCTGGAGGCTGGAGAGTCCAAGATCAAGCATCTATATTCCATGTTGTGAGGACCTGCTCCCTGGTTCATAGACCTTCATCTCACTGTATCCTCACATGGAAGGAAGAGAAAGGGAGCTTTCTGGGTTATCTTTTACAAGGGCACTAATTCCATTCATGAGGGCTCCACCTTCAAGACCTAATCACTCCCCAAAGGCTCTACCTCCTAATACCCTCACGTAGGGGGTTAGGAATTCAACGTATGAATTGGGGGTGGGGAGGATACAAACATTAAGTCCATTGCAGACGGGATTGAAGAGGTGGGCTGGGGCTGGGTTATTAAAATCCCTTCAGATTGTGATGAGGAATTTGGATTTTATTCTAAATGCAATAGGAAGGCAAAAAAGGTTAAAGTCGGGGAGTAACATTTTAAAGAAATTACTCTAGCTACAGAGTGAATATTGTATCATTAGGGGGCAAGAGTGAAAGCAGGGAAACCAATTCAGTAGTGCAGGTTAAAGCAGCAGATGGGGAGAGAAGTAGATGGATTAGGGGTATTATATTTGGAGGTGAGAATGACACAGGACTTCTAACAGATTAATGTAGATATTGTGAGAGAGTAAAAAATCAAGGAAGAACTCTAGAGTTTTTACTTGAGCAATTGAACTAGAGGCCATTACATGAGTGGAAGACAAGAATAGAACTTGGGAGTAGATCAAGGGGTTTTGTTTGAATGACTAGAGGTATCCAATGGGCAGCCCAATATAATTGCCCAGTGTTCTTCCAGACCAGGGTTGGCAAATCTATGAGACCAGATAGTAAATGTTAGGGTTTGTATGTCAAGAAGCAAAATAAGCCCTGGCTGGCATAGCTCAGTGGATTGAGCGCGGGCTGCGAACCAAAGCATCGCAGGTTTGATTCCCAGTCAGGGCACATGCCTGGGTTACAGGCCACAGCCCCCAGCAACCGCACATCGATGTTTCTCTCTCTCCCTCCCTTTCCTCTCTAAAAATAAATAAATAAAATCTTTAAAAAAATGTTGGGCGCGGGGAAGTACACTATCCCCCTGTCCTTTCTAAAAAAAAAAAAAGAAGAAGCAAAATAAAGTATATAAGCACATAAAAGTTAAAATATCAAAATTTTTATTGGCAGAACTCAAAATATAATTGAGTACAATTTATTTTTGTAATACAGGTCCGCTACTTAATTGGGATTCAAAGTTAGTGTTCCCTATCATCAAAACCAATTGCAAATTTTTATCCTTCTTATTGCTGTAATGAGATTTTACATATTTCATTTTTGAAAATGTCTTCACACAGCACAGCCAAATACTAATAATCAATCCAAAGCATATTATTTTAATTGAGCATATTCATCATCTAAAAGGCATTTATAGAATTCTGTTATATTCTTCTCTTGATACCTTTTACCATGCCATTACATTGTAGATTAATCACATCTGATTGATAGGTGGAAGCTCCTTAACTGTGAAATTAAGTACAGGAAATTTTTTTGTAGTTACACTGAGGTCCAGAAAACACTGCTGGGACTGTATTTTCAGTCAGAGGAATCTGCTGCAAATTTATGTGGGAATAGAGATCTTGCTTTATGTTTTAACTTTTGATAGCACAGGGAGTGTGCCTAACAGCACGACATTACCTGTTAGTTAAGCAACTTTGATGACTTGGCTGCAATATACATTTCACATATAAGCACTGTTTTGCCTTGTGATTTTAAATTAAACATTAAGAAACATCACATCTGCAGCACGTGTCCACTGGCAGATGAATGGATAAATGAAGTATGATATATGCATACAATGGAATGTTATTCAGCCTTAAAAAGGAAGGAAATTCTGACATAGGCTACAACATGAATGACTCTTGAAGACATTATGCTAAGTGAAATAAGCCAGCCACAAAAGGACAAATACTTTTATGATTCCCCTTACACGAAGGGACTTAGAGCAGTCATGTTTGTAGAGATAGAAAGTAGAATGATGGTTGCCAGGTGCTTGGGAGCAGAAAATGAGGAGTGATTGTTTAATGGGTACAGAGTTTCAGTTTGGAGAGATGAAAAAAGTTCTGTAGATAGATGGTGGTGATGGTTGCACAACATTGTGAATGGACTTAATGCTACTGAACTATATACACTTAAAAATGGTTTAGGCCCTGGCCAGTTAGCTCAGTTGGCTAGAGTATCATCCTGATACAGCAAGGTCAAGGGTTCGATCCTCAGTCAGGGCGCATACAAGAATCAACAAATGAATGTATAAAAAGTGGAACAACAAATCAATGTTTCTCTCTCTCCCCCTCTTCCTCTGTCTCCCTCCCTCTCCCCCACTGCCTCTCTCTCTAAAATCAGTAAATAAAATTTAAAATTTTTTTTAAAAATTGTTTAAATCAGGGATCCCCAGTCTTCCTCCACCCAGTCCATGGATGCCGCTTGAGTTATCACCTGAGCTCTGCCTCCTCTGTCCCACAACCCTGGTCCATGGAAAAATTGTATGCCACTCAACTGGTCCTTAGTACCCAAAAGGTTGGGGACCACTGGTTTCAATGGTAAAATTTGTGTATATTTTGCCACAATAAAAATAAATAAATGAACCACTAATGACCTAATGAATCTAGATTTTGGGCATTAGTAGCTGTTAACACCACAAAAAAAGAAACAACCAGACATTATTTGCTTCTTATGGAAAACACTACCACCACTACCACCTATGAATTATTCTGGCCCAAAATATCGAACTTGAATGTGATCAAGTCTCAAGATGGAACTACCAATTCACAGGAAGCGCAGAGGTCAGGGAAACATTAAACCACACCACAGTGCAATCTGCACAGCTAGACTGTAGGAAATACTAAGGAACAAACAACGCATTTTCTTTATCAAAAAATTGCAAAGGGGAAAAAGTGATGAAGGAAAACCTAAGGTTTGAAAGATTTTAAAGGACATTAACCAATTATAATGTGTGGACCTTATTTGGAACATAGTTTTTAAAAAAAATTTTAAACTTGGCTTTTATGAGACAACTGGGAACTCAAACCACTGGCTGGACACTTGTTGACATTTGGGAGTTATCATGAAAATTTTTAGTAGTGATATTGGTATTGTGGTTAAGGTTTAAAGGGGCCCTTTTTTATGGCATTGGTTATTTATGATTAGATAAATTCATCCATAGTTATGGATTAAATATAAATGCCAAATATACATATGAGCTCTAGATAATGATATAAGTTAAATTATAACTTGTGTATGTATAGTCCATTTTTTTTCAAAGATTAAGAATAAATTTGGAAATAGCTATACACTTTAAGAATGTCTAATCAGATATCTTATATTATAAATACATTCTGGTTTGTGTTCTGGTCCAAGTTAATAAGACTTTCTTCTTGATTCTTAATCAATTGCTCTATGTATTGATGTAGAAAGATCTCCAGTATATATTGTTGAGTGAAAGAAGCAAAGTACAGAATAGTATATAAAGCATGCTATGTTGTATATGAGAGACAGTGAGGGCAGGGAGGAAATAAAGATATAATATTTGCTTATATTTGCAAAAAGAAGCACTGCTACAATAAACAAAAAACCAGTAAAATGGGAAGTTTGGTAAGCCCAGAAACAAGACTACTGTGCTTTAAGATTCCTCTCTGTGTACTTTTTTTTTTGTATTTCACAGTCTTTATAGAAGTATAGACATTGAATAATGGTGGCATATACAGTCCTTGCTTATGACCAAATCATACCACCAAAGTGGAATTTTCAGTACTCTGAATCATGTATTCCATTACCTAATCAAAAATAAAAGTAAAAACTTTTATTTTATTTTATTTAAAGATTTTATTTATTTATTTTTAGACAGAGGAGAAGGGAGGGAAAAGGAAGAGAAACATCAATGTGTGGTTGCCTTTTGCACACCCCACATTGGGGAACCTGGCCTGCAACCCAGGCATGTGCCCTGACTGGTAATAGAACCAGCAACCCTTTGGTTTACAGGCTGGTGCTCGATCCACTGAGCCACACCAGCTAGGGCAAAAATTTTAAATTATTTTAATTTGAGAACAGATGAACCATATTACCTTGGCAATAGAATCACATAGAAAGAGTTAATTCTAAAGACTTTACATCCTTAATGGGATGTATTCTTAAGGACCACTCCCCGAAAAGAAAAACTCCAACCAAAATTTCAAACTTTAAACTCTTAAATATTAAATAAAATTGCTTAAATTTTAAACTTCTCCCAAAAGTTACATTGTTCATAGTATTACCAGTACTGAAATTTTGAAAATACAGTATTTTCTTATAAATAGGTTAAATGACATTAGTAATTATATTAATAATATAAGGAATAAATATTTTACCGTGAAAGATATATAATTATATAACCGAAGAAACTAAGTGAAAACATGAAAATATAATAGTATTAAAAATTAAAAATCAATATAAACTCATGAGTTTTCAAATATCTATTTTCTGTCCCTCTCCATTGAAATGGATGTCCTATGGTGGGGCAAAGGTATACTGGTCACTGTAATGAGAAGGTATCTTCAGAATGAAAGGCGAGCAGACAATTCTACAGGGAACCAATCTGTCTGACAATGGCAATTGTAGCTCATCCCTATTGAAAAGCCCAGTAGGCGCGTTGCGGCACGTAGGAGCCAAACCCACAGATCAGTTCTCCCATGGGAAATCAGGCCTGCATTATACCTAGGCTGCTTTGTGACTTGCTCTTGCTAAAACTCCCTCACCCTAAGTTCAGGCAGCAAATCCTTACTGCATATCTTTAAAGTAACTTCCTGGAGTCTGTGCTAATTCTCCCAAGGACTAAAGTGTAACCAGACCAATTACTGTTATTGTTCTCTTGCATTTGCAACATTTTTTCCTTGTTAATCTGTAAGAAATCATCAGTAACATCCCTTCTGTTGTTATCTGTAAAAAGTAATTATCTAAAGCAAACCTAAGCATAATGAATGAAAACCTTCTTGGATGTATGCTTTTAGAAAGCCAATAATAGCCTGTCAAGGCAAGGGTCGGGGTGCTCTCCCCTTAAGAGAGTAGCCATGCCATCCCTTTTTCTCCACAGGACATGGTAGTCTGTGTGAATTTGTCTCGTCTCATCCACAATGCCACGGACACCCGCATCACAATTCCATAGAATAGGACAGAATTTATTATAGGGTAATTTACTTACAGGAACATTGGGCTAGAGCAGATAGACAGTCCAGTAGTTTTGCACAACTTTTCTGCTAATAGACTCTTGCTCCAGTACTTTCTAAATAGTATAACGCAGGTACTGATGAACGACAAGACAAAGGAACAAAGAATGCAGTAGCACCAGAGACCATCATCTATAACAAGGTGATCTTGTTATAGATGATTGTTTATAATTCATAGTCTTACCAGTTTGATATTTCTCAATTGTCATGCCATTCCAGGTGTTACTAACAAGAATATTCGTGGCTAGCTACATTTTAAGGAACACAGATAATCATCAACTAGCAAGCTTTGGTATGCTCACTAAGGACAGTGAGGTTGCTCAAAGGTCACAGAATGAAAGGACACAAAGATGAAGATGGTTTTGTTCACATCAGCTTCTATACAATGAACTAGAAGCAATGAGCACCCCCAGTGCCCATGTTGTAATCTCTAATCCCATTCCCCACAAAAACAAAGTATGGATTCTTCTAGAAACCTCTGATTCAAGTCTATAGCAGGCACTTTACAAGATGTGCCTGGGACACGTTTTTGTGTTAAGAAGCCAGAAAGCTTTTGGAGATAATGTCATGTCAAAAGGGCCCAGGAACCCATATGAAAGTTTTCTCATTGAACAAAGTTGTAACAATCTGAGCAACTAAAAGAATAATGAGGCTTCGGGTCAAGATGGTAGTGTGGGCAGACCTGGCTTGCCTTTCACACAACTACATCAAAATTACAACTAAAATATAGATCAACCATCATTCAGAACATCAGAAATCAAGTTGAATGGAAGTCTGTCAACTACAGAATTAAAGAAATCACATCTATCCAGACTGGTGGGCGAGGCGGGGGGGGGGGGTTCAGATGTGGAATGGGCTGGTCCCACACCCACAGGGATAAAAATTTGAGAGGGATATCTCAGGAGCGAGGAGTTCCAGATCCACACCAGCACCCACTCCAGCCCAGGATTTCAGTTCCAGGAAGATAAATCACCACAGCTTCTGGCTGGGATTGAGTCAGTGGAAGAAACTGCTGGAGCCCCAAGCAGTTCCTCTTAAAGAACCCACACACAGACTCACCCACTCAGACTCACTCCCTCTGAGCTCCGGCACTGGGGTAGCAGCTTGAAAGGCACCAGTGATACACAGGGAGAAACTGAAATGTCTGGCATCAAGGCAAGCAGAGGCCATTGTCTGTTTGCTAAACCCTATCCCCTCCCCCGCACGCATAGTAGGTAGGCTAGTGCTATATCTGAGACTCCATCAACCTGGCTAACACTGTTTGACCCACCTTGGAGATCCCCAGAAGCTCTACCCCATCCAATTTATGGGCCCACCCAAGCTGCTTTTCCATAAGAATGACTGGTGTTGGCCCCTAAATTCTATCAAACAAGTGACAGCTGGCTTCAGTGAGCCCTAGCAGCAGCCGGATTAGATTCACTGCTTGGCTTCACCTGGGAATCTCCAGGCCCAGCACAAGCAGCAGGCATCTCAGATTGCTTTACAGCTCAGGCACGGTGCCCCGGGCAACACAGGTAGGGGCTGACCTCGGCTTGCACAACCCAGGAAACTCCATGGCCAGCACAACCAGTGGACAGCTACAGACCACATTAGAGCACCACGACCCTGCCCCTGCACAGCCGATCCTCCACAGACAGCAGAGGCTGGTGGTCAGTGGTCACAGCCAGTCATTGCAACTGACTGGCCTGGGTAAATCCCTCGCATAGATTTGCCAACATCGACCAGGGCTCAACTACAAGAGGAGAGTGTACTCAGCCCACAGACACACCTGCAGTACCCAGCTTGGGTGATAAGAGATGCTGTGCCATTGGACCCTACAGGACACAACTACATTAGTCCACACTACCAAGACAGAGTCAAAGCAGCTCTACCCTGAGACTCAACATGAGAGTAAATCAAGAGTCTGCTTTGTTACCATCTGAGACAACTATTAAAAACAGTTTACTTAATTTTGAAAATTGGTAATAAAAGAAAAAATAGTAAGCATTTATTTTGGTGTGCCAATAAAAGTTTATTTTTGGATAACCAAATAATCCTAGTCAATGAAAAAAAACCTTCACAGAATTCTAGTTAAACAATGTAAAAGAAATAAAATAATTAGGAAAACAAAATTTCACAAACTTCCACAAAAGTATTGATTTGGGCAAGATTATCAATTGGTGTTAAAACCAATAGATGATTGAGGGTTGTAAACATTCATGTAGAGCCAAAGTTACACCACACAGAGTACATTCTAGTCTCAAGAGAGAAATGTTAACTGTAAACCAAGTGATCAAACTGTCACCACCCTCACCTGGGGGGTCAGTCTTAGCATTACAAACGGTTGATCATATGTCTTCTAATGGAATGCAACATTAAGTACACAGCAACTTGATAACTATATGCCTTTGTCCTTTCCAGTACCTTGTTTCCTAGTTCAGCCATCCCTCGGAGGATACAATCCATTCCTAAAAACATGCTGGGTAGTGAATTTTTAGATAGTGGGACTCTGTACATAATTATTTTAAATGAAAAAATAATAATAATTTATTCCGAAGACATCTAAAAACCCCAACCGATTTCCCTCAGTACTTGAAACACTCTAAAAAATACATGTAACAATTCACCAGGGGTTTTTTGCTTAATATAATGCCTTTAAAACACTACTTACCCAACTGTTCAACACTTAATTTACTCATTAATGACTATCTTTGTGCAAGAACATTATTGAATGTTAACTGTATTTTCCTTTTAACTTCAATACATGTGCTGTAATGCAAATGAACAGTGAAATAATATGTTAAAGACACATAATGGAGGCAGATAACACTTAGCAATGATAAAATAAACAAGACAAGTTTTTAAACATGGTTACTGAAGATTGCAGTGTTTCCTGAGCGAGGTTTGGAGGTGAGAAGGGAGAATGGGAGGCTCTAATCAATGCTGCCGTTTAGTGGTGGGTAAAGGTGAAAGAGCTTCAGAAGGAGTGAAGCAGCAAGCATGTGAGGCGCATGTGAGGCCCATGCAGGCCTGGATCCACAAAGCTAGTGGACAGTCTGCTTGCCTTGGCAATGGAGTTTTCAGAAGTGAGTCATCTTGTGAAAGTATTGACAAAGCTGACAAGAAGTGCAAAATGGACAAGTGTTACATTCCCGTTGCTTATGTTATGCAGCTTCTGCTAACCCTGTGCTGTGCTAGAAGCTGCATTTTTTAATGTAATTTCTCTGCTCTTGTCATAATTATGATCTCTTGTAAGCAACAGAAACTGTCCTCTCTACACGATCTAAAATTTCATTTAAATATTTCTTGTCAAGTATCAGTGGCTCCTTATATTAGTTTGCTGGGGCTGCTACTACCAAATACCACAGGCTGTGCACCTTAAACAACAGATGTTTGTCTTCTCATAGCTCTGGACACTGGAAGCTCAAGATCAAGGTGCTGGCAGGTTTGGTTTCTCCTGAGGCTTACAGACTGCCGCCTTCTCTCTGGGTCTTCACATGGCCTTTCTCAGGGCACAGACACTCCTGGTGTCTCCATCTTTACAGGAACATTAGTACAGTTGGATGAACCCCCACCCTTATGACCTCATTTAGCTTTAATTACCTCTTAAAGGCCCTGCCCCCAAATGCTGAGCATCACGTTGAGCATTAGGGCCTCAGCATATGAACTGTGTGGGGACACTGCTCAGTCCATGGCGCTCCTCTTCTTCCAACTTAGTCCCTCCCAGCATTATTCCTCCAGTGGAATATGTTTCTTGGAAGGATATTTGTAAACTTTTGCATAGTCAACTTCATTTTAGTAATGTTTTTATTTTCTTACATACAGGAAGTATGGTATCTGTGGTAAGTGGAAATGTGAACATGGCTATGCATATATCTTTTTATACTTTCACCTTTAGAAGACTTTATCACTTCAGATATACATGCTTTTCTAGTCTTGTAAGTTCACTTGCAGTCTTCATCATTTTTCCACTCCAGTCATTTTCATTTTCTGATGTGGGGAGTTGATACAGAAAACGTATAACATTAGTTTGTCAATCCTTGCACCAATACCACACCATCTTAAAGATGATTATATTTTTATGGTGAGTCATGGTACCTCCAACTTTGTTCTTTTACTCCAAGATATTTTTGCTATCCTTTGCCTTTTGCAATTCCATATACTTTTTAGAAACAATTTGACAATTTCCACAAAATACCTGGTGGGGTTTTGCCTGTGAGTACATTAAATCTATTAATTAACTTGGGAAGAACCGATAACTTTATGATATTGAATCAATAATATTTTTATTATTATAAAATACACAAATTTAAACTATGTGTTTAAATTCTTTAACTATTTTAAAGTAATATTGTATATTAAGTACATCCTGTAAGGTTTTCTTAGACCCCACTGAGGAATGAATGCCAATTAGCCACAAAATTAGGCAGAATAGAGCTTTATTTGGGGGGTTTGTGCTCCTGGGTGAAGTTCTCTGATCCAGAGAAAAGGGATCAGAGAAGTTGCCCCGAGCAGGAAAAATGGCGGGGTTTTATTCTGGTGGGCTCTTTGTGGGAGCTGGGGATTGGTTCCTTGTGAACAAAGCAGCAACATATCATTGGTGGCTCCCCTCTCATCCTGGTTTGACGTCAGCCATCTCTTCTGAGTTATGGTTCAGCCACCATGATTGACTGTAGTCCAGGTGCCATTTTGTCCTACCCAGCCTATCCTGACACATCTGAAACACCATGCAGTACCACCTCTGTCTAGTTCCAGAACATTTTGACCACCCCAAACAGAAACCCTGTATGCATTAGCAGTCTCCCTATTTCCCCATCCACCAACTCCTTCAATCTGCTTCTGTCTCCATGGATTTGCCTATCTTTTTAAAAAAATTTTTACTGATTGATTTTTAGAGAGGAAGGGGAGGAGAGACAGACAGTCAGACAACAGACATTGATTTGTTATTCCACTTATTTATGCATTCATTGGCTGATTCTTGTATGTTTCCTGACTGGGGATCAAAACTCCAACCTTGGCATAAGGGGGATGACGCTCTAGCCAACTTAGCCACCCAGCCAAGGTGGATTTGCCTACTCTAAGTATTTCATATAAATGGAATTATGCAAAAGTGGCCTTTTGTGTTTGGCTTTCTAGCATGTTTTCAAAATGAGACAAGCCAGTAGTCAAGACAAGTGGAACAGGGAAACTGAGACAGGCAGTTAAATGGCCAAGCAGTTTACTGCCACCAGGTAAATCTCAAAATCTTATCTTCCCTAACCAAGGACACTTATGAGTAAATGGTTTATACTTCTCCTCTCCAACCAGAGGGTGAGTAGCTTAAATAACCCTACTCAGGGAACTAGATAGCAGAAATCCAGTTAGTGAAATTTGTGTCAACCACATCCACGAAGAGACGAAGTTGAGGGAATAAATCTCATTTTGGCACATCTGCATAAGCTGATGAATATTATATTGAGACCCTCCCCTAAGTCTCCCCTAAACTCCCAACCTTTAAAAACCCTCAAAACCAAGGACCAAGTGTACACTTTCCCTCCCCAGTGCACAGGATCATGCCTGCTGCACCTTTCCCTTTCCGCTCTCCTTCCCCCACAGGCAGGCATCTCCAGAAGTTCCAAGGTCCCCATGAGACTTGCAACCAGGGGAGCAATAAGCAGCAGCAGTTTATCTCAGGTTAACACCTTGACCCTGTCCCCAAGGCCCCCTTTCTTTGACTTCCAAGTGAACTAAAGCAGCCCATCCTAAGCTTTCCGGTTGCTTCTTCTATGCTAAGCCGTTCCTTATTTCACTGTCCCCAGTTTTAATAAACATACCCTCATAGTCACCTGGATTCATGTTGTAAAATCTTCCCTGCATTTAGTCAAGAACCCACACACTACTGGCCAGCCCTAGGCAGACTCCCTCAGGGCCAGGTACCCTTTATGGTATCAAGAATTCATGTAGAGGGCCCTGGCCCAGTAGCTCAGTTGGTTATGTCACAGGTGGGCACAGGTAACCAGGTTCTTAGTGATCAGAATAAAGAATTGAACCAAACACCCAGAGTTCATAGAAGAGAACATGGGAGCAGGCCAACTCCAAGCAGAGATTGACCTCATGGGCTGGAGGGACTCTATTCTTATAGGGAGGATCCTTTCTGGCTAGTTTTGGTGAGCTTTTACTGAGTATATGCAAGTAGTTGCATTACTTTAAAGCTACTACACATGTGGTTTTCCATGATCCTCCCCGACTGGCCACCAGGGAAAAGGATCCCACAATGCTACGGAATTAATCCCCGTTTCTCCTGGGGTCCCCCTGTACTAGGTTCACCTTTCCCTAAGCCAGAGAATTATAGCTCTTCATGCTAGAGATTGGTGAAAAAGAAAAGTTATTTATTCAAGTTATACAGGCTAAAAGTAATGACTTAATGTCTTTGTCAAAATCCCAAAGTCCCTTGAAACACCCACAAACACACACAGTCCTTCCTTCCCCCCTTTGCCCAGTTTGGGGTACCGTGTCTCAGGAAAAGAAATAGAAGTCCGTGGCTTAGGCAGCTCTCAGTTTTTCCTAGTAATTTGTGCTCAGCTGGCAGGCCTTCCTTTGCACCATTGGTTGTGTTGCCAGGATCTCCAGCTAAAGCCACGTGGTGATTCTTCCCATGGCTGCGGGGGGAAGGGGGGTGATCCCCCTTTCTGGGAAAGTGATGGCAGCAGCAGCGGCAGCACTGAGAGGGCTAGCGCGGAGCTTATCGTGTCCTGGCCAGAGCAGGTGGCTGCGAGGTTGGCTGAGCCCTAGTGGTGAGAGCACGGGTGCAGCGTGCAGAGGCCTGGTGGTGGCTGCGGCGGCCAGGCAGTGACCCGGTGCTCCCAAGTCACTTAGCGGTGGCCCCTTCTCGCGGCCACAGCTACAGAGCCGGCTGGGGCTCAGAGCCAGGTGGTAGAGGAGCCGCAGGCGGATGCATCCCGGACGGTGTCTGCACGGCTGCGGGAGTCCCCACTCTGCTAAAGCCACATGGTTCTTTCTCCAATGGCCGCCTAGTCTGGGTTTTTAAATCCCCGTGCCAATCTTTCTCTGCAGCCCCATTTCCGACTCCTCCTGTTACAGGGTGCAGCCAAGAGGGGGGACCCCAAATGGGCATTAGAAATGGGGTCCAGAACTTAAGGTGTCCAAGAGATTTTAAGATGTCTCCATCCCCCCACCCAGGGTGTGGGTTGGGGGAAGGGACAAATGGAGCAGGGCCATTGAGATCTGTTTTGCATAGCAACAGCCTTGCAGCTACCCTCTGGCGTGGTCATTTAACATATCTATAGCCTTTGGCTGGTTGCTTAGATATGTTAAATAGCTGTGATCATCTCTGAGCCAGGGGAATGGAAGTAACTTCCCCACCAAGATGTGACTGGGGGCAGATCCCCCAAGCTACAGCACCTGCGTGGGAGCTCGGAGAAGAGTGGGTCCAGGACATGGGGCCACACCTGCCCAGACTCATGATGGCAGCCTAGTAAAGCTGGAAGGATATGAATTCTGGCAAGTGAAACCGAGTGTGGGAGGAGTTGGAAATGAGGCTGCAGAGGAAGATTGGCCGCGGGGATTTAAAACCCAGACTTGGCGGCCATTAGGGGAGAGAACCGTGGTGCTTTAGAGGGGAGAACCATGCGCAGCCCTGAGAAGGAGAACCATGCGTCTTTAGCAGAGTGGAGACTCCTGCATCCCTGAGAAGAGAGAACCACGCGGCTTTGATGGAGTGGAGACTCCTGCATCCCAGAGAGAACCATGCTGCTTTAGGAGGGAGAGCCATGCGCAGCCCTGAGGAGGTGAACCATGCGCAGCCCTGAGAGAGAGAACCACGCAGCTTTGGCAGAGTGGGGACTCTCCCCTTCCCGCAGCCCTGAGAGGGAGAACCACGAGGCCTGGACAGAGCGGGGGCCCCCACAGCTTTAGAAGGGGAACCACCACCTGGTTTTAGCAGAGATCCCGGCGACTCAGCCAAGGGTGCCGGGAACCCAGGGAGGTCTCCCAGTCGAGAAGAAGGACTAACGAAGAACCAGAGGACTGTCTGAGCCATGGACTTCGTTTTCCTTTCCTGAGATACGGTACTCTGGACTGGGCAAAGGGGAAAGGAAGGAAGGACTGTGTCTGTTTGTGGGTGTTTTAAGGGACTTTGGGATTTTGATAAAGACATTAGGTCACTACTTTAAGTTTGTATAACATTAAATAAACATTTCCTTTCCTTTTCACGAATCTCTGGCATTGAGAGACGTCTTTCCTCTGGTGGCGGACATAACGGACCTGGGGCCTTCTTTCAATAATAGTATATTGTCTCAGGCCCCCCTTGCTGTGTGTTCTGTAACACTCCCACACTTGGCTTCACATGCCAGAACTCTCAAAGCCCTCCAGCTTTACTGGGCTGCCATCATGAGTCTGGGCAGGAGTGGCCCCATGTCATGGAGCCAATCTTCTCTGAGCTCCCACGAAGGCGCTGTAACTCGGGGGACCTGCCCCCCAGTTATATCTTGGTGGGGAAGTTACTTCCATTCCCCTGGCTCAGAGCTGGTCACAGCTATTTAACATATCTATGCAACCAGTTAAAGGTTATAGATATGCTAAATGACCATGCCAGAGGGTAGCTGCAAGGCTGTTGCTATGAGAAACAGCTCTCAATGGCCCTACTCCATGTGTCCCTTCCCCTGGTGTGGAGGGTGAGGACATTCTATATATTTTTCTAATATTTCCTGGACACCTTGAGTTCTGAACTCCATTACAAATCCTTCTTTTGGGCACCCTTTGGCTGCACCCTCCTACAGTTAGAGTGTCATCCCAACATGCCAAGGTTGTGGGTTCAATCCCTAGTCAGGGCACATGCAAGAATCAACCAATGAATGCATAAATAAGTGGAACAACAAACTGATGTTTTGTTCTGTCTCTCTCTTCCTTCCTCTCTCTCTCTAAAATCAATCAATTTTTTAAAAGTTTGTGTAGGAGACTGTTCTGTGTGGCGTGGGCCTAGCTCCCACTTGGAGATGCACAGGACCCACGCCCATGGATAGATTTTCCTGTGGGGAATCAGGCCTGCAATGTACCTAGGCCACTTTGAGACTTGCTTTTGCTAAAACTCCCTCACCCTTGAGGGAGAATTGAAGACAGCAAGTGCTTACTGTAACTTCCTAAAATCCATGCTAAACCTTCCAAGGATGATTGTAACTGGCTCAACTACTGTTCCCTTTTCATTTGCAAATATCCCTCTTCTGTGGTGTGATTAGCCGCATTGGCTCCTTTGTTTTCTGTGAAAGGTAACCACCTAAAGTGAACCTGTGCATAGTAAATGAGGACCATCATGCAATATGCCCAGAAAAAGAAATAAAGGCCTGTCATGGCAGAGGCCACAGCTTTTGCTCCCCTTGAGAGAGAAGCTATGCTTGCCCTTTTCCTCCACAGGACTCAGTAGTTTGTGTGAATGTCTCTCCCCCATCCACAATGTCTCGGACCTTGGCTCAAGGGGTCCCCATCAGCTGGCGCCCATGAACAGGGAGGGACCCAGGGCTACGAGCCGTCATTGTGGATGACACACCAACTTGGTTGGAGTTTGCGCGCACCAGCCCACGTAAGGGCTGATGACCCTGAGTGCTATTCGGGAAGGTCGTAGGGTGTGTTGAATTTCAGAGGAAAAGGGTTTTCTTCCTAGGTTGCTCTTTCTTGTGACCGTTTTGCAACTGTACCTTCTTTAGTAAGCAGGAGCCTTGCTCTCTTTCCCAACTATTTGCCGCAACCTCGTGGGCTCGGGTCGAGCAGTTAAGAGCCACAAGGATGCTCGCTGCAATGCTGTAAAAACACCCTCAAGCCCATCCCCGTGGCCCAACCCCCAGCTAGGTCTAGGCTTGGGAGAAAGAGCAAAGATTTTCCTTTTAATTAGCTTTAAAAACATCAACTAGTTACAGGACACTTTACAAGCATCTCAGCAAATACTTTCTTTTAAGCCACCTCTTGCAGTCCCTTCAGTTTTGCCTTTTGCCTCTGTCTGCTGGCATAAGGATTTAAAGGTGCAGGTGGAGAAAAGGCAAATTGAGACTGGTTTTGTAATCGTACTTGCGGTGGGAGGAATTTCAGAACAAGATTCTTTCATTTGTTAAAAAATTTCTTTAAAGGTTTCTGTGAATCCTCAACCATGGGAAACGGACTCTGGGGAACAAGAGCAACGTCTGAAGCTAGTTCAGCAGCGTTTGGGGGCTGCTGAATGTCTCCCTGATCAGGGATCTTTAGACTTATTTAGGAAAAAGTTGGGCAGAAGTTGAAATAGCACGAGGTAGTGTGAGATAAGATTCTAGGTTAGTGTCTCACTCCCTCCTTTAGAGGATTTAATTTGAAAATACTGGTTTGCTTGAATTTTGTTTTTGTTTTGAAAGGAACTGCTCAGTCTCAAAATATTTTGCTAAACCTCTGGTAAATAGAATAGGATCTCTAATGTTGTTACATCATAAGGATTCTACTCAGAAAGAATTTAAATTGATTGCTTAAAGAAAGGAATAAGACCTCACTTTCCTCAGACAGTAAAAAGCACAGGAAGAAAAAGAGCGAGAAAATGTGTCTTTTAACCACTCTGAATTTTCCTTATGGAGGCCCAGGGACTGCTTTAGTCCTAGGATCAAGGCTGTGTGGAACTTAACATCCTCCCTCCCTCTTCTCCAGCTTCCCTAAAGTTGTCAAGGGCACTAGATAATGAAACAGCTCACTTTTGAGCACCCTCAAGGAATGCAGTAATCAATCAGAATTAACCACAACAAAAAAAAGTAAATGTATTTACCAGTAGAGAAAAAAACTGTTTCTGAAAGTTATGATCATAAATTTGTCAATCTAAAGCAAGCTATAAGTGGAATGGGGGGTGTGACATGTTGAAAAATACTAAGAATCCTCCTTGTTTATTCTGGAGCCATGACTCTTTATTGTCAAAATGAAATTTAGGTGTACTGTCTCCTGGGGATAACTAGCCCTCCTCCACAGAAGACTAAGTACCACTTTTTAACTCTGTACCTGTAAACACTGATCGTTTCCTTGGGGAAGAACTGGCTATTCTCCCTGAGGGAATAGTTAGTCAGTCGAGTCACAAAAGGTCCTTGGCGCATACCCATTTTTGTCTGAAACATATTTAAGCAGAGCACCACCCCCCATCTTTCCCACTTCCCTTGAAAACTCTGAACCTAGGAGCTACCAGGTCCTGAGAACAACAGGGCAATTAACTTGCTGCTTAAACTCATTGCAGCTTGCAGAAACAGCAGGAGGCCTGTCTTTCCAAGCTAAGCAAATGATTAAAGAATGTCCTGATTGCCAAGCCCTTAGCAAGACACCCCCATCTACAGGAGTGAATCCTCAAGGACTAGGTTCTCAAATAATTTGGCAAACAGATGTCACTCATTACCTCCCTTTGGAAAATTCAAATATGTTCATATTTCTATTGATACTTACTCTGGTGCCCTACATGCATCTGCTTTAACAGGAGAATCTGCTAAAAATATACAAGCCCATTGGCTTGAGGCCTTTAGTCATTTAGGGTGGCCTCAGCAAATTAAAACTGATAATGGCCCAGGATATCTTGCCTATTCTACTCAGGTTTTCCTTCAGCGTTGGAATACCCAACATAAAACAGGAATACCTTACAATCCAACAGGTCAGACAATTGTAGAACGGGCCCATCATACTTTTAAAAATCTTCTTAAAAAAACAGAAAAAGAGAGAGTCATGAGTCCTTCCCCTCAAAATTAATTATGTTAGCCATGTTTACATATAATTTTCTAAATTGGGATAAATCACTCTGTACTCCAATTGAGAAACATTTTCAGGAGAAAGAGCCAAAGCCATCTTATCCTCAGGTTTTACTAGAGATTCGCTGAGAGATGGCTCTTGGCAGGGCCCAGTAGATCTCTTAACTTGGGGAAGAGGGTATGCGTGTGTTTCCATCCCTACAGGTCCTGTCCAGCTTCCAGCCAAAAGAATAAAGACTTATCATGAGTGGGACAGACACCAAGCTCTGCTACCTGGAGCTGAGAACCAATCGACTGACAGACCAGATGGCCCAGCTGACCCTGAACAACCAGAAGGAAAATGGACACTCACACCGTCACTCACAGGCCTGGGTCCGCCAACAGAGGAGGATGAGGCCTGCCCCAATGACAGGGGCCGAGGCCCAAGTGCTTCCTGCAGAGGGCAACAGCCCCTCAGTGCCCCATAATGTTCAATGGTTGAACCCTAAAAACTGGTTCAATGGACTGAATTTATGGGTTTAGGTCATGGCAGCCCTTGGGTGCTTCCTTGTCTTAATCCTTATTTGTGCTTTGGGGAGACTGCAGTGTTAGATTGGACACATCAGGTGTGACCTATATCCCCTAACTACATTCTGTGTGAAGGCCTGAGAAGACAGTCCCTTTACTAAGGCAGTGACAAATATATTAGTGAGGAGATCTCCTGAGTCCTTGGAAAGTTCTGTGGTTGCTCCCATTATAGGCCAGTTATGACCGTACATGCCACCTTTAAGATGGGCTCCTGATTTCAGTGAGGGTGGTGGTATTCCGTTGTAGCATGGTCCAGTGGGAGCATTTAACCATCAAAGACAAGGTGGGCACATCAACCGTAAAGGGCATTGGGGACGTTTCAGTAATCAGAACACCTTGCCCTGCAGAGATCTTCAGTGGTGGCTAACTGATCATGGTGTCCCAGGAATGAACTAGAGAATTGGCCTTCTGGAATAATGCTTGATCTATGTAACAGGAGAAACTCTAGGGCTGGTGCCAGACACCTGACTTTAGTCACCATAGTAAAGAGTGCTGCCTTTTCACCCAGTTTCCAGACTTAAGTCTGCAAGAGGTCAGCTTCCCTTGAAGGAGGACCCTGCATCACCGGGTCCTTCATAACACTTCAATAAACACTTCAATCTTCCTTCAGCATTCCCTACAGGGACCTGCAGCCATTTACTAGAGTAAGTGGCATTGGGGAAAAGGAAATACCCAGAGCTGCTGGGATTACAAGACACTGGCTCTGAATTGATGCCAGTTCTTTGGGATTCAAAATGCCATTGTGGCCCACCACTCAAAGTAGGAGTATATGGTGGACAGGGGATAGATAGAATCTCAACTCATTTCAAGTCACAGTGGGCCCAGTTGGCTGACGAACTCATCCTGTGGCTATTTTCCTGGTTACTGGAAATTAATTAGAATAGATATACTTGGTAATTGATAGAATCTCCACATTGCCTCTGACCTATGGCGTCATTATGGGGTCACTATGGTAGGCAGGGCCAAGAGGAAGCCTCTAGAACTTCCACCCATTGCCAAGATAATTAAACCAGAAGCAATACTGCATCCCTGGGGGAAATGCAGACATTAATAAGCCCATCAAAGACTTGAAAGAAGCAGGCTAGTTATTCCTAACCCTACACATTTAATTCACAAGTTTGGATTGTGCGAAAGTCAGGTGGATCTTACACAAATGAGTGTGGACTATTGTAAACTTAATCTGGTGGTGACTGATTACAGCTGCTGTCCACATGTAAGATGTAGTCTCTTTATCGCAATATCTTTTACTGGACCTATGATTCATCTAGAAGTGTGCGTGTGTTTAATTTATAAAAAATGGAGCCTTAAAAGTATCGTTTTTAAAAATCCATTTCTGCCACACTCCCCTTCTAGGGAGCCCACCCATGCCTCTCCCTTCCCATCCCCGCCCCGTTGCAGGCAAATTACCTTTGCCTTTCCCTCTCCTAAACTCCAAGGGCCCTTTATCTGTCTCTGCAACTTGCTTCCTGAGCCTACACAGCCCAACTGGCTCACTTCTGCTGTCTCTGTAACTTTCTAAATACACTTTGTCACCCTGGCTGGTGTGGCTCAGTGGATTGAGCTCCAGCCTGCAAACCAAGGGATCATGGTTCAATTCCCAGTCAGGGCACATGCCTGCATTGTGGGCCAGGTACCCAGTGTGGGGTACCTGGCAACCACACATTGATGTTTCTCTCCCTCTCTGCCTCCCTCCCTCCCCCTCTATCTAAAAATAAATAAACAAAATCTTAAAAATAAATAAATAAAAATAAAAAAATAAATACACTTTCTCTTATAATCTTATAAAAATCAAGTTTTAATTTAATTGCATTGTGGTTTAAGCATACAGTTTTGTGTGATACCCTTTGCAATTTGTTAAGACTTATTTTATGTCCTAGTATATAGTCAATTTTTGCCATTTTTGTAAATGTACCATTTGTACTTGACAGGAATATGAATTCTCTAATTATTGTATGCAAGATTACTTATTTATGCCCTGGTCAGGTTGGAGAATTGTCCTATGCACCAAATGTTAGGGGTTCGATTCCAGATTGGGGCACATGCCTAGGTTGTGGATTTGATCCCAGTCATGGAGTATAGGGGAGGCAACCAATCAATGTTTCTCTCTCACATTGTTATTTCTCTCTCAATCTCTCTCACTCTCTTGCCTCCTTTCTCTCTAAAATCAATTAGAAAAATACATATTCTCAAGTGAAGATTTTAAAAAGATAGCTTATTTATGGAGTGTTAATATATTTCTTAGCAACTTTGCTTGATCTAGAAATATCTGAGATGTATGTTAAAATCTCCCATCGTCATTGGGGATTATACACTTCTTTTAATTCTGTCAGTATTTGATTTTATGTTTATAGGCTATGTTACTTTGTAAATACAAATTAAAAATTATTTACTTTTCCCAGTGAATTATTCATCTATGATTATGTAGAGATTCTCTTCATTTCCAATAATGCTTTCTTTTGGTTAGTTTTTCGTCTCACATGTCTTTTCCATCCCTTTATTTTCACTTTTTTGGTGCCTCTGTTTGAAATGCACTGTAGTAAATAGCATACAGTTTGATATTTAAAAATCATCCAATCCAACAATCCTAGGAAAGGTGGGAAATTATACTTATTATGATTAGTGGTATATTTGAATTTATGATTGGTCTTGTGTGTCATTCTGTGGTTTTCCTACACTGTTTCTTTCCCCTTTCCTGCTTGCAGTTAGAATGATTGTTTTCTTTTTCTCCTTTATTTCCTCTTCTGTGGTTTAGAAGTTATTCTTTCTATTTCTATTCTTTTAGTAAATGTCTTTGATATTTTAACATGCATACTTGATAGTCTAAAGGTGGTTAACTTCTGTACCTTCTTTCAGAACAGTAGTGGCCTCTGATTGCTACAACACTGACCACCTCCCTTCCATTTGGTGGTAAATGCTCAGCCTTCAGTTGGATCTTAGTTTATATGCCCCATATTGATGTTATTGTTATTGCCTTATGCAGTCAACAGCTGTTTAAATGTGCTCAACTCCTCGTTTGTACACTCCTGTCTCTTGTATCAGAATGTTCAGTTTCCTTCATCCTGAAATACATCCCTGAGGGAACTTTCACTGAGGATGCAAGATAAACTCTGAGTTATTCTTGAAATAAAAATGACTTTATTTCACCCTCATTTTATAGATTTAACTTACTTTGTATTTTTAAAATCCAGGATTTTACATGTCTTGGTATTCTGATCTTAAATATTTGTGTCTACATTTTAAAAAGATCTTTTGCTCACATAGCCAAATTAACATGAATGAATCTAAGTAAATGAACAATAATTTCTTAATATCATCTGATATTCATTCCATATTCATATTTTCCCAATTATTCCAATAGTGTCTGGTTTTCCAGATCACACCCAATCCAAAATACATATACATCAGCTTATGGACTGTGTCCCCTAAGTTTCCTTTAATGTCAAACAATCCCTTTTTCCATGACACTGGTTTTCCTGTGGAGTATCCTACCTTCTGGGTCTGACTGCTTCTGTGTGGTGGTATTTGACATGGTCCTTTTTCCTCTCCATTTCCTTTACACTGTAAGTTAGATGCCAATGCCTGATTAGATGCAATTCAAGCATTATTAGCCAGACCACATCACAGGTGATGTAGTATTCATATCAGAACACAATAATATGTTATCTAAACATTTTTGTACCAATTCTATGCAAGATTGTGCCCTTTGTTAATGGTTTTCAGGAAAATAGATTTCTGTGTAATAGACACTACTGTGACACAATAAACAAGAGACTGGGGAATGTTGGAAAAAATACATGCTGAGGACAGTGGGGCACATACACACAACTTCTAACCAACATGTAGGAGAGTTTTTCTAGGATACAAACTTTAAAAGTAGCATGGGTGGGTAGGAGGAACTTGCATCTACAACTTTACCACTTGGTACCAAATCACTCTCCATTTAGCCAATTTATACCTCCACCAGCACATGTTTTCCCCAATACTTGATATTTTCAGATTAAAAAAAATTTCCAAGGTAATTATGTAAAATAATATCTCATTATGGTTTTTTAAAAGTTATTACACACATCATGATATTTCATCTCTAATTCCTGAGTATTCACTTTATGAAAATAAGGACATATCCTATTTAACCATAACATCACTATCACTAATGAAATAATTTCTTATACCATCTAATACTCAGTCTTTATCTATGTTTCTCCAATTATCAAACAAAAATTGGAAAGAATTTAGGTAACTCTAAACAGGAGTAGACTGTATACCGCTGGTTTGTTCAAGTCGTCTTCATTCCCGGATGATGGGAGAGCTGGGTGTCATCCTCTAAGTTGCCAGGTATTCCCTCTAAGGACGATGAAAGCCACGTTCCTGTGCTTTCTAATTTCTGTAGTTGTTGAGAAATATGCTACTTGTCCAGCTATTGTTGCTTTGTGGAAAACATTTGTTTTCTTTCTAATTTCTGTTCAAATATTCCCCCATCTTTGAGTTCTTCTGTTTCTCTCTGATGTGTCTGGGTGAGGATTCAGTGTATCATTGGATTCATTTCCTGAGACTGAGATTTCTTGTCCAAAATCAGTTCTGGAAGATGATCAACAATGATCTCTTCTCATCATTTCATTATCTGTTGTAAGAGCCTAAAATAGTACCCGGAACACATTAGAGGCTTATAAATAGATGTTGAATACATTTGTAAATAATCAGAATTTTCTCCATTCCCCCTTATTCTCTCTATCCTCTCCTGCCAAATATTTTCAAACATTTGTTAAAACATATTCTATTCACTATGCCTCTTCCTCTCTTTTGCACATTTTTATCTCTTTATTTTTCTGTGCTACTTTTAAAAAATATTTTATTTATTTATTAGTTTTAGAGACAGGGGGAGGGAGGAGAAAAGGGAGGGAGAGAAACATCAATTTGTTGCCTCTTGTATGCAACAGGACCAGGTACCAAACCCACAAACCAGGCATGTGCCCTGACCAGGAATTGAACCAGCAACCTTTCACTTTGCAGATCGATTCCTAACCAACTAAGCCACATTGGTCAGGGCTGGGATACATTTTTTTATAATATTGTCAGATTTATCTTCCAGTGCCCAATTCTAACATCAGCTACTTCTAATCTTTTGTTTAACCCATCCATTGAGTTTATAATAATCATTTGTAATCATTGATACCTGTCTAATCCTTTTTATTGCACCCCATTCACTTTTCTTGCTTTTGATTCTTTGTTTTATGACTTCAGTAATTTTTAACACTTGTATAGCTTGAATCTTGTAATTCCATTATCTGAAGTGGTTGAGGGTCTAATCCTGCTCTTTGTTATGCAGACAAACTCATTTTTGGTGGAGTAATTCCCTGTGGGTTTTCTAATTTTGGATGGTGAGTTATGTCAGTGGATTTAGACAGACCTTTGTAGGCTATGTTGAAGATTAGCTGAATTAACTCATAAGAACGTATGTCTCAAATCACAGTGAAAATATATAGAAGGGCAAGAACAGTCTACCAGCTCATGCTATATGTAAAAACAAACAAATAAAACAAAAAACCTACAAGAGTGACATGCTTAAACTATCAAACTCTGGCAAGAATCATACAAGGAAATACTATTAAAAATCCTCTTCTGCCCTGGCTAGAGTGGGTCAGTGGATTGAATGCCAGCCTGTGAACCAAAGGGTGGCTTGTTCAATTCCCAGTCAGGGCACATGCCTGGGTCTCGGCCGGGTTCCCAGTGAGGGTCGCACAAGAAGCAACCACATGTTGATGTTTCTCTCCCTTTCCCTCTCCTCCCTTCCCCACTCTCTAAAAATAAACAAACAGAATCTTAAAGACAAAAAAAAAAAAACTATCTTCCACGGACCAGACACTTTACTTACATTATCTTCAAACTTCATACAACTACAAGGGAAGGGACAATCTGTTTCACACAAGAAAACTGCAACAGGATTATTAATCTACAACTAATTTGGGAGCCTCAGCTAACCCAGGTCTGAATGACTGTAAAGCTCATGCCCTTGCAAATTCTCTGCATTGTTCTTCAGAACTATTTGGGGGGAAAAAACACCATCGCTTGGACTATATACATATTTTTCCCCAGTTTTAGTTTTAATTCAGGCCAGTTACCCCCAATGGATCATAAAAATGTGTTAAGTAATTAATGAAAAAGTAAAAAGAGCCCTGGCTGGTGTAGTTCAGTGGATTCAGTGCTGGCCTATAAAGCACGGGGTCGCTGGTTCAATTCCCGGTCAGGGCACATGCCTGGGTTTCAGGCCAGGTACCCAGTGTGGGGTGTGCAAGAGGCAACTACACATTGATGTTTCTCCCTTTTTCTCTCTTTTCCCCTCTAAAAATAAATAAATAAAATCTTTTTTTTAAAAAAAGGAAAAAGAATTCATAAAACTACAAAATAATTGCATTTTAATTAGAGAAATTTTTGTTTCCAATTTTCCTTCATGTTTCCAATTTGGGATTTTGTCTATGTACAAAAAAAGGCAATCATAAGAATCATATTTATGAGAAATCCCTGCAGGGGTGGCCAACCTTTTGGTGTCTCTGGGCTACAATGGAAGAAGAAGAGTTGTCTTGGACCTCATGTTAAATACTTTGCAACACATAATCACAAAAAAATTTCATAATGTTTTAAGTAAATGTACAATTTTGTGTTGGACCACATTCATAGACATCCTGGGCTGCATGCGGCCCATGAGCCACAGGTTGGACACCCTTCCCCTAGAGTTTCCAGAATCTAATAAATGTCTCTGAGAACAGCATTCCAAGTTCCCCACAGCAAACCAATGTAGATTCCATGCCTTAATGAGGAGCTTGTGCATGTAGCCTCAATACAATTTTACTCAACAAACCAGATAAACTGGTCAACAGATAAACTCAGCAAGGCTTCTGTTTTAATATTCTCTGTGTTGAGGAGGTTGGAATTGAAAAATCATTGCTAATTGATACATTGTTTAACACTAATTTTGAAGACCATGAATCCTCACATTTTTATTTTGAAAAAGATTTTATTTAGTTACATTTAGAGAGAGAAGACGGGAGGGAGAAAGAGAGGGAGAGAAACATTGATGTGTGGTTGCCTCTTGCATGCCCTGCACTGGGGACCTGGCCCACAACCCAGGCATGTGCCCCAACTGGGAATCAAACTGGTGACCCTTTTCAGGCTGGCACTCAGTCCACCAAGACATACCAGCCAGGTGTGCAAACATGTGGGCAAATCCTCACATTTTCACCCACATGTTAGACTTAAAGCTCAGACATATAAACTCCAAGAAAGAACTGTTTGATTGAAACTGACCATTGTGAATACAGTGGGATTCGATAACCAAATAAACAAAGAGGAGAGCTACCAACCAGTAGTTGACTACATAGATTCTCAGTTTGAGGCCAAGTCCAAAAACTGAAGACTAAACTACCATGATTCTCATAGCCACATGTGCCTCTTTCATCTCTGAAGACACTTGATCTCTTAACCATGAAGAGCCTTGACAAGGTGAACATTGTACCAGTGATTGCCAAAGCAGATGCAATTTCTAAAACTGGACTACAGAAGTTTAAGATCAAGCTCATGAGTGAACTGGTCAGTTCACTCATTTCATGAGTGAAATGGTGCTCAACTATACCAATTCCCAACAAATGATGAAACTATTGCTAAAAATCAGTGTTTCATTGAACGGACACTTACCATTTGCAGTTGTAGAAAGTATGGGTTATGCACAAGTAGAAAATGAAAACCACCGCTACTTTGTAAAGCTCCAGGAATGCTCATTTGTACAAACATGGAGGGTCTATGAGGACAGACCCACACTAGGCACTGCAAACTGTACAGGTGCTGCAAACAGGAGGAAATGGCCTTTAGGGACATGGGCCCAGAGAGTAAGCTGCTCAGTGTTCAAGAGACTCAGTGCCAAAGACACAGATTTTATGGGGAATGCCCATCCAGGAAAGGAAGAAGAAATGAAGCAGATGTTTGTACGGGGAGTAAAGGAGAAAGAAGCCATACTGAAAGAAGCTGAAAGAGAGGTACAGGCTGAATTTGAGCCCCTTAAAGGAGTTCACCAGGAAGAGACAGTGAAGCTTGAAGAAAAGAGAAGACTTTTGGAAAAAGAAATAGTCTCTTTCTCTAAAAAGAAAGCTACTTCCAAGGTATACCAAAACCAGACCTTTACAGCAATTGATGGGAACCTGAAGGACAAGGACCATAAGAACTTCAATTTTATGTAAATTAAAAAAAAGTTTCCAGATAACAGAAGGTCATCTCAAGCAAAACTTATTAAAATGTTAGAAGTATCTTGCTGTTTTTACTTGCTATATCACTTATTCTGCATTTGGCAAGTGGTCAGTTACTGCCATTCATGGAAAAATACTTTTAAGCCCTGGCTGGCACAGCTTGGTGGATTGAGCGCAGGCTGGGAACCAAAGTGTCACAGGTTCAATTCCCAGTCAGGGCGCATGCCTGGGTTGCAGGCCATCACCCTCAGTAACCGCACATTGATGTTTCTCTCTCTCTTTCTCCCTCTCTCTTTATTTATTTATTTTATAAATAAAATAAATAAATAAATAAATAATACTTTTAAGTATAAGGTCAATGCATAAGCCAGAGTGGGTGATATAACATATCCATTGTGGCTGGAAGTTTTTAAGGTGCTGGTTTGTCGTGAACCTAGATCATTTCTTCTGCTGCCCACTTATGGTCACTCTGCAAAGCGTTGTGCCACAGAGCAGTGTCAGAGCCATTGAAAACACCAAACTCATCCATGTTATGGCTGTCCGATAGCTCTTATATTCTAAAGTGAACTTGTACATAATAAAGATACAATTTTGGGAATATGTTTTACAATGTATTATATACCTGAAATTCTAACCTCTCAATAGTCTCATGGAACTTTTTTATTTTTTATATAAATATCCAGTTGATAACATGATCCTAAGCTTTTGTATCAAAGTTTAGTTAACATGATGGCTTTCCATGCTTCAGTACATCTTACTGTGGTTGAAGAAACAAAATATGTTTAAAAGTAAAAACATCCAAGTATATAAACAGTTTTTCTAGTGATAAGTGTTTTTGAACCTAGGTGTTATCGCAGTATTTTCATTATGATGTATTATTTTTTTTAACAATTTATTTTTACTTATTCTTAGAGAGAGTAGAAGGGAAGGAGAAAGAGAGGGAGAGAAAGATCAATGTGTGGTTGTCTCCCGCTCATGCCCCACTGGGGACCTGGCCTGCAACCCAGGCATGTGCCCTGACTAAGAATCGAACTGGTGATCCTTTGGTTTGCAGGCCAGCACTCAATCCACTGAGCCACACCAGCCAGGCTCATTATGATGCATTATATAATTGATGCTGAAAACTCTGTCTTCCAGGGGAAAAAAATAATAACATTGAGACATATTATTAACAATATTTATATTTCTGAATAAAATAACTATAAACATCTAAATGTTAAAGATATAAAAATTTAGATAATTTATATCTTAAAGGACAATTGAATACAGTGTTTTAGTAGTCTCAGAACAATTAACTTTTTCTTAACACCCATAGGTATATAATTTTTCATTTTTTGTACTTGAACATTCTAAATATTGCTGTCATTTACTCTTGACAAATAAACTATATCTACATATTTAGTTTAAAAAACATATGGTATAAGTTCATTTAAAGTACTGTTCTGGGTCTCTTAGTTTAATCAACTTTCTGCTGGAAGTTAAAGCTTGCTATTTGACATATATTTGAGAGCTTGTTTGGAGGTTCTAGCAGGGGAACACAACTACTCATATACTCTTGATGAGGGCCAGTCCTCTCGTCTAGTTGGGAAGGTCATCCTCTTCAACCAAGTGCACAGCTTTGGGAGTGATGCACATAGAATGGTGAGGGAGGAAGGGATAGTTGCATAGCCAGCCAGATCAGCCAAATCAAACCTGGCAACCAATGGTGTAACAGATGTCACAGCCAGATTGCCCTTGTTATGGGAGAAACTCCCAGAAACTCGGTTTTCCTCACTGATGCAGTAAAGTATTACAGGTCAGTGAGCCATTAGTGTGCAAGCAAAGTTTATTAATACTAAGTTCTAATAAGAAAGCAAAAACAAGGGTGGCTAGAGAAAGACTGGCCAGAGGCCAGGTGGCTAGGAGCTGAGTGGCCAAAGGACAGCTGGCCAGGGTCCCCCCATGTGGCAAAAAGAACCAAGAAGCCAAGAGAGTGAGTCCTTTGTTCTGAGGACTTATATAGTTGGTGGGATGGGGGTGAGGGAGTTACACATTGAGTGATGGGTAAAGGTGGTGCCAGCTTTCCCCCAGGGAGACGTGACTACCCAAACATAGGTATGTGTGCGGGTCTGTTAGTCTGAATCCTTATCTTGCTCTAGACTCTATTTATTCATTTTGTACATGACAAGAGACAGGCAGTTAACCAAAGTTGGTTTATGGGTTTTTTCCTGGAACTCTGTAGTCCCCCTCCCCTTCTCCTTTCCAGGCCTTGGGATGAATACACAGTCTCAAGGTTTTCCTTTTCCCAGACAGTGGAGATGATATACACAGACTTTCAAGGGCTACTCCATTTTCCACACTATCATAGTTCCACTTGCCATTTAGAATGCCTGCCTGCTTTATTGGACCAGGCTCAGAGTTACTGGATCAACGTATAAGTTTTTGTTTTTAGCCTGCTGTATTAAGTTCTTTGTTACATTGCAGTGATGAAGGCCCTGCCTTTATTTCCCCTCTGGCTGCTTATGCTACCGTAGCACCCTCACATCCTGATATATATGTGATACATGCTCTTCACATCTCAGACTTAGCTCTAGGTTATATGTTATTATGTGGACTTAAAATTTTTTCATAGCATTAAATAATTAACTAAAGAATTAAACTTAACCATTAACCAGAAATATGAAAAGATGGTTTTCTTCATATATTTAGCAAAAATAAATGATACAAATAGTTGGAGTCAGTGGGAGAGTAACTCTACCCAACTAATTGATCAGTTTTGCATTTTGACCATAAGTTTATTCTGTCAGACTATGAGGAGACCAACCACCATTATAAAGAAAGTACTGACATGATAAAACTATTTTATTTTTCTAAAACAGCCACATCATATAATCTGGATTATGTATTCTATAACAAATGTATAATCACATTAACGAGACCAACTAAACGATTTTAATACCATGACAACAGTACAAATAAAATATTGTTAAAATTTAATTTCATAATCATTTCAACATGAAAAAAATCCCTTGGATTCCTATTCAGTTAGAGCCCCTTAAAGAGAAGCTTTTACTTCTGGTCAAGATGGCAACAGAGATGAATACAGCTCACCTCCTCACACAACCACATCAAAATTACAAATAAACTACAGAAAAACCATCATTCAGAATCAGCAGAAATCGAACTGAATATAAGTCCTACAACTATGGAATTAAAGAAGAAATCACATCAAGACTGGTAGGAGAGAAGGACACATGAAAACAGCTGGTCCCTACCCACATGTGGCAGATAAATATGGGGAGGGAGCCCTGACTGGTGTGCCTCAGTTGATTGAGTGCCAGACTGTGAAGCAAAGAGTCACCAGTTTGATTCCCAGTCAGGGCACATGCCTGGGTTGCAGGCCAGGTCCCCAATACAGGACATGCAAGAGGCAACCACACATTGATGTTTCTCTCCCTCCCCCTCTTCTGTCTAAAAATAAATAAATAAAATCTTTTTTTTTAAATGGGGAGGGAGAGAGAAAGGGGTCCCAGCCCCACATCAGATCCCCCAGCCAGGATTCCAGTCCCAAGGAAGATAAGTCACCATAACTTCTGACTATAAAAAACAGCAGGTATTGAAGCCTTGGAAGACAGAAAATTCTAGAGTCCCAGGCAGTTTCTCTTAAAGGCCTGCACACAGACTTACTCGGACTCATTCCCTCTGAGCTCCAGGATGGGGGCAGCAGATTGAAAGGCACCAGAGACATGTGAGAAAGAACTGAATTGTCCAGCATCAGGGCAAGAACTAGGGGCCAGCTTTCTCCCAGACAGGAGTGCTGGCAAAGGCTATTGTTCCTTTTCTTACACCTTGCCCCAGAGAAAGAACAGGTGGGCACCATATGTGGGACTTCATCAACCTGGCTTATACTGTTTGTGCCACCCTGGTGATCTTATACAAGTTTTGGGCCCACCCAAGCTGTTTCCAGTGCCTTTTCAATATGAATGGCTTGTCTTGGCTCATGCTTCAGATTTTGCTAAATTCCCTCAAACAAGCAGCATCTGGCCTCAGCAAGCCCTCTTGCTAAGTGGCCCCAGGCCTAACAATAGGAGCAGCCAGCCTTGGATCACAGCTTGGCCTCACCTGGGCACCTTCCAGCCCAACACAAGGAGCAGCCATCCACAGATCACTTTGTAACTCATCCCAGGTGGCCCTGGACAGAACATAGGTAATAACTAACCTTGGACGTGCCAGCAGCAATCAAGGCTCAATTATAAGAGGAGGCATGCACAGTCCAAACAGTGGGTGCACCTCAAGTTACCCAGCTTGAGTGATGAGGGAGGATGTGCCACTGGACCCTACAGGACACCTACTACATTAGTCCATTCTACCAAGTGTGGGAGATATAGCAGTTCTACCTAATACTAGAAACAAATATAAGGAGGCTGCCAAAATGAGGAGACAAAGAAACATGGTCCAAATGAAAGAACAGACAAAACTAAAAAAAAGAACTAAACAAAATGGACATAAGCAATCTACTAGATGCAGAGTTCAAAACACTGGTTATAAAGATGCTCAAGGAACTTAGTGAGAACTGCTACGGCATTAAAAATATCCAATCAGAAAAGAAAGGATACACTAATTGAATTGAAATAAAGAACAATTTACAGGGGATCAACAGTAGAGTGGATGAAGCTGAGAATCAGATTAGCTATTTGGAATATAAGGAAGCAAAAACATCCAATCAGAACAGCAAAAAGAAAAGGAATCCAAAATAATGAAGATAGTTTAAGAGCCTCTGAATCAACCTCAAGCATACCAATGTTTGCATCATGGGGGTGCTAGAAGAAGAGAGAGTGCAAGAAATTGAAATCATAATGACAGAAAACTTCCCTAACTTGGTGAAAGAAATAGATACAAGTCCAGGAAGTACAAAGAGTCCCCAAAAAATGAACTCAGAGAAGCTCACACCAAGACACATCATAATTAAAATGCCAAAGGTTAAAGACAGAGAATCTTAAAAGCAGCAAGAGAAAAGTACTTGATTACCTACAAGGGAGCTCCCATAAGATTGTCAGTTGATTTCTCAAAAGAAATTTTGCAGGCAAGAAGAGATTGGCACAAAATATTTGAAGTGATAAAAAGCAAGGACCTACAACCAAGATTACTCTGCCCAGTAAAATTATAATTTAGAATCAAAGGACAGATAAAGAACTTCCCAGACAAGAAAAAGCTGAAGGAGTTCATCACCGCGAAACCAGTATTATATGAAATGTTAAAGGGTCTTCTTTAAGAAGAATATAAAAATATGAGCAATAAAATGGCAATAAATACATATCTATCAAAAATTGAATCTAAAAAAAAAACCAAAATAAATAATCAAGCAGAACAGAAACAGCACAGACACAGAGAGTGTTTTTGTGGTTGGCAGATGGGAGGGAGGTGGTGAGATGGGCATACTAGGTGACAGGATTAGGAAGTACAAGTTGGTAGGTACAGAACAGTCATGAGGATGTAAAGTACAGCATAAGGAATATATTGGGTTGGCCAAAAAGTCTGTTTAGTTTTTTCCATAAAATAAAAGACACATTTTTCATTTTCACCAATAAGTTCATTGATTTGGATATTTTGAGTATGTTGGCTATCTTCTGCTATTGGCTTCTAGTGGGTAGAGGCCAGGGGTGCTGCTAAACATTTTCCAATGGATAAGATAGTCCCACAGCAAAGAATTATTTGGCCAGAATGTCAATAATACTAAGAAACTTCACAAACCACTTTTGACACATTCAGTCAGTCACGGTGCCTTCCCCATACACACTGCACAAATCTTTTTTGTGTGTGTGTTTTTACCTTTCTTGAAATAATAAAGCATAATACACCAAAAATATTGTGTACTTTCTTCCATCTTCAACATTAAAACAGCTGTACAAAAATTCACCAGTTTTGATAACTTTATTAAAATGCACACTGATATGAAAGCAGTCACAATAGAATTTAACAAAATTGTTTCGAATGAAGTTAAAGACAACTAAGCACTACTAGAGCCATTATACAGAAAAAACTAAATGAAGATTTTGGCCAACCTAATAGTAGCTGAAGAACATATATGCATGACTGATGGGCATGGACAATGATGTGGAGATTGCCTGAGGGAGTGGGGGGTTGGGTGGAGGGGGGAAGGGGGAAAATTGGGACAACTGTAACAGCATAAACAGTAAAATATAATTTTAAAAAAGGAAGAGAAGCTTTTTTCCTTTTTTCAGTTTCCACAAGTTACAGAGTGAATTATTCCAAATGAAAACATTCCTTCCATATGTGTCTTAATAAAGCCGCTGCCACCTATACCAGGGTGTTCACCTTGGACAAGCCGGGGATGAAGGTTCTCACGCTACTTTTTGCACAGGCTTCTGCATGTGTCAGGACCCAGGGTCAGGACTGCTAGGTGACAGTGGACACATATGCTGATTACATGAAGCACTACAGGTGCCTCTCCACCTCCCTGAATCCTGGCCAATGTTGAATATTTCCCACCTTTTGTCTCTCTAATTGGTATAAAGTGGTTATCTCACTGACATGAGTTTTTCATTTCATTTATTGGATTTATCATTTCTAGAAGTTCAATTTGGTTCTTCAAAAAAATCTATCATACTACTTTTTCTAGTTTCCTATTTCTTGAAGATATACTCAACCCATTTCTTTAAAATAATAAATTTACTTATTTTATAATCGGTATCCGACAGCTCTATATCTAAAGTCTTTAGGTTGGGTTATTAGAAAAAGTTTCAAGCCCTTCCTCAAGCGCATTTTTTTTTGAAAAGTTAGAATATTATCCCAAAACTTGACTAACTCTACCAGGGAGAACTTTCCAGCACTCTGGTGGCACCCACATGTACCCACACTACCCCCTATGCCCTGGGGCACACAGCTGCTGATGGCCACACTCTGTGCCACCCCTGCCCCCAGGTGTCAGATTTGGAGTCTGGGAGCCCCTGAAATTAGGCTTCTGAGGCACTGGGCTGGAGCCCAATTTCCTTGAGTCTCGAGTTATCTTTGAGTCGAGACACAAGGAAATTGTGTCTCATATGCTGGTCATTATATTTGAAAAATTATTTATAGCAATAATTTGAGGGCCAGAATGAAGGTAATTTCCTCCACAGAGAATTTGTGTTTGCTTCTTCCAGGAGCTGGGAGCATTGTCCATGCTGAGTTACCCAGGGCAAGGCTTAGGAATCCCTGGGTCACCCAGGCAGAGGGAGGCTGTGATGTTGGCAGGTTGATACACTTCTAGTTTACCCTCATCCTGGTTTACTAGGGGGAATGGGTCTCCTGGTAGACTTCCCATCTCCCTTTGGGCAGGCCCTGGGCTGTGATGGAGAACTAGTCACCTGAGGAGACCATGAAAAGGTGAGTTCACTCTCTCCTGTTAGGCAGAAGATGTGAGGGAGAGGCCCTGTCTGCCCCCTCCTTGGTTCCTGTGACCTACAGAGTGATGCTGTCCCATCCTATCAGTTCTATACAGAGGATGTTGTCAACATTTTTCCTACATTATTTCTTGTTTTCAGCAGGAGGGTTGCTGGAGAGTGTGCTTGCTATTATCAGGAAAAGATGTCCTGTTGTTTTAATTTGCACTTCTTTGATTAGTGGTGAATCCCAGCACCTCTTCTTATAGGGGTAGCATTTCACATTTCCTCTTGTGTGAAATGCCTATGTGTTCCCTGTGCACTCTTCACAGTTCCCTGCTTTTCTCTTGTTGATTTGCAGGTGTTCCTTAAATACTCTAGCTACAAATTCCGTGTTAATTTTATATAATGTCTTTTCCTAGTCTGTTATCCATCCAATCAGTACTTTTATGCTGATCTTTATTGAACATAAATCCTCGACTTTGATACAGGCAAATTCAACACATTTTCTCCTCTGGAAAGTTTGAAATGTGTCAGTACTGTCCTTAATAACAGTTCAGACAAAGCCAGTTCTTCCAGCACCATTTGACCTGCACAAAACAGTGGGTCTCTGACATGCCTCTGTTGTTCACCAGGTTGTGTTTTCACAAGTTGCTTCATTTATCAGATCCCAATAAAAACCACAAGTTCCTCGCATGTCTTGCTGCTAAACATATACCTCCTTCTTCTGTGCTTATGAAGTTGTTTTAGATCTTCAGGCAGAGTGCAGATCTATTATTCTTCATCTTGCTTCAGTCCGCCATGCCAGTCTCCTGTTATTTTTGGACATTGATTCTGTCATCCAACACTTTGGCTGTCCCAGTGTTTGCCACCTGGAACTTGGATGGATACTATGTCATCCATCCATTCTCCTGTCCAAGTAACTGGTAAGACATGGGACATGAAAGGACTAAGGCCAGAGCCCTGGACTGGGTCCTGGGCTGGAGGCCTCATTCAGGTAGACACTGATAAATTAGTGATAACATTCCAGCAAACATTCTTCTTTTTAAGCATATTTTATTGATTATGCTATTACAGTTGCCCCATGTTTCCTCCCCTTTATCCCCCTCCGCCCTGCACCCATGTCCCTCCAGCATTCCTAATTCTCTTAGTTCAAGTCCATGGGTCATACATATAAGTTCTTTCACTTCTCCATTTCCTATACTCGTCTTAACCTCCCCCTGTCTATTTTGTACCTACCAGTTATGCTTCTTACTACCTATACCTTGTCCCCCATTCTCCCCTCTCCCGCTCCCTGCTGATAACCCTCCATGTGATCTCCATTTCTGTGATTGTGTTCTTGTTCTAGTTGTTCGCTTAGTTTGTTTTGGTTTTTGATTATTAAAATTCAGTTTAATAATTGTGAGTTTGTTGTTATTTTACTGTTCATAGTTTTTATCTTTTTCTTAGGTAAATCCCTTTAACATTTCATATAATAAAGGCTTGGTGATGATGAACCCCTTTCACTTGACCTTATCTGGGAAGTACTTTATCTGCCCTTCCACCCTAAATGATAGTTTTGCGGGAACATGTAATCTTGGACGTAGGTCCTAGCCTGTCATAACTTTGAATACTTCTTTCCAGCCCCTTCTTGCCTGTAAGGTTTCTTTTGAGAAATCAGCTGATAGTCATATGGGAACTCCTTTGCAGGTAACTATCCCATTTTCTCTTGCTGTTTTTAAGATTCTCTCCTGAACTTCCAGCCAAGATGGAGGCATATGTAGATACACTTTGTCTCCTCGCACAACCAAAAGAAGGACAACAACCAATTTAAAATTAAACACACACACACATACACACACACACACACACACACACACACACAAACAGAGCTGCCAGAAAAAATTAAACTGCATGGAAATCTGACAACCAAGGAGTTAAAGAAGAAACATTCATCTAGACCAGTAGGAGGGGCAGAGAGCCAGGAGCCATGGTGGGGAGGACCCTCACAAAGCAGCACCTGGAGGACTTGGCAGTCCCACATTTGCATGCGGATAAACTGGGAGGAACAACTGGGGAGCAAGACAGACCGCACAACCCAGGGTTCCAGCATGGGAAAAGAAAGCCTCAAACCTGTGACTGTAAAAACCTGTGGGTATTGCAATGGAAACTCCCAGCCTCACAGCAGAGTTTTTTGGAGAGACCCATAGTGTCCTAGGTTGTATAGAAACTCACTCACCCAGGAATCAGCACCAGAAGGGTCCAAATTGCTTGTAGGTAGTGGGGGAAGTGATTGAAAGTGGGACAAGAGACGAGCAAGTGGCACTGTTCCCTCTCTGATACCTCCCCTACATACAGTGCCACAACACAGCAATGTGAGTTGCCCTGCCCTGACTAATACCTAAGGCTCCACCCCTTACAATGTAAAAGATACACTGAGACAAAGAAATATGGCCTAAATGAAAGAACAGATTGAAACTCCAAAAGTAGAACTAAGTGATGAAGAGATAGCCAACTTATTAGATGCAGAGTTCTAAACACGGTAATTGGGATGCTCACAGAAATGGTCAAGTATGGTCACAAAACAGAGGAAAAAGTGAAAGCTATGCAAAATGAAATTTAAAAAATATATAGGGAATCAAGAGTGAATGGAAGGAAACTGGTACTCAAATCAATGATTAGGAACAGAAGGAAGAAATAAACATTCAAACAGAACAGAATGAACAAATAAGAACTTAAAAAATGAGGAGAGGCTTACGAACCTCCAGGACAACTTCAAACGTTTCAACATCCAGAGCATAGGGGTGCCAGAAGGAAAAGACAAAGAGCAAGAAGTTGAAAACATATTTGAAAAAATAATGAAGAAAACTCCCCCAATCTGGCAAAGGAAATAGACCTCCATGAAGTTCCGGAAGCTCGGAGAGTCCCAAAAAAGTTGGACCCAAAGAAGCACACACCAAGGCACATCATGATTCCATTTCCCAAGATCAAAGATAAGGAGAGAATCTTAAGAGTGGCAAGAGAAAAGGGGACAGTTACCTACAAAGAAGTTCCGGTAAGACTATCAGCTGAAAAGAAAGGTGCTGGAAACCTTGCAGACAAGAAGGGGCTGGAAAGAAGTATTCACAGTCATGACAGGCTAGGGCCTACATCCAAGATTATTCTATCCAGCAAAGCTCTCATTTAGAATGGAAGGGCAGATAAAGTGCTTCCCAGGTAAGGTCAAGCTAAAGGAGTTCATCATTACCAAGCCCTTATTATATGAAATGTTAAAGGGACTTATCTAAGAAAATGAAGATGATCAAAACTATGAACAGCCCTGGTTGGTGTGGCTTGGGTGATTGAGTGCCAACCTGTGAACCAAAGGGTAGCTGGTTTGATTCCCCGTCAGGACACATGTCTGGGTTGCAGGCCAGTTCCCCAGTAGGAGGCACGCAAGAGGCAACCACACATTGATGTTTCTCTCCCTCTTTCTCTTTCCCTTTCCCTTCATCTAAAATAGATAAAATCTTTTAAAAACCCCACTATAAACAGCAAAATGACAACAAACTCAAAAGTATCAACAAATGAACCAAAAAAAAAAAACCCAAACAACAACCCAGAAACCAAAACAAACTAAGCCAACAACTAGAAAAGGAACAGAATCGCAGAAATGGAGCTCACATGGAGGGTTATCAGTGGGGAGTGGGGAGAAAACACAATGGGGGAAAAGGTACAGGGAATAAGAAGCATAAATGGTAGGTACAAAATAGACAGGGAGAGGTTAAGAATAATATAGGAAATGGAGAAGCCAAATAAATTATATGTATGACCCATGGACATGAACTAAGGGGGTGAGGATGCTGGTGGGAGTGGGGTGCAGGGCAGAAGGGCATAAAGGGGAGAAAAATGGGGCAACTGTAACAGCATAATCAATAAAGTATACTTAATGAAAGAATCTAGCAATGATGCATAAATAAGTGGAACGACAACAACAAAACAACAAAAAGATTCTCTCCTTTCATCTTTGGTAATTTAATTATGATGTGTCTTCCTGTGTTCCTTCTTCAGTCCAATTTGTTTGGGACTGTCTGAGCTTCCTAGACTTGCATGTTTATTTCTTTGTGATACTTGTCACAAAGGACCCACCCTGGGTTGTGTGGTCTGTCTTGCTCCCCAGTTGTTCCTCCCGGTTTATCCACATGCAAATGTGGGACTGCCAAGTCCTCCAGGTGCTGCTTTGTGAGGGTCCTCCCCACCCTGGCTCCTGGCTCTCTGCCCCTCCTACTGGTCTAGATGAATGTTTCTTCTTTAACTCCTTGGTTGTCAGACTTCCATGCAGTTTGATTTTTCTGGCAGTTCCTTTTTTTCTTTTTTTTAAATTTTATTTTAAATTGGTTGTTGTCTTTTTTTTTGGTTGTACAAGGAAGCAAAGCATATATACCTGCACCTCAATCTTGGCCAGAAGTCCCATAAATGTTCTTAAGGAGCATGCAATGCCTGAGCTGGGCTCAGTGCTGGGCAGACAGAGGTGGCAAATGAGATGAGTTCTTTTCCCTGAAAGGGTTCACCTTCAAATGGAGGAGACAGATGTAATTAAATACATGTTAGAAATTATAAAATACACTTGTTCAGTGCTTTTGGTTTGACAGAGAACTCCCTCACTAATTGTCTCTTTTGAGCCCTATTTGGGATAGGTGTCAAACAGGAATAAATTTACTGAACCACAAACCATGCTCTGTTTTCCAAATTATCCTTGGGATTGTTAGGAAATTAGTCAAATACTTTGCTGAAATTCAGGTGCATCATGTCTACAGTACTCTTGGAAGTATTTCACACAGAACGGAGGTCAATCTGGCCTGAATTGTTCCTTGGGAATGCATGCAGCTCCCCTTCCTGTTTTTTAAATTATTTGTTCACAGTTTGCTGCCAGCGTCAGTGTAGCACTCCTCCTCAAAAGTCTGGGAGGCAAGTTCTCTCGGTTGTGATGGAGTTTATCAGGACCAGTTCATTCAAGAACATGAGCTGACAGTTCTCATTGTTTATCCAAGGAGGGTATTTTCCCTTCACCCAGCAATTCAGGGGAGCCTGGGAAAGCCCTCTTTTGGGGTCCACTGCCTGATGTGGCAATGTTTTTTCTCCAGCTGGGGGGTCCTGCCCAATTAACAAATTATAAAAATCATTTAGCGGGTCATGACCAGCACTTCCTTTGAAATGAAGTGTAATAAATAGAATTAAAAATATTAGGGAACACACAGAGGTAATAAGTGCATGCACATCTACATGTGCTGGGCTAAGATCTAAAATACGTCTCTTACTGTGGGTCTCAGTCAAACTGAAGTTCGAAAGCTGCTGACATAGTAGTCACGTTCGTCCTCCTGAGTTGGGTACAACCAGTTCAGCTGTGTGGCTTGGGGCACATGCTAAACATACGAGAATTTCCTCCACAAAACAAGGTGGCAATACCTGTCTTCCTGAGTCGTTATGAGGATTAAATGAAATAATAAGTGCAAATTGCCTAGTTTAGCACCTGGAACGTAACACGTTGGGATGAGGTGGCTATTTTCCAGCTTTCAGGACATGCACACACAGCCTGTTCCTTTGTCACTCCCAGTGCCATGAATTGCACTTCTGATTCTCTATTCTCCATTCTCTATTCAGTACTTTGGAGAAGCAAGTCTGTGGCTTTCTAGCAATCCTGGATTTTATGGATATTCTTTCCTCATCTCAGGGGGTTTCGAGGCTCGTAAACCTGTTTTTCCCACTGCTGGATGCCAGTGTCACCTTCAGTTTGGGGGTAGTTCTGTGTGCCCAGCCCCTCACCCCCACCCCACACTGGGATATGGGGCTCCCTGATCCCTCTAGTTATTGAAGTGGGGGTGAGGGAAGGGCTCTTTTTTTAAAGTAGGCTCTGACAGATGATAGATCCAAATTGCCAGATTTGTTAACATTTGTCCATTTCTAAACCATCCTTACAGAGAATCGTGTACACAGTCCCAGCACGCTCAACCACAGTCCCGCAGAACAACCATGGCATCTCGATTCATATTTACACCTATAAAGAGCTGGTAATGTTTGAGATTAGCAATGGCATGCTTACTTTGTTCTGCAGCCCCTGTCATAAAAGGCTTTACTCTTTCTGGTCTTGACTCTTCTCGTTTCCCTTTGATTGATTTCATTTAATCTTTGATGTACTTCTTTATCTTTGTAATGGTTTAATATGTTCATTGATTTTAGAGATAGAGGGGGAGAGAGAGACATCAATGTGAGAGAGAAACATCAATCAGCTGCCTCCAGTATGCCTGACCAGAGATCAAACCTGCAACCATTCGGTATGCAGGACAACACTCCAACCAGCTGAGCCACCTGGCAGGGCTTTGATTTGCTTCCTGTAGGCTTCTTTTGTGAAGCGAGTTTCCTGCAAATAATGGTTCGTGACAATACCAACACCAGTGACTACTGTGCCCTTGGAGTCCTCAGCGGAGGCATTTCCACCACTGAGTGAGTCATCCATGTCACCTCTGTCCTACTGACCATCTTTCCCTCCAGCTCTAGGCACAGTCTGACTGCGATCTCCCAGATGCTGTGGATGTGGGAGAACATCTCTTTGTGCCTGATGAGGTCCTGGTAGATGATCGTGAAGGAGTTGGGAAGGAAATTACAGTGGCTTCGCCTGGAGCTCATATAGCCAGGTGGCACTGGGTTTGGGGGGGCCAGAAAAAAGCTTTAATTTCTCATTCTGATTACAAAATACATTAGAAGCACATGGCACAGAAAGTGAGCCTCACCCTGGCTGGCGTAGCTCAGTGGATTGAGTGTGGGCTGCAAACCAAAGCATCGCAGGTTCGATTCCCAGTCAGGGTACATGCCTGGGTTGCAGGCCATGACCCCCAGCAACCGCACAATGATGTTTCTCTCTCTCTCTCTTTCTCCCTCCCTTCCCTCTCTAAAAAATAAATAAATAAAATCTTTAAAAAAAAGTGTGCCTCTCCAGTAATTTCATTTCTGACGACAAACTGCAGAAACAGTTGAGTACCTGGCCCATCTTATCTGTAGTGGGATACTGGTGTATAAACACACACTACCAGCATCACAAGTAAAATCAGTAGAAATGTTTGCTGCCATCACATGATTTGAAGCACAGTGACCTGCAGAGGATGGAGTGGGATGAGGGGCTTATGTTGTGCTGGGGGAACCCCACTGCCATCCCTGCAACGTTCCTTCAGCTGGGGTTGGCTGAAGGGGACAGAAGGCGACTGCAAGGAAACACTTCACGTTGGCTTTCCTCAGGCTGGGAATGAGGGCAGAGAAGGGGAAGAGCTAGAAGGTGGTGAGTCATTGCTGTGGTGACAACAGAGGCCAGTGAGGTAAACCTGTGGGAAAGGGCTGCACACACCCCATCCTCAGTGACTCCAGGAGAGGGCCAGCCACCCTCCCTCCACACCACCACTGCTCCCATCATCGCTGGTGTGGTGCCCAGGCCAGAGCTCAGGGACCAGCTCCTGCAGGTGGCACATGGCTGTGGTCCTCCTGGACATCTCCTCAGAGCAAAGCCCTTTCCAGAGATACAGGAGACAACTGATTATATCTCCCTCCTCTTTTCCTCCAGTTCATTCCCCCTAGAAAAAGTGGGTTGAAAGAACAGAAAGAACAACTTACTTAGGAGGATGTCTCAGAAAACCTGTTTGATAAATGTATGTTTCAACTAGACTTGAAATGCATCCTCTCCCCAAACCATCTGCCTAAAGGTACTACCCCTTTCCAGTGAGTAACTGGCATCCTGGCATCACTATCTTTGGCTACACATTTGGTGGCCCAGGCTCCTTCCTAACACCTTGTTAAGTTCTTTTGTTCAAGGCTGAGATGTCTTCAACCCACCATGTGTTCCTCAAAGCACACCACTGTGTGTCCCTGTTTAAGAAATTATATGCAAAAGAGCTGGGGTGGGCTTTACCACCGGCCATCTGGACACTGGCTTTATGCCAAGCCTAGGCGAGTGCCCTGCATACAAGGAGACTGCTTCTTTCCCGTGGAAGCTTGGGAAGTGGGATTTGCTATGTGAGGACAAGTTTCTTGTGGCTGCAAGGAGATCATGCATTTGTTTTATGGATGCTGCCTCAGTACCAGCAGGCATTGATTTCTGCAAGTCCCTGATTCAGGCTGAAGGTTGCCAGAGGTACCCATGCCAGCTCGAACTTACCTCTTCTACCTCCTGTCCACCAGCCTTGACAGTGCTATCTTCTCACCCCCAGGCAAGCTTGTGTGGCCTTTAGAGACCCTGGTGCAGTGCGCCCACTGCAACAGCTGACTCCAGAAAGGCCATGGCTGTGTAACAGGAATACTGTGACACATCCCCTCCCCACCTCCTCCTTCCCTTCTTCTGAAAATGTGTGTGGAATGCTGCATCCAACTTGAAGAGTTCAATATAGCAGGATCCTTGCTTTCAGTGAGCAAATGTGACTCACTCTTACCCTCTAGCTCTAGATATACTTGCTGTTTGCACTCCCTCTGCCCCCGCTCTCTCCAGAACCAACAAAACCTGCAGTGGAATGGTGTCCCTACAAAAGGCGTGCCCACATCCTAACTCTGAAACCTATGAATGTGAACTGAGTTGGAAAAAGGGTGCTTACAGATGCAATTAAGAATCTTGAGATGAGATCATTCTGGATTAGTGGATGAGCCCTGAATCCAATGACAAGTGTCCTAAGAGACACTGAAACAGAATAGAGGACCTTGTGAAGATGGAGGCACAAACCAAAGAACACCTGGAGCCACCAGGATCTGGAAGAGGCAAAGGATTAGGCCTTGGAGTCCTTGGAGGAAGCACAGCCCTACAGACATCCTGATTTTGGACACTTGGCCTTCAGACCTGTGAGACAATAAATTTGTTCTTTTAAGCCCCCCAGCTGGTGGTGATTTGTTATGGTGGCCCCAGGGGAACTAACACACCAACTGTGACAGATCCAGTGGTGCAGTCCCAGTCCTGCTCCACCCTACCCAACAGCAGCACTTGGAGGTGCCCGTCCATCCTTCAGATGCCTCCCTCTCTGCTTTCATGACTCCACATGCTGTGTTCCTGCCTCATAGGATGCTTTCCCAGTCTTTCCTGCTGGATCCATCACTTCTCCCCGACTTCTGAATGTTAGAGGCCCCAGCTCAACCTTCATAGATCCCCTTGGTGAAATCATCCAGTTCCACGGCTGTAAACACCATCCACATGGTGGACATTCTGGGATTGACCTCTGCAGGAATCTGGCACACAAGGGGGTCTCAAAAACTCTTTGGAGAAAGAGTGAATCTTTTTATATGAATCCCTATTTTATTGATTTATTTTAAAGATTTTGTCTTATTTATTTTTAGAGAGAGGGGAAGGGAGGGAGAAAGAGAAGGAGAGAAACATCAATGTGTGGTTGCCTTGAGTGCCCCCTACCAGAGACATGGCCCACAACCCAGGCATGTGCCCTGACTAGGAATCAAACCAGAGACCCTTTGGGTCTCAGGCCAGCATCCAATCCACTGAGCCACACTAGCCAGGGTTATTTTATTTATTTTTTAATCCTCACCAAAGGATATATTTTTAATTGATTTTTAGAGAGAGAGGAAGGGGGAAAGAAACATATATGTGAGAGAGAAGTACCAATCAGTTTTCTTCCATATATGCCCCAACTGGGAATTGAACATGCAACCTAGGTGTGTGCTCTGACTGAGAATCAAACCCACAACCTTTTGGTGTAGGGGGAAATGCTGTAACCAACTGAGCAACCCGGCCAAGGTAGAAACCCCATTTTAAATGTGTTTACCATATTCACTTCGAAATAACTTTTATATTTACTTCCTGCTCTTCTCATAAAGCCCTGTGGCTTTTGAGTGACTGGGTGCTAGTCCCTCAGCTCTTTTATGGCAGAACCTGGTCTCTGGATCTTCCATGTGTCTCCTAATCCCCCTGACAAGGTGGGAGGTCCCTGATGGCTCATTCCACTGATTATGCTCCTCTAGGATTTCTCTGCAGAAGACATCCAGTCAGTGTGACTCTGTCCTTGATTAGAAAGGCTTCTAGCAAGGCTTTCTCTCTAGAATGGGTTGGCAAAGCATGACCCCTGGGTCAAATCTGGCCAGCCACCTGTTTTTGTAAAGGAAGTTTCACGGGCACACAGCCATGTTCACTTGTGTCCCCACCATCTGGCTGTCCATGCACCAACAGCAGAGCCGAGTAGCTGCGACAGAAACCAGAGGGCCCACAGAGAAAAACTTATTTACTCCCTGGCCCTGTATAGAAACAGCTTGCTGACTTGGCTTTGGAACATTTGAATAAGGTACAGTGAAGGCTTGCCCCTCCATGATTTGTTTGCACAGTCTATTCTAAAACTATTCTGGAATAGAGTAAGATGTGACCTTATTTTTTTTTTTAAGAATTTATTTAGAGGGGAAGTGAGGGAGAGAAACATGGATGTGTGAGAGAAATATCAATTGGTTTCCTCTTACACATGCCCCAACCAGGACCGGACCCACAACCAGGCATGTGCCCTGACTGAGAATCGAACCAGCAACCTTTTGTATTACAGGACAATGCCCAACCACCTGAGCCACACCAGTCAGGGCAAAGTGTAATTTTTTCTGCTTTCCCACTTATCACTCTCAAGGGCTTTGAAAGTGTATGAATTCTATTACATTCATGAAGGTTTCCACGATCATTAACAACCTTCCTCCTCCCTCCTGATCTCAAGAGGAGGCTTTGATTAATAAGGTTCTATGCTTCATGAGGGCCTTCCAACACCTGTGACACTCCCAGGTTTCTCTCTTGTGTGGCCTCGGATGGGTCCTGAGTGTCCTGTTTTGGCTGAAAGTGTTCCCACTCTGGATCCTTAATGTTCCTTCAAGGTATGAATACTGTAACAGGTGATGATGACATGGGACTGGCACATCTCCCTGCACTCTCACCTGGGAAAGAAGGGCTTTTCTCCAGAGTGACTCCTCAGAGGAACCAAGGGTTGGGAGCTTTTACACTCATGGGCTTCTTGCCACTGTGAACTCCACAGTGTAGTTAGTGCTGTAGGGTTCAGAACAAGCCACCAAGATTTGCCTCAGTGGTATGCAGATCACTTCATGCTAAAAACAGCACCTACCGGCTCAAGAGAAACTTCCGCCCCTTCCTTAACTACCTAGAAAAACTTGAGTTAAGAGCCTTGCCCATAAGAAGAGATTACCGGAAATAACCTCTTTTGACCTGTCTTCAGGGCAGGGCAAACTACTAATCACTAACATGTGTTCTCTCTGTGATGGTCCTTTGAAGCCCCCAAGGCACCTCACCTTAGCTCAGAATGTCAGAACCCATGTTCCTTTTTGTCTCTGAGCTTCTCATGTATGTTGGATTCCCATACGTATGCATGTGATTAAACTTGTTTATTTTCTCTTGCTAATGTGTCTCATGTCTATGTGATTATCAGACCAGCCAAAAGAACCTTGAAGGTAGAGGAACCCTTCCTCCTTCCTCACAGTGTAACACATCAAATCTCTTCCACACTTATGCCTGATGCACGTGGCCTATTTAGGCTGTGAACTATCTGGCATGTAATAGATGTGACTGTCTCTGAACTTTTTCCTACATTCTTTATGTTCTATTCAGCTTTTCTCTAGTGTCCACTGAGTGGACAAAAAAAGGGGCCACATCATAAACCTGACAAGCTCAGAGGAGGCCAGCATGTTGGGCCCTACAAACTCAGAGACTGAAAGTAACCACATAGGATGATCTGAACATAAAAATTCCTAACTAAAAGCAACTTATGGTGGGGAGTCATGCCCTAAGCCTGTAGCTTCCAGGCAAAGGTCAGCCTGTACCTCAAGTGAGCCTGACTACTGTCTTTTCACATTTGAGCTAACATGCCTTTGAAATGTTGGAGTAATCTAGTTCTCCAGACCCCTCAAGGCACAACCACAGGCACCAGAGTAGAGACCACAGAGCCCCTCACTGTTGTCTTGTTCCCTGCACACCATCTCCGTGTGCTGTACGTGTTAACCATGAACTATTCTGTACCCACCAATGGAAAAGAAGTATGTGTCTCTCCGATTTACTCTTTACCCAGTCTCAGGGAATTTTCTCCCCACTTTGCTTTCTTGCCCTGCACCTTAATCTATTAAATCTGCCACCAGTGGATTTTGTGTAACCTCTTTTGCATCTCTTCCTTTATTCTAATGTATAAAATAAGCTGCAAAACTGTCATTCTCCAGAGCATTTTCTTAATCCAAAGAGATTTTGCTTCCCGGCAACTATCACCAGTTTGGCTCAAATAAACTCATAAAAATTCTCTACAGGTTTGAACATTTCTTACATCAACAACCATTTGATCAATAAAAAAAGTACTCTCCTGAGAAGAGGCCTCTCCGCCCTCCTTGTGGATATCCAGATATGCTCCTTCCATCACGTGTGTGCTTGCTGACAGGGAGGAAGGGCCTTGTCCTGGAAGGTTCTCCTACACTTGTTACATTCACGGAGGCTTTTCCATTACGAAGTACTGATGAGTGGCTTCAGTGACTCAGCACTCGACTGCCTCCCATGTGTTGTAAGCTGTGAGGTAGAGCTAAAGGTTTTGCCACGTTGTTCACACTCAAAGGCCTTCTCTCTGCTGTGGATAGTCACAGCCCTAGACACAGTTTCCCACAGTTTATGCCAGCCTGGGGTTTCTCTTGGGTGTGACGGTGAGAACAAGTGTCTGTTTCTCCACATTTTCTCACACTTCCTAACTAACTACAAGACTCTTCCCCCCGGAAGTCATCTGGGCTGCAGGACATGTGAGCACAAACCTCCCTCCAGTGCGTTTTCTTATGAGCAGTAGGTTGTGACGTGCTTGTGGGTCCATTACTGCACACATCACATTTGGAGGATGCTTTCTTCTAAGATGCCTGTGGTTTCTTGGAATTTGCAAGATTCTTCAAAACTGGATATCTGGAGCCCAACCTTTGAGAGTTCTCCCAACACCTTCCCTCCACACTTAGTGACCTCAGAAATGCCATACTTTCAGGTGGATTCCACCTTCCCGGCTCTGCTCTCACGATCTGGCAAATAAAAACACATGACCTGATCCCCATTCTGAGAAAAAAAATCAACTTGAGAAAACAGAATAATCATGTACAAAGAGAGAATAGTAGTGTGCCGCCCTCATCGTTACTACTATAACAGTGAAGACTGGGAACAGGCAAAACGGACACCTCCAAAAGCCAGTAGACAAAGAAGGCTGAGGACACTGGTAAGACACAAAGGAGAGTATGAGGAAGGGAACAAAAAACAAAACAAAATACCTGGCAAATAAAGGAAGTCAACCCCTGACGGAAAGGGGTGAGAAAACAAGGGAGCACATAAAGGGAGATAGCTGAGGGCCAAAGTCTCTCTGTGCAGATGGCAACCAGAGCAAAGGAATGTGTTGTAAGGTATTAACATGGGGGTTCCTTTCAGATTTCCATCTGGTGGCTTACAGCCCAAGAGAAAATGAGGAATCACCAAAACCAGTGTTCTGCTCTGGGTTCTCGGACACTTTCAATGCACAAGGGAAGGAGCTGCACAAGGAGGGGCTATGGATCCTCCCTCCCGCCCCTGTGCGAGCAAAGCTTTTTGTCCTTAGCTGCCTACAGATCTGGTACTCATGGTGCTTCCCCTTGTGCTAATCTGATAATGATCAGATTAGTTTGGAAAAAATGAAATTCTGTTCATAGCACTGAAAACAGGAAAGGGCATTTCAGAGACTGCAATGAGCCTCAGCCCTTGTGTCAGCGTGAAACGGGTACAGCTGAGGAAACAACCAAAGGGCTTGCTGGGGAAGCAGATGGGCAGGGCTACACTGTCAGGGGATGGCTATTTCAGGACAAAGTAACCATCCCAGGGGCAGGGTCTTCAATACAAAGGTGGGTTGGGGAAGCAAGGGCAGACTCAGAGCACAGGAAAGTTGCCCGTCTCCAGTGACGGAAATATCAAAACCCAACATTAACAGGAAGCAGAAATAGTCCACATTTCATCAGGAGGGAGCATGCAGCTTGCAAGGACACATAGACTAAAAATGAACTGAACTCTTTCCAGGGGTGTCCAGCCTGCAATCCACGGGCTGCATATGGCTCAGGAAGGTTATGAATGTGGCCCAACACAAAATCATATATTTACTTAAAACATTATGATATATTTTTTTATTATGGATCTCAATGTATTTAATATGTGGCCCAAGACAACTCTTCCAGTGTGGCCCAGAGACGCCAAAATGTTGGACACCCCTGCTAGACCCTGGATATAAACAAATGGGTGGAAGCAATAACTTGGTTAGCAATGGGTGAACTGAGTCAGATCATGTGCCCAAGAATCTCTGTCATCACATCCTAACAGAGATGCTTCCTGGAGATATCAGACAGTGCCAGTACCTCATGTATGGCCGTGGCCTCATGCATCTTCTAAGGTCACCCAGTCCTTGAACACATGATTCCTGCTGCCACTAGAGGAATAACCCCTGAGGGGCAACCAGATTCAGCAGGGTAAAGAGGAGGCTTTGAGTATGTATTTGTGTCTGATGAGCAAGAAAAGTATGGAACAATAGGCCAAGGGCCACGTCTAGGAAGACTCTTCTGGCAGGGAAGGAAATGGTCAGGGCTGTCTTGCTCAGCAGATGTCACAGCAAAGGAAGTATAAGGGAGTTCTTCTGTTTTCCTCTTCTACCATCAATACCTCTGGTCACCAAATGGGTGTGAATGGGAGCATTCTAAACCAAGCAATTCTCAGACACCAGCTGGGTGCCTCACAATTTAACTCAACTCTGACACTGTCTACCTGGAGACAGCATCAGGTCCCAGGGATTAAGGGCCCAGGCCTATAAGACTCTCTTACTTCAGACACCAGTCACAAGTCCAGGTTGTCACCTGTGCTTCTGACTGACTGGCTGTAAACTAGAGATTCCCATGACCCCATCCTCAGGTTCCATTAATTTGCTACAGCCATGCACAGAACTCAGGAAAAAGTTTACTTACTATTGCCAGCTTATTACAAATGATATTAAAAGATACAAATAAACAGCCAGATGAAGAGATACACAGGCAGAGTGGCAGGAACTTTCTGTCCCCAGTGGATTTAGGGGGTGCCACCCTCCTGGCAAGTGGGTGCATTCTTGTTTACCAACACAGAAGAGCTCATCTAACCTCATTGTTTTTATAGAGCTCAATATCCAGCCCCCTCCCCTTCCCAGAGGTCAGGAGGTTGGGGGGAAGTTCCAACCCTCCAATCACTAGGTCTTTCTGGTGACCAGCCCCATCCTGAGTCTACCCAGGGTTCCCACTCAAAGTCATCTCATTAGCATAAACTCATGTACACTCAAAAGGGGCTTATTATAAGTAATAAGAAAATCCTACCACTCAGAAAATTCCAAGAGCTCTGTGCCATGAGTCAAGGACAAAGTCCCAATATATTTATTATACCACAGGAAAAAACTGCAAACCTTATTTGGGTGGCAAGGCAAGGCCATGTGAATGATAGCAGAGGGAAGCTAGTCTTACCAGACTCCAGTACTGGGGCTGCAGCTGCCACACCGTGGCCTGCCTTGTGGCTTTCCTGTGCAGAGGGTGGATATTGTGGGGCCATGAGTGGCTAGACTAGGGAAGTTTGAGTTAAGATAGAAAAAATAAGGCAGTTCCCCTATTCTGTGTATTTGTCAGTAACCACAGACCTGCTGAAGATGGATGGTCCTATCCCATTGAACAAGATATTGAGTTGTTTTTTAGAGATAGCCAGCCAAAGCTGCATGTTATGCAGCCTGGGAGCATGCACACAGGAAAGGACTTTAACCTTCAGCTGCACCTGGAACCAAAGTCTAGACCCTCACCACTGCCTGCCCCTCCCCCTGCACACACACAGAACCAAAGGACTTGGACATGACTGAACTTGAACACTGGAACCGTTTCAGAAGCCAAGGGTTCATTCTCCAGGAAGACCCAGTGCTAACACCGTTTACCATAAATGGTCAAGTTCCAAGATCCTCCAATTAAAACTTACTCCACCAGAACTTCCACACATGTGTTCCCCCAAACTCCTTAAAAACCCCTAACCAAGTCCAACAGGCAGGATGGATTTGAGGCATGTTAGGTCTCCTATCTTCTATATGGTCACCTTCTTGATCAATAAACCTTCCCTTACCCCGAGCTCTGAAAGCGTCGAGCACACGAACTTGGATTTTGTAACACCCTGACAGACTCCCAATGACCAGGGAAGGAAAGCCATGCAGGAGAGCTGGTCTCTCTTAGTCCATCTCAGCTCCTCCTAAAGGCCACCTATTTCACAAATCAGAGTGGAAAAAACTATAGTAGAGAGAATTTATATCTGGAAAGGCCCATCACTTCATGTATAGTACAAAGTTATTTTGGTTTCACTGAGAACATCTCCAGAAAAACATTTCCATAAAGGGTAGGCAATGGAAATCATACTTACTACCAAAAATGAACTGTAACTATTAATGGGACAGATTTTTTAAAAGCTTTTCCAAAAAAGATTAAATTAAATTAAATTCTTCTCCAGAGTGACCTGAGCACTCTGTCAGAAGCTACTAGTAACCTGCCAACACCACTCTCTTCTTTCCTACTGAAAGAAACACATTTGTATTCAGGGTGACAAAGTGCTCAGATAAAAGACCACATCTCTAGCCTCTCCTGCAGCCAGGGCCAGCAACATGGTACAATTCTGGCCAATGAAATGAAATCAAGAGTCACTGGACAGGGCTTCCAGAAAGCGCTTCAAACCCTGTTATTAAAAGTATGGCACTTTGTTAGAAATGCAGAATCTTGGGCAACAGTCCAGACCTACACAATTGGGATTTGCTTTTTAACAAGATCCCCTGTTGATTCTGAGAAATGCTGCTTTAAGGGGAGTTGACTTAGTTAGCTTCCTATTTCTTCCTGCCTCGAATGTGAATGTGATGCCTGGCGCTACAGTGGACATTTTTCACCATAATGTGATCTCTGAAAGCCACATGCTAAGAATGGCAGTGGGGGAAAAGGAGCCTGGGGGGCACAGAAGGCATCATGGAGCCACACACTGCCTGGAACTACCTTCCTCCTGACTTCTTTAACATGCCCGAACAACCTCTACCATGGGCATTTACTACTGAGAAAGAGCCACATCAGATGTACAACTGGAAATCAGAACTCCCTGCCATGGCCACATAGCTTGGTCAGAGTGTCATCTTGATAGCCAAGGTTGCAGGTTTGATCCCCGATCAGAATCAATCAATGAATGCATAGCTAAGTGGAACAAAAAATAGATGTCTCGCCCTCTCTCTCCCTTCCTCTCTCCCTTCCTCTCACTCTAAAAGTTAATAAATAAGCCCTGATTGGTTGGCTCAGTTGGTTGAGCACTGTCCTGAAAAGCCAAAGGTCATTGGTTCAATTCCTGGTTAGGACACACACCTAGGTTGCAGGATTGGTCCCCAATCGGGGCTCATACAAGAAGCAACTAATCAGTGTTTCTCTTATATCGATGTTTCTCTTCCTCTCTTTCTCCCTACCTTCCCCTCTCTATAAAATCAATCAAGAAATAAATTTTTTTAATTAATAAATAAACAAGGTGACTTCCGGGCAAGATGGAGGCATAGGTAGATATGCTTTGCTTGCTTGTACAATCAAAAGAAGGACAACAACCAATTTAAAAACAAAAAACAACCAGAACTGCCAGAAAATTAAACTGTATGAGAATCTGACAAACAAAGAGTTAAAGAAGAAACATTCATCTAAACTGGTAGGAGGGGTGGAGGCAGGCAGCCAGGGCACAGAGGATGTGCAGCAAGGCAGCAGCTGGTGGACTAGGTGGGCAAGGTAGTGGCAGGCAGACTGGGCATTCCCACATTTGTGTGCAGAGAAACTGGAAGGAACAAGTGGAGAGCAAGACAGGCCACGGAACCCAAGGTTCCAGTGCGGGGAAATAAAACCTTAAAACCTCTGGCTATAAAAACCTGTGGGAATTGTGACAGGAGGACAAACTCCCAGCCTCACAGGAGAGTTTGTTGGAGAGACCCATGGGGTCCTAGAACATACACAAATCCACTCACCCAGGAATCAGCACCAGAGGAGCCCTCCACTTGTGGGCAGTGGGGGAAGTGACTAGAAGCAGTTCAAGAGCAGAGCAAGTGGCATTGTTCCCTCTCTGACCCCTTCCCCACATGGCGCCACAATGCAGCCATGTGGGTTGCCCTGCCTTAGTGTATACCTAAGACTCCACCCCTTACAACAGGTACATCAAGAAAAAGAAATATGGCCCAAATGAAAGAACAGATCTAAACTCCACAAATAGAACTAAGCCATGAAGAGATAGGCAACCTATCAGATGCAGAGTTCAAAATACTGGTAATCAGGATACTCACAGAAATGGTTGAGTATGGCCTCAAAATGAAGGAAGAAGTGAAGGCCATACAAAGTGAAATAAAGGAAAATGTACAGGGAACCAACAGTGATAGGAAGGAAACCAGGACTCAAATCAATGGTTTGGACCAGAAGGAAGAAATAAAAAGTCAACAGAACAGAATGAAGAAACAAGAATTCAGAAAAAAATGAGGAGAGGCTTAGGAACCTCTGAGACAACTTGAAACATTTCAACACCTGAATCATAAGGGTACCAGAAGGAGAAGAGGAAGAGCAACACATGGAAAACTTATTTGAAAAAATAATGAAGGAGAACTCTCCCAATCTGGCAAAGGAAATAGACTTCCAGGAAGTCCAGGAGTCATAAAGAGTCCCAAAGAAGTTGGACCCAAGGAAGCACACACCAAGGCACATCATAATTATACTACCCAAGTTTAAAGATAAGGAGAGACTCTTAAAAGCAGCAAGATAAAAGGAGACAGTTCCCTACAAAGGAGTCCCCCTAAGATCTCAGCTGATTTCTCAAAAGAAATCTTGCAGTCAAGAAGGGGCTGGAAAGAAGTATTCCAAGTCATGAAAGGCAAGGACATACATCCAAGATTATGAGAAAATCTTGCAAAGCTCTCTATCCAGCAAAGCTATCATTTAGAATGGAAGGGCAGATAAAGTGCTTCCCAGATAAGGTCAAGTTAAAGGAGTTCATCATCACCAAGGCCTTATTCTATGAAATGTGAAAGGGGCTTATCTAAGAAAAAGAAGATCAGAACTATGAACAGTAAAATGACAACAAACTCACAACTATCAACAAATGAACCTAAAAAACAAACTAAGCAAACAACTAGAACAGGAACAAAATCACAGAAATGGAGAGCACATGGAAGGTTATCAGCAGGGAGGGGGCAGGGGGAGAATGGGAGAAAAGGTACAGGGAATAAGAAATATAATTGGTAAGTAGAAAATAGACAGGGGGAGGTTAAGAATAGTATAAAGAAGTAGAGAAGCCAAAGTACTTATGTGTAAGACCCATGGACATAAACTAAGTGGGGAGGGAATGTGGTGGTGGAGTACAGGGTGGAGGGGAGTACAGGGGAGAAAATAAATGGGACAAATATAATAGCATAATCAATAAAATATACTTTAAAAATTTTTTAATTAAGATAAATAAAATAAAAATTTAAAAAAGAAACCCCAGCCCTGGCTGGCATAGCTCAGTGGATTGAGCATGGGCTGCGAACCAAAGTGTCGCAGGTTCGATTCCCAGTCAGGGTACATGCCTGGGTTGCAGGCCATGACCCCCAGCAACCACACATTGATGTTTCTCTCTCTCTCCCTCCCTTCCGTCTCTAAAAATAAACAAAATCTTAAAAAAAAATCTTAAAAAAAAAAAAGAAATCCCTAAGCAAGGAAGAGCACAGACAGCCATTTTTTTTATTAGAAACTCTACAGGGTGGGGAAGAAGTACGTTTACAGTTGTGAGTATGCAAAACAGTTTATTCTTGCATTATTATTTATTATTGAATTATTTTCCATATGAATGACTATAAACCTACTTTTGCCCCATCCTGTACATAATCATTTCACTTTAAGTAAGTATAGGTAGCCACATATATGTGTTAAAAATGTCTGGAGGATGGAAGTATATACATCAAAATGCTCATAGTTTGGTGGAACTATGAGTAAATTTAATTTTCTTCTTATGCCTTTCTTTGCTGACTGAATTTTTATATTTTGCACAAATTTGACTTTATAATAAAAATTATTTTCAAAAATATATGTATCCCATACAAAAGTATGTCTTTCTTAAGAATATAAACAAAAAGTTACATGTTGAACAGGATAAAGAATTGTCTACCCAGGGAGTGGGAATGGGCTAAGAAGAAAATACAGAATAAAGTGAAGCTTGACCAGCGATGACAACGAGTCTCCAACTGAGTATAATTAGCACACCTTCTACTCCTAGGGTCCAAAAGATTCCCAGGTCACATCACACGCATTTTTAAAAGTGTTTTTTTTTTTTTTTTGTCTTTTTCATTAATGACAGAGGTGGGGAGGAGATGTCAACTTGTTTCACCCATTCATTTATTCATTGGTTGCTTCTTGTATGTGCCTTGACAGGGGTGCAAACTAGTTACCAAACAAAAGTGGGGTTTGGCTGCCTGCTGCCAAACACAAGATTTAGGCAATGATTGGTGGGGAAAGAAAACGGTCTTTATTAAAACGCTGCACCACTTGGAGAAATGGGGGACTCGCTAGCTCTAAGCCATTCTCACACAGAACCCAGTCGCTCCCAGAACCAAAAAAATGTCCAGAAACCCCGCTGCGTTCTTATCTGTCCTCTTTGGAACCCACGGCTGCTAGACGGACTGCACTGTAGCTTCAAGCTCCCTCCCTGGAGTCTGCACCTGTGTGGGACCGCCATCACTACACCACAGATTCCCTCGCCCAGGCCCCAGGGCTGCTGCCAACTGCTGCAGCTAGTCGTGCGGGGGCTCTCTCCTGTGCGTCCCAGCACTCGAGGATGCCCCAGCCCCCGGGGCCCGTGAGTTCTCCAGCCCACACATCCGTGCACAGATTCTAGAAGAGAAGGCCACAGTCCGAGGCCATCCATACAGCGTGGAACAGGTGTCCCGCGGGCAGCTGCCTAGGCAAGCATCCCCAGGGCGCGCAGGGCTCAGCTTTCGCTAGCCTCCAACCAGGGGAAAGAGCACGTTTCTCCCTCCCTTTCTGTTTAAAAACCCGGGCCCGAAATTCCATCAGTTCCGGAAGTGTCCAGCTTCCCCAGCCAATTTCATCCTTTTTCCAGGCCAGACTGGCAAGTCAGCACCTTCCCTCGCTGCCACATTCCAGAAGGGAGTAGGAGGGGTTTTCCCTGTGTCAATCACCTTCACCAGCCTGCACAAACTCCTAGCAGGAACCCCCTTCTCAGCGCAGGAGTAGAGAAATCTGTCACAGGCTACGCTCGCCCAGCATCACCCCTGCAGCCTTTAGCGTTTCTTGCAATCCCTCCCTCACTTGGCCCCTCTTATGCCCCGTGGTCTGGCCAGATCTCCCTGTATCAAACCCACAACCTTGGCATATCTGGGCAAAACTCTAATTAACCACCTGAGCTACTCAGCTAGGGCCACATGCATTTTTAAAAAGATTTTATTTATCTATTTTGGACAGAGGGGAAGGTAAGGAAAAAGAGAGGGAGAGAAACATCAATGTGTGGTTGCCTCTCACATACCCTCAACTGGGGACCTGGCCCACAACCCAGGCATGTGCCCTGACTGGGAATCAAACTGGTTACCCCTTGGTTTGCAGGCCAGCATTCAATCCACTGAGCCACACCAGCCAGGGCCACATTTTTTATTAAATATCTATTCACCAGCTTGAGCAGTCAGTCTTTTGGTTTTCAGACTCCACTAAACAACTTTTGGCTACATTTCAAAGATCCTCAGGAGGTAAAGACTTATCTCACCTGAGGCCTACATATAGGTGTGAGCTTCAGAGGCAACTCTACAAACACTTTAAACAGGCACAGCAAAACGAAACTGCATATAGATATCCAGAATCCTGCACACACACATTAAAGAAACACTTCAGCATCCTATTGCATACAATTCCTTCTCTCATTTTCTTTCTTGCTCTACTCTCCACACTATATATGAGAACATTTCAAAAAAATTCTTTTAAAGCTCTGGTTCATGTGGCTCAGTGGATTGAGTGCCAGTCTTCGAACCAGAGAGTCGCCAGTTTGATTCCCAGTCAGGGCACATGCCTGAGTTTTGGGGTAGGTCCCGCCAGTAGGAGGCCGGTGAGAGGCAACCACACATTGTTGTTTCTCTGTCTCTGTCTCTGTCTCTGTCTCTGTCTCAGAGAGAGAGAGTCTCTGTCTCTCTCTCTTTCTATTACCCTCTATCTAAAAGTAAATTTAAAAAATCTTTTTAAACCGTTAACTTGTCTTTTTAACATAGTGAAGTGATAATGTCTATACAACAGTCCAAACTGGCAGACTCACACTAAACTAGAACTGTAACAAGAGCAGCTGAGCAGGCACTAGTATAGTGATGCCACACAGTGACATTGAGTCACATCTAAGCCCCACCCCGCTAGTGTATAAAATCATGAAAGAAGGGTTTTTTGTCTTTGTTGTTGTTCACTGATGATCCCAAGCATCTAAAATAGTCCCTGATACACACTAGGTATATACAGAAAAAAAGTTGAATGACTGTATATAGCAATCAACAAAGTCTTTGCTTGAATTTAAAAATTATGCACACACATTAAATCAATTTGCAAATGTCTCCAAGAGAAAAGGATACTGTGTTCTGCCAGTCTATGTATTCATTTAACAGTTTGTAAAGCTAATACACATTTGTCAATTAAATACTTAGATTTTACAAAGATATGGATTCTCTCCATGCAAGGAAACGAGATGTCAGTTTTGGGGGAAAGATTACAAGGTAGCATGTACATATAATGGACAACCACGTAAGATTTTTCTGGTGTCAGTCTGTGGAGGGATGATGGCGACCAGCACTCAGGAGAGTGTCAGGAGCAACAAGATGAATCACCTGCAGAACCCAGTCACTGCGGGTTGTCTCTACAGGAGTAGCTAAGGAGACCGTGACAGGCATGATTCAGGCGCTATCTCTGATGTAACTTGGCAAGCTGTAGTGTAGACAATCGTATTCAAACATGTCCAAATACACATTCACAGCTATCATATAGCTTGCTGACCCATTATTAAGACCAACACCCCTTTTTTGAATTGATATAGTTTGATTTCCCACATACTTTCTTACAGGGAAGAGATGTGTGACCAACTTTCAGCAATAGTCTTGTTTGCTCGCCAGACATATTTCTCATTGTAAATCGGCATGCTGGGTAATTATAACAGCTTGGAAGTTACATAAATGTCCAATAATAGGAAAATCAGCTAAGAACAAAATTCATTATAGTGTGGAAGACTATGAGGCCATTAGAAAACATGATGTAACACAGTAGACACTGCCATGGGGAAATGTTCACAATAGAGGACATTTCAAGCTTTATATATTTATTTATAGAGAGAAAGAGAGGGAGAAAGAGAGGAATACCAATGGGAGAAACATTAATCAGCTGCCTCCTACATACACCCCAACTGTGACTGAACCCAAAACCCAGGCATGTGTCCCAACTGGGAACCGAACTGGCGATCCTTTGTTTTGCTGGACAATGCCCAACCAACTGAGCCACACCAGTCAGGGCACAATAGAGGACATTTTAAAAATCTGATTACAAAACAGGTGTATTATATAATCCCAGCTGTGATTATTTTTTTTTTTTTTCAGAAAAAGAAAAAAAAACCCTGGCAGAACCCCTAAGCATAAAGTTGTCTCAGAATGCAGTTAGAAGTGAACTGTTTTAATTTGTACTTTTGTAAATTTTTTATTTTTCTGTATTTCCAAATTTCCTATAATGAACAATAATTACTTCTATAATCAGAAAATAAGCAGTAATTTTTAATTTTTTTTAATCCTCACCCAAGGATACATTTATTGATTGGAGAGAAACTTTGATGTGAGAAACATGGATCGGTCACCTCCTATACACACCTTGACCAGGGATCAAACCCACAACCCAGGTACGTGCCCTGATTGGGGTTCAAACCCGCAAACTTTTGGTGCATGGGACAATCCCCCAACCCGCTGAGCCACCTGGCCAGGGCAAGTAATTTTTCAAAAATTATCATTCAGGCCCTGACCAGAATGGCTCAGTTGGCTGCGCATCCCACAAAGCGAAAGGTTGCCAGTTCGATCTCTGGTCAGGGCACATGCCTTGGTTGCTGGTTCGGTCCTGGTCACTGCAGATTAGCTATTACACCGGACTTTTTGTGAACTTCGTGGTGTGAGCCTGAGCGCCAGACTTTGTGTCACTTGTGGTGACCCCACTTGTACAAGCTACTGTACAGCCAGCCCCAATGGCCAGCAAGCTTCTCTGTCCCATTCCAACAGGAGCATCAGGTAACAAAGAAAGGGAAAGTGAGAGTTCAGAAACTCACAAGTAGTCTGAGCAGGGGTGAGGGGCTGTCCTACCGGCCAGCCTCTCTCCCCTTTCCTCACTGGATCCCAGGGGTTATAGGTTGGTCAATGGCTCAAAAGCCACATGAGCTGCTGGGACCAGCTGGGACTTATATTTGATGTGCATTCTACCTAACAAGTATCCTTCAGATTGTACAGATGGGAAATTCCTCATGTTCTACTTGGTAATTATCCTATTCAGTCCTTTTCCCTTCTATGTTGTAAATTTTGAGCTTCTCAGACTTGCTTCTCTTTTCTATCCTCCCATACTAACAAAATTTCAAGTCTGGCTTTGAAAAGGTCTTCCCAACTGCTCGTGAAAAAAAATCTCAGCTGCTGGAAAGCAAATACTATTCAATGTCATACACATGCTCTCACCAATGTTATTTTTAAGGAGTCTTTCAAGACTTCTGGACTTCAGAGACTGTTACTATGTCCTGGGAAAATGATCTTTAAAGTCTATAATTCCAATTGGTTATTTAATAATATGTAGTCCTGGTAGCACTATTTAAATAGATATGCTAGGTTTTCTGGAACCTGTGATCTTTCATTCTTAAACCAGGAGAGGGTCATTAGCAACCTTCAAACTCATAAGAGCATGGAGGTAAAAATGAATAAAAACCTCTAACTTTATTGGATTTAGTTTTTAAAGAGAGTTTGACAGTTTAATATTTAAGTTAACCTTATCAGCAATAAAGCTCCAATTGTTTAAATGTGTGGAGGTTAAAGATACTCTTTTGTCTTTAGCAAACCTGTGGAGAGGACTGACGCCCGAGCTGTGTGGATCACGGGGCAGTGCAACCATCCTGCAACAGGGCTGGGGCCCAGCCGGCGCAACCAGGAGAGCATAGGACAGGCACAGGCTCTTGGGCCTCCAAGCAGCCAGGGAAGGTTTTTACCTTTAAGGGGCAAAATAGCCATTCCTGTTAAGATAACTTCCTGGTCCTCTTCCCATTTCCATGGATGAGAAGTCCCCATGATTTCATAGGAGGGCAGAGGTGAGAAAGGAGGGTGTAGGTCCCATCGCCATCACCCAGACACCTTGTCTCAGTCCATTGTCAAAACAGGGGCCACTGGATCCACAGTGAAGCTTATTTGAACATGAGGGTTCTGAGAATTTGGGAGTTCCAGATCCAAAGTCCCATTCTCTACTCTGTTTCCATTTCCAAATGAGAATGAAGATGCAGTTGCTAAATAGAGCACATATGAACTGTAAATGCTACATCTGCTCGCTTAGAAATCCTAAGTCCATGGTAACTGAAGAAAGTGGAAAGAAACCCATTTTAAGCCTTCCTTCACATGAACTCTGAACCAGAGCAAGATCTGAGAGAAAAAGGCTAGATAAACATTGGTAATAATAAGACCAACCAGGAGAAAACTAATTAGAAAGAGCCTATATTCTTAACAATAGAACCCATAAGCTTTTAAAATTACTTAGTGTAATCAGTACAAGTTGAAGGCAGAACAGGCCAGGGGCCCCAAGGGCATTCCTGCACTCATGCATTTGGCTATAGTTTTTATCCAGCTCAGATACACAAAGGTTCCCCTCTTTCCAAAAGGCTTATCACCTCAGTTTTATAAACTGAACATCCTATTTGTGGGCACAGGGTCAGCACAGTAAGGAATCAGGGTATCTGGACAACTGTCTGCTGGTGAGCCCCCGTAATTTCATAGCTTCAGGCAAGCTAACTCTGCACTGGCTCTAGATACCCCATTCACTTCCTTCTTCCCGTTCTCCCCATGACGAGCTGTACATTTCACAGCTTTCCACTTTCTTGCGGTCCACTCTAACATAAAACAGCTTCTAAAGGTTTTTCTGCTGATCACTACAGAAATACAATGGGGAATTAGAGCCTGGTCTATAATTTCAGTTTTCCTTTGTAGATATCTGGGAACCTCTTTTCTACCACACTGTCTTATCAAGGATGGAGTTCAATTCCATCCCATTCTTACATACTTTCTTCAACACCTGGGGTGGGGGACTCCTTTTCTACCTAATTCCAATCTTTTGGTGATAGATCAACACTCAAATATGTATATCCACTTGGTTTGTGACAGCAAAATACAATGTGCAAATACTCATCGAATGAGAAACTGAGATTTCTCAGAAATAAAGATTATTTGGCTCTTTGAACCTTAAGTTCTTCATTCGCTTGCTTGTATTTAAACACGTTTGGTAAACACTTGCCTTTAACTCTAAATTTTGCTTTACTGTCAGTTTAACACTTCCCAACTGGTTATATGTGTTCCTGTGACAGAGGTGATTGGAGATATGAAAGGGAAGGCTAAGAAAGAGGAAGCCAACATAAATAGAATTACTAACCTCTCCCATACCCTGCCCCCCTTGGAGAAGCAGTCAGAGTGGACGTAGGAAGCCTGGAAATGTAATAGATACTTAGAAGTGCATTCACAGACTACTGGGATTCCTGAGATCCCCCAAGTTTTCAAACTTTGGATACGTTTATAAATTTAAGAGGCCTTGGATGGTGTGGCTTAGTGTACTGAGGGCCGGTCAGTTCGATTCCCAGTCAGGAGATATGCCTGGGTTGCGGGGCAGATCCCCAGTTGGAAGCATGTGAAAGGCAACCCATCCACGGGTTTCTCACACATCGATGTTTCCTTCCCTTTCTTTCTCCCTCCCTTCCCCTCTCCCTAAAATAAAATAAAATAAAATAAAATAAAATAAGAAAGAGTATCTTACAGTTAAAAAACGTAATATAAAGAACTAAGGAAAGTAAAAGAAACACGAACTAGAAACGAGCTCAGAAGTGTGTCTATCCCGACACGTTCTGCTCTCCAGCCCGACGCTCCGGAACAGGGGAGGGGAATGCGGAGGAAGGCTGGTGAGGCAGACACTGCAGTTAAGCCTTCCAGTCCGGCGGACTGGGGTCACACGCGAGTCCCTAGTCGGTGAGATGACTTTTCCACAATCCTTTAGCATCACGTCCGTGTAACTCCTTCCGAGGGCGGTCCAGGGGCTTCCACCTTTCGTATCTGAAGCCCACGTCCAAATCTTCGGAAGTCACCTGTTTCCGGAACAGTAGGTTTCTCCACCTCCCACCTCTCCTGAAGTATACGCAAGGGTGAAGGCTTCAGAGAGGGGCGTGAACGGGCCTGGAAGAGGCGGTCGAGGGCCGCCGACGACCCCGGCACGAGGAAATGCGCAGCCGGTGTCCACCCTGCCGGAACTCAGGACCCGTAGCCGCTCACCTCAGGCGCTGCGACACGGCTTGGCAACGGACCGGGAAGACCAGAGCATAAGGTACAGGTTGCCTGCTCTCCACGGCGTACCGCGGAACAAGTCGCGTGGAGCAGCGGAACCCCGCCCCGCCCGCCGACAACGCTGTGAAGACGCGTCAGCCCCGCCCCCGGCCCCGCCCCCAAGCCAGACTCGGGCCCGCCCCGCCCCGGGCCGCCCCCGGCTGACTCCACCCTCTCCTGGCTGCGGAGCGGGAACTCAGTGTCTGTGAGTCGCCCGGGTCGGCGGGTACGGCGCTGGTCTAGGTCCCCCCCCGCCCCGTGAGAATGCGAGGCGGCGTTCACGTGAGGCTTGGCTTAATCCGGTTCAGATTTTGTGTGAATCATCTTTTAAAGCCCTTTTTTCCATTGTATTTCCCTTGGACATTTAAAGAAAGTGGAAAGAAAAAAAGCAATCACAACTGTTAATATTTTAGTGAATTTTACTCCAATAATTTCCTACACATAGTTTGCTATGTTTGTGTTTTTATCTTCTCTAGTTTTTCCGCTTAATGCTTTCACTTAAACGCCCAATCCGCGTCCCCACCATACTCTGACACGCATTGTGATAGTCCATTAACTGGATTATCACCCATTATTCATTTCATATCAAATCACCTGGATTGAGCTCGGAAAATGGCCCTTCCATATTATGGGGACAGAGTTGTGTCTCAGCGGACCCTCGACCAAATGCTGTGTTTTCTCTCCAAGCAGCCGTGGAGGACGGTGCTCGCTGATGACGCAGCCGCTCTTTCTAATTACTCAAAAGAGGATGTTCTTATGATCTTTCTCTCAAGAAGAGTTTAACTTTTCTAGAGCAGTTGCTTAGTTTTTGGCCTACGGACCTTGCAAGTTTTGAATTTGAGTTGAATTGGCTGCTAGAAAGCTTAGAGCAAATCTTACGGGACAAAATACATGATGTTAGAATGTGAATATTATTATTATTATTAGTATTATTATTATTATTATTATTATTATTATTACTAAACCCACTCCTAGCCCTCTCACTTTGCCGCCATCTTTGTTTTTCCCTTTGCCTGCCTTGTTTGTTTTAAATGCATTTCATCTAGCTTCTTGGTTTAGGCCTCTGTAAAACACCCTGAATCCTTTTTGAACCAAGGTGTAATATAAAGAAATAAATAACAGTGCTCAACTACACCCTGGCTGGCGTAGCTCAGTGGATTGAGGGTGGGCTGGGAACCAAAGTGTCACAGGTTTGGTTTCCAGTCAGGGTACATGCCTGGGTTGTAGACCATGACCCCCAGCAACCGCACATTGACGTTTTTCTCTCTCTCTTTCTCCTCCCTTCCCTCTCTGAAAATAAATAAATAAAATCTAAAAAAAAAAAACACAAAAACTGCTCAACCATTTCCCTAATGTTAGAATAGTCTTAATTTTTAGTTCTTTGCAATTTTGTCACAGGTGAACATTTTTACCATGAAATGCCTTTTTAATTTAGGTTTTTCTGTAAGCCAAGCTTTTAGAAAATACCAGATCAAGAGAAAGGATATTCAGTGAGAATTTACTGAGGTTTGTGGGTGCCGCGGGATATAGATGGGTGGCGGGGGAGATGGGAATAGCTAACACTTATTGCGGGTTTACTCCATGCCAGGTAAACCCACTTGCTAAGACCCTCACATGGGTCTTGCCCTCAATATGCTCAAAAGTGCATTCTTTTTAAATTTATTTTTAATATATTTTATTGATTATGCTATTACAGTTGTCCCATTTTCCCCCCTTCACTCCCCTCCACCCTGCATATCCTCTCCCACCCACATTCCCCACTTTAGTTCATGTCCAGGTATCATGCTTATAAGTTCTTTAGCTTCTACATTTCCCATACTATTCTTACCCTCCCTCTGTCTATTTTCTACCTACCATCTATGCTACTTATTTTCTGTACCTTTTCCCCCTCTCTCCTCCTCCCACTACCCTGTTGCTAACCCTCCATGTGATCTCCATTCCTGTGGTTCTGTTCCTGTTCCAGCTGTTTACTTAGTTTTTATTTTAGGTGTAGTTGTTAATAATTGTGAGTTTGCTGTCATTTTACTATACATGTTTTTTATCCTCTTTTTTTTAGATAAGTCCCTTTAACATTTCATATAATAAGGGCTTGGTGATGATGAACCCTTTTAACTTGACCTTATCTGAGAAGCACTTTATCTGCCCTTCCATTCTAAATGAAAGCTTTGCTGGATAGAGCAATCTTGGATGTAGGTCCTTGCCTTTCATGACTTGGAATACTTCTTCCCAGCCCCTTCTTGCCTGCAAGATCTCTTTTGAGAAATCAGCTGACAGTCTGATGGGAACTCCTTTGTGGGTAACTGTCTCCTTATCTCTTGCTCCTTCTAGGATTCCCTCCTTCATTTTAATGTTGGCTAATGTAATTATGATGTGCCTTGGTGTGTTCCTCCTTGGGTCCAAGTTCTTTGGGACTCTCTGAGCTTCCTGGACTTCCTGGAAGTCTATTTCCTTTGCCAGATGGGGGAAGTTTTCCTTTATTATTTGTTCAAATAACTTTTCCACTTGTTGTTCTTCCTCTTCTCCTTCTGGTACCCCTATAATTTGAATGTTGGAACATTTAAAGATGTCCTGGAAGTTCCTAAGCCTCTCCTCATTTTTTTGAATTCTTGTTTCTTCATTCTTTTCTGATTGGATGTTTCTTTCTTCTTTCTCGTCCACACCATTGATTTGAGTCCCAGTTTCTTCTCATCATTTTTGGTTCCCTGTGCATTTTCCTTTATTTCACTTAGCATAGCCTTCATTTTTTCATCTAATTTGTGACCAAATTCAACCAATTCTGTGAGCATCCTGATTACCAGTGTTTTGAACTGTGCGTCTGACAAGTTGACTATCTGTTCATCGCTTAGTTGTAATTTTTCTGGTGCTTTGATCTGTTCTTTTATTTGGGCTATTTTTTTTTGTCTTGATGCACCTGTTCCCTTACATATGAGGGGCGGAGCCTTAGGTGTCACCAGGGTGGGGCAACCCAGTTGCTGTGTTGTAATGCTATATGTGGGGCAGGGGTCTGAGAGGGATCAATGATGCTTGCTTCGCTCTCTGATGGTTTCAGTCATTTCCCTGCTTCCCACAAGCAAATTGGGCCCTTCTGGTGCTGATTCCCTGGTGGGTGGGTTTGTGTACATTCTAGGACCCTGTGGGTCTCCCCAATGAACTCTCCTGTGAGGCTGGGAGTTTCTCCCAGCACCTCAATCCCCGCAGGTATTTTCAATTGGTGTTTTGAGGCTTTATTTCTCTGAGCTGGGACCCTGGGTTGCATGGTCTGTCCCGCTCCCCAGTTTCACCTGGTTTATCTGCGAGCAAATGTGGGACCTCCCGGTCCACCAGCCACCTTGTGTGTGGTGCCCTTCCACAATCCACCGCCTCACTGGCGGTGTGCACCCGGGTGCGCAGGTTGCTGCCTTGCACATCTGGGATCCGATAGCCACCACTTTGCTGTGACCCCTCTCTGCCCAGCCGCCCAACTCCTCCCCTCCTACTGGTCTGGATGAATGTGTCTACTTTAACTCCTTGGTTGTCAGATTTCCATACAATTTAATTTTCTATCAATACTAGTTGTTTTTTGTTTCTAGATTATTGTTGTCCTTATTTTGGTTGTGTGAGGAGGCACAGCGTGTCTACCTATGCCTCCATCTTGGCCGGGATTCTGAAAAGTGAATTCTTATAAAAGCTAAATAACCACAAAAGATAGGGCCTAGTGAAATAGTTCCCGGGAATGAGGGTTGCAGGGGCTCAGGGGAAGAACACTGTGAGATGGAGGGAATCAGCTGCCAAGGTGGACACGTTTGAGAGCAGAAAGGACTGTTTGCAGTTGCTCATGTTTAAATTAATTTTCAACTAATTAAAGCTGTAAACAGATTTTATTAAACTTTAAGGTTTAACTTACAAAACCTTGATGTTCTATTTAGAAATCTTATAATTTTTATATAAAAATAAGAGCAATAAATTGTTCCTTTATTAATGTTCAATCAGTCCATGGGCTTGACATATTAGATTTGCTTAAATGGTACTCATGCCACTAAGAAAGTTAGTTAATTAAATTCTCTTAATTAAAAAAATATTTAGTTATTTTTTAGAGAGAGGGGAAAGGAGGGAGAAGGAGAGGGAGAGATATATCAATGTGTGGTTGCCTCTCTCACCCCCAACTGGGGACCTGGCCTGCAACCCAGGTATGTGTCCTGACTGGGAATCGAACTGGCGACCCTTTGGTTCACAGACTAGCTCTCAGTCCACTAAGCCACAGGGCTAAGTTCAGCCAGGGCTAAATTCTCTTAATTTTTAAACTACATTTACAAATTTAATTATTTTGATTTTTTTAAGCACCTCAAATTCCTCACAGTGCAGGTTTGCAAGTCAAACAAGAAAAAGATCTTGTTAAGTTTGTAAATAACTCTCATAAACCTAACAATTCAAGCTTCCAAATGTGGCATATCAAGTTATATTGAAGATTTCAATACTGTTTACAAATGTAATCAAATTATCTTATAACTTTTAATTTCAAATCACAAGTCTAAAATAAATTACGCAATTCAATTTGAAATCACAAACTGACCTGTCAGATTTTCTAATATGCCAAATTCTCTTTAATAGTATAGACACATTAAAAAATAAACATACAGCCATGACCAGGTAGTTTAGCTTGTTAGAGCATCATCCCAATACACCAAGGTTGGAGGTTTGATTCCTGGTCAGAACACATACAAGAATCAACTAATGAATACATAAATACTAATGAAAGATCAGAAAATTGATCTTTCTTTCTTTCTTTCTTTTTCTTTCTCCACCTCTCTCCCCATCCCTTCATCTCTGTCTCTAAAAATAAATTTTAAAAATACCCGACAACACAGAATATTTCAACCTTCCAAAATATTTTCCCTAAGATTTACACTAATGAAATAACATTATAGATTTATTTTCAGTCAGTTTTATTTTCCTTCCCAAGATGGTCACTTAATTACTTTATGTTCATATATTTCTTTGGCATGATTCTACAATCATTTTATTGGTTTGCCTCTACAACTAAAGTCTGATAATTACCCTTCTAAGTACAAACTTAGATTTAAATAAAATTAATATAATGTGAAAATTAATAAAGGAAACATCAACTAAAATTGGACTTGGGAAGGCCTTACATCTTCATCTCCGACAAGAAGATGTTTCTACTTTACCACCCTCTGCAGTAGGAAGGTTTCCTTCTTACCCAGCAACAAGCCCAGCCAATGAAGAGTTCCTCCGCTTAGCCAAAGAGAAGTAGTCATCACCCTGAACTTTTATTTTCTTCCAGTGAACTTTCATTTTTCCTTTGACTTTTTTGCCCACTGTCCTTTCTACAAAAGTGTTCCATTTTTTAAATAACATCTCAAAGTAGCTGTCTGCTTACTAGATGAGATGCTACCCCATGTTTAATAAACAAATTTACTCAGTTGAATTTTGTTTTTTAAGCACATTTATACTGTTTATGCAAAGAAACAAAAGTAACCACTTATTATAGAGTGAATGATGCACCTAACCACTACCTTATACTATTGTTACTAGTGGACATGAGGCCCTGTCACAGAGTCACAAGGAAAGCATTCCAGGGACCCACCTATGGGAGATTGTGGCATGGTTATGTTTTATTGTAGAAGCAAAATCAAAGGTCTGCCCCTGAGTTCCCAGTGTCTCATCTCTGTCTGCCCTGCTGTGAAAAAAAGTTTAGCTTTGTCTTAGGCCTAGAAATAGAGTCAGTGTCCAGACATTTTGTGCCATTGGTTCAGTTCCTGTCTTCCTGGCTGTACTCTGCTGGCACTGTGCCCCGACCCACACAGTCCATTCAGTCCCCACCAAGCTCCTAGGGCTACATGGCTAGTACTGAGAGAATGTACAAGCAAACAGGGCCAGCATGTGTTACTGAGAGAGAGCCTTTTTGTTAAGCTTGGGTTATACTGAATATTATCATGGGCTTGGGAAGGACCAAGTGTCCTTCAAACTAACCAATCTTTCACAGGCTGGTATTAGATCCTCCCCCTAACCAATCTATTTCCTAGATCTTCCAGGATTCTGTGTCCCTTATCCAATGCAATCCTTTTCCCAGGCTAGATTGATAGACCTCTATGATCACCTTTTTGGCTCCTACAGCTCATGGTAGAAGCACCTCCTCCTGCGCTATCTTGGCTTCTAATGGGCATGTGCCCAACAGAAGAATTTCCTTTTTATTGTTTATTTTTCCCTTGGTAACATCCTTCCTGCTGGCTTTGGGAGATTAGGTACTGAGGGTGGAGGATGCCCTAGGGAGTGTGTGAAGCTGTAACTTCCTAGTGAAGCAAGCCTAATGTTTGATTCAGCTTCTCAGTTTATTAGGCTTAAAAATTATGCCTGATTCCTTTTGCACCCTTCTCTTATTAATATCCAGCTACCTACACTAACACTATCATATCCTCCTTTCTTTAGCATACTTTTCTTTTTGTTTTTACCTATACTTTCCTTTGCTTTAGCTATAAAATGGGCATAATAATTCCTACCTGAAATAGAGCTATACAGCTAAAATAGTACAGCTCTATAGCAGTCACAAATATAACACATGTTCATGCCCTCATTTCTCCTTTCCTTGTGCCACAACCTTTTACCAAAACTCATATTAATGTTGAAAAATACAGGGTCCCTTCTCCCAAATGTAAGGGGAGGAGAGGCAGTTTTGTGGAAAAGAAGAAAAAGTCTTCCTCCAGAGAGATATCCCTCTCCTTACTCTGACCCCTCCACTGTTCACACTATATTTTGTGTGCATAGGTGTGTGTGTGGGGGGGGGGAGAAGGGGATAAATAACTTATTTTTTTAGATCATAGGTATTCTGTTCAAGAGCCACATCCAGACCTGATGTAGGTTACAAGTTCCTGGACTTTGAACTTAATGTCATGATTGAGTGAGAATTTTGCAGGTTCCTGAAGGGTGAATGAGCATGTTTTACATAGAGGGAAAACATAAATAATTATTGGCAGACCATGGTAGATTGATGACATCAATGGCTCCAATTCTTCACCCTTCTCTACATCCACACCCTCTGTCTTGTGACCTTACAATTCTTTTCATAACAGAAGCAGAGTCCATATCCCCACACTCTTGAAGAATCTGAGTTTGGCCCTGTGACTTGCTTTGGCTGTTACCATGATATTAGCAGACTTGAAACAAATAGAGGTTTGAAAAGTGTCTGTGTGTTTCTGCTTCTTTTCTTGCTTCTCTGTGATCACCATGAGAATGTTAAAAAACAAAATTCAACAGAGTAAATTTGAAGGTCTGAATGGGTTTAATTGATTCATTCATAAATCAGGCAGCACCCCATCTAGCGACTAGAAGCATGTGCGAAGGGGTTGTACAAAATGGAAGGTTTTTATGGGCAGAAGTGTGGGGCAGGGGAGCTATTGACAAAAGAAAAGAAAGGGTAATTTTGGGGCCTGGACATCTTTTCTTCAGGAAAAGAGAAAGGGAAGAGTTTTCATCATGTAGACTACCTCTTCTTTCTATGGGGGATGGAGAAGGCCTAGGTGACAGATTACCTCATTGGTTCTTGACCAGAAAATTCCTGACTGGTTAATTAAGATTATGTTTCTGGGAGAGATTGAAATTGCAATTAGATCAGTTATTAAATCTAGGTTTGATATCATGGGCTATTAATATAAGCAATGTCATTTGGCCTGTGGTTTTTAACAAGAACATACCCCAAATGCGCCCCGGTTAACCTGCTGGAGGGTTGTGAATGACACATAGAGGGAAGCTGGGTTGTCTCACCTGAGATTATCCTAGACAAGCCAGCTTTTAGTTGACCTTCCAGCAGATCACAATTTATGAGCAGCCAAGGGCCACCACGCCTAGCCTAAATCATCAGAATTTCCCAGTTGAACCACTGACTATGATGAAGAATAAATGGTCATTGTTTTTATTCCCTTAGTTTTGGGATAATTTTGTTCCACCACATTAAGTAAATAATATGTGCTTATTAGATATGAATATACATTCTTAAAAGATTGGAAAAGGACTTCACAAAATGTTGAGAAAGTGAATCATCATGACTTTTAGGTTTTCCCTTTACTTTTCTCAATAAATCTGTTTCCCATTGTGGACATATAAAGGGCCACATACTAAACATGGCAAGCTCAAGAGGAGGCCAGCATGGTGGGCCCTGGAATCTCAGAGAATGAAATTAACCCCATAGGTGGCATGAACATAAAAATTCCTAACTAAAAGTAGGTCATGACAGGTAGTCACAACCTAGGCTTGTAGCTTCCTGGACAAAAGTCAATTTTTACCCTAAGTGAGCCTGTCTATTGTGTTTGTTTGTTTTACATTTAAGCTAACATACCTTTGAAATGTCAGAGAATCTTCTTTTCCAGACCCATCAAGGCACAACTGCAGACACTAGAGCAGAAAACAAAGAATCTCTCATTGTTATCTCGGTCCCTACACACCATCTCTATGTGCTGTAAATGTTAAGGAAAGGATAAAGCTGGTGCCATTTGCTGAGCAGGCCTGTGACCTTGCTGAACATGACTACCATTTTACTCTTTTGAGCTTATGTCCCCAGGACTGGAAATTACTGGGAAGCAAGAACAATATGACTATTAGCAACCCCCTGCCACAGCCACAGGCAAAAGATAACACTGTAGCAAACTGCAGCTTATGCAAAACCAACCAAAACCTCATTTGTTACAACACCCCTATCAGCCCAGCTGCCACAAAACAGCAACCCCCCCCAACCCTTTTATAATCCAAGTACAATCCAATAAAAGCTCAAAGCCCCCACCACTCAGTGCTGGTATCTCTCCACACCATGCCCCTTTCCACTCTTGGAAAGTGAGTAAAAATTTTGTTCTCCGCATTTTCTTCTCTTCGTGAATTCTTTTACAGCCCATGTCATGGACCACCCTAATATTAACTATTCTGTACCCACCAATGTAAAACAAGTATGTATCTCTCCACTTTACTTTTTATCCAATCCAGAGATTTCTCTCCACTTTGGTTTCTCACACCCCCTTAATCTACCACCAGTGGGTTTCACGTAACCCTTCTTACAGCTCTTCCTTAACTCTAATGTACAAAATAAGCTGAAATACTACTATTCTCAATTTGCTGAGATTTTGCTTGCTGGCAATTGTCATAAAAATTCTCTATAGGTTTGGACATTGCTTACATCAACACCATTAGAATAAAAAGAAAATAGAGCCATAGACTACAGAAAAAGCACAGGGTAGAGGATAAAACAGACTTGGGTTAACATCCTAGCTCATCACTTACACTCCGGGAGAGTAACTTAGCCCCTCTAAACCACAATTTTTAAAACAATTTTTAGTCCTCACTTGAGGATATGTTTATTGATTTTAAAGAGAGAGGAAAGGAAAGAGAGAGAAAGAGAAACACTGATGCGAGAGAGAGAAACATTGATCAGTTGCCTCCCCTATGCTCCCTGATGTGATCAAACTTGCAGTCCAGGTATGTGTCCTGACTGGGAATCAAACCCACAAACCTTTGGTGTACGGAATGTGTTCCAACCAACTAAGCCACTCTGCCAGGACTAAATCTCAATTTATTTATCTGCTAAATTGGTATACTTCAGAAATTCATAAACTTGTGACAGTTAAATATAAAAATATATAAAGTACAGTACTGGGCACATAGTAAAAACTCAACAAGTTCTAACTACTTTATTAATAATAACATATTTTTTGAAGATTTTATTTATTTATTTTAGAGAGGCAGGAAGGGAGGGAGAAAGAGGGGGAGAGAAACATCATCAGTAGCATGCACCCCAGATAGGGACTGAACCCACAATCCAGGCAAGCACCCGGACCAGGAACTGAACTGGCAACCCTTCAGTTCTCAGGCTGGCACTCAATCCATTGAGCCACACCAGCCCGGGCTAATAATGAAATATTTTAATGGGAGCCTATTATTTGATTAGCAGTGCTGATCAACAAAATACAGAATACAATAACTAGAATTTCTACCCTCAAATTATATATGTTGATGTAAGAAATGTATGTACTCATAGAGAATTTATATGAAAGTTTATCTGAGCCAAAACTGATGACTGTTCCCTGGAAGCAATATCTCAAACACTCCACAGAATTGCACTTTGCAGCTTCTGTTATGCATTAGGAATTAAGGAGAGAAAGTAAGGAAGAGTGCATGAACTCGTGAAAAAGCAAGGCCAGATTGGATTACAGGATAATTAAGATCATGTGCTTTAGAAGGAGGGGTCTGAAGAGGCATTTCAAAGGTGTGTTAACCTAGATACACAGAAACAATGGATGGGTTTGCTTAAGGCAAAGATAAACTTTTTACTAAAGAAGTTATAAGCCTGGGGTATGAGTATCCAGTTAAGACTTTATTACCAGATCACTCTGTGAGATTACTTGCTGTAGAACCCCTTCTTCATCTACACATACATGACAAGCACAAATACTAGAGCTAATCTCCAAGAGCTTCCATTGATTTAGCTTTATAAAGGCTTCATGGTACACAATGAATGTTGGTTGAATGAATCAAAGAAAGCATGAACTCTCATTTGGTTTCATATATAGAGGGACTGGCCTAAAAACTATATAAGAAGCAGACCTAATATTTATACAAGGCCCCAAAACTTAAAGTAAAATATTCTTCCTAACTGGACAAGGCTATGAATGATCAAATGAGTGGATCAGGTCCCAAGGGGCACTGGAGATGAGAGGAGGGAGAGACCGACCCACAGTTGGAGGGGCGGTCACAGATTTTAAATGGAGATATGATTTAAGCTGACAGGACCTGAGGATGGGCCATCTCCCAAATCTAGAACATTGAGAACACACCCCAGGCTCTTGTCAGTGGGAATGGGAAACCAGAAAAGAGGAAGTGAGGAGTCAAGAGCATACAGTAGTAGTGTCTGACCCAGGGCAGCTATGAGCAGAGGGCGGTACTGTGGCACAAAGAGTGGATGGCCCAGAACAGCAAGGAAGAGAAGTTCATTTGAGACTCTGCCTGAACCCTCCTACCACCAGCTTTCCCTCCTTCACCCTCTTCCAGGTACCTCTCCCATTAGACAAAACCCTTCTGAATCTCCTCATCTGACACTTAGGTTCAAGACAAATTCTGCAGCATCATATAGCATGGGAATGTTACCAGACAGGGAACCTGACCCTGAGCAGGTCTGCCTAGGTGTGGCCATTAGTGTGTGAGTTCTTGACTTCATGCAGGAAAGATGTCACAGCATGAGACCAGGTGATTTTGAGGGAGTGTTTATTAAAACTGGGGAGAGCAAAACAAGAAAGAGCCTCGGATAGAAGAAGCAACGGGGAGGTACTAGATGGGGAAAGGAGTCTGGGCTGGGATGTTTTGGCTCCCTAAGAAATCAGAGAAAAGGGAGACTTAGGGATAGGGTCAGAGGGTTAATCTACAATGAGCTACTGTTATCCATTGCTCCCTGGTTGCAAGCCTCATGGGGTCCCTAGAGTTTAGGAGATGCAGGGTTGGCTGTAGGGGAAGAAGAGGAGTGGGAGGGGAAAGGCACTACTGGGAGGGAGAATGCCTTGGGTCCTCTACCCTAAGGGCTTTTAAGCATAGACACCTTAGGGAGGTCCCAGGGGGAGGATCTCAATAGAATATTCATCAACTTTCCAGGTGTGTCCTTTCAGGGTCATGGTCTCCACTGATTTGTCAGTGCCAGGGGGTGGTTAGTCAATGCAGCTGGTCCTGAGATCATCCTTGATGGTCTGGTTTTGCTGCTTTTCTGGGCCTGAAGTTGAAACACAGCTGAGGCCTAGATGTTATTTCTAGGGGGGAAATGCCAGAGGGTCTAAAATGCATGATCAGCCATAAGAAAGGTCAGGGGAAGGTCCTGGTTGGTTCAGTGGATTGAGTGTCGGCCTGGGAACCAAAGGGTAGCCTGTTCAGTTCCCAGCCAGGGCACATGCCTGGGTTGCGGGCCAGGTCCCCAACCAGTAGGGGGCATGCAAGAGGCAACCACACATTAATGTTTCTCCCCCTCTCTTTCTCCCTAACTTCCCCTTTCTCTAAAAATAAAATAAAATCTTTAAAAAGAAAAAGGTCAGGGAGGAAAGGTTACATGAGGGCTAGTCCCTTTCCCAGCTTTGACCCATGTCAGGTACCTGGTGCTGGTGAACTTCTGTACCTGCCTGTAAATTTGCTTGGCCATTTTTTTTTCCAGCTATCTGTCTGTTTCTCTATTCCATTTGCCAAGGAATTTTACTAGTTTCTTACTAACCTGATTCAGGAATAGGCTTTTCTGATATTGTACTTTATAATGAGAAATATATATTTGATCTTTATCCTTGTTCCTGGCACAGAGCTTCTTGGAATTTTCTAAGTGATAAGAGTGATCTAGAAAATGGTGCTTTTTGTTATTCGTACCAAGCTCCCTTCAACCACTCCACAGTTTATGATAGTGAGGCGACTTTTGGAAAGCCCCTAGGGATGAGTTGGCACTGGCTACCAAAAGACCCAACCTTGATTACAGGGTTGGAACTCTCGGCCCCACCACCCCACTCAACCATGCCTGTGCAATGAAGCTCCCTTTGCAATCTCTGCAGTGTGGAGTTTGGGAGAGCTTTGGGCTAAGTGAACAAGAACACATCCACGTGTCAGGGGGGTGGCACACCCCAAACTCCCTGGGGACAGAAGCTCCTCTGCTTGGAACCCTTCCAGACCTCACTCTAGGTATCTCTCCATCAGGTGGTTCACTCAACTCTTTTGTAGTAAACCAGTTAATCTAGCAAGTAAACTGTTTTCCTGAGTTCTGTGCATGGCTGTAGCAAATTAATTGAACCAGAGGTGGAGACTGTGGGTACCTTTGATTTATAGCCAGTAGGTTAGAAGCACAGGATTTGAAATTGATGATTAGGAAGTTGGGGGGAGGTCAGGACTGTAGTCTTGTGGGACTGAGCCTTTAACCTGTGGGATCTGACTCTGTCAGCAGGTACTTGGTGTTTAACTCAGAATTGAGTTAAATTGTGTGACACCCAGTTGGTGTCACAGAATTGCTTAGTGTGGGAATAAGTGTCAGTAGTGACAGTAGTGCTGTGAGTACATAGAAGACAGGAGTGTTTTTTCCTTTACAGCTGTGCTGGGGAAAGAGAAAACAAGAGGTCCATCAGAGGGCCCCCTGGACGTCCTCTCATCCCAAGGGGCCTGAGCCAGGGCCGCAGAGGCTGGGCCTGCTCTGTAGCGTGCATTCCAGCAGCAACTTCCTGCCATTACTCCACCTGTGTATGAAGCTGGCATGAGAAAGCAGCCTTGACAATGGAGGAACACGAGGCTCCTTGGCACCACAGTCTGGATTTAGGGTGCCAGCCCATTACAGGAGTTGTCTGAGGATGTCGGCACCAGACACCTCAGGCTTCTGAATATTACTGTGTCCACAGATGGCCAGGGAGGGGGACACAGAATACTGGGAATAGCACCCAGTCTCATGGTAAGCCGAGCTTGGCTGTGGCTCCTCTCATCTAGAGAAGGAAGAGGGGAGACTCCTAGCTAGCCTGTGTTCAGGCCACCCAGAATGAATCAAGGTCATGTGAAGACAATCTTGTCCAAGACATTGTTACTGATATTGCCAAAACTGTAAGTGAGCAGACCGGGGCCTGTCCACGAGTCGCCTTGGTGTAAGACCTAACAATTAATGCTGGAAGGAGCAGACCTCTATTTATAACACTCCAACCTTGGGGGCAGCTCAGAGCCTCAGCACAGAGCCCTCCTTTCCCACAAGACCCAGTACTTCCCATGCTCCCCACCAGACTACTGGCCAGAAACTCCAGAAGTTTCCCATGTCCTTATCTTACGTTGGCTGCGCAAACAGTTCTCCAGTCTCTCTGGATCAAAGTCACCGTCCTCATGCAGCAGATCTTTCCTTCAGGATCTGGAATACGTGTTCATCAGCCTCCATTTTAGTCCAGAAAAGCATGTTTTGTGTTACTCTGGATTGTGATGAAATTCAGGAAAGGCACAAGTCTTTAAGATTTTATTTATTTATTTTTAGAGAGGGGAAGGGAGAAAGAGAGGGAGAGAAAGAATGCATGGTTGCCTCTCTTGTGCCCCCAGCTGGGGACCTGATCCGCAACCCAGGCGTGTGCCCTGACTGGAAATTGAACCAGTGAATCTTTGGTTTACAGGCCAGCACTCAATCCACTGCGCCATACCAGTCAGTGCTGGAAAGGCACAAGTCTTAATAATTCAGGTCAAATCCAGGTGTAGCCAGATGGGATCTTGCAAAGAAGTCCTTTGCAGCTCCCAGGCTGCATGGCCTCCTTCCTCACTATAAATTACATCCTGCTTTTCTTCTTCTTTCTAAGCCAAGTGGGGGAGAGAGAGAGAGAGAGAGAGACTGAGAGACTGAGACTTTCATGGCTCTCCTACTTCTTCCAAGCCACATGGTCCAGGCCACTTCTCCTCCCCAAGCTGCATGGTCCAGAGGCCCTATAAAGCTAAGAGAGGGTGGCTGTCCAGCATGTGAGTTTAAATCCTCACCCTGCTCCTCCTCCATGACCCCATTTCCAACTCATCCCACAATTGGTTACATCTGCCAGTACTTCGGTCTCTTCTGCCTTTCTTGGCTGCTATTGTCAGTCTGGGCAAGTGTGGCCCTGTGACATAGGAACCACCTCCAAGCCTCTTCCAGGCACAGCAAACCTCTCCAGCTACAGCAGGAGTCAAGTTCATGCCCATTTCCCTGGCTCTAGGTCTGCCATATCAACTTAAAATACCTATGAAGCTAGCCAGCTTTTATTGATATGAAAGGTACCTCTGAGTGTCTGTCCTCTGATTCTCCCTCCCTCAAGCCAGGTTAGTGGGGGACTCCTCCATTTTGGGGGTCTTTATATTTCCTGTTAGTTACACATCACATCTGGCACATTTCTCCCTCTCCCTCCAGAACAGCACTTGGCTTTTAGCCTCACGCATCCCCTCTTCCACATAGCCTGGTAGCAGTGTTGTTCAGGTTCCTGGAAACCTCATTCTTTGTCAGCAGACGTGGGAACCACATCCCCAAGCCCAGTCCAGTGCCTCCTTTGCAGTCTGATTCACATGCACAATTCAGAGATGGTGGACAATCCAAACGCACCTGCCTTTCCCTGGTGCGGTCCTCCTCTAGCAAGAAAATGTTACCACTCTTGTCACCCTAACCATCTGCAGGAAATGAGTAGGAGTTCTTCTCAGTTGGGTCAGAGGTTAGGTCAAAACATGAGAAGGTTAGTGAGCCCAGCTTCCACGTAGTCAGTCAATCATCACAAAAGCCTGTGCCATGAACCCTGCAGAACAGGTGCACTGCCCAATGCAGTGGAACAGTTCCGAAGAACTGCCTCTATGCTGTGTTCTTAGCCCGTGCTGCAAAAGGTGGAGGCATTGGAGCTGCTGCGTGACTACAAGCCACCGTCTCTAAGTTACACCCAGGGAACTGGGAACAGGCAGGTGCCTCAGAGCAAACACGCTGAGCTGCTGGCTGTCATGGAAGAGTTGGGGAGACATCTGACCCACTTACACAGGCACTCGACAGAGAGACTAAAATGAGAAATCAACGTAGAGGACTGGTTTGGGAGTGCCTGCTTGAAACAGACATGATCACCAGGTCCTAGCTGCCATGTCAGCTGGAGGGCTTTTTGTCTTCCAAGGTTACAGTTCATCTCCTGTTCACATGAAACCTGTTTTCAAAACGGTAAGTTTGGTTTTTCCTCCCTTTGCCTCTCCCATGGACAATAGCCCTGGACATATAGTCCCTAAAATATAGTCCCTAAAATAGAGAAGAGGTTTTACAGTTGATTAGGGTTTTCATATTAGTTAGACACTACTACTCAGGATGTTTGCTTTTTTTTAAGGCATTGATTTAAAAGATGCACGTCAGAGTTACCTATCTCACAGCAAAGTGTAGTTTGCCTCCAAGATACCAGTGTTTCTCTTTTGAATTCCTTTATGTTACTCAAATTTTTCTTTGTCTTTCTTCATAAGCTAATGCAGCCCTAAGGGTTTTGTTTTTAGTGCATACTGACTGCAGCACGCTTTTCTAGTAAGAGGTCTTGTTTGCCACACAGTAACTTTTTTGCTTAAGCATTTGCATGACTATTTGTGTTTCAGAGTCAATTTTAAAAATGCATAAGTTATAAATACAGAAGAAAGAGCAACTTACCAAAACTCATCTAACAAGAACCCCTGAAATTTTTCCTAAGACTGTATATAGATTTCAGTTCCACCTTTCCCATAAGTTGATCCAAATATCTGGAAGAAAGTAACTAACAGTTTGCATCTTTGTATGTATTTATTACTTGATGCAATAAATCTTATTTTCATTAACAACAAGAAAATAAGCCGAGGCATTGGGCACTGGGAATGATCCAAGATTGCAAAGGAAAAATTGAGGTGAGTGGAGCTGAGAGCTATACTGATTTCCATGTTGATTTCAACAATCAATACCCACTCAGTCAGTGTTCCTCTCCAGAAGCCTCACACACCCTCACAGGCATCCACTTGGTGCCTGCCCCAATCCAACGCCAAATCCTGCACTCCAGGTGAGGAGATATCCTGTGGCTTTAGTCCCTTCAGTTATTAAGGGCCTTTTTCAGAAAAGTCCAGGGTTGGTCCTTCACCTGATCTCGGTCCTGTGAGGTCACCCCTCAACAAGATTATTCATGTCATTTGCTGGTAACTTACTTCCAGCAATTGAGCAGTCATGTGCTTGATAGGCCAGATCACTGTTTTTGTCCTCTTACTGTTACAGAACAGACCCCCTCCCCCTCTCCTGCAGTCCCCCTGTACTAGCTTTGCCTTGCCTGCTGCCAGGGAATTGGAATTAAGGCTCTCAATGCCAGAGTTTGGTGAAAAGGAAAGGAACTATTTATTCAAAGTTGTACAAACTTAGAGTATGACTTAATGTCTTCGTTAAAATCCCAAAGTCCCTTAAAACACCCACAAACAAGAGCAGTCCTTCCTTCCCCGCCCCTTGCCCAGTCAGGGGTTCCATATCTCAGGAAAAAAACAGAAGTCTGTGTCTCAGCTAGTTCCCAGTTCCTCTCAGTAATCTGTCTCGGCTGGGCCAGCCTCCCGCAGTTCCCACCACCATTAGCTGTGTCGCTGCGATCTCCAGTTAAACCAAAACCACGTGGCACCTTCTCGTGGCCCACCCGCGAGAGTCCTTTCACCCCCCTTTCCTTCTCTGCAAGGTCTCACATTGTCCCCGTCCCTAGTCCTGCATTGTCTTTCCTGCTTCCTGAGCTGCCTGGCTAAGGGAGCCCCCCAAACTGCGTGTTTCCAACCTGCATGGTTGCCACACCTGGGTTTAAATTCTGGTGTAAATCTCCCTCTGCAGCCCCATTTCCAACTCCTCTCCCAATCGGCTACACCTGCCAGCATTCCCATATTTTTCCAGCTTTTCTGGGCTGCCATAATAAGTCCTGGCAGGCATGGCCCCATGGCACTGAGTGAACTATCTCCAATCTCTCACACAGGCCCCATAACCAGGGGGAGCTGCCTCCCAGTTACCTCATGGGTTGAAGTCACTCCCATTTCCCTGGTCCAAGTTTGGCCACAGCTACTTAACATATCTATGAAACTAACCAAAAGTTATAGATATGTCAAATGACCATTTCTGCAGTTATTTGCAAAACTGTTGATATGCAAAATGACTTTCAATGGCCCTCCTCCATGTGTCCCATCCCTTGGTTCAGATCTGTGGGGGTGAGGACATCTTATACTTTTAATATTTCCTGGACACCCAGAGTTCTGTACCCTGTGCAAATCCCTCTTGGGGAGGGCCCTGGCCACACCCCATTACATTACCATCTGGCAGGCTGAATGCCCCCACATCCTTTACCTCCCAGTAGTGTGATGTTCACCTTTTTAAAACATATCTAGCATGGTGAACATGAGCCAGAAGCTGGGTTTTGCTGATTTTCTGGCTCCTAACCTCTAGTAAATTCTGGTAACTCCATTCTCTGTCTCTGTCTCCCCCACCCTCAACACACACATGAGATTATGAACATCTGTTCTGCTTAGATTGAACTAAACCCCTTATTTTATGTGTCTTTTTTTTAAGAAGCCATTTATACTGTGTCCTCTCTCTCACCCTCCCAAAGGAAGAATGATCATCAATGGCCATTCGCAGTTGCAAAAGCAACACCAAAGCCGGTCATGCTCAGGAGAGAATGCTGGGCCTCCTCCTTGGGGTTTCAGGTGCTCTACAGGTTCAGAGAAACTTCTCTAGTAACAAACTACAGAAATGGTCCCTGAAAGTATAATCTTTGCAAGTGCATTTGATTGGGGACATTTTCGTCAGAGGCATGTTCAATACAACCAAAGCATGATATGGTGGTATCATAATTTTAATTACTTAATAAATTAATTTTAATTTATTTTAATGCTATTCAGATAGTTAGGTAATAAAAACTTACTCAAAACAATTTACTGAGTGGTTTTGTCAAAATAGGATTTTCTTGAATTAAAGGATTTAGTTGGACACTCTTCAGAGGTGAAACAGCATCACATGCAGGTAGTGTGGGGTGGGGGCAGTGGGCACAGGGCAGGGCAGGTGCTTATATTGACACTGCACCACTGAGCAGCTGCCACCTGAACGTGCTCTTGTCCCATGGCTGCCCTGCTCCAGTGCAGTGGCACCAGACTGAAGACCTCTTTGGTGGAAAAGAAACTACTGTACAATTTCAGCATCACAAAACGTAAGGACATTTTGAGAATTTAACTTCCTTAACATCTGCAGAACCCATCTGCTCCCCTGTACCCCAGCAGCTGCTGCCTTGTTCTCACTCTAACTTCTGGGTCTCAGGTTTCAGCATCTCCAGGGCGCTTAGATTTGGGTTTTGGAAACTTCCTCCTGGCAGAATAGAAGGGTGGAGTAGAGAGGCCGGGCTAGACACAGGCCCAGACCTTTTGTGGCTCCCGTGCCTTACAGGACAGCGCTCCAACTCCTTTGTTATAGGGGTAGAGAGCCCACAGTCCCTGTCAGGGCCCAGCTGCCTTCCTCACAGGCAAAGAACCTCGGACTCATCCAGGAAGACCCTCACATTGGTTTCAAAACACCGTGGGCAGGGAGGGGGAGGTGCGTTCAGAGGCCTCGCCCACAAGAGGACACGCCTGCATGCTTGATGCTGCGGGGGCCATCTTGGACTCGGGCAGCTTGCCCAACTCTCACTTTTCGGAGGCTGCAGGCGGCGGCGCCGCAGCTGCGTGCAAGGGCTGCGAGGAGTCCGGAAGAACAACCCCCTCCTCACCTAACTTCTCGAGGGACGTGTGCTCGAACACCAACGGCTCCAGCGCTCACCCCTCCGGCTTCCGTATAAAAACCTCAGATTTGTATTATGGTGGCAAGCGCTAGCTCCCGCTGCCTGAGACCCCCTCCTCCCAGGTCACTAGCTATAACTGATTGGGAGATGATAAATTCTCAGCATGAAGCCCCCATACATAGTTTCGTAAATGAGCTTTTCTTGCAGGAGACTGCTTGGTGCCTTGTAGCCACCACCCTTCCAGCCATCATTGCTGTGGGAGAGGGGGAGGGCCCTCTCCGTGACTGCATCTGTCTGAGGACTCTTTGAAGGCCAAGTTGGATGGGCTTGGGATTGGCAAGACTCCCTCAGGAATGAAAGTGAATCACCTGAGTCCTTTAGGACTTACATGTGACCATTTTGGACGGGTGTCAGAAACAGATTAGGATGCCCAGGACTGGAAAGACTGTAGATCGTGGAACATTTAAACGCCCCCATGCTTGTTATTTTTACCAACTCTGGCTACCTCCCCATAGGGACTCCCATGCAGCACAAACGTGCTAGAACGAAGAGCTGTGTATGTGCTAGCTTGGGGACCTGGGGAAGCAGGAGCCAGGACACTGTGTCCCAGACAGGAGCCAAGTATGGGTGGTGGCCCCAGGAAGGGTGAATGAATTCAATCCAGGCCTGAGGTGTCCTGTGGGGGTCCCCAGACAGGTGTAGCTACTCCACCAGCTGTGCAGCCAGAGGCCACTGATTCGGGGTCCCCCAACCTCTTGTGGCAGGCAGAAAATTTACCTGGAACTCAGAGATGACAGAAGTGCCTAGAAAAGGGGCTAGAGAATGGGGAAGGCCCAAGGCATTCTAGGGGGCTAGAGAACCACAGCCAGCCCTTTATAGGGCTCTGAAAGCCTAAGACAAGACCTTATTCAGTAATAAACCAGGTGAATGCCAGGTATGCCCAGGTTCCCCCAGTTCATCTTGATGGAAAGAGGGGTAGCCAAGGATACAAAAATTACCAGTAGAAATGGGGGGATGGCAGTTTATTTTCAGACACTCTCAAAGGGTGGGGGTGGCCACTGGGCTCCCTGCATTTGGCTTAATCAGCAACTTCTCTTCCCAATTCCCTGGGCTGTGCAAGGAAGACAAGGTACTCCCTACCCATAGGAGAAGCTTAAGCCATGAGTATAGGGGATGGGGGCCTGGGGATAGAGGTCAAATATTCACAGTTCCCCCTCCACACCCCCAGATTACACTGTGCCCAGCCCATGAGGGAGGATTCCAACCTTGGGGTTCCTAGTGATGTTAATAGCCCTTCTCTCACTCAGAAACCTCAAGATGAGCTCACTAGCCCTTCCCTGACAATAACAAACCACAGCCCTAAACCCTGAAGTCTGTGCAAGGAAGGGGTCTCTGCCCTCCTTATGTGGAGTGATGGGACAGGCAACCTTCACTAGTAATGAAGGCGTCGGGAGCCAGTGGTGAGGGGAAGGGAGAGATGAAGGACCTTAGGAGGCAGGTTTGGAGGCACCCTACGGATAAATTCAGACAGCTCCAGTCTGCACCCTCACTCCACACCCCAGACCCTGAATCCCTGAGAGTCCACCTGCCAAGGCAGTATGGGATGAGGGGACAGTTGAGCAGGTCCTTGTTCCCCAACCACAGCCAGTCCTGTTCCTGGGGGACATGATGCTTTGGAAGGGCCAGGACTGGGCTCCAGGCCCAGCTCTAAAGCTCTGAGCTTCCGGAACAGCTGAATCCTGGGCAACACAGGGTAGGCCTACTAACCGCCTGCACCTTAGATGTCCTGGCTTGGGGCAGAGTGGTAGGAATAGGGTGAGGGAGGTGTCCTTCTAAGGGCATTATAAAAAGCTAAAACCATTAAGGACTTCTTGGGGGAAAGTGCCTCCCAGCTTCTTTCTTCCCTAAGTTATCAACCTCCCCAAAGCCCAGCAGACAGAGCTGAGCCCAGAGACGGGGCCCATGAGCCCGGAGACGGGGCCCATTAGCACCATGAAGTGTTGGAGTGCCCCAGAGGCCTGACTGGCCCCCGAGCAGGGGCACTTCAAAGCAGAGGGCCCACTTGCTAAAGCTTCTGTACTCTTGAGGGGAGGGCCCCTGCGGGGAGGTGGTAAGGGAAGAAGGCTTAGCTGAAGTCCAGGTAGGGGTCTCAGCTGGAACCCCAAAGAGCCCCTCCTGGGGTCATGACTTGAAGAATCTTCGTACCACAAACTGACCCAACAGAACCACAGCCAGAACAACTAACACGTTCCTGATGGGGCCGTTGCCCAAGTCCAGGGCTGCCACCTGCCAGGAGAGACAGAGTGGTCAGAGAGAGCTGGCAGTGTGTGCAGGCACCAAGGGACTGGAGGGGGTGGGAGGGGCTGGGACAGGGGCAGCCCCGGCAGCACACACAAGGCTGCCAGGGCTGGGCACTCACCCAGCCTCCCCTCTGCGCGATCCACCGGGCAATGCAGTGATGCAGCATGAAGTCGACAACGAAGCGGGTCACCTGGCCCAGGAAGCCGGTCAGTCCACGCTGGTAGACGTACAAGGCCAGGCGGTAGCCGAAACCCAAGAGGGCCACCACTCGGCCCCAGTTGATGCCACTCTCGAACAGGCTGCAGGCAGAGCATGGAGGCCATCGGTGGAAGCCCCCCAGGAGGCCCTTCAGCCTGCTTTCCCTTTCCCACCCCCTTGGCCCCCAACCCCTCTCCCAGATGGAAAGCAAAATGGCTTAGGTGTGAATCAAAGTGGCAGAGGCTGCCCTAGCCTGGCTGCTATTCGAGAAGAGCTTGCGTCTCTGTGAAAGGAGAAAGCTTAGAGGGCACAGGAAGGGGCTGCTGCCGCCCTGGGGCCCCACTGCTGTGGGCACAAAGGGCACAGAGAGGGCACAGCGCAGGGAGAGCAGACAGGCAGCAGGGAGGTTACCTGTGGGCGTTGCTGCTGGCCTGGCAGCCCGAGGGACAGCAGAGACAAAAAGACAGAAGAGGAGGTTAGGACAAATCCTGGAATCACAGTGGGGTGGAGGGTGGCCTCTAAGGACATGCGCAGGATGTTTCATCTCTGAGCACTAATTCTAAGTCTACTGCCTAGTCCTGCTCTCACCCCCAGCTTCACATCTGCCCTGAGGCTGACCTCGCTGACCCTGATGGTAACAATGGCTAACACCTTGTAGGTGTGGACACCGTACTAAGCATATTTCCCCCATCTTACAGAGGAGGGGAGAGGGGGCTAGAAACTTTCACAAAGCCAGTAGGTGGCAAAGCTGAGCTATGACCCAGGTATTTGGTCTCTGTAACTACCACACCCACCTGCCCATGTGGCTTCAGCATACGGAAGCCATTTCTGGGATCTGGTAGCAGGTGGCTGCCTTACCATCTTTGGTGTGAAATGTGGTTCTAAATCAGAAGGACAGCTGTGTCCTAGCCGGGGTGGGGCTCAGGAATGTCCCCATCCTGGGCCCTTTTGTAGTCCTGATTTAACCAGTCAAATGCCCGGAGCCAGAGCTCACAGACTTTGAGCTCATGTACCAGAGATGAGTCTGGGACCCAGTGAGCAAAGACACGTGAGTTAATGCAGATGTAGGGACAGCAAACATGTCTCCTGACACTGACAGAGAAGTGTGTGTCTCCCATCAATTGGGCAGGGCACAGCATAGCGGTGACAGCGCAGCAGAGAGGCAGTGGCCAGGGCTACCTGGAGGCGATCTTGGTGAAATACTCATAGGCGTTCTCTGCGGTTGGCTGCAGGTGATGCAGCATGGTCTGGAACTCCTCGTCATAGCGCTGGTTAATGGCGTCCCCGATGATGGCGAGCTGCCGACCCACCTGCCCCATGACGCTGGAGGAGCAGGAGGCAGCAGGTGAGTGACGGACAGTACTCAGGCCTGGGGCCCGGGCTTACAGCTTGGGCTTCTGCCCGAGACGCCCCTGGCCTTGTGCACCCCTCCTTGGAGGTCCTGACAGTGTTCTCAGACACAAGGGCCAGGCCCAGGAACAGGGGCCCCCTTGAGGGTGAGAGCCCAAGATGAAAAAGGAACAAAAGAAAGGCAAGACCCTCCCCGCCCCCAGGTCTCCACAGCTCCCAGGATCTGCATGGTGACCCCTGTGAACCTCCACCTCCCTGAAGACATCCCTGTGGGGCTGCTGCTCACCTGGCAGGTTCTAGGGGCAAGGTGACCATCTCTGGGTCAGCAGGGGCAGCCGCCCCCTCAGCCTCCTGCTCCTGCTGATGGCGGTAAAAAACGTAGTTGTGGAAAACCTCCTCTGTGTCCCGGGCTACCTGCTCCTCTGAGGATCAAAGCCGGGAGTCAGGGAGGGAGGGCTGGACCTGGTAGCCCCATGGTTTTGGGGATGGTTACTCTTCCTCAAGGCAGTAGCTCTTCTTTCCCCTTAGTTAACACCTAGTGCTTACTCTGTGTAAGTTAGTCTTCTGGCACTTCCCGTTTAATCCTTGTAACAGCCTTGTGAAGTAGGTGATGACCACTTTACAGATGGGGAAACTGAGTCACGGGGGCAGGGTGGCAGGAATGTAACTTGCACAAGGTCACACAGCCAGAATGAGCAGTGGAGCCAGGATATAACCCCAGGTATTTGGGCCCCGAGTTTGGCGAGCACAGGGGACCCAGCCCATATGACTTCGGGAATGTGGGGCCATAAACACTACATAGGAAAATAGTAACAGACCTGGGACTGAACCCAAAGTCCAGGGAACAGCCTGTGACTGCAAGACGCAGGCTTCTCTGATGGTCCCCTTGGAAGAAGAACGGCAGCAGTCTTACTTCCTCCCCAAAGTCGTAGCAATTATTTTCCCTGTTGAGCAGACCTGACTCCTGCTAAGCCAACTACTTCCCTATTTCTCCTGCTGCATGGATAGGCCAGCCACTCCCCACTCTTCCTTCTCCTCGGCCCCGCCCACCCCCTGCCCACCCTGGGATGGCGCTGTGCCCAGTCTCTGCAGCAACCCTAGCCCAGGCTCCTCCCTGTTCCCAGGGCTTAAACTTGACCTCACTCTAGCCTGAGCCCAAAGGCCACTTGCATTGTGTGGGTAGATATTTTCTCCTATATCCAAGGTGAGTAAAGTGAGGCAGGAAAGCCTGCCCATAAGCTCTGCCTGGCCCTGTCCACTTCTGTTCTCTCTGCCTCCCAGACAGCCCTGGTGGTCATGGGAGGGGTGAGGGGGCTGAAAGACCCTTACCTGAAGTAGAGGACGGGGCAGGCTCTTCACAGTCCTGCCTGGGAGGGCCTGGTCCTTGCCCAGACGCCATCTTTCAGGGCTCAGGGGACAGCAGTGTTAGTCTGTGGGGATGAGTGAGAAAAGGCCGAGATGGGGACAAGCAGGGACCACTGACAAGAGGTGTCCACAGCACATGGGGAGTGAAGGGGCCTGGACTCCCAGAAGGACTCCACAGTCCCAGCTTCAACCACTCATACTTTACTGGCAACTCTTCAGGGGAGCCCAGGGGTAAGAAAAACAATGCAGCCAAGATTCACCCCAGCGGACCTGCACCCTGGCGTCCAGGGCCAGAGGAGGGGTGGCCGCAGCAGTGCCCTGGTGCTTCTCAGGTCCCATTTCACCTCACGCCTGGAGCCTTCTGGACCCCGCCCAGCACCTGCTTACTGCAAACTTGCCACCTTCCAGCTGGTGACCCACGGAGGCCGACCTCAGAGGTCCCACTCCCCCTAGGCTGGTCAGAGCACACCTGTTTTCTAACTGAGGCCTGTTAGCCACAAACATTTCTGAGTGCCCATGGTATACTTCTACCATGTATCAACACTCCCAGGGGGTGTCAGACAACAAAATCGCACATTAACCCGGCGAGGTAAGCATCGTCAAACCCATTTCACAGGTGGGAAAAGTGAGGCACAGAGGGATTAGTGCCCGAGGCCACACAGCTAGTCAGGGAGTGAGGCTGCTTATCTGAATCTCCATGAGTCCATATACTCAGCTTTCAGCTAAGACTTATTTTCCAGTTAGTGGATCTCAGAGGATGTCCTTTCCAGGGCAATTTTCCCTAGTTATACCTGGGTCTTCTCCAGGCCCTCAGCCTGCCTCTCACACACGCCCTCTCACCCTACACTTGCTCCCCTGCCCCGCGGGCCACGGCCCAGACCGGCTCTGTGACCCATCCACACCGGGAGCAGTTCCTGGATGTGAGCTGTTTCACTTTCAGTTTCGCACCCCCTTCATTTCCCCCCACCACCGAGCTGCTCCATCACCCAGGCCGGGGTGCCCCTCCCTGCATTCCTGGGGAGGGTACACCCCAGCTGGGCCAGGCAGAGCCACCCCTTCTCCCTGAGAGGCAGGAATACCCTCCCTCGCCCCCTTTCTCTCAGGCCAGGGCCATTTTTGAAAGTGCCCCACGGACTCTTTCAGCGCGGGTGGGGGAGGGCTGGACCACCCTGGACTTGGCTGTCCGCTCCCCCTTTCCCAGGGTGGGGCCGGGGAGAAGGCAGAGCCTCTCTCCTCCATCCCTGGGCTCCTCAGAATAGGGCTTTGCCTGGCACACACCCCATCCCGGTAGCTTTCTGGAAGATGGCCCTGTGTCTCCCCTGGTCCCCAAAGCCAAGCACCCCAGGACAACAGGGCCAGAGGATGCTGACTACACCTGCAACTCCCTTTCCCATTACCCTGGGGATCACTGCCGGAGAGCGGGTGGAGCCTCACCACAGCCCCAGGGCCAGAGGCCTCCGCTGACCTGGGCCTACCCCTGTCCCGCCCAATTGGCAAGACTTCCCCTTAAGGGGAGTCGCCTGCACCCCACCTACTGGGCTTGCTGAGCTGAGAATGATCCCTAGTAGAAATGCCTGGCTGGGCTGCAGACCCCGTCTAGGGCTCCTGGGGCAGCAGGAAGCGCAGTTAAGAGTTCTCAAGCGCTTGACCTTGGCTCTGTCCTCCATTCCTGCCCCCCCGACTGCTGAAAGACTTGGTTCTTTGGCACCTCATTCTCAGGTACCCAGGGCCAGGGCATGCGGAGCAGCCAGAGGGAGCCCTGGCTGGATCAGGCCCCCAGCAGGAGTTGGCGAAGGTCCCCGGGAAGCCTCTCCTTCCCCACCCGGCTCCCCGGGGCCTCCTGCCCCGCCCGGAACCTGGGGTTGCCCTGGGGTTGCCGAGAGTGGAGAGGATGGGCGGGACCCTCCCTGATTACCTGCCTGGACCCTGGCCTAGGCCAGGGATGGCTCAGCGGGACCAAGGCTGGAGATCCCGAGGGGCTGCTCCAGGGGTAGGTTCCCAGGCCCAGCTTCTCAGAACAGGTGTCAGTGAATTCCTGGTGTCTGGACACAGCCTCTGCTCACCCCAGCACAGCCCTGGAGACCCAAGAGGCTTCAGCGATCACAGAGGCGCTGGCTGCTCCCGGCTCCAATCAGCTTCCTCTAGAGGAAGTTGCTCTTTGGCCGCCGGATGCGGATGTGCTCCCAGCCGGGGGGTGGCCTGGGCTTGCCCCCGCCCCAACCCTAAGCCCAGCCAGGCAAGTAACTCCTCCCCTACTGCTTTCCCACCCCTGATCTTTTTTTCTCCCTCCCATCAATCAATACCAGTAAAAAAGCCCCGGCGGTGACAACGGTGACGTTTCTTAAGCCCCACCGGTGCCATGCACTTCAGTAAGTATTATCTCATTGAACCTTCCCAAGAACCCTTGGAAGTGGTGCCCTCAACTTCATGCCCTGTACAGATGAGCCAGCTGAGGCTCAGCTGGTTTGAGGCACTCTCCCAAATCACCGAGCTGGGTTTGTAATCAAGTCTGGAGGCGCTGTGGGGAATAATAATATTAAACTGAGATTCCACAGCAACTAGGTGTACCAGGCACCTCAGTGGTTGCTGGAGATAGAAATCCTGACGGTGATAGGCAGGCAAACAGACGAAAGCACAGTGCGTGCGGTCTGCGCTCCCACCTGGGCACACGCAAGCCGAGTCCTCGCAGGGGAGAGAACAAGGGCGGATGGTGTCCGGCTGCCAGCACTGGTTCTCAAGGACAGAAGCAGCCACAGCCTGGGGCAGGACCAGCCAGGTGGAGAGGGTGGGCCGAGTCCTCAAGGGCCCTCGCCTCATTCTCGGGGGCAGGGGGGTGGGGTGGGGGCTGCCCCCAGCCTCCTCTTCCCACTCCCCACCCACATCCTTCCTCACCACCTACCCCCAGACTGGCTCCCTATGCCTCCTCCCCTGCCTTATAAGCCCCCTGTCCTTTCTGCCCCTAATTCATCCCCTCACCATGTCCCCCCATCACTCCCCACCTCCCACCTGCCTGACCTTTGCCTTCTAGAACTCCTGGAAGTTTCCAACTGTTGCTTTTAATTTGAAAACTCATCCTGTTCTTAAGCAGTTGGTCCTGGGGAGGCTGTTTCTGCCCCTCACTCTGAGTCAGAGTCCCTCTCAGGATGGAGAGCCCAGCTCCAACCCCTGGATCGCAAATTTTGCGCCGCTCCTCCATGTTCCACTTTTTTCGTAGCCTGGTGGGGAGCAAGGGCAGCCCAAAGAGCTCCGACAAGGCGCTGCTGGGAGATCAGCAGTGCCCCTTGAGAGAGCTGGCTGCTGCGTCCTTGATGACAGACGGCCAGGGGGAAGTGGGGAAGAAGGACCCCAGGCTGCAAGCCTCAGTGCCCCATACCCTCTCTGTGGCCCTGCCACAGCATGATCCCTCAGGGCTGGGGATGGGGGTTGGGGTCTTGAGCATCACGGCCCCAGGTGTAGAGGTAAAGTCGGTCCTGCCCAGAGAAAGCCTGGAGGTTCTAGGCAATCTGTCTGAGAAGGAGGAGAGGGAAGAGGAAGAGGAAGAGGCAGCAGAGGAGGCCTCCGGGGATACAGGGACCTCAGACAGGTGAGGGACTGGGCTGTGGGTGGTGGGAAGGGGCCTGGGGTGGAGGTACTAGAACAAAGCCTGGATGTAAGCTCGGGGAAGGGTGTGGCAGAGCACATACTGGGGTGGCACCAGGAATGGGAGTACTTGGATGGGTTGAGGACCAGACCAGGGCACCTGGATGGGAAGAACGGACCAATGAAGAGTGAGGAGGCATTTGAAGATGGGGTGTGTGTGGAGGGGACCGAGGCACAGAGGAAGCAGGGATGAGGGTCCTCTCACAAATAACGGGCTGTGGGGGAGGCTCCGAAAGGAAAAGGGGACTGGCTGGGGGTCAGACAGGAGCGTGCCAGGGTGAGCTGGCTGCCACTGCTTCCCGGGTCCTTTGCTGGCCCCTCTCCATCCTGCCTGCCTGCCTTCCCCACTCTCTCCCTCCTGGTTCCCACCGCCAACACCATACCTCCAGGATGAAGCCCCTGGGGGGAGCTTTGGGGGGCAGGAGAACAGAGGGGCTGAGCAGGGCCTGTGGGAGAGCCTTGGGGGTTGTGGGGGGTGTCAGGACCTACCTGCCACTCCCACCTGGCTATGCTTTGGGATCAGGGGCCACTTTCCCCAAGCCCTGGAGGTGAAGCAGAGGGCCACGGGACCACTGGAGGTCAGCCCCGAAGTCTTCACCAGGGAGGAGAAGGAGGAGTGTCTGCTGGACGGTGAGTGCGGTGCCACAGGTGCAGGGTAGGGCCAGAAACCAGCCCTCTTCCTCCAGGACTCTGCAGGGGCGTGCGGCCTGGAAGGACAGTCTAAGGGAATGCTGGAGGCAGGCTGCCTGGGGTCCAGCCCCACTACTCCACGGTGCCAAACTAGGAGAGTGGCAAACGGCTCAGCCTTTCTGTGTCTCAGTTTTCTCATCCATATAAAATTAGAATGCAATAGTACCTATCTCAGAAGACAGTAGCAAGGATTAAACAAAATGTGCATTGTAAAGTGCCCAGAACGGTGCCTGGCAAATAGTAGGTATTTGCGAAAACAAACCAGGAAAACTTACCCTTAGCTCAACCCTCCAGAGGTCCCTGCCCTGCTGGGCCTGGTCCTGGGCCTGGCACCCACCCCACAACCCCCGCCATTGCTATCAGAGGGTTGATGACACTGCTGTTCACAGGAGACCTCGGGCTGGCCTCTTTGAACATGGGGGCAACTCCCTGGAGCCACCTCCTCACCTTGTACAAGCAGCTTCAGAAACTGGCCATGGCCAAGGTCTGTGGTGCCAAGCTGGGGTAGTAGTGGGGGAGGTCTGGGTGAGCCCCTCCCCACATCTGGCTGGGATATGTGGTGTGAGCAGTCCCTTCCTTGACATTTTGGGAGCTGTTCCCTCCTGCTTTTTGTTTTACGGAGGGATGGGGCTGCAGGCTTGGGGCCTTTCTCACCTGCTCAGAAAGACACACTCTCAGTTTCCTATAAAGGAAGGCTTACCCCACAAGGAGGAAGGTGAGGAAGAGGAAATGGAGGAAGAGGACAGCTCATTCCAGCTCTGTGTTCCAGGCATTGTCACCCTCCAGTCGCCATTGCATAAGACATTTAGGTCAACAGATACAGTGGGTAAGTGCAGCATCCCCGCACCCTCTCCCAATATGCCCCAGGCCCAGGGAGTCCCATTTTGGTATCTGTACTTGGGTGTGATACCAGTTCTTACCACCAGGTGGTACCATAGGACATAAGTTGGCCTCCCGAGAAGGGGGTCAGTGTTTGTCTGGGCTGGAGGCCATGCTCCCTCTGGCTAGGGTCCTCTTCCCTCACAGTTTGGGAGACCGCAACGTGAAGGTTGTGACTGGGGCTGTGGCTCCTCCAGCACCACTCTTCCCTGGCCTGGAATTCTTTTTCAGTGGCCACCTCCATCTCTGGTTTTCCCATCATATATGCACTGCTGTGACCAGAGGGTGTCCCTGAGGGCAGATGAGAGAATGGGGGATGGTGATAATGTAAAATCATTGTTGACATTTACATAGTCATTTCTATGGGCCACATCCTCTTCCAAGCACCTTTCATAAAACAACGTATTATGACTCTGAGGTAAGTCCTATTTACTCCCCACTTCACAGTGAGGAAACTAGGCACAGAGAGGTTAAGTAACTTGCCCAAGATCACACAGCTAGTAAGTACAGTGGCAGAGCTGAGATTTGAACCCAGGACGTTTGGATGGTTCTAGACCCATGCTTTTGAGTTGGTGGCTGGAGGGGGCGCAGATAACCTGCCCTTTGCAGGCTCTCCCCAGGAGGTGATGAGACTCACACTCATGCTTTCAGATGGGAGCCCATGGAAAGAGCAGGGCAGTGGGGAGGTGCTGTCTGGCTGGCTCCAGGGAATAGCTGAAGAAAGCACTATGGCTGGGGTGACGGGAGAGTGCACAGGGCCAGCCAGGATGAGGTTTGGAGAGCCAGTGCCACCTCCTCTTCCTGCGACCTCCAGCAGTTTGCCCCCCCCCATTCCTGCCTGTCCCTTGCCCATCTCTCCGGCTCTCAGGCTGCATGGAGTCAGAGTTAGAGAAGCTTCTGGTGGTACAGCAGGAGTCCCACCTCTGGAAGATGGGCGGCCACGAGGGCCAGGAGCCACTGGTCCATCCCGAGATCTCCCCGGAGGAGGCAGGCATTGTGGACGACCAGGTATGCCACCCTGCCTGAGGACACTGGCAAAGGTGTGGCTGGAGGCTGCCATTTCCACCAGCGCTTGCCTGGCTCCAGTCCCAGTCCCATCCCCTTTGCCTGGGTAGGGAAAGCAAAATCCCTCCTTGGTGGTGGTGCTCCTGAGGGCGGGGCCAGGACCCTGCCCTCACACATACTTCTCCCGCAGTCTCTCTGCCTCACATTTGACCCAGAGTCCAAATGTCCCCTTTTGAGGCTTAACTTTGCCATTTACTTGCTACGTGACCTGGGCAGGTCCTTTTCCCTCTCTGGGCCTCAGTTTCCTCATTTGTACAATGAAGGGACTTGTCTAGGTGGCATTAAACCTTTCCAGGACACCTGTAACTCGCACAGTGTTGCTCGTTGTCTGTTTCCTCTCCCATTCACACCCATACCTACTCTCACACACACACATGGCTGCGGGCAGTTACCCCGCTGGGTCACACCAAGGACCGCGCACTGCCCACCCTCCTTGACATGGACGTGAAACACTATGTCTGTCCCAGCTTCTCTGACTGCCCATTGGTGCGTCTGTTGGTGTCCTTTCTGAGTTAATTCCTATTCATTCGTCGGCCTACTCCTTCACTCAGTGGACATGTGCCCTGTCAGTCTGTTGGCTTACAAAAGGAAGGAGCACAGGATTTGGGGGCCAGCCCCTGCTCTGGCTCTGACTTGCTCTGTGACTTTGACCTTAGGCCCTGGCGCCTCTGCCTGTGAAGGGGACTGCCAGGAGGGTCAGAGGAGATGGAGAATGCACGCGCCACACCTGCACAGGGAGGGCGCACCAGTATTAGGGATATGACGCCCTCTGCGGGGCTCTGACTCCCTTCTCGTCGTCCTGAGCCCACAGCCCCTATCACAGGGGGCCCCTCGGTGCCCCATGAAGCAAGGGCTGTGCTGTGGGTCCCTCACCCACACAGGCAGTCAGCTGTGGCAGGGCCCCTCACTGTTGCATTTCCCCTCTTTCTCCCCTCCAGGACCACCCCCTGAGCTGGTCTGCCCCTACCCCAGGGGTTAGAGTCCTGGAGTAGCCTGAGCAGCACTGGAGGGGCCCCAGAGAATTTCTGGGGGGGTGGCAAGTGGGGGCCCAGCTCGGTCCTTACTTTGGGGACACAGCTGGCTCGGGAATATCTTCCTCCCGTGGGGGTTTCAGAGGTCTCGTCCTCATTACCACACTCCACTCTCTTCTTGTCTGCCCGCAGGGACATCAAGCTGATGGGGAAGGAAGCCACCACCCAGCCTTTGGGGAATGCTGGGGACCTGGGAGAGAGGCACTAAGGCAGCTGAAGCACCACCCTAGGCTGGAGAGAGGGGTGCGGAGCCCCCCCAGTGTGGTGTATAGCACAGAGGTGAGGGCAGGGAGGGGCTGGCTGGGGTGCTGGGCTCCCGGGGCTTCAAAGGAACACCCCAAGTTGGAGAGAGAAAGGTCCCTCTGATTTATGAGAGGGAGGTGGCCCAGGGTTGGTGGGTCTGGGTCAGCTGTGGGGATGTGGTAGAGGGTCTGGAAAGAGTGGCCTCAGGGTGCTTGTCTCTGGGGGGTAAGTGGGAAGGTTCTGGGCTGCAGAGCCAGGGAGGCAAAGCCCCAAGATGCTGAAGCATTTTCCTCCACCCACTCTGCCCCCAGCACCTGCTCCTTGAGGAGATGGACGAGATGGGAAACTGGCCTCCAGAGTGAAGCTGGCGCCGGCCCGAGTCTGCCCTGCCCCCGGTCCCTGGAACCTGCGCAGGGACACAGCCCCTCTTCTCAGGGAACATCCAAGGAGTTCCCGGGACCAGGGGGTCTTGGGATAAATGGTGTCCCTGTGTCTGCAGGGTGGGCCTGCCCAGCAGACTGTCCTCACCAATCCGACTCAGGCCTGTGATGTTATTAATAAAGCCCTGTTTGACTCTGGCCTCCTTGGCTGTCTGACTGTCTGTCTGTGGATCCTGACCCTCATCTTCACCCGTGAACAAGTTCAGTGTGTCTGGACTCTCAGTCTAGTCCCCAGTCTGTGCCTCTGGGGCTGCAGGGCCTGGGCTCCAGTGGGGCGCAGTGGGGCATCTGAGCAGGAGGACAGGAGAGGTGTGCACCTGACCGGGGTGGGGAGGACCCTGGTCCAGCACCCGTCAGCAGGAGTGTCCCTGACTCCCCTCGGCCTGAGTTCCCAGGCCTGACTTGGGGCCTCGCAGGGAGGATCCGGTAATTCTCCAGCAGGAAGTTCCTGCCCAGCCAGCACAGGGACAAAGCCAGGAAAGCAGCCCTGGGACCGTGGGGACTGCCTCAGGGGCTGGGCTGGGGGCAGGTGACGGTCCCTGAGATCAGTGCAGGCCCTGTCTTTGCTGCCCCTGGTTGCAGCCCACCCTGCCATGCTCTCAGCACTGGGCACCTCTACATGTCGTGGGCAAATGAGGTCCTGACATCTAGAAGGCCAGGCAGCAAGGGCAGGCTTGAGTTGGGGGTTCACGAGGCTGTGACCTTACTGGCCATGAAGGGGCACACCCTCATACCAGTGGTCCAATGGGAGGCGGGGCCAGCCCCCTTTGCACTCCAGACCGTGCTGCTGCCTCGGGCAGAACCAGGATTCCTCCCTTCCCTGCACAGGGTCCTGCTTCTGAGGCTCTAGCAAACGGGAGAGAGGGAGAGAGAGATCTCACATTGCCCCAGCTCTTCTCAAAACCCACAACTGCTATTTACAGACGCTGTGTGACGCACTCTGGGTATAGCCTGGGGCCTGTTGCTTAGCTGAAGTTCAGTATCAGAACATGGCGGCCTCTCTCAATCACGTGATCAACAACAGCCCTTTGTGGGATGGACTGTGCCTGGGGGAGGGGGAGGGGGACTGCAGTGACTGGCCTCCTGCCCCCCCCCACCCCAGCCCAGGGGAAGGTGATGTCCCTGCCTCCCATCCCCCAACCTTGGAGAGAGCAGGTGGCCCACGAGTAGGATGGGGGCTTTCTGCTGTGCTTCTTGGCTATGGCCCCTGGAATCCCTGACTCAGCCGCTGAGCTGGTGGAAGGGCCGGTGCAGACTGCTGTCCTGAGTCAGCCAGCGAAAGGGCCTTGTGGCCACATGACTCACCTGTGCCCTAATCACATCCTCCCTGAGTGTTGGCTGTGGGGTGGGGCGAGGGCCTTGGAGGGCATCCTGTGGGCTCCCTGGTTGCAGCTAGACCGCTGCTCTCCCCTGCATTTTCCCCATGAGGCTATTTCTCCTCCTTCCCTTCCTGATGGGCCCCAAACTTGGTGGCAGTGGTGCCTGCTTGAGTAGGGCGCCCTGGGCCCAGGGCACGACAGGACGGAGCTCGGCCCCTGCCCCTGTTGCCTTGGGTGTGGCGGCCAGCGGCGCGGCGGGTTAGGGTAGGCCAGACCCCCCTCAGGCTCAGGCTGTGAGGGCCAGAGTTCCTGCTGCAGTAAGAGGGACTCCGCTCCTTTCTCTCCCTCCTAGTCAAATGAGGGTCCTGCCACCTCTGTGCCCACCCGCACCCACTTCCCATGATCTGCAGGGAGGAAGGTCTGTGCAGCTGGGAGGGGCGGCTGCTGGTGTAGGGGCAGGAAGCAGGCGTGGACGTGATGGCCTTTTCCAGCACCTCAGGGCCCTGGGCTGCCCTCTGGGGATGGGCGGCAAAGGCAGTGGGGCCGCGGCCCAAGGACGCGCTGTGGGAGAAGGCCCAGCAGGCAAGTGCAGAGGGCTGGGCCCAGGCTCACGCCGCACCCACACGGAGAGGGCCCTGGCATTTCTGAAAGGTTTCGAGGGAACCACAGATGCATCTGTGGGTCAGTCCGGAGGACTGGGTGGCATTTAAAGTTGCCACCCCCTCCTGGGTGCATAGGCAGGCACGGGGAGGGCTGCCATGCCCTGCTGAGCGGGTGGGCCCTGTACCGGGGCGCTCGGCTCGGAGTGACAGGACTCTGAAACCCAGGGAAGGTGCCTCTTCCTCACTGTCTCCGAAGGGCCCCTGGGCTGGCAGTGGCCCTGGTCAGGCTGTGGGTTCACGTCTGTATGTCGGAGCTCGCCAAGTCTCACTGCCCTCTCGGCTCCCACCCCCTCATTTCCCCCCTCTCTGTTCCTGTCTGTCTCTGTGTCTCTGTCTCTTCCTCATTCTCTGTAAGCCACCCCGCTCCCACCTGCCTTTCTTTGCCCCCATCCCCCGTTACATAAAATGTTTCAGGATGGAGAGAGGTGGAAGGGGGGTTATGTTTGAGGCTTGTCTCGGTGGCAGCAGAGTGACGTGGTGTCCTCTGCACCACATGGCAGGAGCTGAGGGGCTGCATAAGACAGGGCAGGATGAGTGGCAGACTGGGGTGTGACCCACCCCAGACGATGTAAGGGCAAAGGCCTGGTCCGGAACCGGCACGAGCCAGCCCTCCGAGGGGCACAGGGCAGGGGTTGGTCAGACGGCCAGTCTGTGCGGGCGTTTGGGGGAGTGACCCTGCTGTGTGGGGCCGAGCCGCACGGAGGCGCTGAGCTCGAGGGCCCGGCATGGTCAGGTCATTGCACAGCGTCCCCTTCACTCTGTGTCTCTTGTCTTTTTCCCGCTGTGCCTCTGGCGGGTAGAGGCCAGAAAAGCACTCCCCAGACCCATTCTGAGTGGGTTTTGGGGACAGTGGTGGCTGAAAACCACTGTCAGTGGGGTGGGGGGGCAGGGCGTGGGGTCCAGGGAAATGTGGGCAGTATCAAAGCGGGGCCTGCCGGGGGTGGGGGTGGGGGAGGGGGGCTGCCTCCTTGTGACTCCTGGGTGGGACCTTTGAGGAAGGGGCCACCTCAGGCTCTGCTAAGAGTCAGCAGTTGTCAGTCTTGCCCGTCCCAGGGGGAGGGAAGGGCAAAGCCAGCTGTACTATTTATTTTTCAGGTGGGAAATGAGATGATGGACAGGCAGAGGGGCCGGACTGGGCTGGGTTTGAGCCCCAGCTCCAACTCTGACAAACTCATGTGACTGCAGACAGGGCCCATGCCTCTCTGAATCTGTTTCTACACCTGAGAAATGGGGGGGATCCTGGGCTTCACACGTGGGCGGAAGGAAGTGCTGTTTGGCATAGAACAAATATTTGTTAAGCATCTACCACATCCCATTCCTATTCTACACACTGAGGAATAGAGCGGTGATCAAAACATACAAAACTGTCATTTTCTGAGCATTTATTATTGCCAGTAGAATAAACAATGAACGGATAACATATCGGGGAGTGACAAGCACTGTGCAGAAGATGAGACGGGGCGATGGAGCGCTGTCTCACACAGAGCGAGGGACGGGGAAGGCCTTTCCGAGGAGGGTGTGTGCAGGCAGGACCACCAGGAAGTGAGGCAGGGAGCCGTGGGGGCGTTGGGGAAGGGCCTGCCAGCTGAGGCTCAGCACATGCAGATGCTCTGCAGGAGGGCCTGGTGGGTGGGTGTGGCTGGAAGGGAGTGAGTGGGAGGGGGAGGAACAGGAAGTGAGGTCAGAAAGGAAGAAGGAGGCCCTGTACTTGGCTGATCTGGAGTTTTAAGGGGTTATTCTGTCAGTGAGGTGTGACACGATGTAGTTTAAATTCCTAAAGTCTCCCTTGGGTCCTGGCTGCTTAGCTCAGTTGGTTCGAGCGTCCTGATACACCAGGGTTGCAGGTTCGATCTTGCTCAGGGCACTGCATGAGAACCAACTAGTGAGTACATAGATAAGTGGAACAACATGATGTCTCGCTCTGTCTCTTAAAAAAAAAAAGTCTCCCTCAGCTGCTGAGTGGGGAAGAGACTGTAGGGGTTGGGCCAAAGCCAGGAGGCCACTTAGGAGGCTGCTGGGTCTGTGGAGCAGGTCACCTCGCTGGCTGCTGTTCACTATCAAAAGGGTGTGACATCGCTGGGGGCATGTCTCTTAGCACCCCTTGTACCTCTGCGCGGTGGAATCTCCCATCCCCGCCCTAGAGGCTGGAGAGAAAGAGAGGCGGCGTTGGGGCTTGGGGCCCACAAAGGTCGCACTGAAGGCAAGCAGGCATCCTGGTCACTCGTGGGCAACTGTGGTGGGAGGGTGGCAGGAGGCGATGGTGCCTGCTGAGTGTGTGCTCGCCAAGGCTCAGCAAATGCATCCTGACCGGAACAGCACCCAGTGTTGAGGACGGGGCCCAGCGGACGTCCCAGCAGAGCCATTGAGCCAGAGGGTGTGTCTGCTCCCTGTGCCCTGGGACGGCCCAGGCTGCAGCTGGGCCTTCATCTGCTGATGTAATCTGCCCTGGATCAGGGATCAAAGGCTCCTATCTCATGAAATCCACAGTCAGGGCTGTGCGGTAACAACAGACTGCGGCAATAAACATTGGATGCTGCTGCTGCTGCGGTAACACAGGTCTGGAGACCGCAGAGGGAGAATCCCTCAGGCTTCGGAGAGGGGGCACCATTTGTGATTTGCGCTTGCAGGAGAAGGAGGAAGAATCTGACAGGTGAAGGGAAGAGGGAGGCCACACCTGCTAACAGGATGGTCGCTGATGACCCCACGTTCCACCTCTCCACCCAAGCCAGGACCATCCTGGACTCCTCTTCCCTGGGCCTCCTTGTTCACTCCACCTCCTTGCATTTAACCCTGTGCTCCCTGCCACCCACGCTCTTCACACGGCATTCTCAGTACCTTCACCGGGGCCCAAGTCACAGCCACAGCTTCCCGATCCTCTCAGACCTCTGCACATCACTGCCAGTCTTCCCGCTGCCCTCCACTGCCCCCACCCATGCAGCAGAGCTCAGCCTCTTCCAGAAGCCCTCACAGTTCTCTGGTTATGGGACTAACGGGACTCGCTCTCCCCTGCCCTGGACAGAGGGACACACCATGAAGGCCAGTGCCGGGGGCTTTGTCTCCAAGCCTGAAATGCCCAGCATGGCGGCTGGCACAGAGCCGCTCAACATGGAATGAGCAAGGGAGGGCAGGCTGGAGGAGGGGATTGAGGATGACCCGGGGAGACAGTCAGGGGCCAGACTGCGTGGGGCCGTGGATGCCAACCCGAGTGGCTTGGATTTATCCTCAGGGCAGTGGGAGCCACAGAAGGCTGTAAGTTGGGGATGGTAGCATGTTAGGGCATGCAGTGGAGGATGGAGTAGGGGGGGGTAGAGGCCATTCAGGAGGCTGTCACTAGTGTCGTGGTGAGAGGGGTGTGAACCTGAGCGGGGACGGGGTCAGATGGGGGAGAGGAGGACACTTGGGCAGCGGTCTCAGCCAGGAGCAGTTCTGTCACCAAGAGACATTGGCAATGTCTGGAGACATTTTTGGTTCATGATAACTTGGGTAGAGACCTGTCTAGTGTGGGTTTCCTCTTCTTTCGTAAAGGTTATTGGGAGGGTTAAACGGGTTAATACATGATCAGTGTTTAAAAAAACATTTAGAAATACTAAGCACTAGGTGACATGAGCTACTGTTATTTTAAATCCTCTGTTCAAAGTCCTGCATTGCCTCCCCACCATGCAAGTGAGAGCTCAGTCCTCTCCAGGGCTGACAAGGCTCTCAGCATCCTGCTCCCTCTCTGTCCCCGTCCCGTCTCCTGTGGCCCTCCTTGCTCTGCGTGCCTGGTCACGCGGCCTCTCTGTTGTTGCTTGGACACACTCGGCCCACTCCTGCCGCAAGGCCTTTGCACTTGCTGTCTCCTCCACCTGCAGGCTCTGCGCCAGTAATTTATGTGATTTACTTCCTTACTTCCTCTAGGTCTTTGTTTAGCTGCCACTTTCTCAGAGGGATATTTATTACCCAGTTATCTTTTAAAAAACCATCCATCTTCCCTCTCCCCAACAACTGTCTCTCTCCCTGTGCCCTGCTTTATTTTTCTTCAGAGCATTTTCATCATATCGTAAATAAATCATCATATAGTTAACTTACTTAAGCGCCCATTGTCTCTCAACTGGAATATAAGCTTCATGAGGTCAGATTGTTGCTTGGCTTGTTTGCTGTCGTGTCCTTAGGGCTTAGGGCCTTGCCAGCACATGCCACGTATTATGTGAGTATTGCCTCAATGGATGAATGAGGGAATGAATGGATAGAGTGAATGAGAAACTCTGCCAGGACAGGAGTCAGAGAAGTAGGAGGGGGATGGAGAGCAGGTATACTTATGGAGGAAGAGAGGGTCTGAGGGGACCTCTGAGAAGGGCTGGCCCAGGCGTGGCCTGGGGCACAGAACCTGGCTCACCTGCCCTCCCCAGATCTTCCATTCCCATCTGCTCATGGGGATTTTCTTGCCCTGCCTGCCTGGCCTTGTACACGGTACCCCTAGCCCAGGCAAATGGCCAGGCCTGAACAAAGTGTCCTTTCCCCTTGATAAGCTGTCCCCTTCCAGGGGCAGGCAGGACAGTAAGTTTCCTGCTGCTCAGGAAGTGCCTGAGGGCCTGGGTGGGCTCTGGAGTGGGTACAGGGCCGGCTGGGCAGCCACCCTGCCCGGAGACCCAGCGGAGGAGCAAGGGGCAGAGACCGGAGGCCAAGGTGGACCCTTGCCCACTGCCAACTCCAACATGCACCCATTCCTCACTCATTGAACAAATCTCGATTGACAGCCTGTCGGGAGTACAGCTGTGACAGTCCCTGGGGCTGAGGGGGAGTGGGGAGCAGGCTGCCACACACAGGCACACTGGCTCGCCTTGGGCACTTGGCCCTGGGAAGCTGTGGTAGGGAGTGGGCTGGAAGCCTGGAGCAGCTTCTGGGGTCACGGGGACAGGTGGGGTATCAAAGGGGCGTCACACCTCCTGGCCTCAGGGAGGATTTGGGGGGACCACGGATTTCTTCTGGTTTCCCTGACACCCCACCCAGCCCCCACCCCCTCACCACAGGTGTTTCGCTGGTTGACAGAGTGCTGCCAGGGAGCTGTCAATGGTTTTTATTGATTGGCCATAGCTCAGCTTCTCACAAGCCCTAAGCCCCGAGACCCCAGAACCAGAGCCCCAGCTCCCCCTGACCCCCACCCCACCACAGGACACACTCTTGACTCACCTCCACCCTCCTGAAGCCCTTTCCTCCCCATGGTCCAGCCTCAGCTTTCCCCTGGTGCCTGCAAAACCTGTGTTCTGGGCAGGAGAGTTTGGTCACAGGGCACAGCATCTTCTGGAGTGTACAGTAACCTTCTCACACCCGTCCACACTCTCAAGTGCTTGTGTGCACACACATGTACACACTCAAATGCCCCTGGGCATACCCCCAGCCCCAGCCCATACCTCCAGCTTGCTGACCGCCCCAAGTCCACAGGGCCTAAGGCCTCTTCGGTCTTCACTGGGGCAGACAGGCCTGATGGGGCAGCGGCAGGTGTGGACAGAACTTTGAATTCTCTGGGCGCCAGTCTTCAAGTATGCAGAGTGGGTGCCAGCTAGGTCTCTTGGTGTCACCCCAGGGCCTGTGACCTGTGAGGCCCTCTTAGCCCAGGCAGAGAGCCCCGTTCTGAGGTGTCGTCACAGTTCAGAAGCGTGGCCCAGCATCCTTCGGCATACTTCCCGGGAGTGGTGGGTTTCCTGTCCTCCTGCCCCAGAATCCGAGAGGGCCACGCCTGCCTCCATCCATGAAGCAAGTGGCAGTGAGACTATGTGGCTGTGGAGGCCGGGTTATCAAGGGCCACCCAGGTACCACGTGCTTCCCTTGAAACACTTGTTCTCACACCCGCGTGAGAAGTCAGACTGCCCTGAGACTGCTGAGCTGGAGGGACCACGTAGCACTGCTCTGATTCACAGCACCCACTGGGCTCCCCTGAGCCAGCGCTGCCTGCCAGCCATGGGAGGGAGCCTCCTGTACATCCAGCCTGTGCAGCTTCCAGATGACTCCAGCTCAGCCAACATCTGATAGCAATCACATGAGACCCCGAGTGAGACCCGCCCAGCCAGGCCCTTCCCCATAAAACTTTGAGCAAAATTAAATGGCTATTTTTTCACACTACTGAGTTTGGGATCATTTGTTTTGCAGCACTAGCGATTGGAACAGCCCCCCATCCCCCACCCCACACACACCTTTCCTGATTCTTCTTGCAGTCCCCTTCCCCGTCGTGTCCCAGGCTAAACCCTTCTGCACTGGACCAAGCCTAAAGTGGCTCCCTGGGTTCTGAAAACTCAAGAGGGGAGTTTGCCCACCTGCCCCTAGGAAGTGCTTGGCTTACCTGACCGATGAGTGGCTAGCTGGCACCTCCACCCTGGTCCCTTCTGTTTGGCTAGGACTAAGGTACCCCTGGTTCCCACTTCTGTGCTCTTGCTGGCCCTTAGCCAGGCCCTACCCTCAGCCCCTGGCACCCATGCCTCCAAGCCCTGGCCTCCCATCCCCAAATCTGCTGGCTTAGCAGGGCTGGAGCTGGATGAGGACAGGACAGTCCGTCACCAGAGCACAGGCTGCAGGAAGCTGGGGCCTCGGTTAATACCAGGACTACTGGCTGGTGTGGGGAGAGCACATCAGAGACTGACCCAGCTGTGCAGCTCCCGGGAGTGGCTGAGCTCCAGTTGTCCCCAGTGGTACCTGGGTGGACATTACATCTGTTGTTGACATCTATCCCTTCCCTGCCTTCTACTCCTCCGCTGACATTCACTGTGGTCACCTCCACTAATTCACATGTCCTTGAGTTTTTGTCTCAGGGACTGCATCCTGGGGAACCCAAACCAAGACAGAGTTGTCAGGATGAGTCCTCAGTGAACTTACAGTCAGGCCCGGGAGTGAGATCCTCAGAGTTCAGCTGCCGAGGTGCCATCACAGAGTGTATGTAACAGGTTTAGCAGCGACGACTGCCCCTGTTAAGCACCCGCTCTGCGCCAGGCAATGGTGGCAGGGGATGATGTCTGTCTGCTGTCTTGCCAAATACTCACCATGACCTGTGGTTGGTACTGCATTATCTCCATTTGACAGGTAAGGAAACTGAGGTGTGAGGAAGTCCTTTGTTCAAGGTCAAGAGCTAGAAAGTGGCAAGTCAGCTTGGAGAGCCCCAGCTCCAAAAAGTAGTGGACGATGTGTTGACTGCTTCGGGAAGAGCAGAGGTCCTTGGCAGGACCTCTTGGGGTGGGGGACATGTAAGCTGAGCCTTCAGGGATGTACAGATGTTGGGAAGCTGGAGAGACCTGGAAAAGCCCTTGGGCCATGGGGTCCTTGTCTGTCAAGTGGACATAGTAACAGCAGCCCCCTCAGAGGGCTGGTGTGCAGAGTAAGTGAGTCAACAGAGACGAAGGAACAGCAGGAAACCCTCATGAGCGCTGATTCTTACTGGTGTGAATGGGAGCAGTGTGAGCTGGCGGATGCGGTCCTGGAGCGGGGCTGAGCAGGTCTGGAGGCAACCTTCCTGCTCCCAGTATTCAGGCCCTGAGGGGAGGGGGCTGGACAAGCTTAGGAAGTTAATTCATCTGGAACTCCAGAATTTGTATTTTTACTCAGGCAGCCTGGAATATTCCTCTCCTGAAGAAGTCCCCAACCCTTGCCAAGCAATCCCTGAATCTCCTGCACTGGCCAACCAGGCAGTCCTCCCTGCTGTCTAATCTCTTCCTCCTGCAGTGCATTTTATCTGTTGGGACAGAGACTGCTAATGGGTCACAGTGGTGTTGAGACAGGGCAGGTGAGGCTTGTGTGGCCCGCAGACCACGGCACCCAGGACAATCTACCCTGGGTGTGGATGTCCACCTGGCGGGCAGGGAAGTTGGAGGGGCCAGGAGGATGCACTCAGAGGAAAGATCTGGGTGGCAACTGTCAGTGGAGGCTGGAAGCATAGGCCTTGGTGGAGTTCCTATCCCACCGGGGAGGCTCCTCCCAGCCATGGGGCAGGGTCCCTGAGGGCAAAGGAACAGCCCTCTGCCCGGGGCGGGGCCTAACCCCTGAGTGAACAAAGACCTCCTCCCAGATTTCCTGTCTGTGACTCTGCAGAGTGCAGATCAAGCCTGCAGGCTCTGGGCTCAGGCTGGTCTGAGTCTGAGCTCCATCTCTGTAATGTACTAGCTGTGTGACACTGAGCAAACCCCCCCCGCCAGCTTTCCTTATTTGCAGAACAGGGACATGTTGTCAGCTATACAAGCTCCACCAACCTGTTAGCTGGCTAAGTTTGTTCCTGTCTTTATACTGGGAGCAATCAGTTTGCTGTTTCATTGCAGTCATGTCCCCTCAGCCCTAGGAGCCTTGGTTTCCTCATCTGTAAAATGACGTTGATGAGTCAGACAAAGCGCACTAATGCAGCCATAGCACCACCTAGGGGTGGGAGGCAGGTGTGGGCAATGGTTGACTAATATTATTGCTTCTCCTTTGGCTCCACCCCCAAGTGCCTTGCCTGCTGCCAAGGCTGGTTGATGTGCTGGGGGCTGCTCTGGGAGAGGCTACATTAGAAAGAGGGTGTAGAATGACGTTAGTGCCAACCAAAGGAAGGAGCTGCTGAGGTTTGTCGAAGGCCTACTGAGGGGCAGGGGCTGGGCCGGACTGGGGCTGGGCCATCACCATGGCAATGGGGGCACTTAGGCCCTCTGGGAGCCCTCACCCTACTGTCCTGTGTAGTGCCCTGCACCCAGCACAGGCTCAATCAATATTTGTCAAGTGGCTGGATGCAGACCTCCTCACCAGACTGCTTGCCCCCAAAGGTCCAAGGCTGGGTTGTCTCTTCAGACCAGGAGCGCTCCTCCCAGAGAAAATCTAGCCCAGCTTTGCAGGTGCAGACCCAGTGAGTTTCTGCAGCATCTGTATCTCAGGAAGGCAGCACCTTGCTTAGCACCTTAAGGTGCTTTTGAGCAACCCCAGGCTGCCTGCAGAGGTTCTGCTGTCTGGGTGGGAATGGGGGTTTCACCTCACCAGGTCTCAGTATGGCCTCTGTCTTCTTCTCAGTCTAGCTTGGGAGCTGGTGGGGAAGTTGGGGGGTGGGAAGGAAGAGGCTGATTTCTCAGCCCAGGACTCCCTTCTCTCCCCCTGCTGCTTTCCATCTGGCCAGCAGCCTCCCCCGCTGCCCCAGGACAAGGGCCCCAGTGTCTGCTCAGCTCCTGGGCAAACAGCAGGCCTTTCTCTCCCTCTGCCCTCCAGAGTGCTTCGGCCCTGACCCCTCCCTGCCCTCTTAGAAGGGCATGGCACACCCCTTGCTGCATGATCTCTTCCTTCTGAGTGTTTCAGAAACAGAGGCTGGCAAACCTGGTGTCAGAGCAGGTCCTATTTGGTGGCTGAACCCCTTTATTTTAGCCAGTGCAAGCATTGGCTAGGCAGTTTGGGCAAGGGCCAGCTCACAGGGCCTCGATCCTGCCAAGGTGGGTGTGGGGTGCAGCTGGAGCCCAGGGCCCAGCCCAGGTGCACTTGACGTCATCCTGTTGTCTCCTGCCAGACAAAGGCTGCTCCTGCCTGGCCCTGGCCCTGGCCCTGGCCCTGGCCTCAGGGAGGCTTTTCATGCTGGCCTCTTTGCCAAAAGGATCGCAGGGCTGATGCTGGTCCTGCCCCTCACCTGCCTTCCTTGTTGCCAGGTGAGGTTTAGAAATCTGGCCACACTCACTGAAGCTAGGGCAACTTCCCCTCATGGTGCAGGGCACCTTTCCTGAGTCTAGAGAGAGAAGGAATTGCCTGAGGCCTCCTCTTTTCTGGGAGGCCCCGGCCAAGGTCCTGGCCTGGGCATCAGGATGCCCAGGGGGGATGGCACTGACAAGGCAACTGGGAACTAACCAAACAGCCCCCACTGCTTCCCAGCTTGGGCTCAGGACTCGGGGGTCCACAGTCCAGCCCAGCCCTGTCCCCCACTCCAGAGGGTGTAACGGACACTCAACAACTGATTATTCATTTGGGGATGGGACTCGGAGGCCTGGTCTGTGGAGAACTCAATAAAATCTTCTGTCTCATAAATGTTCCCTCCTTGGTCATCCTATAAAACAAAGTTCCACCATTAGAGGTTCATTTCTTTAGATCTCAAGCACTTCTCTTTACTCAGAACCCTGGAGACTATGAAAGCAAAGAGAATTACAGAGAATATTTGCTGACTGAGCTGAATGTTTTATAAAGTAGTTACCTATGCTGGCTCTTCTCCATTCAACCCTCCAAACCCACTGTCCTCTGTTCTCTCCTGGCTCTGTGCCCTGAGAGGCCTGAATTCCCGGCCTCCTTACCGTCTGAGCCAATGGGAGGCACTGGTAAGAGACAGGAGGGCAGGAGAGAGGTGTGGGGTTCATCTGTTCTGTGGATCCCCCTTCAGGCTGGGGTGGTATGAGTCCCACAGCTGCTAGCTCCAGGGCCCTTGCCCCGCCCGCACCTTGGCAAGTCCACCTATTCATTACCTTTCCTTTAGTCACCGGCCAGGATCTCACTAATACAGCTCTGTATTTTGTTGTTGTTGTTGTTGTGTTTTTAAGATTTCATTTGCCCTGGCTGGTGAGGCTCAGTGGATTGAGCGCAGGCCTGAGAGCCAGAAGGTCTCCGGTTCGAGTCAGGACGCATGCCCGGGTTGCCGGCCAGGCCCTTAGTTGGGGGCGTGCGAGGGAAAGCAGAGCAGTGTATCTCTTGCACTCTTATGTTTTTCTCCCTCTCTTTCTCCCTTCCTTCCCTTCTCTCTAAAACCAAATAAATAAAAAATCTGAATTGAAAAGAAAAGAGAGGGAGAGAAACATCAATGTGTGAGAGATACGTTGACGAGCTGCCCTCGCATGGTCAGGGCCAGCCCTGTATTCGGATTTTTCACGCAGAACACTGACGTGCACGAGGCTGGGCAGCTTCACTGTACAGCTGGCGGGGGGCTGAGCGGGACTCAGTGCTCTTGCTCTAGGACTTGGCTTTTCACTGATGGCGAAGGTGCTCCGGGAAGGGTCACACCTTCCCTGCCAGCCAGCACCTCAGGGCAGAGGAGGGGCACAACCAGGAGCAGGGCCCTTGGTCTCAGGACTCCAGAACCAAGGGGCTTCTCTCTCAGGAGGCCAGAGTTAGAAGGTGGGGAAGATGACACCTTCTTCTGCGACCAGAGGGAATCCCGGCAGCAGATTCTTTGACCTCCTTCTCCACCAGCCAGGACCACAGGTTAGGCTCAGCTGGCCCCATTCCTAGTTGGCTTCTTCTCCTGTCCCTTGTGTGTGGTAGGAGGTCAGCACTGTCTGAAATAGATGATACTGATGACTGGCATGTGGAGGTGAGGTGGAGGCCACAGAACAAGTCTGTCTCCTCCCAGGCTCCCCAGATGGTGAGTGTGTGAGTAAAAGTGTATGAGTGAGTGTGAGTATGTGAGGGAGAGTGAGAGTGTGTGAGTGAGAGTGTGTGAGGGAGAGGGAAAGTGTGTTACTGACAGCTCCTGGGGTGGTGGCCCTGGCTGTGGCTAAGTAGTTACTGTGGGCTGGGGTACCCGCCCAGGCCCAGGGCTGCTTATGGCATGGGGAAGGAATTCTCTGGGAACCCCAGTGGGCCTGGGCTGGCACCGCACCCACATCGGGTGACCAGACTGGGTGGCTACTGCACTGAGTCAGTCCTACTGGCCTGGCTCCGCCCCACTGATCCTAGCTCTGCCTCCTTATTGGGAGCGAGAGGCAGAGAAAGGCCTTGAAAACTCCCTGTTTGTTATCTACCCCAAACCACAAGATGGCACGGCTGGCAGGGCGGGGTGGGTTCTATCCTCCCAGTCACAACTGGGGCTGGCCAGAAGGAGCTAAAAGAATAGTCAGAACCAAGGCTGAAATCTGGGAAGCTGATGTGAACTCTCTGTGTAAGGAGGAGCCTGAGACCAGAGAGGTCTGTACTCTGTGCAAAGTCACACAGAAGAGCTGGGAGTAAGTCTCCAGAAGGCAGTTGTGGTGGTGGTGTGGGGAGCATACTGGTGGAGGGGGCCTAGGGTTCTGAGCTGGGAGCCCCTCCTCATACTCCAATTCAGTCATATATATGCCCCGCCACCTCCACACACACTGTTTTCTTCTGAGTCTAGGAAGAGGATCTGCTCAGGCCCAGGTTGGATGGAGACCAGAGCAGGTGCATTTCCTGGAGGTCTTCCTGCTGGCTCTTGGAACTTGGGGGTTATGCTGTGAACATCTTTATTCTTATTTCTCTTTGGTTAGAGGTTGTATTTCCACACAGTCCAAAATTCAAATGTTTAAACAAGAGGTATGATAAAAAAATAATTTCCCCCTAACCCAGCTTCTGCCCCTCAGTTCCCCCTTCTAGAGGCCCCCTGAAAGTACCAGCTTCCTGTGAGCCCCGAGTTTGGGACTTCTGACCAAAGTTCCCCGTTCAGTCTAGGGAGGGGCTCCCTTTGTGGAGGCGGGGCTGCTGGGTGCTGGGAGATACCCAGCCAAGAGCTGGAGCCTGGACCAGATAGACTGCCTGTCATGGGGACTGTGGAAGCCTCATTCCTGGGCCTAAACTTGGCCCCAGCTAAGCAATACCCCACTCAAGCCACCCAGGAGGGGTGGGGCCCATTGGTTTCTCCTTTCCAACTACTTGGAGCTTTTCTGGAAGCCCCTCACTTCCTGCTTGGGGGACCAGGTGCCTGACTCCAAAGCTGTGACTCCCACAGTCTCCCTTCACCTCCCAGTATAATTTATATACCTTTTCCCCACCCTCCTTCTCCCTGACAGTTCAGTTCCTCTCAGACGTATTTAGCACTTGTACCATGCACGGCCTGGCCTGGAGATAAGAAAAGTGGACACAGCCTCCTCGTCCAGGAGCTCACAGTCTACTGTGGAGGCCAAATAGGAGAGCGATCATTACATTTCAAGACGGCCCATGGTACATTCTCTGCTAGTTCGGAATAAGACATTCCACGTTAAAAAGCCTGACAATACCAGTGTCGGTAAGGGGGTGGGTCAGGGGCACACTCCTAGTGGCTGGCAGGAAGGTGAATTAGAAAAGCCACTTGGGAGAGAACTTGTCAATTACAGGAAGTTGGCAATGCACCTTCCCTAGTATCCAGCAATCCCGCTTTCTAAGTTCTCATTCTAGAAGAAAGTTTCAAACTTGTTGACAAATACCCTCAATAAACATGCACCGTGTTCCAGAAGGCACATACCACACACCTGCCTCACACACACTTCCACCGAATGGTTACTGAGGATGTGTGATGCATGTTGATATTTTCTAATCAATTCTCAGTATTAAAAATGCTGATCTTCACCCACCAAACTAATTTCATGACTCATTAATACATCTCAACACATAGTTTGAACAATGCTGCCCTAGATATACTCCTTGTATGCACAGAGACCAGAATGTTTACTGCAACGTAGTTGTGACAGCAAAAACTTAGATAGGGCTTTAATGGTTGCCCACAAAATGGATAAACAAATTGTGATGTGGTCAGGAAGTGAACTATCACACGGCAGCTCCATGTATCAAAGGACACGCATGGGGCGATGCCATTTATGTAAAATGTAAAACCCCAGAGTGAGAGTGTGCACTGTCTAGGGACATGTCCATATGGCGCTGCATGAAATGACACCCGCCCAAACCAGGGCAGGGGGCAACTCTGAGTGGGGGGTGGGGGCAATACTGCTAGGGAGGAGTTCCTGAGGAACTTCAACTGAATCCTTCAGGTTTCATTCTTTAAAAATATATTAAAACAAATTTTGCAAAATATTAAGATTTGACAAAGCTGGAGGAAAGGTACAGGGCACTCACTATATTTTTGATATATTATTTTTATTTAACATTATTATTTGTTAAAATATTTCATAAAAATATTTAAAAGGCTCTGGTCCAGTAGCTCAGTTGGGTAAAGCATCATCCCGATTCACCAAAGTTGCTGATTTAATCCCCACTTGGGGCACATACAAGAATCAACCAATGAAGTCCCGGCCAGGACGGAGGCATAGTAGAAACCCTTTGCTTCCTCACACAACCAAAAGGTGGATAACAGCCAATCTAAAACAATAAACAGCCAAAAGTGCTAGAAAATCAAACTGCATGGAACTCCAACAACCAAGGAATTAAATAAAAAATTGACCAGAACAACCAGACTGGTAAGGCAGCGGACCACGTGGGTTGACTCAGAAGAACCTGCAGGGATGCGGCACCCAAACCGTGGGGGCGGGGTGGGGCCCAGTGCCGAGCTCCAAGGGCTGCGCAGGAGGGGCTGACCTAAGGGGAAAACTGAGACTCAGGGCTGACTGTGGGCTACAGCTGGGGTTGTTTCCGTGGGAGATACTCCTAGCCTCACACAGGAGTTGAAAAGTGAGCTAGAGACAAGCAGGTAGGCTGCACTGTTCCCTCTCCGGCTCCTCCCCCACAGGCAGTGCCAAACTGCAGCAAAGAGGGCTGCCCTGCCCTGGTGAACACCTAAGGCCCCGCCCCCTTACAACCTATCAGCTGCACCAAGGCAAAGAAATATGGCCCAAATGAAAGAACAGAGCAAAACCTCAGAAAGACAAGTAAGCCATGAGGAGATAGCCAACATATCTGATGGAGAACTTAAAGCCCTGGTAATCAAAATGCTCACAGATCTGACTGAGCTGGGTTGAAAAATGAAAAAAAATAAATGAAAGATACCCAAAGTGAAATAAAGCAAGATATTCAAAGAACCAACAGTGATAGGAAGGAAACCAGGACTCAAAGCAGTGATTTGGAACAAAAGGAAGAAATAAATATCCATCCAGAAGAAAAGGAAGAAACAAGAATCCAAAAAAATGAAGAGGAACTTAGGAACCTCTGGGACAACTTGAAATGTTCCAATATCCTAATTAAAGGGGTGCCAGAAGGAGAAGAACAACAGCAAGAAATTGAAAACTTATTTGAACAAATAATGAAGGAAAACTTCCCCAATCTGGCAAACGATATAGACTTTCAGGAAGTCCAGGAAGCTCAGAATCCCAAAGAAGTTGGATCCAAAGAGGAACACACCAAGGCACATCATCATTAAGTTACCCAAGATTAAAGACAAGGAGAGAATCCTAAAAGAAGCGAGGGGAAAGGAGACAGTTACCTACAAAGGAGTGCCCATTAGACAGACTAGCAGCTGATTTCTCAAAAGAGACCTTGTAGGCAAGAAGGGGCTGAAAAGAAGTATTTGAAGTCATGAAAGGCAAGGACTACATCCAAGATTACTCTATCCAGCAAAGCTTTCATTTAAAATGGAAGGACAGATAAAGTGCTTCTCAGATAAGCTCAAGTTAAAGGAGTTCACCGTCACCAAGCTATTATTATATGAAATGTTAAAGGGACTTACCTAAGAAAAAGAAGATACAAATATGAACAGAAAAATGACAACAAACTCACAACTACCAACAAATGAACCTAAAAGAAAAGAAAAACAACAAAAACAAAAACTAAGCAAACAACTAGAACAGGAACAGAATCAGAGAAATGGACATCACACAGAGGGATTACCGTGGCGAGGGGGAAGGGAGGAATAGTGGGGGAAAGGTACAGGGAGGAATAAGCATAATTAGTAGGCGTAAAATAGATGGGGAGAGATAAAAAATGGTATAGGAAACAGAGGACTCAAAGAACTTATATGTATAACCCATGTACATGAAGTAAGGGTGGAGGAATGCTGGAGGGTTGGTGGGGGGCAGGGTGGAGGGGGAATAAAGGGAGAAAAATTAGAAAAACTGTAATGGCATAATCAATAAAAATACTTTAAAAAAGAATCAACCAATGAATGCATCAATAAGTGGGACAACAAATTGATGTCTCTCTCTAAAACCATAAATAAAAAATTAAAAACATATTTATAAGATTGGAGCTCTGGTACTTCAGGGAAGAAGACTTTATTCTGACCGTGGGAAATAAAAGGGAGAAGTGTGGGGGGGACCACATCGCTGCAGATGGAGGCGGGGTCCAGGCTCTTGGTGGTTGCAAACAAAGAATTGAATGGACCACAAAGATAAGTGAAGCAAGTGAGAGAAATTTTCTGGCATCGTAATTGAGAAATCCTCTGAGAAACAGGAGACAGCCTAAAACCAGGAACTTTCACCAGAGCCAATACTGACTATCAAAATACCTTAAGAAAGAAGTGGAAAACCTGACAATCAGGAGCCACTAAGTTAGAGAGACCAAATCCTGAAATGGCCCCACACCTTCCTGCCGCTGAAGTGGTCAGGCAAAGAGGCAGGAAAAACCCAATCCAGTTAAAGAGGAATACCGTGATCTGTTGTACTTACAGTGTAACATAGCAAACCAAGGTGAGTAACCACTTGGCAGAAAGCACATCATTACAGTTAAGAACTGCATTTTATCAATTAAGAATTATGTGCAGAAATACAGTCATAAAGTTACATTAAAATATTTAATTCCAAAGTAAACACATATCTTACAACTTCCAAAGTCAAAATCATCCTGACTCACAAAATCCTCATTTCTTCCAGAAAACAAAGGGATAGTAGCTTCAGCCTTGGTTCTCTTGGCTTCGTCATCCCAAGATATGGGAGTGGGCCATCTCTGGCTGGTGAATGGCTCTCTCTATTGAATGGTCACAGGCTTTACAAGTTTTACCTAAGCTTCTACTCATGGGAGGGAAGGAAACCACAATGCTAATTATTATAATGAGGCAAAGGTGAAACAGAAGCTCTGGTGTGCAAGTGTGAAAATCAGGATGCTGACTGACAACAACTGCAGTGTCTCAGGACTTCCTCATTTCTATTCCATCTCCTGCCTCAGCATGAGCCCAGGGACAGCGGCAGCGCAGGAGTGGATGTGGTGTTGGGGAAATGAGAATGAACACACCCAGACCTTCTTAGCTGGGGATGCTGTGGTGACAGCTTTGTCCATGTCCCTTACATGTTGGTACCATACTCTCCCTGTTTAACATACGAGAAAACAAGCTGAGAACAGTCGCTGGAAAGTGACAGGTCTGGGACTCAAACCCAGACCTGTGAGAGTCAGAGCCTGTGCTCTTGAGCTGTTGATAGGGTAAACAGTGATATCAATGGAGCCATGTTAACATGGAGCTTGAGCTGCCATGCCAGAGGAACTGCCTTGCATGTATTATGTCTCAAAACTTCGGATGTTAAAACAAGGTAAAATAGCCCAGGCTGGTGTGGCTTAGTGGATTGAGTACCAGCCTGTGAACAAAAGGGTTGCCAGTTCAATTCCCAGTCAGGGCACATGTCTGGGTTGCAGGCCGCATCCACAGTGGGGCGTGTGTGAGAAGCAACCACCACACGATGATGTTTCTTTCCCTCTCTTTCACTCTCCCTTCCCTGATCTCTAAGAATAAATAAATAAAATCTTTAAACAAACAAACAAACAAACAAGGCAAAATAACCTATAGCCTGGGCCTAAACACCCTTGTTTCCCCAAAGAACAGTTTTGCGAAGATAAAAAGAAAGCAGATATGACTTCTGGACTGAAACTTAAAACCATTGTTTAGAATTAATGTCACCATGTTATCTTATCTGAACCAATAGAAATGCCTTCCTTCTATGGATGTAATTGTTCCCCTTTACTTCTCATAAATACCATTGTCCTTGTCTTCTAATTGGAACACTATTTGGGCTTCTGCATGAATCTGTGCATCTCGAATAGCTACTCTTACTGATCTCAAACCAATGCTTGTTGTCTCTCACTTTGAAAGGCCTTTTATTTTTAGGTTAACAACAGCATGGTTCCTCCTTGAGCAGCAACCTTCATATCTGCCGAGGGTGCAGGAGTAGGGAGGGTGGGGACCGATGGGGGCTGGAGTGCTGAGCTAAGGCGTGTAGACTTTACTCTGTGGGTGGTGAAGAGATACAGGAGGATTCCAAGCAAGGGAGCAGGAAGTGAACTCATTGGAGCTGCATCATCTGTCTCAAATATTTCTTCTAATCCACCAAACCTTTCATTAAATAAAATCTAACTTAGAACCCAGATACAGGGTCTGGCCCAAATAAAGCCCCCTTTTTTATTACAAAATCTTTTATAACAAAATCATAAGCATGTAATTCTGTAACATAACAGTATCACACTCAGGCACACCATATGACATTTTAGGCAAAATGTTCAAATTAAAACTATAAATTATTACACTCAAATTATTACCCTACCAATCACACTCAAGCAGGCCTTACTTCTGCGGGACCCTGCCTATAAATGAGCTTACAGTGAAGTCTATTTGGCGGAAGCAGGTGAACCAGGAGTGGCTCCTTTGGGCATGCAACATGGACGTCATTTTCCAGAAAGATACCTAGAAGCAGCGTGGTGGTGGGAGACAGGTGCTGATGTCCTGATGGGGACTCCTCAGTCAGATGGGAGTTGTGCTCCCTGCTCTGAGTCGTGGTTGGTGGAGGGACAGAGGTTCAGAGTGCTCCCAGGGGAGGGTGGAGGGAGAAGTGGTTGCATGTGCTTTCTTTAAAAAAAGATTTTATTTACTTGTTTTTAGAGGGAAGAGAAGGAAGGGAGGAGAGGAAGAGAAACATCAGTGTGTTGCCTCTTGCACACCCCCAACTGGGGGCCTGGCCTGCAGCCCAGGTATGTGCCCTGACGGGGAATAGAACCAGTGAAGTTTCGCTTTGTGGGATGACGCCCAACCCACTGAGCCACACCAGTCAGGGCATGTATATCTTTGGGTGAGATAGGCCTGACCTCTTCCTGGCTGAGAGATCTTGCTGGGTTCTAGAACCATCTTTTAAGAACTGGGAGAGGAAGGGCATGATTCCTGGATGTGGCTGGAGCAAGAAAGGCATGTGTCCTGAGTGCAGCCATTGGAGAGAGTGTTGCCAGAATGCCCCTCTTCCTTTTCACTGCCTGGGGAAAAGGAAAAGAAAATCGGGCTGGGGCTGGCAGCTTGATCACAGCCTGGTGCCCAGCAGAGGCCTGGCCCCAATATGTGCTTATGGAATGAATGCATATGTTTTTATTGCGGGGAAGTCAGTGGAGGCCTGACTTCTGAAAGCTAGTGAGCTTGTTCCAGGGGCTGGCTCTTCCCAGAGGGCTCCAGGAGTCGACAACTGCAGTTTAGTGCAGTGCCAGGTTGTGGAGAGGGGAATACACAGAAGGCTAGGACTCAGGGACTGGTCTTCACGTTCCAGTTGCCCTGAACTCGCTGCCCTGTGACCTTGAAGTTGGCGCTCCTTCTGTGGGCTTTGGTCGTTTCTTCTTGGCGGGGTGGGGTTTTCCAAACTGCAGTTTGCAACCCATTTGGTACATTTGAAGAAGCAATTTAGTGGGTCACAGTCGCTGTTAAAAAACAAAAAACACTGAACTAGAACAGAAAATATCAGAGTGTATCACAGGTCATAAGGGTAACTATTGTTTTGAGAAACTATTGTTTTGCTTATACACGGATGAAGGTATGGACTGGTCTGATGTTAAACTTCTTTGTTCCTGCGGATCCTGGAGAAAAGCTGTGAAACACCGAACTAGCAATCCTGGAGGTGTCCTTCCCGCCCCCACACCCAGGGACTCTTCTAGCCCTCCCCCTGAGTCAGCAGCCTTCTCTCTGCTCTTAGCCGCCTCAGCTCCCCCGGGTCTCTCTTCTTCCTTCAGTTTTGCAGTCCCCTCCTCCCTTTCTCCCAGGGACAAGCCTCCCCTTTCCCAGGAAGTCGGGTGAGGAGGGGGTGGTTCAAAAGGAAGTGTGATGGAATGCGAGTGGCAGTGGGCACTCCATGCCACGACTTCAATAAATGTACTAGGAAGCAAACACCCAAGCACCCGAGAACTGATCAGAAAGTAGGCGAGCTGGGGCTGTGAGTCTGAAGGTAGGACTTCATGAGAGAGTTTGGCGGCGACAGCGCGGCGGGTCACTTTTAGAGGCCAGCAGCGGCCTTGTCATTGTTGGCGAGGTGCGCTATTAACTAGCGAAGGTAGCTTTCTCCCCCGCCTCCTCCTTTTTTAAAGAAGACGGAAAGAGCCAAGAGTTTTGGAGCCAACTTCTCGGGAGGGAGCGGCTGAACTGATTCGGAAGTTGGATCTCTTTGTACACAGGAATGTGGAGAGAAAAAACAAAACCCACCCCATTGCTTCATTTCCCCTCCAAGCCCGAGCACTTTCTATTGTGCAATGAAAAGGCTGTTCACGTTGAGAAAAATGAATCCCGATTTGCGATGTGAAGGAATGAGAGCGCCTCTGGGCGCGAGACGGCACTCTGCTGGGTGCAAAGACGGCGAGGTGGCCGGGCGGAGGGGGGCGGCGGCCGCAGCCAGGGCGCTCTCCCGGGTCCTCCGGGGGCGGCTCGAGGGCGGACTGGCTGCCCTTTCCCCGGGCGCCCACACTGGCTCTCAGTGACCTGAGGACGGAAAAGTAGATGGTCCAGGGAACCAAGAGGGCGGGCTGCCCCGGCAAAGGCTGGGCCTCGAGAGGTGGCGGTTCCTCGAGTCTGTCTGGGGACTTTCTGGAGCTGATGATCATCCCGGAGACGCTGCTGGAAGCCAACACGCCTCGCAGTTTCGCCGATCCGAGGGGTGCAGGGCGCGGGAGGCCGGCCGGCGCACGTGGGTGTCGGGGGCGGGCCGCGGTGGGGGGGGGGTCCGGGGTGTGGTTTCCCCGCCTCCCGGGCGGGATTTGCATGTGTGTGTGTGTGGCGGCCTCAGACTTCCTGCTCCTTCTACGGCGCAGGTACGCGCCGGCCGGTCGGCGGGCGGGCGGGCAGTCGGCGGGCGCGCCAAGACCCGGCACCTCCTCACCCGGACGCCACCGCCGGCTCCCGGCCACGCCGCGCCGCCTTCCGCTCCGGTGTCCGCTAGCCGGCCCGGGCCGCGCGGAGCTCCCTGCTCCTAGGTGGGGACGCGCCGCTCCCCTCCCTGCTGGTCATCTCTGCCCTCCACGCAGAGCCTCGCCTCGCGCCCTTGGGCCCCTCGCACTGCTTCGGCTACCCCGAGGGCCGCAACCATGAGCGAGATGTCCAGCTTTCTCCACATAGGAGACATCGTCTCTCTGTACGCCGAGGGCTCTGTCAATGGCTTCATCAGCACTTTGGGGTGAGTTCGAGGGGGCACGGACGGGGAGGTGGCGCGGCTGGCCCTGGTGCCGGTTGCCTGCGTCCTGCCTCCGGCCTCCGACAAACCCCCTGGACGTCCCCAGCTTCAAGGAACAGGGGAACGACTCGCCTCCTGCTTTTAGAGAAAGGAAGTTAAATGTTTGCCCAGGTAGGAGTCAGTGCCCTGCCGGAGTTGGCAGGAGGCGCCATCCTGCGTGAAGCCTCCACCCACCCTCGAGCGCTCGCAGCTTCTCTGACAGGGCGGAGAAACTTCCTCTGCAGGTGGTCCTGGGGTGGGGGCTGGTGGGTGCCTGGGGCCTGAGTTGGGAAAAGGCATCCGGGCTGGACGTGACTGGCCCTGGGCGTAGGGCGGGACTGTGGGGGTGGGGGGCTCTGCCTGGAGCCCGTAATTCTCTACTTCGGGACCTATTGCACCTTTGAGAAATCGCACCTTTTCTTCGTAGCTCTCTCCTGCCCTGCCCCTTCAGTAGGAGTGTCTTCTCAGCCCTCCCCTTCCAGGCGTCGAGGCCGGCTGCCCCCCTCTCTCCGCCTCTCCCTGTCAATTTCCTGCGCGGCTCATCTGGCGCCCTGGGTCCCTGGTCCCAGGATCTCTGGAGCACTTTACAAATATTAATTAATCCTGACCGCCACCCCCCAGGGTCTGGGGTGGATAGGCAAGAAATCAATTCAAGCGCCCCGGAGAAGGTCAGGCCTGAAGCAGGCCAAGGGAGGGAGAAGAATTAGGCAGAGGGAAGGGGTCACTGCAGAGAGCGGTTGGGTGAGTCGGGGGTGGGGTGGGGTGGAGGAGTGTATTCTCCCCCTCTCCCGCCAGGCCCTAGGTCAGGGTCTGCTACCTTTGTTCCATTTTCAGTCAGGAGACCTGTGTTGTCGCATGCTCCCCACCACCCCCAGCTCCCCTTTAGGATAAACCCACTCTCCTTTGCTAACCCTGCTTCTCTGGACACCAGCTAGCTACCAGGTGCCTCCTCTCTCGGGGCTTTGGAGGACAGCCGTAGCACCTCAGCCCGCTGGCTCCCTGGGCCTGGCCTTGCTCACCCTGAGCTGGGGGGTGGGAGTCACCTGGCTACCTTGGTGTCTCCCGGGGTTGTTGGGAGTTTAGCTTCAGTCCAGTAGCAAAGGGAGTCAAACAGGACCGTGGGGTTGGAGGGCTGGCTCTGTTGGCAGGGAACTGACTAGGAGTTCCCGAAGATCCTGCTCTCCTTATCTCAGCACACTCCCGGACTCTCTCGGTCCCCTCCCCCTCTAGGTCTGACTTCTTTTGCTCAGTTCCCCTGAGAATGAGGATGGAGGCACACCTGGGCCTGTGCCTCCCAGCCCCCTGCAATGACCAGGCTGCCCCTCAGGTCAGCACTGCTGGTTGAGGCCAAGGCCTGTCCCTTGGTAGGCACACAGGAAACACCCCTGCTAGTGCTAAGAGAAGGGGAGAGGGTGGGGGCTGTGAGGGGCATGGGGCAGATGGAAGCCCTCATCCTAGTGTCTAAACAGCACTGGAGGCTTTGGGGGAATGCCCATCTTCCATCTTCTCTTTTGGTTTGGGCCTGGCTCAGGGCTGAGCACCCAGTGGGTGATTTTTTTTTTTTAATCCTGACTTGAGGATATGTCCATCGATTTTAGAGAGAGAGGAAAGAGGAAGGGGGTGGGGGGGGGAGAGAGAGAGATATGAGAGAGATATCAATTAGTTGCCTCCCATACATGTCCCAACAGGCATCAAACCAGAAACCTAGGTATATGTTCTGATTGGGAATCAAACCCACAACCTTTCGGTGTATGGGATGACATTCCAACCAACTGAGCCACCCGGGCAAGGGATACAGTGGGTGTTTTTAAATACCTGTGAGATCTAGCAGAATCATCTTCTGCCCTCCCTGCAGGTTTCTTCCCCTCACAAGGGATTCTCCGTTGCTTCCTAATAGTTCCCTCTTGCCTTGGTCCTTCCTGTCTAGGAGCCTGCTTTCTCCAGTCCACTTTGAGTGTGGGCAGGGCCTGGTAACATGCAAGAGTCCCTGTACTCCAGGGCGCAGGTACCCTCTGCAAATGCCTCCTATAGCTCCCAACTTTCTACTGATGGACGCCCACCCTCCCGGCCTGGCATTCCAGCACCAGCGTATGCTAGCACCAACCTAGTTTTCTGGCTTTATTCACCTACCCCTCAGGCCTTCCCAGAGGTGTACCACACTGCTCCCAGGACCTGGAACCTACCCCATGGTCTCTTTACCTTTGTTCTGTGTGGCCCCACCTTCAGCAAGTCTCCACCTGGGTAAATCTGACCCACCCTCTAAGATCTAGTGCAAAGTGGCCTCTTGAGAGATCCATCTCCTCTGCCCCAAACCAGTAGAATTATCCCTTTTTCCTCTGTGCTTTGCACTGCTTTGTACAAACTTCTCTCTGGTGTTAATTGTTTTATTTTGCAATTGGTTGGAGGTTTCTTTGTCTGGTCACCTAATGCTGGGCACTTTGCCAGGATTAACTGATAAATTACACCGTTTGTCCACTCAGCATGCCCACAGGCACTGTGCTGGGCACCGGGGACGCATGTCTGATGAGGGAGCTGTGTGTCTCACGTTCTTGGAACTTGGAGTCAATAAATGAATGTTCATAAGCACTGTAAGTCATTGCTACTCAGCCTACTCCTTGGTCAAGCTGCATCAGCATCACCTAGAAGCTTGTTAGAAAAACAATCTCAGACCTCTGCCTGTCCTGCTAAATCACAATCCGCATGCTGGTCACCAGGAGATTTGGTGCCTTACAGTGTGAGAAGCTCACTAAAGTGAGTCTGCTCCATCCTCACCAGGACCTTTCTGCCTCTGCCCTCCGCTCTGGCCCCCTTTTCCCTCCACTCTGCCTGTGGGAGTCCATGTCTGTGAACCCTGGAGGCCGATTTGACTGAGTTCCCAGGCCAGCCCACTGCTTGATGTCCAAGAGGTGCCCACGAAGGGCTAGATGAGATGAATTTTTTGGAGATGGGGTGGCCTTGGAGGGGAGAGGGGCTGGCTCCGCTGGGAGATGAGAAGGGGGGAAGTGTTAGAGGAGGTAGTCTGGGGCAGCCTTCAGACTGCAGCCAGACTCTGCAGGGTCAAGTGGAGGAAGCCAGTTAGATCTGCTTGGATAATTAGAGCTTCCAGTGAAAATTGTACATTAACTCTCAGGAGGGAGCATGGGAGGGGTCTGGGGAGTGGATGCTCCGTCAGGGCCTTGGCTGGGAGGGGAAAGCAGGCCCAGGCCTGTTCTGGGCAGGAGGGCATGGCCAGGGCCACTGTCTCCCTCCCCACCCCTGGTGTGGCAGCAGACACCAGGGCTGGAGAAGCTGACTGGGGCTGGTGAAGGTGAAGGATTTAACGTGGCTTCCGGTCAGTGGCTGCGGGGAACTGGCCCTGAGTGTGCAGTATGGGCCCCTTGGAGTCGTAACATCTGAAGGCCTTGAAGACCTCATTTGATTGCTCCGAGGTGTGGCCCGCAGACCACAGGGGAGTGCAGGTGAACTGTTCTTGAGGCTGAGCTCCCAACACTTGTCACAGTGCCTCTGTGTACCCACACCTGGGTGCTGGAGCACAATTTGGAGGCTCTCAGGGCTCCTGGACCTGTGTCACCAGGGCCAGATGATCACAGGGAGTAGGGTCATAAGGGTCCCCACTTGGGGCTCCCTGTCCACTTTGTAGCCTGTTCCACTTCCCCAGGAGGGTTGGCATTGGAGGTCAGGACCCAGAAAATGTGGAGGAGGCAGGGTTCTTTGGAAAAGACAATGGTGCCTGGAGAATGGGAGGCAGCTGGAAAAGGGGAAGACGGACTATGAGATGGGCTGACTGCATAAAAGCCATGGACATGGGTCTGCAGGAGCTGAGCAGGGCTGCAGAGGACAGGGCAGTGTGAACGCCTCATTCGTAGTCTTTTCAGGGCTCATTGACTCAGTGTGAGAAAACCTCAGCAAACGTGGAGGAAGCCCCAGGTTAGCAGGGTTGGGACCCTTGAGTCTGGAGCCCAAGGGCATGGCTCTCCTGCTTTTTCACTAGCTCTGGGTGATTTCGGTAAGGCTCTGCTTTCTCAGAGTGTGTTTCCTTCAGCCTGGATGTCCTCTGTGGTGCTTTGTTTGCATCTGAGAATCCCCTGGGGGTATTTCGAAAAAGTCCGGCTCCCAAGTCCCATTTCACACCAACTGTATTGCCACTTCCAGGGCTGGGGTGTGAGGGTTGGATTGTTAAAGTCTTCTCAGGTGGTTTTAATGCTTACCAGTGGCTGGGATCCCTAATCTGAGGCCCCCCTAGGCTACAGGCTGTGAGGAAGTCTACATGTTGGGTGTGCCTGCCTCTTGGTCCAAAGAATCCATCTCTTAGCCTTCGTCAGACTTCATTAAGTCATTCAGCAAACATGTATTGAGCACCTACTATGTGTTGGGGCACTGTTCTAGTCACCAGGGGATCGGTAGTAACCGTGCCAGAGTTTCAGCCTGTTCTAGTCTGCACAGTGGGGAGATGGTCCTTAAGAGCCCTTTGAACCTTCTGTCTCTGAGACCACGTAATTTCAATTGGGGGCACCGCCCTCCGCAGCAGACCGCATTCCTATGGGGCAGATGCCAGACCTGTCCTTGGCTTTCACGTAACGGTGATTTCACTGGAACGAGATGATTTACCCTGTCCTGTGTACTAAGGTGGGGGGACTTGGCCTCAGCCGGGCCAATCCATGCAACGAGTTTTTTGAAAATACCTATGTTTTCTGATTAAAATATAATATATGCTCCATGGAGTAAATCTGAAAAACTCAAAAATTATCTGTAATAATACCACTGCGTCTGATGTTCACATTCTGTATATGGACCCAGCCTTTTCCCCTACACAAATAAACAGTTACAAAATGATATGAAACGGCACATAGGTCTTCATACCTGTCTTTCTGGGGACACATTAAGGTGTGTTTTCCCAGCCAGCACACCATCGTTAGGGCTGCATGGCATCCCATGGTATGATGAATCTGAATTTATTTAAGTAACTTGAGTGTTGGGCATTCAGGTCTGAAGCCAGGAAAGTTGGCCTGTTACCACCAGAACCAATAAGCAGAGACAGGGATTCAGTCTCTGTGGGCGCTTTATTCAGATGGCCGGAGATCTGAGAAAACGGCGAGTTTGTTTGCTAACGGACCGTCTTAAATTCCATTTTAAACCAACCCTTTTTATAAGGAGAAGAAAAGTGTAGGAAAAGGGTTTGGAATTCAAGGGAAAAAAAGCATAGGTAAGGGACTTGGGATTCGGGAAAGAGGTTAATCAGATAAAAGCTGCAGCCCGGCAGTTTCCCTGACATCCCTTCAGCCATTGACTGGAGATTTTCTTCATCCATGTCCTGGGTGGTGGACTGGCTCGGACCCCACCTGGATCGCTGTGGTCCAGGTGACCTTGAAGATTGCTGGATCTTTGTGCTCCTGGAGCACGAAGGCCAATTGCCTGTGGTCTCCTGGAGTCAGGGTGGGCCGTGCCTGCAGTTCCTGAATCAACAGCTTTTCACATGCATTGACTACTAGGCTTATTAACTGTTAACTTAAACTAAAATTTCCCAATCTTGAGTACCCCATCAGGTTGTTTCTCAGTTTTTGCCATTACAGACAGTCAGCCCTGAACATCTCAGTCCAAACATGCCAGAACACTTGTCCAAGTGTTCTCTTGGGATAAATTCCTAGAAGTGGAATTCTGAGACTGAAGGGAAGGCACATCCCTTACCCCAGAGGCTGTCTCTGGTGGTAGGGTGTGGAAATGGGGGCTCTGTGCTCACGGGGTGTGACTGGGTTGGGGGTGTGACTCACTTCACCTCTCAAGTTTGAGAATCTTGTACTGGGGGTGTGGAGAGTAAGACCAGCCTCTGCCCTGGAGGTTGAGTGTGGTGGCTGTGGCGGGGAGGGGCCTTGCAGGACAGAATCAGGCCCGTTTCCACCATGGGGCTTTAGGGACCCAGGCCTTGTACGACTCCTCGGCCTAAGCAACACTGCTGTTGGCCTCTTGCTCACGCTGCCCTGCTCTGACTTCCTGAGCCCACATCCCCTCCTGGCTCAGTGCAGTTGGGCTGTGGGGTGGGTGGGCAAACGCCTGGGATTGGGGGTGGGATGAGGAGCCCACTTCTGGAGTTCCTGTGGTCCACCCCCAGGCCTGCTCTCCCTACTTCATCCCCTGTGGAGCTGGGGGCTCCTCCCAGGGACCAGGGCTGTGAGAGAGGTGGGAAGAAGGCCCCGTGGAAGGGGAGGAGAGCCGAGCCCAAATCTCCAGTAAGCTCATCACATGTGAGCCCTGAGCCCTGACACCCTGAAGGTGTCATGCTGGTCATGCCAGGAGTGGCAACGGTACCCAGCATTTTACCCACAGTGAGGACCCCCGCCGTAGTGAGGCTAGGTGAGCAGGGCCACACAGCAGGCGTCTTTAGAGTGAAGGCTTAGGGCCTTTACACCCAGGGCCGTGGGTGCAGAAATGAGGCTGGGCCTTGACACCGCAGTGAGCCCAGGGTGTGGGCTGGGCTGGGTAAGGACACTGCAGAGCGGTGTCCGCTTGGGCAGACAGGCCAGAGCAACTTCTTGCAGGGGACTGAGTGGGGGAGTAGAATGATTACAGTGGGCTGTGAAGGTGTGTAAGGTATTTTTTTGGCTGGCAGGTGGGCAGAGCCGGGAGAGGCAGGGATCACAAATCTCAGCCTGGGGCAGCTGCAGGTGCTCTGGGTGACACCTGTGCACGTTTGGTTTGCAAATCACTGCCAGCCAGCCAGCCATCGCCCCTCACTTCAGCCTGAGGGAGAGCCTTCTCCTCCGGGAGGCGGGTCTACAAATGGGTGATACAGGTCACCGGAAGGAGAGTTAAGTCTGGGTCGCAAGGGATGCTGCTGCTGGCAATGGGCAGAACTCACAGAGCTTTTACAGTTGGTGGCTTGGGCCTTCACTGTCACTTTGGCTCCTCACCACCAGCCTTGAGGCATGAATATAATTCAAGAAAAGGAGTGAGGACAATCTATTTTTTAAATGATTTTAATTTATTTTTAGAGAGAGGGAAAGGGAAGGAGAAAGAGAGGGAGAGAAACATTGGTCAGTTGCCTCAGTTGCCTCTCGGCTGTGAGCCCTGGCCCGCAACCCAGGCATGTGCCCTGCTGGGGGGTTGAACCCAGTTCTCAGGCCGGTGCTCAGTTCACTGCAATATTCTTTGAGCCAGAGGATAGAAAGGACAATTTAGAATCCCTGTATACCCACATCTTAGACTTAAAAATAAAAATTGTCTATAATTTGGCATGTTTGCTGCATCTCTTTTTTGCTGAAGTATTTTATGGTAAATCACATACATTGCATGTTTTCACCTCTAAATACTTCACTGTACATCTCTAAGAAATGAGGATATAATCCCACTTCGTTTTTTTATTGTTGTTCGTTCCTATTTATGTTGTCCCAGCAATCCATAACTCCCTAACAACACCCGTGTGCAGTCCATGGGCGGATGTGCCCCCTCGTCCTCTGTCTTTGACCTCTGGTTCCTTTAATTCTGGGTCCGGTCAAGGTCTACGTGTTACGTTTAACTCTTATGCCTCTTAAATCTCCTTTCATCTAAAACAGTGTACTGACCCTCACCTCTTTTTTTTTTTAATCATCACCTGAGGACATGTTTGTTGACTTTAGAGAGAGAGAAAGGGAGAGAGAGAGAGAGAAAGATCGATGTGAGAGAAAAAAAAAAATCAATCGGTTGCTATCTGAACACGCCAACTGATGGAACGTGGTAACCTAGTGACCTGATCAGGATCGAACCCGCAACCTTTTGGTGGATGGGGACAACGTTCCAACCAATTGAGCCACCCGACCAGGGCCCCACCTCTTTTTTCCCCTACCAAGATACCGACTTCCTGAGACAGGCTGGTTGTGCTGTAGACTGTCTCACATTCTGGATTTGTCCGGGCTGCTTTGCTGCCTGTCGCAGAGAGCTCTGTGGAGGTCTGGAGCTGGACGGGGCACGCCCCAGTCTACCGGGACTAGCTGAATCCGGTTCCTGCTAGTGGAGAGCAGGAGACAGAAAGGCCCTGGCCCAGAGGCTATTGTGTGAGGGGGCAGAGTCGGGGGGCTGGCTGGATGGCTACTTGCTGCACCTCTTCTCTGTCTCAGCTTTCCCTCTTGTCTCTGCAGCTCCCTGTCCCTCTTCTCCTTGGCCTAACAGATACGTGTTTCCACGCTCCCAGCAGCCCTGTTGAGACCCCAGAACTTGCCAGAGCCCACTCAGTCCTGAGAGTCAGAAATCTGGCCTCAAGCGGAGGCAGCACCCTGAAGACTTGCCAGGGAACTTTATTTCTATTGGGCAAACTTTAGTCATTTGTGCTACCTCCGTTCCTCACTGGCAAGACTCTTGGGGTTCTCTGAGTGGGTGGCTTTCTGTCCTTTCTAGGCTTAAGCGTTTTGAAGGGCTGAGGCATGCTTGTGTTGAAGTTGCACATACAGTCAGGCCCCTCAGGTGGCACAGGGCGGATCCTCGGTAAAGCAGGATAGTAGTGGTTAAGTAAATGGATGTTTGTGCAGGGCTGTAGACGTCAGTTTCTTTTCTCTGATGAGCCAGGGACCGCAGCCAGTGAACCTGGGCTCCTGACCCAACATTCCTCCCCACTCCCACCTATGGGTGTGACTTTGGGTATCCGGAGAAGGGGCTTCTAAGACGCCCCATCCACCACCAGCCAATCCCAGTATTCTGGCAGTGCCTGCAGAGGGAGTGGCCTTCCTTGGCTCTGGCCTAGACCTATGGGGTGGTGGCCAGTGCCCTGGACTGACAGTCAAGAGACCTGGGGTCTGGAGCTGGCTGTTCCCTTCACTTGCCGTGTGACCTGCACTACTCAGTGCCCTTCCATGCCTGAGCTGGATTGGAGAGGGGCTGTCTAGGGTCCCTTGGGCCTTTGCCCAGTCTGTAATTCCTCCTCCAGTGGTTGTTTGGTCAGGGCTTGGCAGGCAGGGCTTTGATTCAGGCCTCTGGGACAACCCCCCACCCCACTCCTAGCTATTCCTTCCTCCTCCTTATCTAATCTTTCCAGTTAGCACTGACCCACCCCACTGCCTTTTCCATGGCTCCTACCTGATCTCAAAGTCCACCCTGGGCAGAATGGGGCCACCTAGGTCCCTGCATACATCTACCTTCCTCTCGCCCCATGCGCGTTCTGGGGACGGTGCCCTCCTTCATGCTTTTGTAGAACAGAATTGTCAACCAGCTCCTCTGAGGGTCCTGCAAGGGGTGGGGGCAGTGCAAAGGTGTGGGATGTGGCTCCGGTCTTCAGGGCACTGACTTGGTGGGTAAGAGCTTCTTGAGTGTAGGGACCACACCCAGTGCATAATCTGCTCCCAGTGAGGTTTTAATGAATGGATGGGGGCCTGAGTTGTATATGTGGCCTGGGGGCCCTCTTCTCTGTGAACCTCACACTGGATGGTGGTAAGAATGGTAAGAATGCCATGAGGTATTAGATGTAAAAATGACTTCTAAATTAGAACGTGTTCTGCACTTGGAGGAACAGTTTTTCTAACGTGATTGAGGCTGGGGTGCCACCTGCCTGTCTTTAGATGAGGGGCAATACCTGTGGTAGGAATGGGCCAGGATCTCTGCAGGAACTTTAAGTGCAGCCTTGAAACTGGCCAGACTGGACCGGGCTTCTGCGGGCAGGTGGGACAATTTGATCAGTGGGCTGGCGGAGGGTGGGAGTAGGCCCTTCCCAGGACTTTCAGTGCAGCGCTCCGGAGTGGGATGATGGAGGGACGGGGTCTCTTCCCCCTAGAGAGCTCGTCTCTGATCACAGCGCCAAGTGCGTACGGGAAGCCCGACACCTGTGACGAACTGGTTTAATAAACACAAATGCCCCTGTGAAATCGGGTGCCACCAGAATGGGGAGTGGCCCCTCAAGGCGGCCCTCCGTAGCCAGCCGAGGGCGGGAGGGAAGGAAAGCGCGAGCGCAGATGGGCGCGTCGCCCGCCTGGGCGCGCGCCGGGCGGAGGCCCAGCGTCCCGGCTGCAACTTGCAGTCAGAGGCAGGCTGTCTGGCGGCGAGTTTCGCTCGGTTGTGGGGGGCTGGGGCGAGGGCTGGACCCGGAGGCCTCCGTGCGCGCTAGTGTGTGTTAGGGGGCGGGGCCTGGTGGAGACCTCGTGCACAGCGACTCCCACGAAGCTGCTCCCTGCATCTGGGTTCGCCTTGCACTCTGAATCAGCTCTTCTTCAAAAACGTACCCGTCTGGTGTCCCCGGCACGGGCCTCCGGCCACACTCAGGGCTCTCTGCAGCCCATCTGATAAGGACTTTCCTGCTTACTAGTTAAATGGCTTCACGCGACACCCTTCTGGCCCACTCCACCCCCTCCACCGCGCACCGCCCAATAGCACCTTCATAGGAAGCCTCAGCCCTAGTGAGGAATGGAGGGGAGGAGGCCCTGCTGGGGTGCTTGGGGACTTTTGGGACTTTCTCAACCTGTTGCAGACGGTGGCCTTTTTTGCCTGCAGGCTAGGTTGGGGGCTGCCCTAAGTACCAAATGAAAAATGAAAAGATGAGGAGTGCAAGTGCAAGGTGCCACTCTTAGAGGTTCCCAGGAAGGGGTGCAGAGCAGTAGCCCAGAGTTCCCAGGCCATGTTGATTCTGTGAGTCTGGGACCCACACAGCGAAGGAGTGAAGGCGGGAGTGTGGAATGTCAGAGCTGGGAGGAACCTCTGAAAGTCCCACCTGCTGACCTTGTTTTCCTGATGCCTTAGGGAGCCCCCACATGGCTTGCTTCTCCGCTTGGTCCCTCTTACAGACCATTTCTGTGCAGGTTTGGGATGTTCCCAACCTTGTTTGAGATTCTCCTCCTGCCCAGTCCCTCCCCTTCTCTAAATGGCTTCGGCGTGCACTCCCAAAATGCGTTCTAGACCCCTGGGCTCTGGGGAGGGGCTGAGTTGGAGACATCAAGGCTTCAGAAGCTGTGCCAGAGTGGGTGGGGACAGATGTACACCCACATAATGGCCAGGTGGATTTGTGCCAGGGAGATTACAAAAAGCAAGCCGAGCATCTGAATTTGTATGTCTTTTTTCAGGGCATATGTGAGCCAGACAGGGAGCTCCCAGGGGAGGAGAGGGGTCCATGGTGAGGATGGGGTTCTCTGACAGGGAGTCTCTGGGAGGGACCTCCACAAGGCTTGTGCACTGGTCAAGATGGGGGCTGTGGGGTGCTGCCCCAGCCTCTCCATTCTTCCCTGGGGCTACTCAGCACCCCTGGCAGTGCCAGGTCCCAGGCCCTGGCCAATGCTCTTTCCCCTCCCCCACCAAAATTTATCTTCCTAGGTCCCCTCCCCTCAGGGCTTTGCTAAGAGACAACCAGCTAATCTGATTCACTAATGTCTTAACAAGAAATTCTATGAATTATTCAAGGCTCTGCACAGTTCCTGCCTGTTCGTTTATACCTTCGCTGATTGGCCAGGCTCTGACCTCCTCCTTCTCCGAATTCCCACGAAGTCCACAGCTGGTCCCACCAGTTGGCACCTATGCATTATTCCTTCTATCATTAACTTTTCTGAGTGTGTGACTTGTCTTCCTAATAAGATTTAAACTCCCTGAGTCAAGGACCTTATCTTTTTGCTTTTTATGTACTTCCCTCAGCAGCTAATAAAATAAATTAATTCACTCTGTGTGTACTTCATGTGTACCTGGTCCCTGCCAGGCAGTGGTCTAGATGCTGGGGTATGGAAAGGAGCAAAATGGGCACATCCTTGTCCTCATGTACGTTCCACCCTCATGTGTGAGGCTGGGGTGACAGTAACCAAAATAAGTAAGTACGGCATATAGCAGGTCCATGGTGATGAATGCTGTGGAGTACAGTGAGGCAGGGAGGTGGATGAGGAACATAGAAAAGAGCCATTTACAATTTTAAAAAGGAGGGGGAGGGAGGGCATGCAGGGCCATTTGAGCCAAGCTGTGAAGGACGTGAGGGACGGAGCCAGCAGGTTACCTGGGGGCAGTGGGTTTCAGGCAGAGGGAAGAGGCAGTGCCAGATGTCCGGGAAAGTTTGAAGGGCCTGGAGGAGGGCTGTGGCCTGAGCAGGGAGGGCAAATGGGAAGCAGGAGGGGATGAAGTCAGAGAGGTGGGAGGGGTCTTTCAGGCCATTGTGAATTCTCGGCTTTACTCTGAGATGATTGGGTCTAGAGTTCTGAACAGAGGACTGCCCTGATTTTGACCTACATTTTTAAAAAATATATATTTTATTGATTATGTTATTACAGTTGTCCCATTTCCCCCCTCCACTCCCCTCCACCCTGCACACCCTCTCCCGCCCACATTCCCCTCCTTTAGTTCATGTCCATGTGTCATACTTACAAGTTCTTTAGCTTCTACATTTCCCATGCTATTCTTACCTTCCCCCTGTGTATTTTCTACCTACCATCTATGCTACTTATTCTCTGTACTTTTCCCCCCTCTCTCCTCCTCCCACTCCCCTGTTGCTAACCCTCCATGTGATCTCCATTTCTGTGGTTCTGTTCCTGTTCTAGTTGTTTGCTTAGTTTCCTTTGGTTTTGTTTTAGGTGTGGTTGTTCATAATTGTGAGTTTGCTGTCATTTTACTATACATGTTTTTTATCCTCTTTTTTTTAGATAAGTCCCTTTAACATTTCATATAATAAGGGCTTGGTGATGATGAAGTCCTTTAACTTGACCTTATCTGAGAAGCACTTTATCTGCCCTTCCATTCTAAATGAAAGCTTTGCTGGATAGAGCAATCTTGGATGCAGGTCCTTGCCTTTCATGACTTGGAATACTTCTTTCCAGCCCCTTCTTGCCTGCAAGGTCTCTTTTGAGAAATCAGCTGACAGTCTGATGGGAACTCCTTTGTAGGTAACTGTCTCCTTTTCTCTTGCTGCTTCTAGGATTTTCTCCTTCATTTTAATCTTGGCTATTGTAATTATGATGTGCCTTGGTGTGTTCCTCCTTGGGTCCAACTTCTTTGGGACTCTCTGAGCTTCCTGGACTTCCTGGAAGTCTATTTCCTTTGCCAGATGGGGGAAATTCTCCTTTATTATTTGTTCAAATAACTTTTCCATTTGTTGCTCTTCCTCTTCTCCTTCTAGTACCCCTATAATTTGGATTTTGGAACGTTTCGAGATGTCCTGGAGGTTCCTAAGCCTGTCCTCATTTTTTTGAATTCTTGTTTCTTCATTCTGTTCTGGTTGGTTGTTTCTTTCTTCCTTCTGGTCCACTCCAGGGATTTGAGTCCCAGTTTGCTTCCCATCACTGTTGGTTCCCTGTGCATTTTCCTTTATTTCACTTAGCATAGCCTTCATTTTTTCACCTAACTTGCTACCAAATTCAACCAATTCTGTGAGCATCCTGATCAGCAGTGCTTTGAACTGTGCATCTGATAGGTTGGCTATCTCTTCATCGCTTAGTTGTATTTTTTCTGGAGCTTTGACCTGTTCTTTCATTTGGCCTCTTTTTTTTGTCTTGTTACACCTGTTACATATAATGGGTGGATCCTTAGGTGTTCACTAGGGCGGGGCAACCCACGTTGCTGGGTTGTGATGCTGTATGTGGGGGAGGGGTCTGAGAGGGGACAATGGTGCTTGCTCAGCTCTCTGCTGGATTTCAGTCTCTTCTGCCACTTCCCCCAAGCAAACTGGGCCCTTCTGGCACTGATTCCCAGGTGGGTGGGCTTGTGTACATTCTAGGACCCCATGGGTCTCTCCAGCGAACTCTCCTGTAGGGCTGGGAGTCTCTCCTGGCACCTCATCCCCCACAGGTGTTTTCAGTTGGTGTTTTGAGGCTTTATTTCCCCCACGCTGGAGCCCTGGGTTACAAGGTCTGTCTTGCTCCCCAGTTTCGCTAGGTTTATCGGTCTGGATGAGTGTGTCTATTTTAACTCCTTGGTTGTCGGACTTCGATACAGTTCAATTTTCTGTCAGTACTGGTTTTTTCGTTTCTAAATTTTTGTTGTCCTTATTTTGGTTGTGTGAGGAGGCACAGTGTGTCTTCCTATGCCTCCATCTTGGCCGGAAGTCCTTCCTTGACCTACCTTTTAAAGGGATCCCTCTGCAGCTGGGTGGGGAACAGGCTGGCGGGGGTCGGGGGGAGAGGTGAGAGGATGCAGCAGGAGACCAAGGAAGAGGCAGTTACAGAAATCCAGGTGAGGGCTGGTGGGGGCCTGGCTGTGGTGGTGGTGACAGTGATAAGAGGTCAGGTTATGCACATATCTTGCAGAACCCACAGGGCTTCCTGACAGTGGGTGCGGGTGGAAGATAGGAGCCAAGGACTGGCCCTCGGTTCTTGGCCCAAGTGAGGAAGGAAGGACGGGCCGGGATGGGGAGGACTTCAAGAGGAGCACGTTTAGGTGGAAGACCAGGGGCTCAGTGTGGAACTACCTAGTTTGCGATGCCCGTGGATGTCCAAGTGGAGACTCAAAGTAGGCAGTGAGATTTCCAAGTCTGAACTTGGGGGAAGAGGAACGGGTGGGGGCGGGGGGGTTGTGGGGAGTCATCAGTGAGTGTGAGTGGTGCCTGGAACCCATAAGTGTGGCTGAAATGACCAAGGGTGTAAGTTCGGATGGAGAAGGGGCGAGAGCCAAGGGCTGAGCCCATGCTGGAGGCTGGGGACAGGGAGGGACACCTAGAGTGTCCTTCCAGCGCAAGCCGCCCTCTCACTGTGACTTCCCCACACAGTACCCAGGTCCCACACAGTATCCAGAAAAATAAACATGATTTGTAGTACCTGGTCCTAAAGTACACAGAGGTTATACTATGCCCATTCTGCATATTCAACGTTCAAACCCGGTTTCCTCCTCTGTGAAATGGGGCAAGTCTTGTGGGGAAGTTGTTGAAAATTCAGAGGTACCAGTTGTGAGGTGCTGAGATAGAGCTGGCCTTTGAAATGGTGGGTTATCATCATTACTTTATTCTCGAGGCTGGGGTGGCATTGAAGACTTTTAAATGTAGAAGCGAATGGATGAATGGGTGTGTGGGTGGGTGTCCTCCAGAGAGTCGGGATTGACCCCAGCCATGGCTGTAAGCGGGTAAAGGAGAGGGTGTGAAACGGGGCCTGACTGAGGTTGGGAAGGTGCGAGATGTGTTGTCCTGTCTTTGAGACCCAAAGGCTTGTCCCCCTAGTGTGGTGTCTCATCTGTCCATCTGCCTCTGGTCTCTCTCTGCCTGTTTCTTGTCTTTATCTTTTTCTCTCTTTTTTCCTTTTCCTTCTCTCTCTGTCTCTCCCTCCCTTGTTCTCTTTCTCTTTCTGATTTTGTCTTCATCTCTCTTGGTTCCTTTCTCTCTCCCTCCTGCATCGCCCACTGCCCTTTCAGATCTGGAAACCAGGGTGTCTAGGTTATGGCAAGAGTTGCACCCCAGAGTGTGACAGCCTGGACTGGCAGCAGACCTCACAGAACAGCTCTAGCTCCAGCGGGGGTGGAGGGGCTGCATGAGTCTCTGTGCTTTTTCCTGGGGGCTCTCCCACCCCCGCTCCAAGAGATCTTGCCTTTTCACCAGGGAAGAGAATGACTTGCTGGTGAGGGGTTGTCTGTGATGGAGAGGTTTCTTTGGAGGCCTCCCTGGTGCCCTGGAATCCCCTGCACTGAGGGAGGGATGCTGTGGGGAGATGGGCTTCTTTTCTCCCATTGACCCAGCTGCCTTGTCCCCCAGGCTGGTGGATGACCGCTGTGTGGTGGAGCCTGCGGCTGGGGACCTGGACAACCCTCCCAAGAAGTTTCGAGGTAAGACCTCCACCCCTGCTGCAAACTTGCCTCCCAGGCTGCCGAGTCAGGGACCCGGGACTGAGTCATTCAGCCCCGTTCAGCCCCTACTGCCGGTCAGAGGAGGCTGCCTGAGGCCTCCCGCTGCTGTCTGAGGAGCCCCAGGGCCTGTACTGCTGCCCTCTCCGCCTTGCCACTTCTTCTCTTTCCAGGGCCACGCCCGCTTCTCAGAGCACACCCACTCCTGGTGAGGTCTGCCCCTCCACCTCCAGCTCCCTACCAGCCACAGGGCTTTCTTTGTCTGCTTGGCTGGGTGTTTTCTGAGGGAAAAGGGGAGGGAGAGTGAATTTCCCCAGGCATTAGGAGGCCCAGGGCGAGAGCCCTTCTCTGTGCTGAGTCTCCACATCTCATTGGACCTGATAGTCCCAGGTCCCTTCTCCTGACCCTGGCTATGTCCTCAGCCCCCTGTGGTGTGGATGACTCCTGCCCCAGGGAGCTTGTGGAGCCCAGACCCTGCCCTGCTGAGTGACCCTGGGCACTGCCTTCCCTCTAGGCCTTTGTGCGCTTGGTGGTTGGTGGGCTCCTGAGCTCCGCCCCGAAGGCCCTAGGGCCCTTGTGAGGATAAAAAGATATCCTGCTGTCACTGTGCCCAGCCAGGGTAAGGTGTTCTTGTGAGTATCTGTGAGGCGGAGACAGCCAGACAGATGCATCCTGGGCATGAAGGGCAGGGTGGGAGCAGGTAGGAACATGCCAGGCCACGGCCGCCTCATCTGCCCATGTGGCTGCTCCTCTGGGGAGAGATTAGCTGCAATTGTCCTGGGGAGGGATGCTGGGGCGGGGCATGCAGGATTCAGGGTAATCCTGTGGCATCCTTGGCTGTCTGCCTTGGGCCTTGCCCGTCCACTGAGGTGCAGAGAAGATTGGGAGGGGGTTCCTTCCAACCTGCAGAGAGTTCCCATATCTTCCCTTCAGCTCCTGCTTCCAACGTGGGCCTGTGAGTGGGAGCTCTTTGCTTGGGGGGGTCTTTCTTAGGGGACATGCCTGGATATGTAGGAACTGCCTGTGGCACTGGACTTTTCTCACCACCATAAACCCCTCTGCCTGCGTCCTCTCCTCTCATCCTCTCCCCCTCATTGCTCTTATTTCTTCCAGTCACACCAGCCTCTGCTGTTCCTCACGTGTACCAGCCATGCCCCCACCTCTGCACCTTTGCACCTGCTGTTCCCTCTGCCTGCAAGGTTCTTACCCAAATACCCACGTGGCTCATGCCCTCCGCAGCGTCAGGTCTCATATCCTCAGTGGGGCATTCTCTGACCACTCAGTATAAAATTGGTCCTCCTTCCCAATCTCCCTTCTCTGCTTTTTTTTCTCCATAGCATGAATCTGACATACTCCATGTATTTTAATGATTTGTTTGTTTATCATCCGTCTCCTCCACTAGAATGTCAGCTCCACCAGGGCAGGGATTTCTGTCTGTTTTATTCACTGTTTTATTTGCAGTGTCTGCCACGTAGTGAGTGCCCAGTGCACATGTGAGGAATAACATCATGTCCTAGCCCCCCCTCCGGCTGCTGCCTCTGCCTGTGCCACCTCTCTCAGGCCTGGCTGCTCTGGGTCCTGTAGACATGACCCACCAGAGTCCCTGGTTGAGCCCAAACATAAAGGCACTGGGCCCAAGCTCGGCGGGCTAAGGGGTACTGGTGAAAGCCTGTGGCTTGAGGCGTGGCTCTGACCACACTGCCCCTGGGTCCTGAAGGTTATGAGTGGATAGAGCAGGGGCTCGGGGGTCTCCTGCAGCCAGAATCAGGAGGGCTTTGAAGCTGCTGCTGGAGGGGGCAGATGCCCTCTCCAGCTGAGGGCCTTAGGTAAATCTGGGGAAGAACTTAGTAAGGGAGAGAGTGGTGAGGGCCCTGAGGGTGAACTCCCCCCAGGTCAGAGACGGACTGGAGCTGAGAGGAGAATGTGTGTGCAGTCAGCTTTGTGGTGTGACAGCTGGTGACAGAAGTTGATGTGGCACAGGAGGATTTCTCCTTCGGTTTCAGTGGATAGAGGTTGGGGCCAGTTTCTGATGACGAAAATGCCACTTAGCAGGAGAAATGCTTCTTTGACTCCCTGCCCTTCTCCTATCACTCCTTCCTGCTCCTGCCTTTCTCTTCCTCTCTCTTTTCCCAAAGTCTGTGAGCAGGGCCCTTCCTACGGTCCAGAAGCGGCACCAATGCATTGGGCCCAGCCAGCTCCCTGACTCAGCCTCCCGCCTCCTCCTGCATCCCAGCTCCAGACCCTGGCCTGTGGTGCTGGAGGGAAGCAGGCAGAGGTCCCTCCTGGCTGGTGGGTCCAAGTTGGAGCATTAGAACTTGGGATGAGAGATGGAATCCAGCCTCTTCAGTTTTGACACTGAAGCCCAGAGAAGAGAAAGGTGGAGAGACAAAAGCTGCTCTCTTTGTCCCCTGACTCCTGGGGCCCTGGGGATGTCCCAGCAAGGACGTGGGGCAGTGGCAGGCATTTAAGAAGTTGGCTAGAGGTGGTCAGGAACGCCTGTGTCGCAAGGCCACCCTGGGGTGGCCTGGCCATTGCTGGGACTGTGGGCTGTCCCTCTTCCCCCAGTGCCCTCTAGCAGTTCCAGGCTGACTCTCCTTCTCCTGCTGAGGGAAGCCCCCACCCAGCCTCCATCTGCCCCTAATTGGCGCCTTGTTTGTGGTTTCAGCGCTAGCCGTCTTTCAAGGCTGTCCCAAGCCCCAGCACGTTCTGGGAATTCTTTCCAGAGCCTGCAGAGCCCCGGGAGGCCCAGGCTGCTGGTGTCCCAGTGTGCAGAGCACCTGAATCCAGCTCAGGCTCCTGGACCTCTGGTTTGCTGCCGGGGTCTTGGGGTTGTGGCTGCTCTGAATTGTGCACTGCTGGCTGGCCCAGGGTCTGGGTATGTTCCTCCCATGAGCCCTTTCTTTTTGTCCGACTCCAGGCTGGGGCCTCAGGTGACCCACACCTCCCTCTCTACCTAGGGGAAGTCCGAGCTCACAGCCTCAGCTACAACAAGACCAGAAAAATGTGCAGGGGTCACTTGCCCTCCTAGACTGGTGGGGGCGAGTGCTGGGGAGGGGTTGATGAGGTGGCCTCCCTGTGCAGGGGTTCCCCCTACCCCACCGCATCCTTATGCCTCTGCTCTACCTGTCCACCTCCCAAGCCCGGTTTATTGGTATTTGCATTATTATTTATTAAGACATCAACTCGACACAAAAGAGAAAAATAACACACACCTATGTACCCACCATTGTGCTCTGTCAAATCCTTTTAACCATGTTTATTTCAGATCTTTGCACCTTTAAAAATATAACCATCTTGCCAATGGCCTAAACCTTCTGTGTCATCCCCCTGACCCTCTCCCTGCCCTCCCTCTCTGCAGGCAAACCCTCTCAGACGCTGGTGCGTCACTCAGCGGCCTGTTTTCTGCTTTTGCTGATAATACATAGGGCTGTGTCCTAGACTGTTATGGGGACTGCTTTCTGCTTTTACACCGCTGAATGATAAAGGTAGCCATCTGTCCAGTCTTTCCGCACTTTTCATCTTGTACTCTTTTTGAGGTTTATCTGTGTTGAGGATTGTGGTTCTAGTTTATCTGTTTAATTGTTATGTAATAATATTCCACTGATGAGCAAACTACAATCCATTTATCGGTTCTCCTACTGATGGCCACTCAGCTCATTTCCAGTTTTGGTCATTGTCCACTCTGCTGCGGCGATCGAGCGTCCGAGCACGTTGTGTGCATCTTCTCGGGCTCACGCGTCTGCGGGTGGGGGGTCCTGGGTGGGAGGAACGGCCCTGCTGCCTTCCATGTGGGCTGTGTCCACTCACCCCTCACCCTGCCCGCCGCCTCCCTCACCCCGAAGCCTGACAGCTAAGCGGCTTTGGCCGCTTGCTCCACCTCCACTCGCTCACTCGCCTTTGTCCCGCTTGTGCTTCCTCCAGCTCTCTGGGTGTGAAGCGCCATCTGACTGTGGTTTTAATTTCTATTCCTCTAACTACTAGTGAGATGGAGCATCTTTTCATATGTTTATTGGCCACTTAAAATTTGTTCTTCATCTTTTTTCCATTAAAATTTTTTAAAATTTTTATTTTTAGAGAGAGGGGAAGGAAGGGAGAAAGAGAGGAAGAGAAACATTGATGTGAGAGACAAACATCCATCAGTTGCCTCAACTGGCAACCCAGGCTTGTGCCCTGACCAGGAACTGAACCAGCAACCTTTTGCTTTTTGGCATGATGCCCAAGCAACTGAGCCATGCCAGTCAGGGCTTCCCCCCACCCTCTTTTATGAAAGTAACACAAAGACCAGTTCTGGGATGGAGATGGAAGCAATGGTGCCCCACCCCAGCCTCACTCGCCTCCCTCCTGTCATGTCCTGGGACAACCGTGTCAGAAAATCTGGCTAGGCAATTTATTCATACAGTTAAAACCTCAAAACATCATGCAAATATAGGTAAAGAGTCTGCCCCCCTCCCTATTGTCCCTTTAGGTAACCACTTCCCTTGGTTCCTCCTGTGTCCCCCAGTGGTCCTCTATGCAAATACAAATGTGTAGTCAGATGGTCCCTCTCTCCTTACACAGAGGTAGCATTCTGTGTGCACTGTTCTATTCTCTGCTGTTTTTACTTTATGAACTATGCATGTGTTCTATTGGAGAGATTTCTATATTTGCATATAAAAATCTTGAACTCTTCCTCTTTTTTTTTTTTTTTTTTTTACAAATTTATTGCCTTGTGGTAGGTCAGAAGTTCGACACAGGTCTCACTGGGCTTAATGCATGGTCCTCACAGGACTGCATGTCTGTATTTTTTTTAACCCTCACCTGGGGATGTATTTACTGATTTTAGAGAGAGAGGAGGGGAGAGAGAGAAAGAAACATTGATCGGTTGCCTCCCGTACATGCCCTGACTGGGAATTGAACCCACAACCTAGGTATGTGCCCTGACCGGGGATTGAACCCACAACCACCTGAGCCACCCGGCCAGAGCTCTTCCTCTTTTTTTTCCTTTAAGAACTCATTTTTGTTCCACATCTTGGAAAAATTGAAACTAGTATTCCTATCGATTATAGTTTTAAGCATTTAAAAAATGTTTCTTTTTAGAATTGTGGTAAATATTCTTAATATAAAGTACCATCTTGACCATTTTTAAGTGTACAGTTGAGTGGCATTAAGCACATTCTCCTTGCTGCGCAGCCATCACCACCACCCATCTCCGTAAAACTGAAACTCCGTATCCATGAAGTAGTAACTCCCTGTCTGTTCCCTCCACCCCCGCCCCGGCACCCACCATCCTACTTTTCACCTCTATGAACTGTACTCTTCTACGAACGTCATGTGAGCAGAATCATGCAGTATTTGCCCTTCTGTGACTGGCGTCTTCCTGGTAGCATGAGGGCCTCAGGCTTGCACGCGCTCCGCCCGCATCTCTTCTTGGCTGCGCTCTCACAGCCCCAGAGCATTCCCCTACCTGGCGGTGCTGTGAGACGTAACCTGCCCCTCTGAGGGACACCTGGGCTGTTGCTAATCTTTATCGTTCCTGCCAGTGCTGCATGGAGGACCCTTGTCTCGCGTCATTTTGTACGAATGCAGGTGTGGTCTTAGAAAGGAGGCTGCTGAGTCTGAGGGTGGGAGCCCTTGTGATACTGAGCGAGCCCGCCAGTTGCCCCTGCCGGGGCTGCATGGTTTTTGCAGCCCTCGGGCAGTGCGGCAGCTGGGGGAGCAGTTCCCCTGGGCTCTTTCCACTGTTTCTTCTGCCAGCTGCGTCCGGGTCTCCACGTGTTTGGCTTATTCCAGAACTTCGCTCCCTTGGCCCACTCCTCCACTATTCTTTCCCCTGCCCTCCCAACAGCCCCTGTTGCTGTTGTAGCGTCTCCACTGTCACCTCTGTAGACCCGAGTGTCATAGTTCACCTGTTTCTCATTCTGTGCACTCTGCAAGCATGCTGCCCTTGTCTCCTTCCTGTCACTGCTGCACACACAGTTTTATAGCATCGAGACAGAATAAGCTTCACGTTCTCTTCCATAACCACCCTGGAGCCTGATTGTCTTGTTCTATAAGTGGAGTCTAAATGGTGAAAAAATTAAAAACTGCTGTTTGCATGATTTGTACAGGCTTACAAAGCCTGTACATTATTGTGACTGTGGAACTGCATTCTCTGTGCTGTCCTGGTCTTGAAAGCTCCTATTGGTGCTTTTCAAACTTTCCTGAATATCAGAACCATTTTGTGTGTGTGTGGGGGGGGGTGGGGGTAATGCCTTTAAATGCATGTTCCCAGGCCTCACCCAGATCTGCCAAGCCCCCCCGTCACCGGGACCTAGGACTTCCTGCCAGATGATTTATGCAGTAGCAGTGGCTTTTGGAGTGTTAGCTACCTTAGTCAGTTTCAGGGCATGGCACTTGATTTTCTTTAGTAAACGAAGATCCTCTTGTCTGTAGCCTTGCAAACCAGGTGCTCCTCTCACCCACGGGCACGTGCCCCCCAGCACACACAGTCTTTGCCATAGGAGCCCCTGGGCCCAGACTTTTCTCCTGGCCTTTGATGCTGGGCTCTTGTGTGGGCTCAGCCTTCCTCTCTGCCGCTGCCCTGCGGTTTGGTGAGAAGGAAGATCTGGCCCCTGTGCGGTTCTGACACGGCTGCTTTTGGGTAAAAAGCACAGCACAGTAAAAGCATGGAGATGTGTGTGGGCTGGTCTGCAAACATTTCAGAGGGCTCTAAGTATTTATCCACTCAACAAGCATTTTCTGACACGTTTGTGGGTAGGGCTTTAAGGGAGGGGTATATGAGAGGAAAAGATGAATTGGACAAGCTAGTGAGTTTCCAAGAGAGCTAGAGAGGAGTCAGGAGCAGGGAGGGATCACATCTGGCTTCAGCGCTCTCGTAGGATCCTGGTGCGATGTGTTTCTTTCAGACACGGCTTCTGGCTCAGCGCACTGTTGGGCTGCAAAGTCCCTCTGGCGGGGCTCAACCATCTTTTAAAAAATTGGGTAGAATAGAATTAGAATGCATCAACCATAGTAAGGGTTGTTAGCATTTTATTAATTCTTTCTTAAGCTCTGTCTATGCTGTTAAATATGTTCATTGAGTTTTAGACTCGGTTATTGAAGTTTTTTATTTATAGAAATTGGATCTGGTTCTTTTTCAGTCTGCTGTGTCACTCTGTGTAGTTTCCTATTCTCTCCAGGGATCCTCAAATGTTTTTTTTTTAATTGATTTAAGCAGAGTAGGCATTTCTGGTTTACCAATGTCTGTCTGATGTCTCTTCACGTCTGGTTCTGGTGTCTGTGTTGTGAGTTTGTTCTCTCTTGTGGCATCTAGTTCTCTGGTTGTCTATGACTGCAGACTTGCTGCGTTTAAACATTGGTACTGCGTGATTGTGGAGTGGCAGGAAGTACCCTCCTCCAGAGAGGGCGTGCTGCCAGATTCCTAGGGGCACCCCTGGTGCAAGACCATCAAAGCCAAGCTCAAGTCTGGGGTTTTGCACCACCCAGGGGGTTCCAGCAGGGCTGAAGGGACTGTTCTGAGGGGAGGATTTCCCACCTTCTGTGGGCATAGGCTCAGATTTCTGTCCCTGTCACTGGTGAAGCTGTCCTAATAAAAATTAATGTCTTCTGGAATCAGCAAATACTCTCAGGGTGAAAGTAGCTTAGGGGCGTATCTCCCTGGTTTCCCCTTTGATCTTCTGTCCTGGCTGGATGGTTCCTTACTGTCTTACCAGTTCTTTAAGAAGTCTTCAAGTAACATCTGTTTGAAAAATCCAGTTGTCAAGTTGTTTTCCGTGCCACGATGGCGTGTAACAGAAGCCCCACATTGTTCCATGAAGCGGTGACCTGCGTATGTGTTTCCTAGGTCAGCTGAGCGACCCGGGGCATCTTCTCTCTTTCCTCCTTTTGTCCGGTCTGGGCCGCGAGTGCAGCGGGGTGGGCTGTGGGAGACCAGGGAGCTCGGATTGCCAGGGCCTGTGGGCCGCCGCTGGCTCCAGGCTCCCTGTGGGCCTGATGGCCGCTCCCCTCCGCCTGATGTGAGGCTGCGCGTCTCACCGCCTCTCCACCCTCTCTTGCCTTCTCTTCCACTCGCCTTATCCTTTTCCTCCCTTCAAGGCTAAGTTCAAGCCCTTCATTGCACATGAGGGAGTTGTTCTGTGCTCCATTCTTATATTTTTGTTGCTGTTGTGAGGGAGTTGTTCTGGATTCCTGTGTTCATGTGGCAGACGCCCCTGAGCCCTGGCCCTGGGGCTGGGGACACAGTCATGGGCTCCACTCAGCCCTGCCCCTCCGAGCCTGCCGAGCGCGGCAGACACAAGAAGAGCAGCTGTCGGGCCCAGAGCTGGCTCCTTTAATATTATGAAGTGGAATCCAAAAGTAATGCAGTCTATCCATATCCATATTTATATAATATAAAGTGGGGCGGGGTCCAGGGTCTGAGTGAGCCTGGAGCTGGGGGAGGTGGTGGGGCCAGTGTTGTGCCCTAAGTGTGACAGGGAAAGACATAAAAGGAAAGCAGCATATGACACGGTCCCCCTCCTCTCTCTCTATATGTCTCTATACATTTATATACAGTAAAATAAACAAAAACTACAGTGTAGATGCGTGTTTTGGAAGTAAATGTTGGGCCAACCAGAAGGCCCAGGGAAGCCGGCCCCCGAGCCATGAGCTCACAGCCACAAATGCAGCACTGGTGCTCCGCGTGGCCGTGAGCGGTGCGTGTTCTGAAACAGGAAAAATCTCCTGGTAAAGTTTGAACAATACAAAGTATGACGGTCCTCCCTCAGTTTATATCGGAGTTGCATCCTGGGAAAATTCCATGCAAAAACGACCGTGTGTGTGTGTGCACGCACACACACCACTCCACGCCCAGGGCACTGCCTGCAGCTGTCCACCTGCAGGTGCACAGAGGGCAGTCCAGCAGGTGTCACACCGGACGGTCTCTATGCCACAGGCATCTAGCACCTCTGTCCTGACCACTCAATGCCAGCTGTGACCTTATCACTGGGACAATGAAAATCACACCCCCCACCCCACTATTTTCAAACTCCCCCTGGTGTGGCCCCACTCCCCCAGCTCCCACTGGAGGCCAGTGGTCTCCGACAAGGCAGTGAGATCTCCGGGGGTCCTAGGAGCTTCAACTCAGCCAGAAGAAGCGGGAGGACCTCCTGGAGTAGGAACACCCCAGCTTCTTGAGGGCTCAGCAGAACCGCATAAAGACACACTGTCTCTAACAAACTGAGTGGGTGTTTCTGGAAGTGAGGCCCACTTGTGCTGGTCATGCTGGGGTGGGCGGGGCAGCGCAGCCCTGGGCAGCCCCATCTGCTTTCGGAATGGCCATTTCTCCCTCCCTTCACGGAAGTTCTGTCTTCTCTGAGCTTTGACTCACTGGGTTTCTCCTCCTGATGGCACTAGGGGGCCTCTGCCTGCTCATGGGCTAGACAGAAAATCTGGTTTCACTTTTAGTTCCCAGGGGCTGGATGACCAGCTTTACCAGAGCAGGGACATAGCCCTCCTTGTAGAGGGTAGGTGAGTGGGGCTGAAGGAGAGGGCTCCCCACATCTGATCTGCTCCCACAGTGGCCCCCTTCCAGGTCCCTGCACACCATCTCTGTCCTGTGTTCCATGCTGCTGGAGCACTGTGCTACTGAGGAGGCACAGCCTCCGGGCTGTGAGCCCACCCCCTTGCCCAGAGTGTGATTCCTTCCTGTGACGGGGAGCTCACTGCCTCAGAGCACGGCCTATGTTCTCGTCAGAGAGGCGCCGTCTCCTGTGCCAGCATTTCGCCATGGCCCCGAGTCCTCCATCCCTTCCCACCACACTTTAATATAGGGTTATCCAGCTCATGCCTCCTTTTGATAAGTAGAAAAACCTGACACCCTTTCTAGAGTTTGCGCTTATGAAAACCATTAGTGTTTAGTGTGCTTTCCAAAATAAAAATTGTAATGGTGAGTTTGTTCCTGGAATTTCTTTTTTGATGGGAAAGAGGTCTTTATTAAAATGTTGCACAGTTTGAGAGGCTCATCTCTTCTGCAAAACACAAACAAAAACCAGCTCTTCCCCCAAACACCACAGCCCAAAACAGTGCCCAGAATTCCCGCCCCATCCTTATCTGTCCTCTGGAGCCTGAGGCTGCTAAGTGGGCAGCTTCTCAGGTTGTTCCTGGAAGCTTGATTGACCCTGTCTTAGGTCAAGTTCCCCAGGACGGGAGAATTGTTGAGGAGAGGTCTCCGGAGAGTGAAGGAGCCTCGCTCACCCAGGCCAGGGGATAACAGAGGAAAGGGGTGGTTTTGGGGGAAGAGAAGCCTCAGCCTGACCCCACTGGGAGCTGGGGGCAACTGGCACACTCAGTCTCCCCGAGGCTGGGCTGTGACCTCCCTGCCTCAGCCCCTGGGTGGGCTGCCCCTTGGGGGGGCAGGGCTGGAAGATTTAACTTCTCATTCATCTGTGGGCAGGATGGCAGATGGCCAGAGAAAGACGCAGGTGTGAGCTGTCAGCTGCCAGTGTCCACAAAAGCTGGGCACAGTCAGGGCAAGGGATGGGGGCCCAAGAGCTTCAGATAATCCCCTGTGGGGCAGAGGGCAGGTGTGCACGTCCCAGCTGAGACCCTGCTTTCAAACCTGCACCTGGGACTTTCCATTCTCCTCAATACAGGAGGCTCCAGGTTCTTGGGGGTCCTGCCTCTTCTGCCTCCCCACCAGGGAGCTGAGGTGGGGTTTGAGGGTGGGGCTCTAGGCCGGGGTTTCCCGAGGGGGAGCCCTGAGCCCGGCATGAACCCGCCTGCCCTGCTCTTGCCCTGCCACAGACTGCCTCTTCAAGGTGTGTCCCATGAACCGCTATTCGGCCCAGAAGCAGTACTGGAAGGCCAAGCAGACCAAGCAGGACAAGGAGAAGATTGCCGATGTGGTGCTGCTGCAGAAGTTGCAGGTGTGTGAGCTGGTGTGTGCGCAGGTGTGCGCCTGCGCGGCATCAGGACCCAGGGTGCACACACGGGGCCTCTGTTCGCCAGAGCTGATGGACCCCGTGGCAGAGTTCAGTGGTTTTAAAGCCCCAACACACAAGAGATAGGTGTTTGCAACCAGGTGAGGTGGGGGGGGCAGTAGTGTCCTCTCAGTGACCCGCTCATCTACGTGACCCCTTTGTGCCACTTGGAAGAAGGTGCCCCCACCTTCAGGCTGGCACAGCCCTGTGCCAGGGCACGTGGTTCAGCGAGGCTGGAGCTCAGCTTACACCAGCCCTTCAGCTGGACGCCGCTGTGCAGCGAACAACCTGTGCTGCTGGGCACGGAGCTCCACTGGCTCCAGGGAACCTGATTTGAGAACTAGCCTTAACTCCTCCCCTTGTTTTACAGAGTTGGGGCCTGGGGTCTTTAGAAGGGCCTGGGCTGTCCATGGTCATTTTGTGAGTTTGCAATAGGGACTAGACAGCACCTGGGTCTCTAAGCCACCTTGGGTTGCTTGGACACACGGACGGTGCCTGGTGCAAGGGCCTGTGGTTGCTCATGGGCCTTTTGGGGCAGTGACCCAGTCCATAGCCTGGGCAGTCCTTTCTGGACAGAGCTCAGGGCCCAGAGTCTAGGCCCCATGGAACAGAGAGCAAGAGGCTTTGTCTGGGTCAGCACCTTAGCAGCTTGCTTTTGGGACTCCCTTTGCCCTGGTGCCTCCACCCTCATGCAGACCTTGCTTACCTGTGTCCCTTGTCCTGAGGAGTAGGTGCGAGATGGGGGAAGGGTGGCCCTGCCCCACAGCTGTGAACTGGGCTGGGCGCGGGTGCTGGTGTGGTCTGCTTGAGCTCTGTTATAAGCACCCCCATCTCCCTCCCTGAGCTGGGGGCTGTCAGAGGGTCCTCACATGTGCACAAACACACACTCAGAGCCACACATGGTCACAGCCACACACTGTGGGTCTTCAGAAAGTCGCACTTACACAGCAAGGCTCCCCAGCAGCTGCCCTCGCCCCAGCCTCGGTTGCGAGAACTGGGTCGTGGGACTGAGGAGAAGAAAGGGGCAGAGGGGCCAGAGCTCTTGGTGAGTGCTAGTCCAGTGGGGAAGACAGAGCCCCTGCCTCCAGGAACCCCATCAGATAGAGGTGACAGAGCCTGTCCTCGGGCAGCTTCAGTCGAATGTGACAAGTGCCTAAAAAGGTGTCCTTAGTGGGATGCAAACCAACTCCTCAAGGCCGTCAGAGCTGGATCCATCAGAGTTGGTTGCAGCCGGTCTGGGAAGGCTCCCTGGAGGCAGTGGCCTGGGAGCACACACAGTTTTGGGTGGGAGGATCACAGTGGAGGAGGAGGAAGCAGTGGCACCAAACATGCCTGCCAGCATTTGGGCCGGGGCGGGGATCTCATGTTGGGGCATCAGGAGACTGGTGAGGTGGGGGTAGTGAGGCTCAGCTTCGGTGTCTGCCGGGGTAGTGGGGCTCCGGGGCTGGCCGGCATGCCCTCTCTGGAGGGAGGTGATGGCGGACCTTAGGCTGCCGGCTGTATGGCCTCAGGCTGCCCCTCCACACTGGGAGCCTCACTCGCTCTCGGTAGTGGGAGGAGATGGGCCAGGCAGCCTCTGTGCATCACTCTGGGTGCAGTGCCAGGGGCTGCATGTGTCCACCGTGTGCATGTCTGTGCAGCACGCAGCCCAAATGGAGCAGAAGCAGAATGACACTGAGAACAAGAAGGTGCACGGGGACATTGTCAAGTATGGCAGCGTGATCCAGGTGAGACCCCTGCATCTCCCCTGGGGATGCCTGGGCTGCTCTTGGGTGCGGGGTGTCCGCCAACATGCCCTCTGGGGGTTTTGTCCCCAGTGGGTGTCTCTGGGACTGTCTCTGTGACTGCACATCTGCTTCTGTGCGAGGCGTGAGTAGCTGTGTCCAAGGCTGCGTTTTCAGTGCAGTGGCCACCAGCACAGACTTTGGAGCCACGTGGTCTGGGTTCAGATCGTGGCCCTGTGACTTGGACAAGTTCCTGAACTTCCTGGTGCCTCTGTTTCTCCATCTGCACAGTCAGGCCAGGGACAGCACTCCCCCCTTGGCTGCTGTAAGATCGTATGCGATAACACTTGTTAGGTGTTTAGCACAGTGCTAGCTTCTGTCTTTGTGACCGCCCGGGTGCCCAACTGGTGTGCGTTTGTGTGTGTGACTGTGTGTGTGTCAGTCTCTCTGTGTGTCTGACACTGTGTGCATCCAGCTGTGCCCGAGGGTCCAGCGGGTCCCCCAGGGCCCGCTCTCTGATGGGCTGGCCTCACCTGCCTCTAGCTCCTGCACATGAAGAGCAACAAGTACTTGACGGTGAACAAGCGGCTGCCGGCCCTGCTGGAGAAGAACGCCATGCGGGTGACGCTGGATGCCACGGGCAATGAGGGCTCCTGGCTCTTCATCCAGCCCTTCTGGAAGCTGCGGAGCAATGGGGACAATGTGAGGATAGTGCTGGGCTGGGGGGCCCGGTGGGAGGAGCAGGCCACAGCTCCAGAAAGGCTTCTGTAGGGTCTTTGATGTGGGGAGTGAATAAGGTCACGTGCATTTCTTAGAAGGGCAGACTGAGACCAGAGAGAGGCCTGGAGGCCTGGCCCTTCCCACCCTCACCCAGGCCCACCTGTCTCCATAGGTGGTCGTGGGGGACAAGGTGATCCTGAATCCTGTCAACGCCGGGCAGCCTCTGCACGCCAGCAATTATGAGCTCAGTGACAATGCTGGCTGCAAGGAGGTGAGTGGGGTAGTGGGACCAGCCCTGCAGGGGAGAGGTGACCCCACACCTCTGAGGGTACAGCCCCCCTTCCCCACCTCTCTCCTGGCATTGCCCCCATTCTTCACCCCACAGGTTGGTAGCCCCAGGGCAGCTGGGCTGTGGTCTGAGGGCCCTGGCTGGGAGAAGACACCCCCTTCTGTGCTCTAGTGGGGGCGGGCTGGGCTGGTCTTCTCACCCCTCCCCAAGCCTTCAGTGCTGCTCACTCCCCAAAGGCTGGAAGTCTGCCTGACGTCAGGGGTCTCTCTGCCCTTCCCCAGGTCAACTCTGTAAATTGCAACACCAGCTGGAAGATCAACTTGTTTATGCAATTCCGAGACCACCTGGATGAGGTGTTGAAAGGGGTAAGAACGGGAGCCCCCACCACTGCTGCCCTGCCTGCTGGCTGCCCAGCCCCTGCCCCACAGGTCCTGCCTCCTACCCTGTACCCAGTTGCTCCCTGTCTGCTCCTCCTCTCCGTGTGCCCCTGCTCCCCTCCAGCCTCCCCCCACACCAGGGGCCTGCCCGCCAGCCCCACCTAGACTGCCCCTTTTCTTGTCCCTGGCTGTACAACCGCCTCTGCACTCTCTAAGTCCTGCCTGGCCTCCGTTTGCTGTCTTGCTAAGAGGGTGTCAGCAGACTGGGCTCCCCATCACCCACATTGGGGTCGACCAGATCCTTTGAGCACTCTGTCTCCTCCCCACACCTGCTCCATGGATCTGCTCCAGGCCCCCTGCCCTTTGCCCTGTGCCCTGGTTCCAGACCTGCTGGTGTGGGTGCTGGAACATAAGGGGTTGGCAGGCTGGGAGGGGATGAGCTTTCAGGGGGGACTGTACTGGGAAACACTGCAGTAAAAACTTTGGGAGGGACCAGGGCCGAGGTTGGAAGGAGGGCTGGAGAGACCATTAGAGTAACCCTGAAAACCAGACGTGGGGCCTGAAAGGGGAGGGTCCAGAGGCTCCTCAGGGGTTGTAGGGGACAGAATCAGGCCATTGGGGTGTGGGCAGTGTGTGGAGGGGAAGGTGGGAGGGGCAGATTTAGAGGTAGCAGAGGGGGTTGAGCTCCTCAGGTAGGGGGATCAGCAGGTACACGTGGCAGCGGTACCTATTAAAGAGACAGGTGACAGGCCTTGTAGCAGTTCCCTCAGGAGGCCACCCTGAAGCCTGCACCGCTCCCGTTGCCCTCCTGCCCCTGCCAGGCTGCTCTGTCAGACTTTCCTGCCCTCTCAGGCTGTCTCACCCTCCTCCTCCCTCACATCTCCCAGGCTGTTTCCCATCTGCCCTTGCTCTGTGCCTTTCCCTCCCTTAAACCTGCACATCGTCCACACACATCAATCAAGGCTCAGCCTGTGTGCCACCTCCTCCCAGAAGCCTTTCCTGATTACACATTCCAGCTCTAAATCTGTGTAGAAAAGGAAACAGCACTGGGCTGAACCCTGAGGTGCTGGCCTGAGTGGTTTCAGTGAGTCTGTCTTGGCTCCGATGGCAGATGCCAGGCAACTTGGAAGTGGGACCTGGACTAGCAAAGCCCGCCCCTTGTTTGCTGCAGCCGTGCACTGCCTGGGCACAGAAGTCACCAGGTCTGCCATGGTAACAGACCTGATCTTCGTATATGCGTTCGTCCCTTCATTGACCCACTCATGCGTTCACGCCACAGATGCTGGCTGGGAACGGTGTCCAGCGCAGTGTGGGGAAGACAGAGAACGCCACTTAGTGGTGACAGTAGGAGGGGCAGCCGCGCCCTGAGAGTCTGCTGGGTGGCGGGCGCTCTGTGGGAGGAAGCGCGGTGGAGAGATGAGGGCACGGATTCATGTCCCATTTGTCACTAGCACGTGGCCGGCGACAGGACACTTACCTTCTGTGTGCCTGAGTTTCTCCAGCTGTAAACTGGGGATGGTGATGGACGTGCTCAGGGTTGGTGCGTGCGTGAGGTGGGAAGTTCCTGTGAGGCGCTCACACAATAGCTGGCACGTGATAAGAGTGTGTGTTACTTCGCTACACAAACTAGAATCCTTAACAATTTCCTCAAGGAGGTCATAGTATTTCCATCTTACAAAAGAGGAAACTGAGGCCCAGAGATAGGAAGGAACTTACCCAAGGTCACACAGCAGAGCCAGGACCCAAACTTGGTCACAGTGTCCAAGGTCATGGAGGTGGAGGGGAACAGGCCACGGTCCCTGCACTCCGGCTGCTTCAGTCCAGCAGGGAACAAAAGAAGTGGGCACGATGTACCAATAGCCAGGCAGAAGGGGCTCAGGGGGCTGCCTCCAGACCTGGGAGATCCCTCCTGCCTTCTTGGGGGGAGACTTGAGACTGGCCCTCAGAGTGCAGGTGGGGTTTCTAGAGGTGCTGACGGGGGAGGGCAGGTTTGAACGGGGAAGGCTGGGAGGACTCAGGGGGAGAGCGTGTCCACTCAGCTGTCTGGGGCTCTGCGTTTGGGGTCTGGCTGAGGATCCCGGCTGCCTTCTTCCTGATGGCTCTGCGAGGAACAGGTGGGGCTCAGCCACCTGGGCCTGCTCCTGGGGCAAGGTGGCGCTGGCCCTGGGAGGGTGCTTCTCCCTGCTGAGCCTGCACTCTGCTGCCTGCAGGGAGACGTGGTGCGGCTGTTCCACGCGGAGCAGGAGAAGTTCCTGACATGTGACGAGTACAAGGGCAAGCTGCAGGTGTTTCTGCGCACTACGCTGCGCCAGTCTGCCACCTCGGCCACCAGCTCCAACGCCCTTTGGGAGGTGGAGGTCAGAACCCTGCTTCTGGTGCCCGGCCCGGTCCTCCTCTCCAGCTCTGGGCCTCACCCCTCCCTCTTCCTCCATCCCTGGGGGCGTGTGGTGGGCGGTTGCCCCCATCTGTCCTCTGAGCCCCTCTGGAGCCAAGGGGCCAGGAAAGGCCCAGGAGCTCTCCAGGCCCCCTGTCCATGCTTCCCCCTTTGAGCACCCCCTTCCTGGGTAGTCTCACCCCTGCACCCCCTCAGGTGGTCCACCATGACCCTTGCCGGGGAGGAGCTGGTCACTGGAATGGTCTGTACCGCTTCAAGCACCTGGCCACAGGCAACTACCTGGCTGCTGAGGTGAGTAGGGAGGAAGGTGGCATCCTGGGAGCTCAGGCTGTGTGTGCTCCTGGGCATGCATGAGCATGTGCCCCTGGTGCATGCACGTGTCTGTGGACCCGGGCTTATCTGCAGTCATGCATTGATTTAACAAATATTATCAAATAAATGCGTGACTGTAAATAAGCCTAATAAATATGACTGTCCCTACTACATGCCAGGAACTATTCCAGGCACTGGGATGCAGCAGTGAGCACAATTCCCAGTCCTTGGGGCACTTCAACATCCGTGTCTGTCCATAGTGCACAGGCACGTATGTGTTGGGGCTTCGCACGTGTGTGTGTGCCCGTCTGTGGGTGTGCGGAGAGGGCAGGGTGGGCTGTCTGCCCCGACCCAGCTCCATACGTGGACTTCACCTTGGGGTGGGGGTCATGCGGGTATAGCCTGGTGTCTAATAGCTCCCCCATTTTGTTTCTCTTCCTAGGAGAACCCCAGCTACAAGGGCGATGCCTCTGACCCCAAGGCAGCAGGAGTGGTGAGGCCCAGAGCAGGGCTCCAGGGCCAGGGGAAGCGTGGGTGTGCATCGCCTTGGGGGTGGGGGCAGCAAGGGGCCGTGGAACCCTGGGAAGTGGGCTGGAGGGAGAAGGCCTCTCGAGTGGGATGCCGGAGGCTTCAGGGAGCCTGAGAGGTGGGAGGGGCTCCTGCCTGAGTCAGGGTCTTCACCCCAGGGTGCGCAGGGCCGCACAGGTCGCCGCAATGCTGGGGAGAAGATCAAGTACCGCCTTGTGGCCGTGCCCCACGGCAATGACATCGCCTCGCTCTTTGAGCTGGACCCCACCACGCTGCAGAAAACTGACTCCTTCGTGCCCCGGTGGGTAGGCGCCATGTGCCTTTGGCCTTAGGATCTGCCTGACCTGTCCCTCTGGGATGGAGCTCTGAGACATGTAGGCAGCTAACCACCACTGAACCCTTGCTGTGTGCCCAGCCCTGGGTGCCGCCTCCTCTCTGGGGTTCTTTTTTTTTTTAAAATATTTTATTGGTTATGCTATTACAGTTGTCCCATTTCCTCTCTTCACTCCCCTTCACCCTGCATACCCCCTCCCACCCACATTCCCCCCTTTAGTTCATGTCCATGTATCATATTTATAAGTTCTCTAGCTTCTACATTTCCCATACTATTCTTGCCCTCCCCCTGTCTATTTGCTACCTCCCCTCTATGGTACTTATTCTCTGTACCTTTTCCCCCTCTTTCCCCCTCCCACTCGCCTGTTGCTAACCCTCCATGTGATCTCCATTTCTGTAGTTCTGTTCCTGTTCTAGTTGTTTGCTTATTTTGTTTTTGTTTTAGGTGTGGTTGTTAATAATTGTGAGTTTGCTGTCATTTTACCATAATAAGTAAAAAACATGTACCAAACATGTTTGGTACAAACACGTACCAAAACATGTAAAAAAAGATTTTACATATTTTTTATCCTCTTTTTCTTAGATAAGTCCCTTTAACATTTCATATAATAAGGGCTTGGTGATGATGAACCCCTTTATCTTGACCTTATCTGAGAAGCACTTTATCTGCCCTTCCAATTCTAAATGAAAGCTTTGCTGGGTAGAGCAATCTTGTATGTAGGTCCTTGCCTTTCATGACTTGGAATACTTCTTTCCAGCCCCTTCTTGCCTGTAAGGTCTCTTTTGAGAAATCAACTGACAGTCTGATGGGATCTCCTTTATAGGTGTCTGTCTCCTTTTGTCTTGCTGCTTTTAAGAGTCTCTCCTTTATTTTAATCTTGAGTAATTATGATGTGCCTTGGTGTGTTCCTTCTTGGGTCCAAGTTCTTTGGGACTCTCTGATCTTCCTGGACTTCCTGGAAGTCTATTTCCTTTGCCAGAATGGGGAAGTTCTCCTTAATTATTTGTTCAAATAACTTTTCCACTTGTTGCTCTTCCTCTTCCCCTTCTGGTACCCCTATAATCTGGATGTTGGAACGTTTAAAGATGTCCTGGAGGTTTCTAAGCCTCTCCTCATTTTTTCTGAATTCTTGTTTCTTCATTCTGTTCTGGTTGGATGTTTCTTTCTTCCTTCTGGTCCACTCTATTGATTTGAGTCCCAGTTTGCTTCCCATCACTGTTGGTTCCCTGTGCATTTTCCTTTATTTCACTTAGCATAGCCTTCATTTTTTCACCTAACTTGGGACCAAATTCAACCAATTCTGTGAGCATCCTGATCAGCAGTGCTTTGAACTGTGCATCTGATAGGTTGGCTATCTCTTCATCGCTTAGTTGTATTTTTTCTGGATCTTTGATCTGTTCTTTCATTTGGCCTCTTTTTTTTGTCTTGTTACACCTGTTACATATAATGGGTGGATCCTTAGGTGTTCACTAGGGCGGGGCAACCCACGTTGCTGGGTTGTGATGCTGTATGTGGGGGAGGGGTCTGAGAGGGCACAGTGATGCTTGCTGTGCTCTCTGCGGGATTTCAGTCACTTCCCCTGCTTCGCACAAGCAAATTGGGCCCTTTTGGTGCTGATTCCCATGTGGGTGGGTTTGTGTACGTTCTAGGACCCTGTGGGTCTCCTTAATGAACTCCCCTGTGAGGCTGGGAGTTTCTTGTGGCACGTCAACCCCCACAGGTGTTTTCAATTGGTGTTTTGAGGCTTTATTTCCTGGTGCTGGGAGCCTGGGTTGCTTGGTCTGTTTTGCTCCCCAGTTACACCTGGTTTGTCTGCCCGCAAATGTCAGACTGCTTGGTCCACCAGCCGCTTTGTGCGTTGCACCCTGTCCCACAATCCATCGCCTCGCTGGGTCTGCCAGCTGCTGCTTTGCACTCCGGGGTCCACCAGCCACCGTTTTCTTTTTGGCCATGATTCCTCTCTACTCGGCCGCCGGACTCTCCCCCTCCTACTAGTCTGGATGAATGTGTCTTCTTTAACTTCTTGGTTGTCGGACTGCCATACAGTTCAATTTTCTGTCAGTACTGTTTGTTTTTTGTTTCTAAATTGTCGTTGTCCTTCTTTTGGTTGTGGGAGGAGGCACAGTGTGTCTGTCTACCTATGCCCCCATCTTGGCCATAAGTTTCCAGGGTTCTTTATCAGCTGCTTGCCCCAGCAGGTCTGGGTGCTCAGGCACAGGCCACAGGAGTTTGTCCAGGGTACACTGGGTGGAGGGCTGGGGTCCCTGACCTGTAAGACCCTTAGCCCTGAGATGCTACGAGGCAAGTAACATGAGGAAACTCCCCAGGTGCCAATCAGGCATCAACTTTTGACCTTGGGCAGCTGAATTGACCTTGGTCAATTATTATGCCCTGTCAAGTGGGAATATCAAGTCCACCCATCACCTTGCTGATGGGAGAATAAATTGAGTCACTATAGGCCCAAAATCCCTTACCTGAAACTCTTGGGGCCAGATATATTTGGAGATTCAGATTGCCTTTCATTTCAGAAAGGTAACTGTATTTCACAATCATTTCTGCTGTGAACTGCATGCACATTAACACTGAGCGGGATAAGTAGTCTAGACAGCCTCATTTGTCCAAAAGAATTTTGGTCCCAAGTTTACAAACAAGCCTTGGCTTTGGGAGTGCTTTGGATTTGGGGAGTGTGGGTGGGAAATGGCGCGGTTAGCACAGCGCCTGGGGTGTTGGCTGGTCTCTCCTCTTTGGGTCCTCACCTGGAGGGCACACCCCCCCATCCTGAGGTTGCGGGGTGTGGAGTCAGCTGGGAGATGTGAAGCTGCTGGGGGCTGGGGGCTGGAGGGCAGGTGGCCAGGACGTGCTCTGCTTGCAGGAACTCATATGTCCGGCTGCGGCACCTCTGTACCAACACGTGGATCCAGAGCACCAACGTGCCTATCGACATTGAGGAGGAGCGGCCCATTCGGCTCATGGTGAGGGCCGCCTAGGGTGGGGGGATGGGGCTGGGCCCAGGCTTGTCCCCGAGTGCCCTAGCTGACCTCTGTCCTGGCAGCTGGGCACCTGCCCCACCAAGGAGGACAAGGAGGCCTTCGCCATCGTGTCAGTTCCTGTGTCTGAGATCCGGGACCTGGACTTTGCCAACGATGCCAGCTCCATGCTGGCCAGTGCTGTGGAGAAAATGAACGAAGGCTTCATCAGCCAGAATGACCGCAGGTGGGCCACAGGGGAGGGTTACTGAGCCTTTCCAAGAGGACCGAAAACCTTTGTTCAGGACAGGGTCTGCATTTCATGAAAAAGGAGTCACAAAGCAGCAGCTAGGCAGGCTGGGTTGGGATGGGGGAGACAGAGGTGAGGGCTGGTCCTTGTGGGGTCCTGACTGGCCCCGTGCCCCTGCTTACTGTTTATGTGCTCCCAAAACTGACCCTGTGATAGACCTATCATTACCTCTGTTTCACTGATGGTGGGACTGAGGTTCAGAGAAGTTAAGAGACTTGTCCAAGGTCACACAGCTAGTAAGTGGCAGAATGGAGATGCAGGGCCCCTCACGCCAAACACCACGCCTTGTGCCCTGTTGTTTCCTTTCGAGTTGGTGTGTACTGAGATCTCAGTCTTATGGGGCACCTCGGACTCCTGGGTGGGTGGGGTGAGGGGTGTGTTTTGAGAGCAGGTCAGGGTGAAGCTGGGGAGACAAGTCGAAGGCCAGCGACAGGCTCTGTGCTTTGGAGAGCTGTGTTTGGGGAAGGGCTGGTTGCCCATGGAGGTAGGGCAGAGGGCACAAGATGGGTGGGTCCGGGGAGCTCTCACAGGGTCGGCACCTCACGTTTGTCCCCTCTCATATCCTTTTGTGAAGGTTTGTCATCCAGCTGCTGGAGGACCTGGTGTTCTTTGTCAGCGACGTTCCCAACAATGGGCAGAATGTCCTGGACATCATGGTGGCCAAGCCCAACCGGGAAAGGCAGAAGCTGATGAGGGAGCAGAATATCCTTAAGCAGGTGGCGGTGACCACGCGTGGGACCTGCAGCAGCAGGCGTTGGGGGCAGGGCTGGGTGACAGGAAACACGGCCTTTTTACCACGAATCTGCCATTGCCCGTCTCCAGTTGAGCTGCAGTCTCCCTGCAGTTTCTCATTACCCCCTTTTATTTTTTCATTTTATTTATTAGTTTGAGAGAGAGAAACATCAATTTGTTGTTCCACTTATTTATGCACTCATTGGTGGTTTCTTGTATGTGCCCTGACTGGGGATCAAACCTATAACCTTGGCGTATTGGGATGATGCTTTAACCACTTCTTCCCACGTCTTTCCCCGCCATGTCCATCCCCCCATGTCCTTCTTCCCCACGTCCATTCCCCCAACGTCCATTCTCCATGCATGAATTTCGAAATCAGTGCACCTCACCCCTAAAATTTTCAGTGTGCACCTCCTGAGAAAGGACACAATGCTGTTATAACACCTAAGAAAATTAGCAGTAATACCAAATCCGTAACAAATTTTTTTTCCCAAAATGTCTTTAAAGCCTGTGAGGTTTTTTTGGTTTTTGGTGTTTTGTTTTGTTTTCTAAACCAGGATATCCAACTAAGGTTTCCTCACTCCATTCAGTTCTGTCTCTTTGGTCTCTATGCTAAGAACAGTTATTTACCCTGATCTTTTAAAATGTTTATAATTACATTTTAAAAAAAATGAGATAGGCCTATGTCTGGTCTTTTAGGCCCTGGCCTGGCCTGCCTTCTCCCTTCGCCTCAGCCCCCCATGCAGGCAGTGAGCCGGGCCCAGGGTCAGAACTGGGGCTAGAATGCTCATGGGCGCGGGGCGGGCTGAGGCCAGGAGGAGAGAGTGAGGGCCGGAACTGGGGCTGGTGGTGGGTGGGCTGAGAATCATCTTCCTGTAAATGTGGAGTGGCTTTGGGGCAGGGTCAATTTGGGGGTTAGGGTTCCTGGGATAATTAGGGGTGCAGGCAGGTGTGAGGTGCCCCTCCTCACTCTGCCTGCTCCCCCAGATCTTTGGCATTCTGAAGGCTCCCTTCTGCGACAAGGGGGGTGAGGGTCCCCTGGTGCGGCTGGAGGAGCTGTCGGACCAGAAGAACGGCCCCTACCAGCACATGTTCCGTCTGTGCTACCGGGTGCTGCGGCATTCCCAGGAGGACTACCGCAAAAACCAGGTGCCCGCCGCCCTCCGTGCTGGCTCGAGCCCTCCAATGCCCCTGCACCGCTGGCTGGCTTGCTCACTCCCTCGCTGTCCCTTTCCTTCACTCAGCACATACTTGCTGAGGCATACACTGTGTGCTGGGCACTGCATCAGGCCTGGGCTGTGACGGGGCGGCTCTGTGGGCACGTGACCTGGCCCTGTTCGGAGGGCCTGGTGCTGGCTTTAGTGCTCTTGCTGCCTGAAACTCTTATTTTTTAACAGTCGAAACCAACCCCACTTTTCTTCTTTAAAAAAAGATTTTACTTATTTGTTAGAGAGAGGAGAAGGGAGGAAGAGAGGGAGGGAAAGGTCGATTGACTGCGTCTTGCATGCTCCCAAGTGGGGACCTGGCCCGCAACCCAAGCATGTGCCCTGACTAGGAATCGAACCCCAGCCTTTCAGTTCACAGGCCAGAGCTCAATCCGCTGAGCCACACCAGCCAGGGCGCTGTCTTGAAATTCTTAATTTTTGAACAGGGGTCCTGCTGTTTAATTTGGCACTGGGCCCCACAAATTATGTAGCCAGTTCTGCCAGACAGGTGAGGTCCCTCCTCGTGGAGGTTTCACTCTGGCAAGGAGACAGACCGTGCACTGAGTAGCTATACCGTACAACACCCTCTTCTGCCCAATGTGGGCTTCCTGTCCGGGACCCCCACCTTTCTAGGGCCGGGTCCCCCCCCAGTGCCGGGGGTCTGGAGGAGAGCCACACCCCCTGATGCCAGCGGGTCCGCCCCGCAGGAGCACATCGCCAAGCAGTTTGGGATGATGCAGTCCCAGATCGGCTACGACATCCTGGCCGAGGACACCATCACCGCCCTGCTGCACAACAACCGGAAGCTCCTGGAGAAGCACATCACTAAGACCGAGGTGGAGACCTTTGTCAGCCTGGTGCGCAAGAACCGGGAGCCCAGGTGGGCCTGCCGTCCTTCCCTGCTGCACCCACTGCCTCCACCCGGCCCAGGGCAGAAAGTCAGCCTTTGCTGGTTGTTAAAATACTGACATCTGCCTCTGTTGGTAAATTGCCTCCTTTATGAGGCCCTGGCCTCCCCAGCCTCTCCCAGAGCCCTCCCAAATTGGGCCCAATCTGGCTGCAAGAGGGTTGCTGCCTGGGGTGGTCCGAGGCCCTCAGACCATCCTCTGGTTGCAAAGTCAGTGCCGGTATTGAATCAGTTGTTAAATATTTTGAATATTACTCCTGTCCCTGTGCCTCCTTTATCCTGGTCCCCTGAACCCTGCCTAGCCTCCCTGCTCCCCAGGGTGGTGCCCCTGGCTGTCCCTGACAGCCCATCTCCAAGCTTTGGGGAGGAAGCCTGTAGCAGCCAGGTGGGGAAGGGGAGGGTGGGCTCCGTCCTCCGGGCCAGCCTCTTGAGGTCCCTCCCTTACTCCTGCTGTCACCACCCCAGGTTCCTGGACTACCTATCTGACCTGTGTGTGTCCAACCACATCGCCATCCCCGTCACCCAGGAGCTCATCTGCAAGTGTGTGCTGGACCCCAAGAACAGTGACATTCTCATCCAGACCGAGTGAGCAGGCGTGATGTCTCCCGCCCACGCCCAGTGTCCTACAACCGGGCTTGCACCCTGCCTGGCTCCCCAGCTGCCTCAGAGCTTGGGCCCCATCTGGGTTCAGGATAGAATTGGCACCCACACTCTCCTCAGATATGTACCCAGTACTTGCTATGTGCCTAGCCCTGTACTGGCATGGGGTCGGGGAGGAGGGGGCACAGGAGAAGTAGCCAAGGCCCCCAGCCCTCGAGAAGCTCGTGGTTTCTTTGGGGTCCCGAGCTGCACGTTGGGTCCCCAGGGGAGGCAGCACAGGAGTCTGACTGGCTCTCCGTCAAGCTCCGGGAGGTCAGGATGATGTGGCCGGGCATGCTTGGGAGGGCTCTGGGCCTGGAGTTCTGCCCTGGCCCTGCTGCCTGTGACGGGTGGCCTTGGTCTGCAGGCTTCGGCCGGTGAAGGAGATGGCCCAGGCCCACGAGTACCTGACCATCGAGTACTCAGAGGAGGAAGTGTGGCTCACTTGGACCGACAAGAATAATGAGCACCACGAGAAGAGTGTGAGGCAGCTGGCCCAGGAGGCGCGGGCCGGCAATGCCCACGATGAGAACGTGCTCAGCTACTACAGGTGCCCTGCCCTGCCCTCCCCCCCAGTGCTTCTGTGCCCTGTGGCCTTCTCAGGAGCTTCAGCCAGTCCCTGCTGAGCTATGAGCTTTGCAGCCTCAGTGGTGCTCCGGCCTCCGCCTGCCCGCAGCACAGCCTTCACCAGGGAGGCTCCCTGAAGGATAACCCTGGGGCCGAGGAGCACTGGGTGGCCTTGAGGCCAGGCTTAGCTCAGTGACAGGCCTGAAGCAGACCCAAACCTGTCTCCACACACATATTTCACAAACAAGAATGCTCCATAACACTTATCAAACGTTCACTGTATACCAGGCACTGTTCAAAGCCCTTCACCCCATCACGCACTTAAGCCTCAACAACCCTGAGAGGTAGGGACTGTCATGGCCCTGTGTGAAGGTGGACAGACAGGCGCAGGCAGATAAAGGAACCGGTCGGAGGTTACAGAGCTGTGAGTGGTGAGCCGCGGTTCTGGCTCTGGAGCCCGTGGCAGGGAATGCGGGGCTGCGCTGGAAGCGGAGGGCGTGACGTCACCGGGCGCAGAACAGAGCTGCTCACAGCCCGCATCTCCCCGGCCCCTCCACCCCCACCCCTAGTCTCCCGGTCCTGCCCTCACTCCTGCCTGCGGCCGGCTCCCCTCATTGCACTCTCCTTTTCTCGTCCCTACTTTCCCCTCAGCCACCTGTCTTCCCACGAAGACCTACCCTGGCTATGCCAGAAAGCACTTTCATCCTTAGCAAGTTGGGAGAAATTTGCAAATACTCATAAATCTAGACTGCTTTTCCTTTTATCTCTCTTACTCAGAATTGTGTCCTTTCTGTGACAGTGGCCTATGCAGTTTAGCCTGAGTCCCTTTGCCACTTTCTTGACTGCTCAACAAGCTCAGGCTGTGCTAATAGCTCTTGGTAGCTCACCTGCCAGGTCCTCACCATCCTCCCTGCTCCGAAGGTACCAGCTGAAGCTCTTTGCCCGCATGTGCCTGGACCGGCAGTACCTGGCCATCCACGAGATCTCCCAGCAGCTGGGTGTTGACCTGATCTTCCTGTGCATGGCGGACGAGATGCTGCCCTTTGACCTGCGTGCCTCCTTCTGCCACCTGATGCTGCACGTACACGTGGACCGTGACCCCCAGGAGCTGGTCACACCTGTCAAGTTTGCCCGCCTCTGGACTGAGATCCCCACAGCCATCACCATCAAGGAGTAAGAGGGGTGGGGGAGGGTCGGTCGGGCAAGGCCGAGGTGGGAGGGTCCCAGGGATTCTCACGCCTCACTGCCCCCACCCCCAGCTATGATTCCAACCTCAACGCCACCCGAGATGACAAGAAGAACAAATTTGCCAGCACTATGGAGTTCGTGGAAGACTACCTCAACAATGTGGTCAGCGAGGCTGTGCCTTTTGCCAATGAGGACAAGAACAAGCTCACCTATGAGGTGCGTGGGACTCGTGGGGCTCCAGCTTGCTCCCTCACTGGGCTTCAGATGCTCCCTGGGGTCGGGGGCGGGGTCCAGGACCTCACTTCGCCCAGTCGCTGCAGCCAGTGCAGGGGGGTAGGCTGCTGAGACTCGCTGAGAAGGAGGCTTCTCCCCCGACCCTGGAGAGCTCCGTCTCCCCCTTGTCCTCTCACCACATCTGCCCCCTGCCCCCCCAGTAGGTCACAGGCCACTGCTGGGAGCCACCCCCCTCTTTCCGAATTTCTGTTCCATCTCCTCCACAGTAGCCTCCTTTGCAGGCCTCTCTTCCTCAGTAACCCACTAGGGACAGGCAGTCCTTGTCTGGGACCCTCGGTTCCATGTCCACACAGCCCCACTGTCTTAGAGGAACCTTACCCTCATTACACCTTCTTAGCCCTGGTTTCTGCAGTGGCCCGCCTGTCATGAGGCCCCTCCTGTCTCGCTTTTGCCACGCCCACTCTTACCCAGCCCCGCCCCTTCTCCGCAGGTGGTCAGCCTGGCGCACAATCTCATCTACTTCGGCTTCTACAGCTTCAGCGAGCTGCTGCGGCTCACACGCACGCTGCTCAGCATCATTGACTGCGTGCAGGGTCCCCCGGCCATGCTGCAGGCCTACGAGGACTCAGGTGGTGAGGCTTTGCTGCCGGGGCCATCCACCACGCCCCCTCAGTTTCTCCCTCACCTCTTTGTGCTCTCTGATCACCCCCCTGTGCAGCCTGCCTCCTGGCTCTGCTGTGAGAGGGTGTCTTTTGGCCCAATCCCCTTCAGCCTAGGCTGAAGCCCCCTACCCAGGTGCCATGGAGACCCCAGGGTCTGGGAGAGATGTCTTCCAATGCAGCTTTGTCTTGAGGGAGGGAGGAGGGAGGAGGGGAGACACAGGCCCTGCCTGGGGAGCTCCTGGTTTGAAGGGGAGACATAGTCCTACCACTGGGGAGTGTGAGGAGGAAGAGGGGGCAGCCTGAGGGGTGGAGCCACAGCCCTGCTCTTCGGGACACCTCTAGGTGGCATCAGCTTGTCTAAACAAAAAGTGTGTAGAGACTGACACCTGGCTTTCAGTGCTCTCACCCAGTGTCCCCTCAGCACCCCATGCTCTGTAGCGGCTGTCATGATGTCCCACGTGAGAAATCTCACTGCTTTCCCCACACACTTCACCTTTGCCCTGGCCCCCCCTTTTCCCAGGTTTGGCTGAAAGCTCACCATCCCCAGAAAACCTTCCTGGGTTAGCCTTGTCCCTGAGCGTGGCTGTGCCCTGCAGCTGAGGAGGACAGGGTCAGACTGGGGGCCCTGCTGTGCACCTGCTGTGACCCCCACCCCTGCTCTCCCTCCTCAGGCAAGAACGTGCGGCGGTCCATCCAGGGCGTGGGCCACATGATGTCCACCATGGTCCTGAACCGCAAGCAGTCTGTCTTCGGTGGCCCCAGCCTGCCGGCCGATGCCGGGGCCGCCGAGCCGCTGGACAGAAACAAGTTTGAGGAGAATGAAGACATTGTGGTGATGGAGACCAAGCTGAAGATCCTGGAAATCCTGCAGGTGGCTGGGCCAGGAGCACGGTGGGGTGTTGGGGACAGGGCGGGAGAGTGGGGCGGACGTGGGAAGCTTGGGTGGGGGGTTCTTTGAGACCGCAGTCTTTGGGGCTGGAGGCTCCGCAGTGGCTGGCAGTTCAGTCCAGCGGTTCCCAGTGTGGGGCCCTCTGACCGGCAGCGTCAGCCTCTCCTCGGGCTTAGACGTGCATGTTGGTGGGCCCTGCCCCGCACTTACGGGCAGCAAACACTGGAGGCGGGGCCCAGTCTGTGCTGTGACAAGCCCTGCTGGTGATTCTGGCTCCATTCCCCCACTGTCCAGGTGAGGAGAGGGACAGGGGAGGGGGCTTTCTCATGGACACACAGACTTTGAAGCAGAGCTAGGGATCTGAGAGCCGTTTTCCTGGCAAGGCAGATGCAGTCTTTCCTCTTTTGGGTCTCTTCTGAGTCCCCCAGCAACTCTTGGGAAAGGGGCTGGTAGGGTCTTGAGGAGGGATGAGGACCCTTGCTTTTGCCTTGCTGCAGTGACTTCCGCCAGAGGAGGGGGCTTCTGACCCATTCCCAGGCCTGGGGTTCCAGGTCTGAGTCCTGGGTGTGGTCAGAGGCTCTGTGCCCCATGAGGATGCAGGCCAGTCAAGGGTGTGTGCAAACCCTGTGTCCTTGCTTCTGACCCACAATGGCCTCACAGTCTGCACAGCCCTCGGTTTCTTCCCTCCCACCCCTGGGAGCCTTAGGATCCATTAGGCAGGACAGGATGGGAGGGTAAGCCTGAGCCTTTGGATCTGGGGAGCTTCCCTTTCCTATCAGCGTCCAGCCTGAGAAAGGGGCTAGTGATCTTCGTGGGGAGTGGTCTCGCCTCATTCTGAGAGGAGGTACAGGAGCTGGGGGAGGGCACCCTAGACCTCCCCGGGGAGAAGGGTCTTGGATGTTTTGGTTATGATGTCCCGGAGTACCCCAAAGAGCTGTGCTGAATGCCGGAGCTCCTGCGGGGTACCTGTCGCCACCCCCACCCCCGCAGGGGCAGGACTGGTTTCCTGTCTTCAGACCCGTCCTCACCCCATCCCCCCCTTTTCCAGTTCATCCTCAACGTCCGCCTGGATTACCGCATCTCCTACCTGCTGTCCGTCTTCAAGAAGGAGTTTGTGGAGGTGTTTCCCATGCAGGACAGTGGGGCCGACGGCACAGCTCCTGCCTTCGACTCCACCAGTGAGCCCCCCGCCCCCCTGCCTTCACCCTGCCTGAGGCTGAGGCTGAGGCTGACTCACCTGGGGGTACAGTAGCCGTGGAGGAGGCTGGGGGGACAGTTGGGCTTCCTTCCCTGTTTCCCAGCCTGCAAAGGCCTTTCTTCTCCATTGTCTCACTTAGTTGCCATAGTGAGAGGGGAAGGGCAGGAATCATTCCCTTCATTTCCTAAATGGGGAAACTGAGGCCCATGGAGGGGCAAGGATCTGCCCAAGGTCCTTGTGCCCATCTGCCCATCTTGCTCCCCACAGCTGCCAACATGAACCTGGATCGCATCGGGGAGCAGGCAGAGGCCATGTTTGGAGTGGGGTAAGGGTTGAGGTGGGGCTGTGTGTGGGGTTGGGTAGCTGGTACCAACACAGGCTTGAGACCTCCTCAGGATGGCCCGCATTTCCCGAGGCTGGGCTGGCCTCTGCCTCTGTCATTCCCCAGCTATGTGCTCTGAACCTCCCTTGTCCAGTGATGTAGGGGACACTTGGGCTCCAGAGACACTGTGGCCATTCCCCAGCTTCCATGCAGGGCGTTTGTGCCTCTGTGCATCAAGACTTGGCCAGGTGGCTGGAAGGATGTCCCCCACCCCCTCCTTGGGCACGTGCGGCCTGCTCTTCAGAGGGCTGGAGTGGGGAGAGGGCCAGGAGCTGGGGGCTCATCACTTCTGTGGCACGCCCTTGCCTCAGGTGAGGGCTTTGGACCCCTTCTGAGATGGCATTTTAAAATTCAGAACATAAATTACGTAAAGTTACAAAGGAAACCTGTGGCTTGAGATACAGTTACCAAAATATTGAAGAAAACAAATTTGGAGTGACTGTTTATTAGCACGTTAAGTAACAAGTTGTGCCAGGGTGTGATTAGTACCATGACTTTGAAGTAGTGATGGGTGTAAACAGTGTTTCACAATTTCTGTAACGACTCTAAAGTGATGTGAAAACATCTGTGATGTTTCAGTGTCACAGGTACTGCTAATTTTTTCTCATTGAAGAAAGTGCTACATTTTGGTTAGAGGCTGATAAAAATAAAGATGTAGCTCTTTCTCCTACGTGTTCATGGCCCCAGCTCTGTCCATGAGTCCTCTTGAATCTTTGCTTCAGTTGCTTAATCAAGGGGAGTCCTGTGGGACCCGAGGGGGTGTGGTGGTCACTTCGGGAGCTCAAGGCCGGGCTATTTATAAACTGGTGAGAAAACGTCAGTAGTTTTAGTACATGTCACACTGGAGGCTGGGTCTGCTGAGTGGGTGTCAGAGAGTGCAGCATCCTCGCCCGCCCCGGTGCCGCAGGAAGACGAGCAGCATGCTGGAGGTGGACGACGAGGGTGGCCGCATGTTCCTGCGAGTGCTCATCCACCTCACCATGCACGACTACGCGCCACTGGTCTCGGGGGCCCTGCAGCTGCTCTTCAAGCACTTCAGCCAGCGCCAGGAAGCCATGCACACCTTCAAGCAGGTGCTGCCCCCGCCTCAGCACCCTGGCCCTTGGGGAGTGGGGAGGGAGGCCTGAGCATCACCTGGCCCCTCCACCGAGCAGGCGGGCTGCCCTGGCCACACACTGGCCTGCACTGGGCATTGGGAGTTCGCAGTGATGGAGGAGGAGCTCACACTCACAGCACATTTGGGGTTCTTGGCCTTGCTGAGCTCTTTAGAGGTGAGGGCCAAGTCTTGGGTACTTTTATCTCTTTGCATTCTAGCTCAAGACTTCTCATTTCTTATGATGTGGACAACCCTTGACAGTTTGCAAGCTCTATCCCTTGCATCTCTGCTAAGTGCTTCAAATCATGCCTGGCATGCAGTCAGTCCTCGCTAGGCTTTTGTTATTGTGATGTCATGTGGTCTTGGTGGCTCCCTGTGAAATCAGACTGGAATTTAACAAGGGCTTGCTGTGTACCAGGCACTGAGCATTGCACTTGCATCTGTGGAGTTCCTGCAGCAGCCCTGACCACGTGGTTACTGCTCACTGCTGTCTTACAGAGCGGCAGGGCGAGGGAGTCGGGGTCCAGGCCCCTCTTTCAGCCAGCTCTCAGTGGTGCCAGAATGTTCTGCCCTTCCTTGCCCTGGTTAGGGTCCGAGTGAACAAGTGACAGGCCATAGCAGCATGTGACACGAGGCAGTGAGTGACTGAAGCCAGGTGATGAGGCAGCTCATGGCAGGGAGTGCAAGGAGGGCTACAGCCATGACAGAGGGTTTCCTGGAGGTGCTGGACTTATAAACATTGAGCTGGATTTGACTCAGTGCAGAGGAATGGTGGAGTGGAGATGCCAGGAGCAGAGGCCTGAGCAGAACAGGCTCTGGGACTCTCTGAGGCAGTGGTCCTCGCGTGCCTGTCTCCCCAGGCAAACCCATCCTCCACCTTCAGGTGCAGCTGCTGATCTCAGCCCAGGATGTGGAGAACTACAAGGTGATCAAGTCGGAGTTGGACCGGCTGCGGACCATGGTGGAGAAGTCAGAGCTGTGGGTGGACAAGAAGGGCAGTGGCAAGGGCGAGGAGGTGGAGGCAGGCACTGCCAAAGACAAGAAGGAGGTGTGTGGGGTGTGGAGAAGTGGGAGGGCCCTGGGGAGCGGCTGGGCCTGGCTGACTCCAACCCCCTGTGTCCCCAGCGGCCCACGGACGAGGAAAGCTTTCTGCCCCCACCTGGGGAGAAGAGCAGTGAGAACTATCAGATCGTCAAGGGCGTGAGTGCTGGGGGTTGTCAGGGTTGGGTCTGCCTGCCCAGAGGCGTCCGGGGCCTGGCCTCTTCCTCCTCCCAGCTCTGCCGGCCACTGGCCCTTGCAGTAGACATCTTCCAGCTTTCCCCGAAAGTGGAAAACAGCCCTGCCAAGGTCCAGATGGAATTATTTTAGAGCTGAAGGAATTTAATGAAATTCCATTTCACAGTCATATTGTTCTACTTTCACGGGTGGAATTGGGTTTTTCATGCTTCCCCTGCCTTGGTACGGAGATCTGACTCAGTGGCCTCGGCTCCTTCCCCCGTCCTGTCCCCGTGTGAGCTGGGGCCAGGCTCTGGGGGGCTGGGGGCAGGGGAAGCCTGACAAGGAGGGAGGGAGCTCTGGGCTCACCGCTGTCCCCCCAGATCCTAGAGCGGCTGAACAAGATGTGTGGTGTTGGGGAACAGATGAGGAAGAAGCAGCAGCGGCTGCTCAAGAATATGGATGCCCACAAGGTCATGCTGGACCTGCTGCAGATCCCCTACGACAAGGTGACCCCTGACTGCTGACCTCTGACTGCCCAGAGCAGCCTCACCCAGAACCGGAACTCCACCCAAACCACTAATACCTAATGCTGACCTGACCCATGCTCACCCTGACCTTTTGCCCTGACCTGTCCCCTGGCACACCCTGGCCCCTCAATACAATCTTAGTATCTCAATCTCAACCTTTGATCCTCTGCCCGCCATCCTGACCCACTTGGACCTGTATTTGACCCCAGCCGTACTCGGATTCTTGACCCAGACCCCAGCTTCTGTCTTCTTCTGTGCTCTAATCCTGATAGGTTCAGCTTCGTCTTAACCGTTGACCCTCAGCCTCTCCCTGACCTGTAATGTCAACTCTGGCCTCATCCTGACCCCTGACTTTAGTTCCTCACCTGGCCTCTGATTCCAAACTTAGCCTCATCTCAACCTCTGACCTTTTCACACCTCACCTTGGCTGACCTTGGTTGGTATTGAAATGTCCCAATCTTCACCCTGACTCTTGACCCTGACATCATCCCAATGCTTGCAGGACCCCGACCCCTAACCTGTGCTCTCCCACTCCAGCTTCATCTTGTCCTCTGACCCTCAGCCCCTTGCACTTCCATATCCTGGCCTGGAGGTGCAGCTTTTACCTTGAACCCAAGCCCTGATCCACCCCCACACCTTGCTTCCTGTGGGGAGCCCAGCACCCTCTCCCCTCTGTGCCCAGGGTGATGCCAAGATGATGGAGATCCTACGCTACACACACCAGTTCCTGCAGAAGTTCTGTGCAGGGAACCCCGGCAACCAGGCCCTGCTGCACAAGCACCTGCACCTCTTCCTCACGCCAGGGGTGAGGGGTAGTGTGGGGCATGGGGTGGGCGGGCGGCCGGTGGGCGGCCCGGACCCCCTCTCTGATGGACGCCTGCTACCCAGCTGCTGGAGGCAGAGACCATGCAGCACATCTTCCTGAACAACTACCAGCTCTGCTCCGAGGTCGGCGAGCCCGTGCTGCAGCACTTCGTGCACCTGCTGGCCACCCACGGGCGCCATGTGCAGTACCTGGACTTCCTGCACACCGTCATCAAGGCCGAGGGCAAGTACGTCAAGAAGTGCCAGGACATGATCATGACTGAGGTGAGGGCGGGGCCGGGAGTCTCATGGGACTCGGGTGGTGGCCACAGAGGGGGCCTTGGGTGGCAGGACACAGAACCTGGGCGGCCAGGCCCAGAGTTAGCGGGCCACGGAAGGAGTACTGGGCTGTGGAGGGGCTGCAGCCTAACAGAACTCAGACAAGGGCCTGGAAGAACTCAGACATGCATTTTATCATTTATCATTTATCCTTTATCCTTCATTTATCATTTATTGTCACTGATTTAAAAGTACCTGCCTGGTGCTGACAACCTTGTGTACCCGGGGAAGTCAGTCGAGTGTAAGCTTGGGGGTGGGGGATATAGGGACCATATTCTTTGTGCTCATTGCCAAGCCCCCGGCATGTGGCACATAGTAGGTGCTCAGTAAACACCTGATGACCGAAGGCATGAAGGGTGGGGGCTGAGTTTCATTTGGAGCAAAGGCGGTCTCTGCCTGGGCGGCTCGCAGCACGGGGCGGGCAGGAGAGGAAGGAGCCAGCACTGACGTGAGGCGAGGGGCTCACAAACGACGCGCCGTGGGCTGGAAGCGCTGTGCCATGCTGGCTGCTCACTGCTGCCATGTTATGTGGACAGCACAGTCGCTGACAGGAGGAGATGCCCTGGTGCCCCTTGATGGTTCAAATTACACACTGTGGGAACACAGGAGGGAGGGGGTCAGCTGGGTGGAGCTAGGATTGGAAAGGGCTCCTTGGAGGAGGTGCCTCTGAGACAAGCCCAAGTGGGACTTCTTTTCCTAGTGGAAGAAGGGGTACTTTCTGGGTCTGGGGTTTGGTGTCTCTGATGGCAGAGGGCCCTGAGGGCCGGGAAACCCCAAAAACTCAGGTAGGGGAGGGTCTCCTGAGTGTCGGGTGAGGGCAGGGGTCAGAGTCCCACTCTCTCCCTGGGAAGCGCAGGAGGGGTGGGGCCCAGGGCCTGCTTGGCCGAGGGGCCCGACACGTGTCCCCTCCTGCCTGCAGCTGACCAACGCAGGCGACGACGTGGTCGTGTTCTACAATGACAAGGCCTCGCTGGCCCACCTGCTGGACATGATGAAGGCTGCCCGGGAGGGCGTGGAGGACCACAGCCCCCTCATGTACCACATCTCCCTGGTGGACCTGCTGGCCGCCTGCGCCGAGGGCAAGAACGTCTACACTGAGATCAAGTGCACCTCCCTGCTGCCCCTGGAGGACGTGGTGTCCGTGGTGACACATGAGGACTGCATCACTGAGGTGGGCTGTGTCCATGTGGGGACAGTGGGGCTGGGAGAAGTGGCTGCATATGGAGGAAGGCTGTGGGGGATGGGTGCTTGATGCAGGCTGAGCAGCCTTTCTGCCCTGGGAGGGGAGGGAGGTGTGGCAGTGGATGGGGCTTGGGAGGGTGGTGGGGCTGTGGGCAGAAAACAAGGGGGAGACTGGGGGTTCGGTGGAGTGCAGAGACAGAGCCTGGGTGGGTGGGGGGCCCTGTGTGTGCCCCTGACCTCCCGCCTGGCCTTCCAGGTGAAAATGGCCTATGTGAACTTCGTGAACCACTGCTACGTGGACACGGAGGTGGAGATGAAGGAGATCTACACTAGCAACCACATCTGGACACTCTTTGAGAACTTCACCCTGGACATGGCTCGGGTCCGTCCCTGTGGTGGCTGGTGGCCCAGGAAGCCTTCCAGGGGTGGCTGTGGAGGGGCCTGTGTGCTGGACGACAGCCCCAGGCATCTGTCTGTCCTGCCCCAGGTCTGCAGTAAGCGGGAGAAACGCGGGGCTGACCCCACCCTGGAGAAGTATGTGCTGACCGTCGTGCTGGACACCGTCAACGCCTTCTTCAGCTCCCCATTTTCTGAGAACAGCACCTCCCTGCAGGTGGGCTTTCCTGTCCCTGAGAGCTTTGCACAGGGAAGGGGGGAAATCAGAATGCACGTTCGTATTTGCTGGTCGTGCATAAAGACATTGCAGAAGGCCATACAAGAGCATTAGTTAACTGCACAGTTTCTGTGATCAGGACAGAGGTGGGAGCTGTACTGTACCACAGAGCAGGAATTCCTAAGTTCACCTGGTGTGATGGGTCTGGGGTGGCCGGGGATGCCTGGCTGCACTGGCTCACCAAAGTCAAGGTGGGCATGCTCACCACAGTGGACAGCAGAGCCAAAACCAAAATCGGGAGAGTGGCACACAGAGAAGCTCAGTGTTGGTCTCGGTGTCCCTAGGACAGAAACAGGCAGGCTGGCCGGTGAGCGGGCCTCTGACTCCACTCACTGAAGGGGTCACAGCCTCTCAGCCGATGATCAGACTTTACAGCCCCAAAGCCCCAGAATGAAAGAGCCAGGTTCCCTTGGGCGAGGAGCCGCACCTGCTGCAGGAAACCAGTGGAAGGGGCTGCCTACAGGTGGAGGGATGGGGGCACAAGGGGGATAGTGTGGCTGAGAGAGAGCAGGAGAATGTGGGTTTCCTCACAGCAAGGGTGGGTTTATTTTGATACCCATGTGTTTGGGCCCTGGGACCTCCTTGGGACTGTGGGACTCTGGTCATTTGTATCAGCATTCCCTACTTCTCATCCGCCCCAGGGGCAGAATGTGGGAGAATGATGGTGGGGTCAAAGATAGGGGTGAGACTTCTTAAAGTGTGCCTTTTTTTTTTTTTAAGATTTTATTTATTTCTAGGGAGGGGAAGGTAGAGAAAAAGAGAGGGAGAGAAACATCTATGTGTGGTTGCCTTTTGCACACCCCATTTTGGGGACCTGGCCCGCAACCCAGGCATGTGCCCTAATTGGGAATCAAACTGGTGACCCTTTGGTTCACAGGCTGGTGCTCTATCTACTGAGCCACACCAGCCAGGGCTACCTTTTGGTTTTTGAACCATGTAAATATATCACTTTTCCATAACATTAATTTATTTAAAAATCTTTTAAAGGAAGACAATGTCAGCAGTAGAGCTGGAAGCCCCAGAGCTGGACCTTGGGAGCTCTGCCAGGGCTGCTGTGGACAGTTGGCGGGTTGGGCACAGAGAGGGGCACCTTTTTCCAGCTGGCACCGAGCATGTGGTAGCTGTTGGAGGCTGCCCCTCCACCCGTGCCCTTCTCAGTGGGCTCTGGTCCCTGGGCCGCTGCCCAGGGTGGAGGGCGGGCCGGGCTGCAGCAGCTGTCCCTTCTCGCAGACACACCAGACGATCGTGGTACAGCTGCTGCAGTCCACTGCGCGGCTGCTCGACTGTCCGTGGCTGCAGCAGCAGCACAAGGGCTCGGTGGAGGCCTGCATCCGGACCCTCGCCATGGTGGGTGAGTGTGCCGGGGCGCCGGCTGGCTCCCACCACCCCTCCTCGCCCTGCTCCACAGGGACACCTGCCTCACAGCAAACATTTACCCCTAAGCTCGCCCATCCTCTGCTCCCAGGTACTTCTCAGTAAGTCCTTCTTGGTGTCTAACTGGCATCTTGGCAATTGAGAAGCTCTTTTCTCCCCTGAGTCAGTTCCCTGGAGGAGAGTGCTGTGCTGGCCCGTGGCCTCAGGCAGGAGGGGGGACTGCCGGTCCTTAGGGAGAGTGGGGAAGCAGAGGGGTCAAGGTGGATCCAGCATGAAATTGAAGAGGCAGAAACTCCCTCTTTTTACCCCAAAAGGAGAAGAGGGTGCCTCAGTCCAAGTGCGGCCAGGATGGGGCTCCCTGCACCCAGAGCCTCGGCGTAGTTCACCTTGTTCCCCAGTGTGGCAGCCCTGGGCCTGCCCCTCCGGCTGCCTGAGCCTCCCCACCCTCTCCCCAACCAGCCAAGGGCCGGGGCATCTCGCTGCCCATGGACTTGGACGCCCACATTAGCTTGCTGCTCAGCAGTGGTGCCAGCTCTGTGGCCGCCGCCCAGCGGAACGCTACCAACTACAAGGCGGCCACGCGGACCTTCCCTCGGGTCACCCCCGCTGCCAACCAGTGGGACTACAAGAACATCATCGAGAAGCTGCAGGTGGGTGTGGGCTGTCCAGCACAGGGGCGGCTGTGGAAGGGCTGTTCTTGAGGAGCACCCCTTCCTGTGCTGCCCACACTCCCGGGAAAGGGCTGCTCGGCCCCTCCTCGGGGGCTGCTAAGCGCAGGCCTGGGCAGAGGTCATTCTAGGGGAGCCAGGAGAACCGGGGATCCGCTAGTGGCGCTGGCATTCCGAGAGGGTTAGGACACCCCACAGTCCTGGCAGCACCTTGTTGTGCGTGCCATGTACCTGTGGCCACTGTCTCATTGGCCGGTAGAGGGCGTGGTGGCTTATCCCCATGTGTCAGAAGACAAGCCCAGAGAGGGCAAGGGGTTTGCCCAAAGTCACAGGCTAGAGGACAGCCTGCCGCTCCCAAGCCATGGGCCCTGGAGCAGACAGATGTCATGCTTTGTGCAGGGTGGCTGTGTGGGCCCGGGACCCCCAGACCTGCGCAGGTCATTCTGTGGGGCTATTTAGTGTTGGGGTATAGGAATGGCAGTCAAGCTGCCATCATCTCTTGCGCCTGGGGGTGTGCATCTTGCGAGGTGGTGATCCAGTCTGGCCCGCCACAGGACATCATCACGGCCCTGGAGGAGCGCCTGAGGCCCCTGGTGCAGGCGGAGCTATCTGTGCTGGTGGACGTCCTGCACTTGCCCGAGCTGCTCTTCCTGGAGGGCAGTGAGGCCTACCAGCGCTGCGAGAGCGGGGGCTTCCTGTCCAAGTGAGGGGGACGCCTGGGGTGATGCGGGGCGGGAGCCTGAGACAGGGCGGGAGCCTGAGACAGGGCGGGGCCGGGCAGGGACCAGGATGGGGCGGGGGCCGTGTCTGGATGGAGGCATTGGGGATGCCCCAGCGTGCCCTTCTTCCTGCTGCCAGGCTGATCCAGCACACCCAGGACCTCATGGCGTCGGAGGAGAAGCTGTGCGTCAAGGTGCTGCGGACCCTGCAGCAGATGCTGCTCAAGAAGGCCAAGTACGGGGACCGGGTGAGTGCCAGGTAGCCCACAGCAGGGTGCAGGGGCCAGGACTGTCCAGCCAGTGGTTCAAAGGCACGAAGTACACTGCGGGGCCTTGCTCCTCCCCCCAGGGCAACCAGCTACGCAAGATGCTGCTGCAAAACTACCTCCAGCACCGCAAGTCCAGCTCTCGGGGGGACCTTCCCGACCCCATGGGCATCGGTCAGTGCTGCCGCCTCCGCTGTGCCTCTGGGTGGCCTGTTTGCCCAGCCCTGGGCCCTCCCACCCATTAGCTCCCCCTCAAGCAAGTCTCCCCATTCCAGGCCTAGACCAAGACTGGTCAGCAATCGCGTCCACCCAGTGCCGGCTGGACAAGGAGGGGGCCACCAAGTTAGTGTGTGACCTCATCACCAGCACCAAGAACGAGAAGATCTTCCAGGAGAGCATCGGCCTGGCCATCCGCCTGCTGGATGGAGGCAACACCGAGATCCAGGTGTGGGGTGGGCGGGTGTGGGGTGCCAGGGGCTCACCGCCCTTTGGCAGTGAGCCCCACTGGGGAGGAGGACAGTGTGCCAAGTTGCTTATTTATGGGGTCTTGGCTGCTGGGCTGAGTGCCTGTGGGCAGCTCCACCGCCCACATCTGTCCCCTGTGTCACATGGTCGCTTTTCTCTGCTCCAGCCAGGTCTGAGCCTGTCTCCCCACCATCCTGCCCTCTATCATATCCACCGTTCTTGCCTCTCAGCCTCTGCCCAGGCCTCCACCCCACCTCTCCCACGTCCTCCTCAGCCTTTGGTGCCCAGCTAGAGGCCTGCCTCCTCTGAAAAGCCCTCTTGGGTTGTTGCTTTATCCCCAGTCATTCTTTCATTCTTTCAGTAAGTCTGCACCCAGTGCCTTCTGTGTGCCTGGAAGCGTTTGAGGCACTAAATATTCCGTAGTGAACAAAAGCCAAAAGCCATGTGCTCTTGGCACTTACATCCCAGTGGTGACAATAGTCAATGACTGTGATCCCTGCGTAACACGGAGGGCGTGTCAGATGGAGATCATTCAGGCAGGGGTATTTTAGCGGGGTACTCAGGCAGGCCCCAGAGGTGAGCGTGTGGACAGTGGGCAGGGTGTGCCAGGCAGAGCGGGCAGCTGGCACAAAAGTTGTGAATAGGAGGTGGCGTGTGTGGCTGGAAGGGGTGGAGGAGGTGTGTGTGGGAGAGCCTGGGGTCAGAGAGGTGGCCGGCCATCATGTGACCTCGAGGGCACTGGGAGGCATGGCTTTTCCTTTGAGTAAGGTGGGGCTGCTGTGTGGGCACAGACAAGGGCCAAGGGCAGAGACAGAAGGTAGTCAGGAGGCTAGCGCCAGCTTCCAGCATCACAGTTACAGCAGTTACAGGCCCTTGCCCTTCCACCATCTCCCGCCCAGCCTTAGTCTCAGGGTGCAGGGGTGTCTCTGGCTCCCCATCCTTAGTCTGGTTGGGGCATGTCTGGGGGGCCCATCTGTGCCCCATCCTTGTCCCTGCAGCACAGGACAGAGGTTTCCAGGGCTTCACTAAGAGTTGCTTACAGTCAGGCTCAGTGCTGGGCCTGCCCCCAACCGCCACCATGTAACCATCCACCCCTAGAAATCCTTCTACAACCTGATGACAAGCGACAAGAAATCAGAGCGTTTCTTCAAGGTGCTGCATGACCGCATGAAGCGCGCCCAGCAGGAGACCAAGTCCACAGTGGCCGTCAACATGAGTGACCTGGGTAGCCAGCCCCGGGAGGACCGGGAGCCAGCAGACCCCACCACCAAAGGTCAGGGTTGGGCCAGGGACACAGGGACAGGTGGGGGGGTGCGGGGGTGGGTTCACAGGGTACAGGGGCAGGGCATCACAGGCAGGGATAAAGGCTCAGGGTGGGAACACAGGGTGAGGGTGAGGGTCTGGTGCTCCAGCAGCCCCAGCCTCACCAGGCCTTGCCCCGCAGGCCGTGTGGCCTCCTTCTCCATGCCTGGCTCCTCATCCCACTATTCGCTGGGCCCCAGCCTGCGCCGGGGACACGAGGTGGGCGAGCGTGCGCAGAGCAACGAGATGGGTACGTCTGTACTCATCATGCAGCCCATCCTGCGCTTTCTGCAGCTGCTGTGTGAGAACCACAACCGGGACCTGCAGGTGAGCCCCTTGTCACACACCCGCCCTTCCCCCACTGCCCAGCCAGCCCGGTCCCCAGCCGTGCCACACCCACCTCGTCTGCTCTGCAGAACTTCCTGCGCTGTCAGAACAACAAGACCAACTACAACCTGGTGTGCGAGACGCTGCAGTTCCTGGACATCATGTGCGGCAGCACCACCGGAGGCCTGGGGCTGCTGGGGCTCTACATCAACGAGGACAACGTGGGCCTCGTCATTCAGACCCTGGAGACCCTCACCGAGTACTGCCAGGGCCCCTGCCATGAAAACCAGGTGAGCAGCAGCCGGTGGCCGCATGGACGTGTGGGAGGATGGAGCAGGCTGGGCAGGGGAGGGGCTGTGGCCCTGGAGCCACCACAGTTCTGAGGGGCCTGGGCCCTGTGTCCCCACACTGCTCCTGGCAGACCTGCATTGTGACTCACGAGTCCAACGGCATAGACATCATCACCGCGCTGATTCTCAACGATATCAGTCCCCTGTGCAAGTACCGAATGGATCTGGTGCTGCAGCTCAAGGTGGGGCTCATGGCAGGCCACGTGAGTGTGTAGGTGTGCACGAGGCGTGTGTTCACATATGCCTGTGACATGTAACATGCACGCTGGCATGTGTAGTGTGAGTACCACATGTATACACATGTGGTGGCGTGTGCAGTCTGTACCTGTATAATACATGCATGTTTATTTAGACACTCGAGTGAATGTGTGAGCAGTTACTCTAGAAGCAAACATATTCATGGTTTATCCGAAGGCCTCCTGTGTATGTGCATGCTGCCTGGGGGGTTGAGTGAGCCTGCCATAGTGTGGGGGTGAAGGTGGCCTGGATATGCAGAACACCTCTCAGCAAGCTTCGGGGATAGGGAGGCTGGGAGGGGCTGCTACAGAGTACTCAGCAGTGGGGGCGGGGCTTCAGACTGTGTCCTGTCTCCCTCCTCCCCCTAGGACAATGCCTCCAAGCTGCTCCTGGCTCTGATGGAGAGTCGGCATGACAGTGAGAATGCTGAGCGCATCCTCATCAGCCTGCGGCCCCAGGAGCTGGTGAGGCTGGGCAGGTGGGAAGGGGCCCTGCTGGGGTATATGGGCATGGGGATTAGGGTCTAGCCTGCCCTAAACCCCACGAAGAGAGCATTCGAGCAGGCACTGCCCCGCCAGGTGGATGTCATCAAAAAGGCCTACCTGCAGGAGGAGGAGCGTGAGAATTCAGAGGTGAGCCCACGTGAAGTGGGCCACAACATCTACATCCTGGCACTGCAGGTACCAGCTCCACCCCGTGGACCCAGTCCCACCCCGTGGACCCAGTCCCACCCTGCAGGCCCAGTCCCTGGTGACCCTGTCTCCCAGCAACTACGCTGCAGTGATTGTGCACTGCCTTCTTGCTCAGCTCTCCAGACACAACAAACAGCTGCAGCATCTGCTGAAGCCTGTGAAGCGCATCCAAGAGGAGGAGGCTGAGGGCATCTCTTCCATGGTGGGGGTCTAGACAGGGCTGGGTGTGGGGGCGGGGCTTAGGTCTAGGGGCGGGGCTGGCAGGAGAGTGGGTGGGCAGTTATGGGGATGGGAGGCTGGGATTTGAGGGCGGGGCCATGCCCCAGGGAGGCTCTAGCTAGGGGATGAGGTAGGCGGGGCCAAGAACTCAGGGTGGAGCTGTGGCCAGGGGACTGGCCTGGATCTAAGTTAAAAGTAAGGATCTGTGAACCAAGCTAGAACTGGGGGCCTGAGGCTCAGGGGTAAAACCAGGACTTAGAAAGGGGAACAAGGCTGGAGTGGATGGGTGGGTCTGCACAGGGTCTGCAAGCCCAGAGCAGGACCGAGGGCACACCTGGGCAGCACTGAGGGCACTATCATAGGATTGTCTGGACATGGCTCTCCCACTCCCTGCTACCCCTTTGGGGCTGGGGCTGGGGCTGGGCTCAGGCCTTGCGGGCCCCGCCTGACCTCAGTGCCTTCACCACCCCCAGCTCAGCCTCAACAATAAGCAGCTGTCGCAGATGCTCAAGTCCTCAGCACCTACGCAGGAGGAGGAGGAGGACCCACTGGCCTACTACGAGAACCACACGTCCCAGATTGAGGTGGAGACTAACGGTGGCAGGGGCGGCAGGGGCGGCAGGGGCGCGGGGGGTGAGGGCCATGAGTTCGGCCCTGGAGGCCTCAGCCCAGGTGAGACCATGAGCCTGTATGTGCCAGATTGTGCGGCAGGACCGCAGCATGGAGCAGATTGTGTTCCCGGTGCCTGGCATCTGCCAGTTCCTGACAGAGGAGACCAAGCACCGGCTCTTCACCACCACAGAACAGGACGAGCAGGGCAGCAAAGTGAGCGACTTCTTCGACCAGTCCTCCTTCCTGCACAACGAGATGGAGTGGCAGCGAAAGCTCCGCAGTGAGGACCCCAGCGGGGCGGGAGGGCAGGGCTGGGCCGGACGCTGCTCCCCAGTGCCTCCCTTATCTGCTGGTGGTTGCCCCACCCTCACTCCTAGGAGGGCTCCAGTGCTTTCCTCTGGAGTGGGGGCTGGAGCTTGTGTGTGCAGTGGGCCCATGATGGGTGAGCAGATGGTGTTGATCGGGGCCCCTCTCACACCAGCTTCCTCCTTCAGGCATGCCGCTGATCTACTGGTTCTCTCGCCGCATGACCCTGTGGGGCAGCATCTCCTTCAACCTGGCCGTGTTTATCAATATCATCATCGCCTTCTTTTACCCCTACGTGGAGGGTGCATCCACAGGTCAGGATAGGGGGCTGGCAGGCAGGGACCTTGGAGCTCACAGGCCTCCTCCCCTGGACTGGGGGAGCCTGGGGGCCAGCTAAGCTATGAGGGGACCAGGTGCAGACTGAAGAGGAGCACTTCTGTACATTGCCCGCTGGGCTGCACGCCCCATTGTGGGGAGACACAGGTGTGGTCCAGTGGGACGGACAGGGTCCTTGACCTCTGGAGACAGCACACACATGTACACACACACGAGCCAGAGACCACATTTGATGGCAGCAGCTGGAGAGTATCTCCCACCTTAGGCCTAGTGATGCAGGTGTGATGGGGTTCCCTAAAACCAGGTGACTAGGCACTTAGTAGGGAAGGCTTCCAGGAAGAGGTGTTTCTTGGGGCCCATTGGGGTGTGGGGGGCTTGAGCACGTCATGCTTAGCCCTGCTTCTGGCCCCAGGAGCGCTGGACTCCCCACTCATCTCGCTGCTCTTCTGGATTCTCATCTGCTTCTCCATCACTGCCCTGTTCACCAATCGCTACAGCGTCCGTCCGCTCATCGTGGCGCTCATCCTGCGCTCCATCTACTACCTGGGCATTGGGCCCACGCTCAACATCCTGGGTGCCCTCAATGTGAGTGCCAGGGGAGCCCCCACCCCAAACCAACCAGCCACCTCCCAGCAGGCACTGCTCTGCCCCACCCCCTTGTCCCTGGGTTGGGATCCCAAATTCATTATGGACCTGCAGTGGGGACCCCTCCGTGCCTGCTCTGTCTCCCTGGACAACCTGGAAAGATGGCACTAGAGATAGCCATCCAGCCAGGAGTCATTTTAGAGCCCCAGCTTCAGGGCTGCTGTGCACACCGTGTGAGCTGCCCCGCCCACATGCACTGTTCCCATTGAGGACAGCGAAGATTTATATACAGCAAAGATTTGCATGTTATGGCAATTTCCTCACAGACGCTGAGCAAGGGGGCTGTCTTTTCCTAACTTAGTCACTGTGAAGGCTGAGGGTGGTCTTCTCCTTTTACTTATATTACTTTCTTTCTGGAACTAGGGGACCCAGGTGGCTTCTCCTTTATTTTAGTCCCAGGAGCCCAGGTGCATTTCTGAAAGCATTTTCATTAATGCCGTGTCTGCTAGGCTGAGCAGGAGCAGCTCAGATCCACTCCATAGAAGGCGTGGCCTCTGAGCTGGACAGTGGGCAGGGTCGTGGGGGTAGAGATTCAGGGCAGGCAGTGGGGCCTGACCCCCATGCCCTGCATTCACCCCCAGCTGACCAACAAGATCGTGTTTGTGGTGAGCTTCGTGGGCAACCGTGGTACCTTCATCCGGGGCTATAAGGCCATGGTCATGGACATGGAGTTCCTCTACCACGTGGGCTACATCCTGACTAGTGTCCTGGGCCTCTTTGCCCATGAGCTCTTCTACAGCATCCTGGTGAGACCTGCGGAGGGGTCAGGCGAGGTGGGGTGCAGGGGCAGTTGGGGCCATGTAGGGTGAGTCGCTCGTGGTTCTATAGCACCAGTCTCTGTCATGTCCTCCTGCTGCTGGGCCTGAAGGAGTGGATTTCCAGTCCAAACGGGCCTTCAAGGCTCTGATGGCCACTCCTGGCCTCTGTCTGACTCATTATCCCTGCCTGTGTGGTGCTGGTTTAAGCCTGGATTCTGGCACCAGACCATCCTAGTTTAGCTACTACTAGCTATGTGACTTTGGACAGGATTCTTTGCAGCTGTGTGCCTCAGTGTCCCCATCTGTAAAACAGGGATATTTAACAGCACCCATCTTCTAGAATAACTGAGGATGAAATGAGCTAAGGCACATCGATCACGCGTAGCAAGTGCACCATCAGAGTTGGCCGTCCCCTCCCTCTGTGTGTGGCACCTGCCTGCCCCTTGGTCTATCCCTTTCCTCAGACTGAGAACCCCAGGTTCCTTCCAGAAGCCTCCATACCAGGCCTGCAGCCAGGGCCCAAGCACAGACCACTGGGGAGACCTTGGGAAACCACGGGCAGCCACGCAGCCCTTGGGCCCAGCGGCATCCCCAGGCCCTCAAGGCCTCTTCTCTGCGCTGCAGCTCTTTGACCTCATTTACCGTGAGGAGACTCTGTTCAATGTCATCAAGAGCGTGACCCGCAATGGCCGCTCCATCCTGCTGACCGCCCTGCTGGCCCTCATTCTCGTCTACCTCTTCTCCATCGTCGGCTTCCTCTTCCTCAAGGACGACTTCATCCTCGAGGTTGACCGGCTGCCCAGCAACCATTCCAGAGGTCTGGGGCCCCTCGCTAGGTGTTGTGGGATGAGAGGGCCTTTCCAAGTGACTGACACCAGAACCAGGGCCAGGGCCTGGGATTGCTTAACCCCCTGCCTCAGTTTCTTGTACTGGGTTCTGGGGGGTTCTATCTCACACCTCCCTCTTCTGGTACAGACTACGGAGTGGGAGAGCCTTGGGTCTCTGGCTGCCTGAGGAGCCACTTGGGTCGCAGACCTTATCATTCATGTTAAACTCAGTATTTGCAGGGGCTGCCCATGTGCCAGGCCTGGGGTTGCACAACCCGACAGGGGCAGGGGCATGAAGACCCTTCTGTTGTAGCCAGACAGAGCAGGGAGCTGGCAGTATCAGGGAAGGCTTCCTGGGGATTGTGATGCTGGGGAGGTTGTGAACCAGGGAGAGGGTAAGACCAGGCATTTGACCTCATTCATGTCCCCTGTAGCCAGCCCCCTGGGGATGCCACATGGAGCTGCCACATTTATGGACACGTGCAGTGGGGACGGTGTAGGCTGTGCCTCAGAGGTCACAGTGCCCGAGGGCCTGGAAGGTGAGGGCAGTGCGTTGGCACTCGGGGTGGGGTGGGGTGGGATGGGGTGGGAGCAAGTGGCCTGGCCTGAGCATGAGCACTCACGGTCTGCTTACAGAGGATGGGGAGCTGGACCCTACAGAGCGAGCCTGTGACACCCTGCTGATGTGCATCGTCACTGTCATGAACCATGGGCTGCGCAACGGTGGTGGCGTTGGTGACATTCTCCGCAAGCCCTCCAAAGATGTGAGCACCACCCACCCCACTTTCAAATCCAATTGGCTTAAGCCCTGGCCAGGTCACCAGCTGTGAGCATCCCACCCTCAGGCCACAGCCAGACAGAGCAGCTTGGCCCTTCACTCTTCGGTGTCATAAGCCCCTTGTTTATACCCTCCTTTCTGTGCTTTCCCACTCAGTCCATATGCAGTTACACTGTTGGGCCGTCCTCACCCCAGTCTGTGCAGACACCCTGCCAGCTAGCTCCCTGTGGATACTGTGAGGGGAGACCTTGGTAACCAAGCCTCGCCCAGACTGGGGAAGGCCTGAGTCCGCCGGTGGGCGTGTCTCTGGGCTGCACTGGCTTCCTCTGCGAGGCAGAGCCCCAGCCCACAGCAGGGGCCTCATAGAGAGGCCTCAGGGTTTGGCTTGGGCAGTCCAGCCTTCCCAGAACAGCAGACTGTCCCCAGTCTCATAGGGGTGGGAAGCCCTCTCCCTGGTCAGACAGAGGGTTTCTAGAACATGTGAGGCCTGGTGTACTGAGGGTGGGGCTGAGGGGTTCAACTCGGGCCCTTCCCCTAACCAGAAGTTGGGGACAGGCACAGGCCTAGCCTCTAGCTCAGCTCAGCTCCTTCTCCAGGTCTTTGTCGCAGCTGGCCTCCTTTCGGAGTCTGCTGTTTAATCCACTTTTGCCATCTTCCTTCTGCTGTGGGCTGGGCCCCTCTATCACAGCCCTGACCCTACTTTAGCCCTGCCTGCCAGGTGACCTGGGGACTGCTGGGCTCAGCCTCTATGCCCTGCCCTGCAGGAGTCTCTGTTCCCAGCCCGAGTGGTCTACGACCTCCTCTTCTTCTTCATCGTCATCATCATTGTGCTGAACCTTATCTTTGGGGTGATCATTGACACATTTGCTGACCTGCGCAGTGAGAAGCAGAAGAAGGAGGAGATTCTCAAGACCACGTGCTTCATCTGTGGTGAGGCCTTGTTCCTTTTCTGCAGAGGTCACGGCAGGCTGGGGTACCTGTGGCCTGGGACATTATCTGGGCCGATGGCAGCTTCAGTTTGGCCCTTCCCCGGGTTCTGGTGGCCACTGGGGCTGCCCTGGGGCTGATGGCTTGATGGCTGCTCAATGCAGAATTGGGACAATAGGACCCTGCCTGAACTTGGAGTAATAGAGGGAGTGGGAAAGGTCCTCGAACCATCTCTTTAAACCCACTATTGCAGAGGACACCAAAGCCCAGTCAGCAGCCTCAAGCCTCTGGTCTCAGTCCAGGGCTTTTCCCATCCCTGGTATGAAGTGCTAGTCCCCTCTCCATCCACCTCACGCTAAGGAATGGGTGTCACCTATAGGACAAGTCCTGTTTCTCTGGGTTTAAGGAACTCTGATGTTTGCTCCCATAGTCCTTAGCTGCCGTTTTGGTGGGCTACAGCTGAGGCAGGGCAGAATCTCCACACTAAGTGGCTAACAGAAGTGACCTAAATGGCCTAGAGAGGGCTGCTGCCTGCACTCGTGCAGTCAGACCTAGCGTGAGAACAGATGTGCCCACTGCAGAGGTGGTGTGTGCGGCCCTGCCGGCCCACAGGGATTCTTGGGGGCAGGTGGTTTCATCCTCACTCTCTGCATCCTCAGGTCTGGAGAGAGACAAGTTTGATAACAAGACGGTGTCATTTGAGGAGCACATCAAGTTCGAGCACAACATGTGGAACTACTTGTACTTCATCGTGTTGGTCCGTGTGAAAAACAAGACAGACTATACGGGGCCTGAGAGCTACGTGGCCCAGATGATCAAGGTGTGGGCCCTGGGAGGGGTGGCTACGGCCAGCTGCACTGACCAGGGAGGCCCGGGGGTGATGTGGGACAGCAGTGGACACTTGTTGAAAGGCCAGGAGGATAGCAGAGCAGCTGCTGGAGCCAGCCCCTGGGGACTTGGAGCCTGGCCAGCTGCCTGTGCTACAGACGGTGCTGCTTGGGCTCTGTTGTCAAGAAAAGGCCATGGCAAACCCATCAGCCTGAGGACGGGTGTGGTGGCCCTGGACGTGGGTGCATGATGCTGTGGTGGCGTGGGAGCAGGGCAGACTCTGCTCTCACCACCGCTGCGGACCACTCCGAGGGAATATATATATTGCTTTTGGGTAACTGATGTGGCACATCTTCAAGTTGCTGCACAGCACATACATTGCAGGCTCAAAGACGTATTTAGTGGGAAGAAAAGAGTTCCCTGCGTTTAAGTCTGTAATTTGAACTGATCTTTGAGTACAGGTTTATCAGTTGGTCTGAGAATTCACAGCTTGCCACAAGGAACCAGAAAGCTGCCTGGTACCCCTCCCACCCCTTCCGTCCTGGGGACCATGGCTTTGCCTCTCAGTCCTGTGTCGGATCCAGCATCCTCAGCAGGCCTCCTGCTCTCCGATCGTGCCATCTGTTTGACTCGAATCTTCCTGGGGCGTGGGGCATGCGTGTCAGGGGGTGGAGTGAAGGGAAGGAAGGAAGGGGGTTCAGGGTCCAGTGCAGAGCGCCCCCCGCCTAGGGGTGTTGTGAGAGTGAACAGATGGTGCCGATAGCAGTGACAGACCGAGGCAGCCTAACGGAAGTCATCCTGTCACCGTGCTGGGCCTTCACCGCAGTGGGTTCACTGCCAGCTTGCTCTGGCCCTGGGGAGGACCCGGTCAGTTCAGACTTTCCCGTGACGCATCCCTGGGGACTGCTTTGTCGAGGGCAGGGCAGCACTGCTCTTCTCAACATGGCTTTTCCGGCTGGGCCCAAGCTTGCTCACCCCACTGGTGATCTTTTTCAGAACAAGAACCTGGACTGGTTCCCCCGGATGAGGGCCATGTCCCTGGTGAGCAACGAAGGGGAGGGGGAGCAGAACGAGATCCGGATCCTTCAGGACAAGCTTAATTCCACCATGAAGCTGGTGTCCCACCTCACCGCTCAGCTCAACGAGCTCAAGGAGCAGGTACACGCCCAGCCTGACCCAGACACCACCCTCAGGGTCCCACTGGGCAGCCTCCAACTGTCACCGAGAGGGCGTAGTCCAGCCTGCCATGGGGGTGGAGGGAGTAGGTGCTGGGGCCTTCACGTCTCTTTCTCCCTGGCCCCCATTCTTGGGTCTCAAAGGTCTCATATCCACACTCCCCTCCGAGGAAAGCTAGAGTAGGAGAGGCCAGCTCCCATCCTTGAGCCTCTGAAAGATACAGCCAAGCAGAACCTTGGCGCATCCTCCTCTCCATCTGGCAGTGACAGTGAGGTTAGGCAGCCCCTTTTAGGTGGGGTGGTTTCCCAGCTGCACCGCATCAGGGGTTTGTGGCATGCTAATAGAGGACAAGTGTTTGGGGCTGACATTCTCACTGCACCCTGAGGGTCCTGGCCTGCCACCTGTGCTGAAAGGCAGCTGGGCCCACAGTGGGAGGGTGGGCACAGGCCCCTCGGCAGTGCCTGTGGAGAGGGCGTTGGGTGGCCTGACCTGTTGGCATCTGTTTAACCATAGATGACGGAACAGCGGAAACGCAGGCAACGCCTGGGCTTCGTGGATGTCCAGAACTGCATGAGCCGCTGAGGAGAGCCACGAAGGCCCCATCAGAGGCCCAGACAGGTGCTGCTTGTACCTAGAGCTGTGACTGGAAATACTGCCCCTTCCCTTGGGCTGGGAGGCCCAGCCAGCCCACCAGCTCTCAAGGCTAGGTGCCCACCCAGCCTCTGGCTCCTACTCCTGCCAGACAAGCCAACCTGGGCTCTGACCAGCATGGAGAGGGGAGCCACAGAGCTGACAGCCCTGCCTAGAGCCCTTAAGATTCAGAAACTCACCAGGAGTCAGTTTACCTTAATGTTTTAAAGAAAGGTAAGTCCTCTTAAAGGACCGTTGCTTTGTTTTTTAAAGCAGTAACTGACATTCCTTTGTATTTCTTCTGTGGGTGATTAGGACTGGGGTCACCTCTGTATTCCAAGCACTACATAATGGTTGCTGCCACCTCTGGGGGAGGTGCAGTAATGCTGTTGCTAGGGATTCTAGGGCTTTGTTACTTAACTTATTCCCAGGCTGTGCACAGCCCTGCCCCCGCAGCTCCCTCTGTGCCTCAGATCCGCTGCAGACGGTGTAGTCCTCACTGTGTGTCCGGGCCAGCCCTCGGCACAGCCCCAGGTGGACTGCTGACTTGAGGATGGCGAGCCTTGCTCCTGGGAGAGGCACAGGCCCCAGTGACAGGGCTGGGGTGCAACCGAGTGGCTGGTTTTTGACTGCTTGTTTTTTTTCTTTTGGTGTAATGTTTTACAAATCTTTGGCCTGAGAACTAATATGTTAATTGCCTTAATAAATTAATAAAACTATAGAAAGGGATGCTGTTTCCTATACCTCTAGGACTGTGGGGTCTAATGTGGCCTGCTGGTCGGGCCTCACCTTGGGCTGCCTGGAGATGGTGAGTGACAATGTCTCACAGTGATTCCTCGCAGGGGTCCCTGGACAGACAGAACTAGAACTGTATTGCAGTATAACTGGGTTTGGTCATAATCCTATGCATTTTATTGTGTGCATTCCAAAACACACCGAGGAGTCCAGGTGCAAAGTGCTGAAGAACTCACTTCCGCATCCCTACAAGGGTGCTGGTCCTGCCCTAACCCTTCTCGGCTTGCTTTCTAACAGAAGAAAGCTTGGGCACAAAGGCTGCTAGTAAGAGTTAAGGTTCCATGAGCCATAAAGTGACTGACGAGTGTGTCCCTGCCAGGGTGCCCCTGCCCTGTGGCCTCCCACAGAACCCGCCCAGAGGGCTGAAGCCACCACAACCCAAGACCCCGCTGGCCAAGGCCTCAAGCTCCACTCTGTCCCTCACACCAGCTTGGAACATGGGCTTTCTGCGAGGCCGGCGGCAGAGGACCACGCTCCATCTTTCTGAGTCATGGAAACGGGGGCCGAGCGGGCTATTCTCATCTCTGCTGACCACTTCCTGCTGTTTGTGACAGGGTGCCTTCTTCCAAGTTTACTGCTATTTTTGGCTATCTACCAGAAGCTCCTAGAACAGAAGGGAACCCGAGAACCTTGCCAGAAACCAGCCAGACCCCCATTGACAGGTGGGGCTCCTATGGCTGCACGGGAAGCACCTTGCCCAGAGGCCCCGTCACCTTCCCTTCTCAGGCCCTAACGGGGTCCCTCGTTTCCTCTTTCCCAGACACCTCCCTACCCTGACCCTGACCATGGGCAGGGCAGATGTTCAAGGGCATCCCTCTTAGGCTGAAACTTTCTCCGGAACCATAGGGCGTCCTCTCTGTGGAGGCTAGATGAGACCCCCAAGAAGCGAGGGGAACCAGGGCAGTTTTATTTATGATGGCAACATACAAGACTCCATGCTTAGGTTCGAGGGCGAGATAAAGCCTGTGCCCAGGCCTTATGCTTCTCCTCAGGACTCCTGGAGGCGAACTTCTCCTGTAGTTTCTTCCATATGCCTTTATTCATTTCCTTGAATTCTCCCAGGGTGTCTGCAAAAGGGCAAGCCCAAACAGAAAAGTGACTGAATCTAAAATTTGATTACACATGTTGGCCCCACAGGCCTTCACATGAGCATGCTTTGTCTTTTACACAGTGTACCCCTGAAAAAGGGAAGTGCGGACCCAGCTTCCGAAAAGCAAATCAGATAGGCTGCAGGGAAATGTAACTGGCAGTGTGGACTGAGCACTTGCACGCCAGGACTGCACCCAGCACATTGCACCTTCTATGTCCGGGCCCCACACGTGTGGGCAAAGAAACACACTGCTGTCAACTATGCAACTCACAGGTCCAGGGGCTCTGTCTCAAGACATGGCCTATGCCACACACACCTTACTGTCTCCATTTTTCAGACATAGAGACTGAGGCAGAAGGACAGTTAAGTAAGTTGTTCAGGTCACACAGCTATGAAGTGGCAGAGCTGGGACTTGAACCTGGGCGGTGTGGGTCCACCACATGCTGTGGAGTTGAGCCCGCACCAGGGAAGGGGACGGACCTGAGCCGTTATCCCCACCCATCATTCCCTGACTGGGTCCTCTGGAACAAATTATCCACTGAGCCTCAGGTTCCTCATTGGCAAGGTAGAGATAAAAATACCTGCCTCAAAAGTTGTAAGGAGTAAAGGAAATCATGGAGGTAGCTTGCCTGGCACCTGGCCTGCACCCAAGAAAAGGTGGCCATCTTCATAGCTATGAAGGCAGCAGGGGCTGGTGAAGGCGACGGGGCCCTTGTCTAAGCATGTGTGCACACATAGCCCTGAACGACCCAAAGCTGGGTTCCTCCGTCGTGGTGCTACTGACGTGGACCAGGTAATTCTTTGTTGCTGGGCTGTGGGATGTTTGGCAACATCTTAGCCTCTACCCACTAATGCCAGTAGCAGAACCCGAACCCCACTCCCAGCTGAAAATGTGTCCAGACATTGCCACGTGTTCCTTGGGACATGCCCCCAGTTAAGAACCACCTGTCTAAAGTCTCTCCAAGGCTAAAATTCTATATCTAATTTTACCTGCATGTTAAATTTAGATTTTCCCATAATGTCTAAATTTCATAGCCTAGATTTTTATGTTAACAGAACTTGTAGAGAAAAGGAATAGCTTTTCTGAACAAAAAGGTGACTTGCTATTTATTAACTTGACTGTTAGTGGTCTCCTGACTAAATTAAGGCACACTCTCTCCCTCAGCCACAAGCCCAGTGTCCCACCCTGGGACTTCCCACAAGTCCAGATGCCACTGTGGGCACAAAGCGGGATGCTGAGGGACGGACCCCTGACCACTTAACAAGCCACGAGGCCTTTTTAGCCTCCCGTGACCCCAAGCTCAGGATGGTCACACCTGGAACACAGACCAAGGCTACTCCCTGGGCCTCATCCTCTCACTAGACACACTGCCAGGTGTTGTCCTGGCTTGTCAGAGGAAACATTTGGTAAGCTTATTCCGCACAGTCACAACAGAAACATAAGGCTGCTGTGAAGACGAATCATCAGCAAGTTTCCTGGAGCCCATCTCCAGGCCAGAACAAGTGGCGGCACTGGCTGGGGATTGGGGTCTACAGCTCGTCTCCTGCACTGCGGCCCGGCCCCTCCCTACTCAGAGACGTCCCTCCAGAACTTATTTCCATTCTAATTTCAAGTTTAAACTTTGCTCAAACTCTTGGGTCCTCACAATAACACTGCATCAATGCTGGTAATTTCATGGGCCCAGGGACATAGGAATAAATTTATATATGTGTATATATTTTTGAAAAGTTGACAATAAAGTGATCCTGCTGGGCAAAAATATCTTCACCCAGTTTTCCAGGTACTGTAATGAGAACAGGACCAGAGGTGACACGACAGCAGGTGATACCACCAGGTTTGCATCTGCTCAGCAGGTAAGAGTTTTCTGGAAGGCCAAAACCCTAAACTGTGGTTGTTGAGGGCTGCCAGAGGAATAAGAGAAATTTCTAGAGTACCACCAGAAGGCGGAAGTTTCAGGGCCATGCCCTCTCAGAAAAGGTTAGCCTATTTTTGTATATGATATCCTTGGCAATAAAAATAGCAATTTTCCAGAACCTGCCTACTTCAACCCAGGCTCCCTTCGTCAGTGACAATGGAGATGGGAAGTAAAGAGGGGATGGGCTAGGCAGGGTATTTCCTTTCTGGTTTAATCATAGTTTATCAATGACTCCCAAACATACCTAGTTAAACCCACTTCTAACCCACAGACCACATCCCCTGGGTCAGATAACTCAGTGGATATCCTCATACATGTTTATGGAATGGCTTTTTGTTTTGATTAAAACCCTCACTATTTATAAAGCCCCCTTAGGATCATAAAAATAAAATTATTTTCCTTGCAGTCTGATTTCAACTACTTCCATTTGGCAAATACATATTCCCCTGTTTCCTGCTGCCCAGCCTTGAATTTAAAAGCTCTAAAAATGGGTTTTCTTTTTTCAAATAATGCCTTTGACCACCTCCATATTCTATGGCAGTATAGGCCCTGTAGCTTCAGAATTTCCTCTGGGCTATTCCACAAGACTTTGCATCAAACATATCTGTCTTATTACACAATTCCCTATGGCCTCTCAAAGAATCATTTGCAAACCAACGAGAAAGGAGAGCTGTGCTTCAGTACCTGTGGAGAGGATCAGTTTGTACTCTTCCAATGACAGGCCACTGAAGCTGGTGTCTCTGGGGCGAGGGTACTGGTCACATGGGGCAGACAGGAAGAGAAGGGAGGAGAGAGAGGGTTAGTTCTGCAGCACAGCCTGCAACCAGGACAAGCCTGGCTCTCTAACCACATTGCCAGGGCCTCCAGTGTCCAGAGACAAGAGGCCTGGTAAGGAGAAGAGCAGCGCCACCTGGAGGTCAAAGACATGGACTCGCAAGAACCGGTATCACATGTGGCAAGCAGCCCCAACTTAACATGCACAGGAATCCCTCTGGGGAAATGGTAGGCTATGACTCAGAAGGACGGGTGGGTCCACGACTCTCATTTCTAGCCAGCTGTTAGGCAATGCCCCACCACTGCTGTTGAACCACATTTGAGTTGTGTGGATTCAGAAGAAATCCTTTCCCACGTAGGATAGGCATTTGGCCATGTACAGGGTGGGGCCAAAGTAGGTTTCCAGTTGTTCGTATAGAAAATAATACGATAATCAATAATCATGCAAGAATAAACTCTTTTGTGTACTCACAACTGTGAACCCACTTTGGCCCCACCCTGTGTGCTTGGGTAATTACTGAACACACTTTTTAAGCCTAGGATAAACTACATTTCATGGAATTTGTTCTGTCTTCCCCAGTCACCCCTTCTTTGTCACCAGAGTGTGGGGATATGCCACTTCCACCAGACTAGATGGGAAAATCTAGGATCCAGCAGTTGTTGTCAGATACACCCAGAAGCACACATTTGGCACATATAATGCATGGCTTTTGTTCAAGATTATAAATAGCTTTTATTTAAATGACCTAAATGCCTCCACCAGGTCCCTTTGTTGGCTTGGTTGAAATTACTGGTTACATTTGAAAGGAGCAAAACCACAAGTCTTTACAAAACACTGTATAATCAGATTTTCACTTGTTCTTATAGGTCCTCTCCGGTCAGAAGGCTGGGGATATAAAAGACTGTGTCCCACTCACCTTGTGTTTGTAATAGTTTGAATGGATTCGTGCTAAACTCTGGTACATCTGCTCGCAGGCCTCAGGCTCTGCAATCTGAAAAACAGAGAACCCTCAGGCAGTGAGCAAACGAGCCCTGCCTCCCACACCAGACCACACCCCCGGGAAGCACCCTCCTACAAGGCAAGGCGTTCACATGAAGCAGGGCGAGTGCTCAGCATCCGCCTCTCTGCTCCACAGGAAGCAAACTTGGCCTAAGCCCCCTAACTCCCCACTATTATTCAACAGAAATCACCTTTTTGGAATAATGGCTCCACCTCAAGTCTCTGACCTGCAGAAAAAGTCTTATCAATCAACTGGAAAAGAAACATTTGTTGAGCGCGTCTGTGACTTGTGAAGCACCACACCGGCAGCAGTGGGAGATGCCACAGTGAAAATGCAATCCCGGAAGGGCACACCTCACATAAAGAATGCTAGGGGAGGTATGGGCTCCAAGGAGGAGGTGTCCCCATGTGCACGTGGTCAGTGTATGGCCGAAGTGAGACTAAGCTGGGTTCGGAAGGACACATGGGAGTCAGCCTTCCTGGTGGAGGGGCTGGCGTGAACAAGGCAGAGGAGGCAGGGATATTATCTATGCTTCAGACCAGCGCATGTGGCCAAGGGCAAGAACCTGAGCTAGAGCAAAAGAAAAGAAAAGAGCTTTTGAGCTAAGTTTTCAAATAATATGAAATGTATTATGAAATGTATTAAATATTCTTTTATGAAAGTCAAAAAATCATCTGAGCCTTCAACTGTGGTAAGTGGAAAACTCTTGTAACTTGCAAGGAAAGAACATGAAGAAGTACGTACATTAGGATGAGACGAGTCGAGGAGAACCAAGAGTTCAGTTAGGTCCTGCTAAAAAGGACAAGGCCCCAAACACTAAGGCTGTGCAAAGAGAAACGGGGAAGTAGAGACATATTCTGGGTGCCCAAGACACTGGTGTCTCTGCTGGAAATTCCAGGGAAGACACAGATGAGAGGAGGTTATTTACCTTTCATACCTCTTTTAGTTTCAACTCTAACCCTTCCCTCTGCCCTTGCTATAATTTATCTGTAGTCCCTTACATTATTCAGCCAAGATTCTGAACATTCCCCAAAACAAAACTTTCTTTTATGTTTTTCCCCCAGAATTTGAATGATGCATTTTTCCAACTTATTTGGGTTGGCTAAAGAGTTCATTTTTTTTTTTTTGTAAGATGGCTCTAGTAGCACTTAGTTGTCTTTAACTTCATTTGAAACAATTTTGTTAGATTGTATTGTGACAGCTGTCATATCAGCATGTATTTAAAAAAAATTTACTCAAACTGGTGAATTTTTGTGTAGCCATTTTAATACTGAAGATGGAAGAAAATATACATTTTCAGCATATTATGCTTTATTATTTCAAGAAGTGTTAAAAAAACTGAAATGTGAAAAAAAATATTTGTGCATTGTATGGAGAAGGTGCTGTGACCGATCGAATGTGTCAAAAGTGGTTTGTGAAGTTTCGTGCTGGATACTTCTTGCTGGATGGTCAGGTAGACCAGTTGAAGTTGACAGCAATTAAATTAAGACATTAACTGAGAACAATCAACGTTATACCACATGGGAGACAGCCATACTCAAAATATCCAAATCAATAAAGTTATTGGTAAAAATGAAAAATGTGTCTTTTATAGACAAAACTAAACAGACTTTTTGGTCAACCCAATAAATCCTTTCTTGAAGAAGGCAGAGCACAAATAAATCAGTTAAGCATTTTCAAGGCAGCTCTGCTTCTGTCTCTCTGTATGTGTCAAGTGAGGGTCCCACTTTACAGCAAACAAAAAGATCATTTAGTTCATTTAGTTCTACTTGATCCATCCCTGGGTTCGGGCCACTCATCAGGAGAATAGCCTGGGAGCACATCAGAAGAGAAGGGATTATGGGCTGAGGAGGTAGCCAGGGTTTGCTGAATAATAATCAAAGGCATTATCTGAGCAGACTGGGGATAAGGGATGGAAACAAAGAACTGGTGGAAAACTGTGAGACTATGACTGAGTTCAGAGTCCCTGCCAGGCGGGATGCATTTCCAGGGAAAGCCCAGCTGGGACAGAATTCTGCAGTGCCCACTCGGGAAGAGCAGAGTGAACATTATGTCTTCAGCAGGGCATGTGTAACCAGGAGCTTCCGTGGAAGATAGAGGAACAGAAGGTACAAGACAAAATGGAAAAAGAGAACACCAGCACAAAGTTTTAAAGATAATTGTGCATTTCATCTGTTGTTTGCTTTCTACATACCTGTAGAAATGTGTTTGCTTATAAATTTCAGAGACATGCCCTGAGGACCTACAGTGTGCTGGTCCCCAGAGTGAGCGGTCTCCATGGCTGTGGAGAGCAGTGGTGTCAGACTGCCTGGGTCTGAATCTTGGCGCCATCACCAACCAGCTCTGGAATGTTGGGCAAATCCCTCAATTTCCTCCTGCCCCCAACTCTCAAAAAAGTTTGCCACATTTGCTTTATCATTCGGTATATGTGCATATACATATTTTTCTCCTGATGCATTTGATAATAAGGTAAAACACAAGGCCCCTTTGCTCCATAAGATTTCAGCATGTTTCCTAAGAACAAGGACATTCTCTTACATAAGCACAGTTCAATGATCAACTTCAGGAAATTTCACATTGATACACTTTCATCTAGTCCATCATCCATACTCCAATTCTGTCTCAGTAAGAATCTTTACAGGACAAAAAAACCCCTCTTGGCCCAGGGTCCCCTGTTGCATTTATCTGTCACGTACAAACAATTCTGGGGCCTTTGTCTTTCAAGTACTGACATTTTTGAAGCTACTGGCCAACTTAACCTTTCTTTTAACAGAAAAGTTAATAATAGCCCCTATTTCTGAGAGCAGTGTGAGGGTAACTGAGGTAATGCCTGGGTGCTCTGAACTTGGGACCAGGAACACTGATGAGTGTGAGGGACCAGTTTTGTTACTATTATTAGTAGGAAATGGTTGTATAAGCACAGGCCTCTACCTCACAAACTGCAAGGGGAAAGAGAGCAGTTCAGGATGATCTGGGTGATGGTGGAATGAAGGGTGCTGCGGGCACACGGAGGCGCTGACGCTGCCCAGGGGCCGGGAGGACGTGTCATAGGGTCCCAGCGGAGAATGAGTGGGGGTTACTAGGACAAAGCAGGGCTCTCCAGGCACAAAACCAGTGCAAGCACACGCCCAGGGAACAGCAGTTAGGACGTGATTGGGGGATCAATGCTGCCTCTGTGACTGCTGGGGTGTGGCTGGAAATGAAAGTGAGGAAGGGATGGAAAGTCACTGATGCTCGCTCCATATCTATCCACACCTGCAGCCCACACCGTGAGAGCTCTCAGTGGTCAGCAAGTACTCCAGGGCCAGTGCGGTGGGGCTCACACACTGACCTCTGATCTCTGCCAAGTGAGCAGCTGTCAGTGGCACCTGTTTTCACCTGATCACTGCTCTTCTGGACCATCCCCTCCTACCCCATCCGACCATGCTCTTAGGAAAGGCATCACAAGGCTGACCTGCCTTCCTCCCAGCATCTCTCTCCAGGGGTCCTGCTGCTGGATCACTGAGACAGAACTTCCTCATCAACCCCACATTCCTACCAGATCTTTGCCCTCAGAAATCTTGCCAATGCAACTTCCCCTCCTGCTTCTTAATTTCTCTAACGGTGAGAATTAGTTTCTCAGAGGGCTGCTCAGCCCCCTCCTACAGTACCCTCAGTGTGTGAGCAGGACAGTGAGAAGGGAGCAAGGAGGGGCAGAGAGGGCGGGTCACCCTTACAGAGCATTTCTCCTAGAAGGGCAAAGAGCAGAGGACTTGAGTGAAAAACAAAACAAAACAAAACAAACAAACAGTAACCCTCTGGGCCTCCTCAACCTCTTAAAATTCCTTCAGTGACAGAGACAGTGCTACATATTCACATAATGCCTAGAGCTCAATTAACAATCCCAGAAGGAACGAAGGAACTGAACACCTAAACATCCATAAATAACCAATCACCAAAAAAATGACCTTGTCACCCAACTTCCCATTTGAGGTCAGAAGGCACCTCTACGAGGCTGTGGAAGTGGTTCTGTGGAGGTGATGAGAGCTGCGCACGCTGACATCTAGAAAGTCACTGCTGCCTAAGGAGACCCAGCCCCAGCCGCTCTCGGTTAACACCCAAATAGAGCCCCGCAATTAAAAAATAGTCGTTTACTGCACTTTATTCACAGACACTGGCATGAACACTCCTGAATTTTGAAATATACAGTTTTCCTGATGAAATGTACCATGCACTTAAAGAAATGTTTTTTTTTTAAAAAGAAATGTTCTTATATACAAGCTTTAAATTACCTGATTTTGCATTCACACCTAATGAGATTACAGACATTTGAGGACTAACCGTGATGCTGGGTCTGAAAAATGCAGCAGTGGGACGTTATGAAAAATTCAGCTCTGCTCTCTAAATGTGAATAAAATAGATATTCAACTGACAAAGTGTCCTTTATGGCCCTACTTTTGCTCCTTTGCATTTCGCCTGCTCAGCCATCAGTAAATTTCTTTTCCTTATTAAACTTTTATACATCTACATCTATGTTGGTGCCGCAGGCACTGACTCCGATTTTCAAAATTGAATTTTGGGTGGTGACAGCAATTGGTACAGTGGCCCCTATTCTAGACACACAAAGGGACCCATAGCACTTTTGGGAAAGGGTGTCGCAAATTGCTTTGCTAATTAAGGTAGAGCTGGATTCAGTCCAGGAGGATCTCTGAAAAAAGGCTTTCATGACTTGGTAATGAACTTCTGAAATGAATTCATTCTGTTATGGAAATCAATTCCCTTAATTCAATAGAAAATGTATTCTTGAGCAGCTACTATGTACAGTGCTCTGCTAGGAGGCTGTGGGAGGATATAAAGACCCAGCCTCAGCCCTGGAGAAGCTGGCAATTGCTGAGACAAGACAGGATCAAAATAAAAAAATCAGACATGGCCCAGCGCAGCATGCAATTGAGTGCCAGTTACAGGACATCACAGAGGGGACCTGGTCACCAGGCCTGGCTAGCAGGACAGGTGCAGCCGGAAAGGTCTTGAGTTCCCTGTTCTTAAGTCAACAATGACAGTTGTTTTGCCACCTTCCCCCATGTTGTGATTCTCGTATTAAGTTTTTGGTGCTGCAGGGAACACAGGTTCTCTTAAGGAAGCTGTATGCAAATGGGGCAAACCCCATAAACACCACTGCACAACAGGACAGCAGGTGTAAGAGGTGTCAGGGGCGTTCCTGCTTCCCACCACCCCCTCCCTCTTGTTGGGTCTGGGGGGGACCGTGACTCTCCAAAGTGCAACCTGAGGTGGAATAAATGGAGGCAGTGGTGTTTGGACTCTGGTTTTGCATCTGAATGATGAACTTGGTTCCTGGTGAGTCCAGCTTTTTGCCCTGTGTCCCACCTGAGGACCATCTTTCTTCCCATCCTCCCTAGGGAAGACAGTAGCTGGGCCAGAAAAAGGTAGGTGGGTAAATACAGGAGATGTTTAATACTTTGCCCAGACTGTCTATGGTCAAAAAGGGTTGGACATGGAATGGGGGGAAAAGAGTGGCTTCAAGTTCACGGAACATGAGGCCCTTCTAACAAGAAATAACTCGGGTGGACTAGCAGCTAAGGAAAGGTCAGGTACCAAGGAGGCCACACCAGATGGGGCAGGACAGAGTGGGGCTTGTCTCTACTTATCTTAACCCCCAGAGGACCCTAAGTAAGTTGTGTTAGTTTGTTTCCTCACCTATAAAATGGAACAGTGATGGCTACTTCACTCAGCTGCATGAAGGATTAAATGAGATCATGCGACCAAAAGTGTGCATGTGTTCAGTGTTACTGTCAATGTGTAGGAGGCCATGCGGCTGCTTGCCCCTCTCCTCTAGAGGAACAAAAAGGCTGTGGAGCAGAGCTGCCTCCCCTCCAGTCCTTTCTTTCTGGCAACTGGCATAACCAAGGGGGAACTCTACACTAATCAGCCAGCCGGGTCTAATGCCTGCTGCTGGCTTAACAGAGTCTACCAGACCACCTTTCAAGGTCCTTTCAAGGATATCAGGATGGTGTACTGTGACAGTGGTCCTGAGTAATGTGCCTGCTGCCACCATGATGCCCTGGTTCACCCTACCAGGGACGCATGTATTGGCTGCTCTGCAGCCGGCCACTAAGCCATCGACTGAGTCAGGACTTGCATCTGCGGTCATGACTCAAACCTGTGTGGCCTTCTACTGATCAGAACTGTCTCCCTAGGTGATGACTAAGGATGACAACTCCAAAAGAGAAAGCTCTACCCTCCTTTTCTGGCTTGTCTTACACTTAACAGTTAAGTAGGTGAATGTCATACTCTTACTCCCCAAGGAACTAGCCTATGTTGGCCTCTCTGCTGGCTGGATTCACCATTTGAATTTCATTAGAGTAAGTCATGTGTTTGCTCAACTGTCCGCTTCTTGGTGGTAAGGGCCAGGTTCTGACCCTCATCTGTGGTACCTGCAACTCCCTACACAGTGAGCTGTCATATCATTTCTCACCATTCTACTTCACAGAACACACAAACATCCCCTTCTCACTCCCTCCATCTAGTTCCCCTACACATGCAACTACACTCCAATGTGTCTCATGAACCACAACCAATCTTTTGTCTATTCATTCAGGCATTTACCCAATGTCTTTTATGTGGGGTGGGTAAAATGGCAACATCTCTATTCTCAGGAAGCTCTCACCAAAACTATGTAGGAAGCAGAGCCTTAGAGGTTTGCAGAGTTGGGATGAGATATGATTCTTGCCTTAAAAATCTTTATGCTTTGGGCCGGTGAAGACCTCTGAGGGTGAGAGGACCCTCAGTGTAGTGTAGCCCCCGCCCCTCAAAGCTCTAAGCCAGACACTCCACCCATGCCCACCACCCACTCAGTGATCAGATTCAGTGATGCCACTGGGCATGTTCTTGCTCCAGCAGATGGGCTGGCTTGGTTCTGTATTGGGATAAATTGCAAAAAACCAAGTTCCTGCTTTGACAGGTTATGGCTAAATTGAGCAAAAGTCATTTCTTCAGGCTGTGTGTGCGTGTATCACATTTCATATCTCTGACCTCTTGCCTGCACCCCAGGCTCAAGTATCACATTGCCTACTTGACATTTCCCCTTGGAAGTAAGTGCAATCAACATCTCCAGTTTAATATGTCTAACACTAAACTCAAGATGTTTGTTCCATATCCCACCTATTCCTCACCTAGTGTTTCCCACCTCAGTAGGTGGCACCACCTTCCACCTAGTTGCTCAGGCCAAAAAAACCCTAGGTGTTAGACTTGGTTCTTCTCTCTTTACCCACATCCAACATACCAGCAAGTTCTGTGATGCACCCTCCCCATCACAACCCAAATGCAGCCCACTCCATCTGTGCTGCCAACCCCATTCAAGCCACCTCCTTTCCTTGCCTGAGCTACCATGATGGCCTTTTCTAGTCCTTTTAATCTTGTCCCTTGTAATCCATTCACCACATGCAACTGGAGTAATTGTTTTTAAAAAGTAAATCAGGTTGCATCAATCCTGACTAAAACACCCAATGGCTTTACACTGGTCTTATAATAAAATCTAACTCCCAACCAATGCCTATAAGACCCACCTGTGCCTGGCTCCTCTATTCTCTTCTGACCTCAGTTCTTAGTAAACTCCATTTCATGCACTACTCTCCAGTCACTATCGCTTTTTTTTTTTGTCCTCTAACATGCCAATTGGCTTCCTGCCTCAGGACCTTTGCATGGCCTGGAATGCCTTTCCCACCAAATGTACACTGTTGACTATTCTTTCCTTAGGTCTCATCTATGTGTCACCTCCTCAGTAACTTACCTATTGTAACTACTATTACCCCTTTATTATGTTATTCTATTTTACATCTATCATAGTACAGATGACCCTTGAACACCACAGGTCTGAACTGCATGGTCCACTTATACACAGATGTTTCAATAAACACGTACAGTACTGTAAATGTATTTTCTCTTCCTCATGACTTTTTCTTTTTATCTAGCTTACTTTATTGCAAGATCACAGTATATAATACATGACATGTAGGCAAAACTATGTTACATATGTCCATGCTACATGTAGACAAAATATGTTGATTATGTTATTAGTAAGGCTTCTAGGCAACAGTAAGCTACTAGTTTTTTTGAGGGGAGGAGTCAAAAGCTATATATGGATTTTTGACTGCTGGGGGTAGTTTCCGTGTCCCTAACCCCCAAATTGTTCAAGGGCCAAATGTACTTACCTGTACAGTCTTATGTATGTCTACTTGCTTATTGTGTCCTGAACTAAAATGTGAACTTAATCTTCATGTGGTAAAACCTCAACTGTCTAATTCATTGCTGTCTCCCCAGCACCTAGCCCAGTTCCTGGAACATGATGGGTGCCAAAAAAAATACATCATGTACAAATGAATGAATCCCAGCACTGAACCAACCTGAGGAGGAAAAGAACATTAAGTCTAGGACTCACACACAGAGTTATGGGTGAGGACCCAAATCTGCTACATGGACTCACAGGGGCCTAGGGGGCTCGTAAAAGCATAGCGGGAGTCCTGCAGAGGTTCTTAGGGATCAGCTTAGTCAGTGCCCAACACCGGGAGGTAATGGGATCGTGTCAGGGAAGAAGTAAGCTTAGAAATGTCACTATCTATGACTGTGTGGTGGTAGACCACCAACCCTGGTTGGACCTTGAATCATTTGGAAAGCTTTTTAAAAAACCAGGGCTGAGGCACCACTTCCAGATATTCTGATTTAATAAGGCGGAATGGTCCAGACAGCCATGTTTTTAAAAAGCTTCTCCAATAACCCCAATGTACAGCCAGATGAGAGCACTGAATATAACAGAGCGTCATCGCTCCATGAGGTTCCCCAGGGGAGAGTAGGGACCACACGTGCAGGGAGGGAAGGAGCACGCATGCGCAGCGTCGCCACTAGCTCACTAGTTGACTCCGCCCTTGCCTCGTTTTTTTCCTTCCCCCTTTTCCCAACCGCCTCCCCGCCGAAGGCGGACCCCACAGCCCGGTCACCTGGGTGTTCTCTCCCTCCCGAAATGCCTGTGCTACCCGCTGCCGAAGGTAAGCGCCCAAGTCTCGGCCCCGTTTGGTGTCGTCCACTGGCCATTCCTCACAGAGTTTAAGAAAACGCCGGTAGCGGCCGGCCGCCATTTTGAGCCCTGCTTCTGCCCGCCCTTGAGGGAGGAGTCAGCTGGGCCTGTGGCGCTTGCGCAGTAAGGCGCCCAGGCTTCTTGTGGAGGGGCGAGGGGGAGGAGTGGGCATGCGCGACTTTGCGGGGCGCCCTCATCGCTCCCCGAGTAGGGGCGCTGCTGCCCTGTCTCTGAGGGAAGCAGGTTTAGCCGCGTTTGTCCTGGAACCCGTTAAGCAACCAGGGCTAGTCCGACGTGGAAACCCCAGGGGCAGCTTTACTTACTTATCTTTTTCAATGACTGTACAAGCTCTGGACTAAAAAACCCTTCCCGGAGAACTGTGTATGGTAATTTGTATACATGAATACATTGGCATGTAAATACTGGTTGATATTTGGTGAAGATGTATTTGAACTTAATCACGTAGCGCGCACACGTGGTTCGCACCCTATCCCGTGCTTCATTCTCTCTCTCCACAGCCGGGCACATGTCACCACCTCTGGGTACTCTGCTACGGTTCCTCCTTCAGTGCTCTTCAACTGTCTCCCCAGCCTTTCTGAGTGCCTCTTCCTCAAGCCACTTTTCCTGGGGAGGCACAGATTTCCTAACTGGGGCAAAAATATTTGGAAAAACATTTTTTAATTTTAATTTTTATTAATTATTTTCATTGATTATGCTATTATAGTTGTCCTGATTTTTTCCCTCTTTGTCCCCCTCCACCCAGCACCCCCCACTCCATGAGGCAATCCCCTCACCATTGTTAATGTCCATGGGCCATGCTTGTAAGTTCTTTGGCTACTCCGTTTCGTTTTGTATGCTGTACTTCATATCCCCATTGCTATTCTGTAACTACCTAATTGGGAAGTTACCTCTTAGGTAACCTTAGGAAGGTTACCCATTCAACTCTTCACCCATTCCCCCATACCCTCCCATCCGGCAACCATCAAAACACTCTGTATCCATGATTCTGTCTCTGTTCTTGTTTGCTTAATTTGTATATTTATTTATTTATAATTATTGTATAAACTTTTAAATTATATTTTATTAATTATGCTATTACAGTTGTCTTCATTTTTCCCCTTTTGTTCCTTTCCACCCAGTACCCACCACTCCCTCAGATAATCTCCCCACCACTGCTCATGTCCATGGGTCAACATCTTTCACCAAATTAGGTAAATTTTCTTTCATTATTTTTTGAAACATTTCCAATTTCTTGCTCTTTCTCTTCTCCTTCTGGCACCCCATGAAGCAAATGTTGGAATGCTTAAAGTTGTCCCACAGGCTGCTTACACTATCCTCGTTTTTTTTTGAATTCTCTTTTCTTCTTGTTCTTATTGGTTGTTTTTTCCTTCTTTATGTTCCAAATCATTGACTTGATTCTTGCTTTCATCCACTCAACTGTTGTTTCCTTGTAAATTGTTCTTTACCTCAATCAGTGTATCCTTCATTTCTGACTGGGTCTTTTTTATGCTGTTGAGGTCCTCACTAAGATCCTTGAGCACCCTGATAACCAGTGTTTTGAGCTCTGCATCTGATAGATTGCTTACTTCCATTTTGTTCAGTTCTTTTTCTGGAGTTTTGATCTGTTCTTTCATTTGGCCCATGTTTCTTTGTCTCCTCATTTTGGCAGCCTTCCTGTGTTTGTTTCTGTGTATTGAATAGAGCTGCTATGACTCTGTGTCTTGGCAGCATGGCCTGATGTAGTAGCTGTTCTGTAGGGTCCAATGGCTCAACCTCCCCTGTCACCCAGGCTGGGTACTTGAGGTGCACCCTTCGTATCGGCTGAGTACACCCTCCTCTTGTAGTTGAACTTTGGTTGCTGTTGGCAGATCAATGGTAGGAATTTACCCAGGCCAGTCAGCTGCAAGGATTGGCTGGAACCACTTACTACCAACCTCTGCCCTTTGTGGAGGATCAGTCATGCAGGGGCAGCGTGGTGGTGCTCCAACATAATCTGTAGCTGTGCACTGGGTGCACTGGCCCTGGTATTTCCCAGGTGGTGCGAGCCAAGGTCAGCCCCCACCAGTGTTTTGCCCGGGGCCACCCCGCCTGAGTTATAAAGCAATCTGAGATGGGTACTACTTATGCTGGGCTTGGAGATTCCCAGGCCAAGCCAAGCTAAGCTGTGAATCTAGGCTGGCTGCTGCTAGTTCTGTGTTTGAGAGGACTTAGGAAGTTGTGAAGCATGAGCCAAGACCAGCCATTCATACGGAAAACCAGCTTGAATGGGCCTGTAAGTTGAGGGTGTAGAGTCTCTGGGAATCTCCAAGGCAGGTCAACAGTGTTAGCCAGGTTGGTGGATTCTCAGACATGGCACCAGCTTGCTGGCTCTGTGGTGGGAGATTTAGAAACTGGACAATGGTCTCTGCTCACTTTGATGTCAGACACTTCAGTTTCTCCCCGTATGCCACTGGTGCCTTCAAGCTGCTCCTTGGTGCTAGAGCTTAGAGGGAGTGAGTCTGAGTAGGTGAGTCTGTGGGTTCTTTAAGAGGAACTGCTTGGGGCTTCCACTGACTCAATCCCCACTGATTTTTGCAGCCAGAAGTTGGTTCTTCCTGGTACTGGAATGCTGGACTGCAGGGCCTGCAGGTGTGGGTTTGGGATTCCTCACTCCCAAGATAACCCACTGAATTTTTATTCACCACACATGTCACGGACAAGCCTGTTGCATGTCTGTGCCCCTCCTACCATTCTGGGTTGTTGTAGTTTTTTTAATTCTGTAGTTGTCAGAGTTCCATTCATCTCAATTTCTGATGTTCCTGAGTGATGGTGGTTCTATATTTCAGTTGTAATTTTGGTGTGGTTGTGTGAAGAGGCGAGCCATATCTCCCTATGCCACTGTCTTGATCAGAAGTTCCTTTTCTTTTTAACCAATCCTTCACTTACACATGTCCATCTGCATCATCATGTGGAGTGTCCTGATTTTTCTTTTCAAAAGATACCCTCACCTTCCAGATTTTCCTTAAGAAAGCCTCAGCCCCCCTCTGCATCTTCACTGACCTGCATTTAGCCCAGACCGTCCCGTGCAGACTACATTTGACTGCCTCCAAACTTCTTTTTTCTTGCCCCACCTACTTTGTCAAGGGTTGTCCAGGAGACTCTTACATTGAGTAGGAAAGTGAATACACAACCAAAACACAAGGTTAAAAGCAACAATGGCTTATATTGAAGTGTTAGAGAATGCTAGGGAGTTTGGAGAAAGAAACAGTACTTCTAGCTGTTCAGGGGAGCGGGGAAGAAAGATCAGGGGTGGCATCTGAAGGCAATGACATTTGGCTGGGCCTTGAAGAATGGTTAGGATTTGGGTAAATGGGAGTGCAAGGACTCTGAGCCTCAAGAGCCAGGACTGGTGCAGGAGTGGGACAGAGAGAAAGAGGGTGGAGACTAATTTGAGTAAAGATCAATGGGTAGTTTTAATACGGACCAGCTTTGAGCTATTTTGGAGGTGTTAAGAGTGAAGATCTATCGAATGAAAACCTCTGGGGACCCAGGGTGTTCAATGTCCACTTGAAGTAAGTGAATTTGGGGTGGGGAGTGCCCACTTGAGATGAGCGTTCATGGGGAGTGGAAAACGCGCTTGAGGGCATCCCCACCATGTTCCAACCCAATATTACCTCCCTGCTCCATCCTCATTGTATTTGAGGGATAGTTTTGATAGCTGCCCCACGCCCAAAAGGCCAGGGTTTTATCTATTTACTGTCAAGCTCCAGATACCTAGGGATGTGGTGGGTGCTCTGAGGACTTGTCATTCTGCCACAGCTGTGACTTTGAAGAGTACTTGGCTAGTGGAAGACAGCTGTCCTGGGAGGCAGTAACTGAGGTCCTTCTGTGTTCAGCAAGAGGAAGAGTAACAGCAAATAGTTTTCACCCTACTTGAGCACAAGTGCAATGACAGGTTGAGAAGAAAAACTGGATGCCAGGGGGAACCCAGATCTCCTTTGAAGGCTCTCCCTTCCCCAGCACAGCATCTTCTGGGGCAGGTTGGGGTTGTCCCTGGTCCAGACTCCCCTACCCAATGCTCTTTCCCTCACTGGAGGCAAGTTTTTGTTTTGATGGTTCACTAGTGAGGCTTTGGAATCTGACAGACCTGGGTTGGAATGTGGGCTTGCTCATTCATTCATTCATCTAGGACCAAACTATATAATTGGAAGGGGGCCCATGCAAAATGAAAATGTGAAGCTCTGCATTAAAAAATTATTAGGAATTTCAGGACAGTAACAGCAGAACATTAAACCAAATGTAGCATGTGACTACACAGGTCACATACCCAGGAAGCCAGCCCTCAGTTGCAGTGGACAAGACTGCTGCGGGCCCTGGTCCTGGGAGTTTTAACTTTAAGTGCAGGGAGGCAGATAACAACCAAGCAAACATACAGTAACAATAATACTAGTGTCGTCTGTGTATAAAGTCATACACTAAATGAACAAAATAGTTTCAGGTGTGAAAAGTGCCAGAGAGAGATCAAGTTGGGGTACTGGGTCCACCACGACTGGGCTGGGAGTGGGGTCTGGGTGGCCTGGAGGGGCTTGTGTTTGAGAGAGATGAGAGTCACCTGAGGGGCAAGGGTGGCTTTCAGGCAGAGGGGAAGCCAATGTTGGGTGGGTGGGTTTAATTGCTTCAAGCTTCAGTTCTTCATCTTAAGATGGAATCATAGTGATAAATTAACACTTACTGAGTATTTGCTGTGTGCCAGGCACTATTCTAAATGCCTTATGCACATTGACTCATTTAGTCCTCACAGTGGCTCTCTGAGATAAGTACCACTACTATCCCCATTTTACAGAAATGGAAACTGAGGCACAGAGATGATAAGGATTTACCAAGGTTACCTGCTCATAAGTGGTAGAGCCTGGACTTGAACCCCAGCTGACTGGCTTCAGAGTCCATGCTTTTGCCTGTTTGATGCATCTTCTGGCCTTGAAGTGTTATGGTTGTGAACTGTGTGCATGATGTGTTTCTGTACATGTTGGAGTTTCCTGAGAGGCTCTACAGTCCTCTCTGGCTTGTTATACCCAGCCTCCCTATTCCCTGTGCCCCTGTGCCTCTGGGTGGTTGGAGCCAGAGTCTGTGCTCACTGGCTTGGGGGTCACCCAGTGCCATTCTGGGCACATTGATAGGCATTGCTTGGGATGTGGCTTGGCCAGTGCCATTCTCCAGGGTGCTGATGACCGTCTTACCACCCACCTGCCAGCTGTCACTCATTCTACACCAAATGAAGATTGCAGCAGCCCTCACAGCTGCTTGAAAACCCCACCAGGGCCTCACCCCTGAGCCATTTGGGATGGGTATTTGGGCTTTCTGGAGCTCTTTGCAGATCACTCTTTGTAGAATCTTTATGTAAAGGAGGCACTGTTAGGGGGAGGAGGAAGGAGGAAGAGTGGCTTCAGTTTTTCAGTTACAGTGACCCCAGTAATTGAGATGCCGAATTGCACATTTAAATTGCTTGAAAGTAAAAATATTGTTTTGAAATGCTGGTGTTAATAATGCAAACATTAAAAAGGAATTAAATACTTTACAGTATTGTAGGGCAAGGTTGCCTCATTTTTCTTCTTTTAACTTACCCAGAGGAAATGATTGGCTGCAACACCCATGCATTACCATAAAAAGTGGGTCTGGACTTGCGTCATAGCTGTCGGTCATATGATGCCCCCTGTAAAGGTAACTGCTAGCTTAGCTGGAGGTGAGCTCTTTTTCAAGACACACAAGTGTTTGAGGTGTGTCAGGATAGGCCTCAGGGGGTCCTGTACTGCACCCTAATGTCTCCAGAGCCCCTCAGCTCTGTTGACACACCTTGTCATCTGACTCACGGATCTGCCTCCCTCCCTTCACTCTGCTCTCTGGTCATGTCACCCCAGGGAAGCCTCTGTGGCCCCTGGCCCACAGCTAAAGTAGCAGCCCCACCACTCCTGGTTCCCTTTTGTCTCACAGTGCCAGCCACTATTTGACAACAGACTCTGGCCCATGGTAGTCTCTAAATAAAAGAATTGGAAGAGAACATCAGAATATAAAGCCAGGTCTCCTCACCCATTTGTCCCCCGCCCACATCCCTGTCCCTATAAGATACTCATCTTTGAAGTAGTGAAGATGAGGGACAAGCAGGAGTGGGTAGGGTAGACTTCTAGGTTTTGTTCTTGCATGTCAAACTTCACGTCCCATTTCAGGGCAGTTTAGTGATGGAAGGGAGAAGTTCTGAGCAATGCATAATGAGAAGGATCCAGCCTGGCTGCAGGTCAGCCTACCTGGCTGGTGCTCCATTTGGTATTGTCCGTCCCTCCCTCTCCTCTAATTCTTGGTACCCGTGCCTTCATTTTAGTTTTTCCTTCATCTTGTGTTTTATGTTTTTTGGCCACATAGGATGCAGATTTAAATAAAAAGTCAGAAATTTAGATCATTTTGAAGAGCTGCAGATGCGTGGTCTTGCCTTGCCATTTGTTTTATTAGACTGCTTCCTGCCCTTTCCAGCATGGTCTAAATTTAAGGCTCCATGCAGCTGGGAAGAGTGATGGGGCTGCCGGGGTGCTGCACAGAGGCCCAGGGCTTCCTGATGACATTGCAGTATGGAGAAGCTATAATAACATTCTGTTCTTTAGCCTCCTCTTCAATCGCACAGGGGACACCAGAGGGATAGAGGTGGGGCTGAGTGACTGCGTCCCAGGCTGCAGCCTGCCCTTGTCTCCCCCTGCAGTGGGGAGATCAGGAGTAGGCCGCTCTTCAACATCACCTGTCTTAAGGACCAAATTACAGTTCCTATGGGACAGGTAAGGAAACTGAGGTAGGGGACGTGCTGTTGATCTACCGGCACTCTGGGCACACTCGATGTATGAAGACGTGACTGGAGGAAGGATCTAGATCAGAACCTGCAGCTCTGGCACTGCCAGGCCCCTGCTGTCACCTCATGCTCCCCACTTGCTCTTTTCGTCTCTATTTCTCCCTTCTTAAGTTAGGTATCACTTTAACGTGAGGGTTATGGATATAGAGGTTATACTAGAAGCTGGGTTCTCATCAAACCCACTTCTTCCTAGGCACACAAATAAACTTAGCCCCTTGGCTTCCAGGTAAGGTCATATGACTAGTTCTCGCCCATGGGATGTGGGTGTGCCTTCTCCATGCTGTCATCTAATTTTAGGCCTGTGGTTGAAGATGGTGGTGTCACGAAAAGGAAGGAGCTTGGATCCCTGTGACTGTGTAGAGTAGAGGCTCTCTGCCAGCTACATTGGATTGCAATGTTAAGCTGATGACATTTGGGGATTGTTTGTTATAACAGTTAGCCTACCCTGATATCTATGTGATTTTCAGTTGAGAAAGAAGAGACCTCTCTAGTCTGAGTAAGGAAGGCCAGCCAGAAGGCTCTTAATGGTGTTACAGGCATGAGGGAGCTGTAAACCTGGAAGGTTCTAAGGTTCTTTCTGTTCTCATGTTCTGGGGTTTCTCCATTGCCATCTTACTGTCTCTTGGTGCTCTGTAGCTCAACCTTCTATGGCCAACACAGACCACATGCTTGAACAGAATGTTGGATTCCCCTTCCATGCTTATAAATCCTTTTCCTGGACCATTTGCCTTTCTTTATCACTTTTCAGACTTGACTCCCTTTCAAGGCACCACTCAAAAACCACCTATATGATCACTCCATGTGCCAGTGAGCCTCCCGGTAGCACTCGGCATAGCTGAGCAAACAGCCCCTACACCCTGGGGAAGCACCCATGATACTATTTTCATATGAGGGCCCTTACTCTCACATTAAGTCATGAGGTACTTAAGGGAAAACATCTTTAAAAAAAAAGATTTTATTTATTTATTTTTAGACAGAGGGGAGGGAGGGAGAAGGAGAGGGGGTGAAACATCAGTGTGAAAAAGAAATTAATTGGTTGCCTCTTGTGGACTGAACCCACAACCTAGGCATGTGCCCTGACTGGGAATTGAATCAGTGACCTTTCATTTTGCAGGATGACACCCAACCAACTGAGCCACGCCAGCCAGGGTAAGCAAAACATCTTGATCTTTGCACTTCCTTGTTTCCTACACAGGCCCTAGCTGTATGTACCAGGCACTCAGAAAATATTTGTTGGATGGGTGAAAAGGAAAAACAGATTAATGAAATCATAAACAAATGAGCTACTTGGCTAGATTTTTAAGTGTCTCCACCCATTGGGTTCACTCCATGTTTCTACTCTTCATTTCTACTACCCCCAACCACAAAAACCCCATGCTGAATGGGTTGGTCTGTCCATAGACTCATAAATAGGCCAGACTTTTCTGTCCCTTCACTCCCCACCCCTACCAATCCCCCAGCCCCTTCCCCACCCCTGTCACCCTTCAGGGTCCAGATGAAGTCTAACCTCCTCCAACAGTTTCTGTGACAAGTCTGCTCTCAGCAAACACCTTCAACTTTAAATTTTAGGGTTTCTCATCTGTACCACACAGATCCATCCTCTGTGCACTGAGGACTGTCTTGTGTACTTGTTATCAGTTCATGTGTGTGATTCTCACTTCTTCAACTACAATCCAAGCTCCCAAGAGCTGGATCTTCCACAGTGCTGAGCAAAGAGATCAGCAGGAAATAGCTGTTCTGCACAAGGACACTTGCTGATGGCGGGATATCTGGGATTTCTTATCCCTTTTGTCATTTTTAAGTAAAGTCAGATTGGAGGTCAAATACATGCACACCAATTGTCTCTTCTTTCTGTATCTTTCTGTTGTTCCCCCTCTGCCCTTATTTGCAATAATTGGGTGGGCTGCTAATGGTGGAGGAATCAGAAGCTAAGCCAGGAAACTTTGGACTTGGTTGATGTGGGACCAGGTTCTCAAGCAAGAAAGTGGCGCAGGCCCTGGCTGCTGTGCCTCAGTGGATTGAGTACCAGCCTGAAAACTGAAAGGCTGCCAGTTTGATTCCCAGTCCAGGCACATGCCTGGGTTGTGGGCCAGGTCCCCGTTGGGGGCATGTGAGAGGCAACCGAATCTCTTACACATTGATGTTTCTCTTCCTCTCTTTCTCCCTCCCTTCCCCCTTCTCTAAAAGTAAAAAGAAGAAGAAGAAGAAACAAACAAACACACTCAGAAAAAGCAATATTTAGGGCTCCATTTTGTTATTGGCAAATACTTATTTTTCAACTGACTCCCTTTTGCCACCCAGCAGGCTTTGACTTAGCTCTCCCACCAGGGGCACAGAGCATGCAAATTAATTGTGTTGTTACCTTGGCCAAACATTATTAGGGAAGTTAACTTGCTTTGAAATCCATATAATGTATTGCAAAATTAAACAAAAGTTTTTTGTTATCCAGGTAACTCTTTCCAATAGTGTGGATTTTGGAAAGTTGATGGTTTAGCCATGAGAATCCAGAAATTGTATAAGGCTCAAATGAAAGGACTACTGACTTCTCAGGCCTGGTGCCTGCCTTGTAGATACATGCAAATATTTTATTTGCCACCATTCCCCATTGGGTTCCTTGAAGAATTGCAGGAAATTGGTGCACTGTTCTTACTGTATTCTCTACTCACCCATCAATTGGAACTAGTGTACAGCATGATGTGCAGAATAAATAAACAGAAAGGGTAATAAGGCACACCAAATAATCACTGTTGACCTCAGCAATTTTATTAACAAATTTATTTCCCTAATTGGGTAACGTATCTCAGTGCTTAACTCAAGGGCATTGTAATAGGTTTCCGCACTGTAGAACAAGGAATTAATTAGAACCATTTGCTCTTTGTTCCATACTTACTCTTGTCTCCTGGTCTTGTAAACATTGCACCTGGTTTCCTCAGTCCTCCAGGCTCCTTGCTCACTTCTGACCGCCCCCCCCCGCCCCCCAATAAATAAATAGAAAACTGAGAGTATAGTTTAACATCAGTGGCTCCTCCTCATGTACATTCCACCTCCACTGGAAATTGCATTTCATGGTTAGATTCAGAGCCTTTTTGAGATCAGGTTCTGGCAGAATCATTGCTTCAGCAGGTACATGGAAGTCTGTAAAGAGACCTTTCTCTCCACGGGCAAAAATTGAGAACCTGGGGTATTGGTTTGCCAGTGCTGTGTCTGGGATTGTCCTTGCTCTCTCCGAACCTGGGTACAAAGCTGGTGAGATGATAGGTCTGTCCTACTTCATCCTGCGCCCCCTGCAGTGCCTCTTAGGGAGGTAAGGGGCATTCATTACCCCTATCTTCCCTGCCCTGGGAGCAGGCAGTTCTCTTCAACTTTTCAAGTAAGGTTTTTTGCCTTACAGCTAGGAAGGACTGCAGCATGACAGCAAGAAAGCATTTTTAAATGCAAACACTGCAGGGTCTCACTGTAATGCTGCCTCTGACTCATGCACCCCTGCAATCTGCTCCAAGGTGCTGTCCTTTCACACTGACTGTCCAGTCTGCAGTGGCCAGCATTAGCACAAGATGCCAGGTGTGTGAATTATCTCCAGAGCTGATTTCTTTAGCAGCTGTTAACATAGCTTGCCATGTATAGTGATGGCTTTTGGATATAGATGTGGTTATTACAAAGACATCTAAAGGGTGTCTAGACTACCCTCACTATCAGTGGGTCCCTTTTAAGATTTGTACTGCAGAAAAATCTGGATGGGCCCAATAAGTCTCATTCTCACTCCTGGATATCCTGCAGGATCTGGATGAGGTTTTCCAGACCAAAAATATAGCCTGGATCTGGTCCGTCATAGGTGGTATGCTCATTCCGGGAGCCCTTGTATGTTGTGTGAGCAAAGTCGATCATCCGGATGTCAACCTTGGGGAAACCTCTGGGAGAGCTGCCGTGCGCAGTCTGAGGAGCCTCCTGAGGATGCAGTCCACTCGGGGCTCTTTCCAGTGGCTCCTGCCCGTCGTAGATGATGAGGAGGGAGCTGGAGTAGAAGCGGTATGAAGTCTGGCTCCTGATGACCAAGAGGAGGGCCTGGAGCTGGTGCTGGATGGGCCCCAGCAGCTCTGTCCGAAGGCGGGTGCCATCGTGCAGGAACTGATAGAGGGCTTGTCTGAACCCCTCGACTGAGAGTTTTCTCCCATAGTACTTGTCTTTGCAGAGAAAGTGCTTCTTATCTGTTTGATAAACCTTACATTAAGGAGAGGAAAGAGAAAATGCAAAGAATTACAAACAAAAACCTGGGGCAGTTGCAGAGTCACAAGCTAACATAATATTTATAGACAGTTGCAGGGATGCAGGACAAGAAGGGCTGAAACAAACAGACAATGTGCTTCCAACCGTGCACTATTCAGTTTTGCATCTAACATGCTTTCTGTGTGAGCCTCTAATAGGAGTCCGAGGTCCAAAGAACCTTCACCCTACAGAGGTGACCCTCCCCCCATGCAGATAAGGACTGGATCTCCTTTCTTGTGAATTTCCAATGTCAACCTCCAAACCATGACTTAAATCCTGGCTTCTGGCCTCTCCAAATATTAGCAAAACCCAAGCTGGAAAGCTTTAATAGGAATCTGAAATCACAGCCAATGGACTTAGAAAGCCAATTAGATTAAATTTTCCCCAACAAAGTTTATAAAGTCCTTTCTCTGCAGATTCTAAGGAAACAGTAACAGCCTTTGGGGTACAATGGGGTGAATCTTTTGAAGATAAAGGATATGCTAGATCAAGTGTGGGTAGGGTTTGGGGGCAGCCATGCAGCTGAGGGGAGCCTGGCTAGAGGAGGGTGGTTCATAGGGGCTCTTTGGAGCTTAGTGGCTCCTCTCCTTGGTACTACCTCTTCTCCCCTCCCCTTTCCTGTCACGTCTTGACCACCAGAGGGAGCAGATGGAAGAGAGATACTGACGGGGGATTGTGGCCGCCACCCCTGTTTCATTCAGATGGCACAGGCTGCTGCAGTGGCTGATCTGAGGCCAGCATCTGGCATGGCTAGAGAATGACTTAGCATGCCCCTGCCTGGCACACCTGGGAAGGGCTGCAGCACCTGGCCAGGACAGTGTCTTGGGCCTATCCTGCCTTCAGATTACATGGTATGTTTACAGAAAACCAGTGATAGATATGATAGACTTGGTGCTGCCTTTGGAGAGTTGGAGATCAACTACTAAATTAACCATCATAAATACATGACAGGCATCACTTTCCAAATAAATCAGATCAATTTCAGAAGGTTTGAGGTCCAGAGAGATTCCATTTACACCACAAATCATCACACACCATTCTCTTGAGAACTGCATTCCAAGCCTTTCAAGGGACATCTGTGCAACAAATTTATAGACTCAACTTGCAGCTTCAAGGGGTGGCAGTTTCAATTAAGGAAAGCTATAACATTTACCAACGAATCAGTGTCTGGTTTTACTTGGAGTAGCTAGGCTATGAGAGAGAGTTTATTTCCTCCTGCTCTGCAGCTTCTGCCATGAGCCACATAAGAGCAGCAAAAATGAAGCAAGGAGTCTAGGCAATAAAAATTTAACTGTTCATTTGCTTGGGCTTAGCAGGTTATAACCTTCCCACTTTGTTAACCAGAACAGGTAGAAAGAAGCAGAAGAGATAGAGTAAGAAGAGAGAATGGCTAATAATGCAGAGACAGACTGCCTTATAGCATTGGAGAAGGAAGTTCATCTTTATCACTCAGAGAAAGGGGGTTGTCAGAGTGCACAGAGAAGCTCTCCTGAGGTCTTTGCCCAGCCCTTGCTCACATGCTGTCATCAGCATGCTTCTCTCAACATGGGAAGGTCACGTGGCTGCTGTGGAAACTTTCAACTGCCAAAGACCCTGAGAGCAATTGAAAAAATGGTGGAATTTTGACACCACTATCCTGAAAGGTGCTCTTTAAAAGACCCAGCATGTCATAGACCAGAATGTGCATTTCCTTGGGGGAAGAGGGGTACCTGGCTGCCTCCTCTGATGCTCCCCCAAAGCAAGGAGCTCTGCAGGGGGCAGTGGTGTCTGGATGGGAGGCATCCTGCCCCACAGTGGATGTGCCGAGATGCAGGGTGGGCCCTCTGCCACCCACCTGCATGCCGCAGACACGCACACCCAGGCAGGCTGAGGTGCTCTGTGCACACTTCGTCATCTGGCGGGCCGCCTTCTCCTCAGATGCATCGTCCCCGTGCTGCCGAGTCCCCATCTTCAGGTCCAAGACACAGGGATGCTTGTACTGTGACACGACATTTTCCAACAAGAGGAACCCTGGTCGCTCTAAGTTAAGGAAGAGTCTGAGGACATCAGACTGCAGCCTCACCAGAGGCGGGCAGCACCCCCCAGAAGCTGGCTGGAGATTCCCTGCCCTGAGTGCTGTTCTTGCATTCCAGACAAGCCCACCATCACCAGTAAGAATTCCAGGTGGTAGCTTTGCAGCTGCTTTATTAAGTCCTTTTATTTAGAGGGAGTTTACGAGCATGCAAGCTGCTTTTCCTTTTTGCTCTGAGGTTGAAATGTATTATTTTTTAAATTTTTAAATTGTTTTTTAATTACAGTTGTCTCCATTTCCCCCCCCCCCCATTACTCTCCCCTGCCCTACCCATCAGCCACCTCCCACATTCAGTCTCTCCCAACCCCCACCCATTCCCCATGAGGTTGAAATTTAAATGCAGGTCTGAAATCCCTGGCAGGCCTTGCTCAGTTTACATTTTATAGCAGAAAATCATAAGACTAAAACCTCTAGTCACTAAATGGGCCTATACCTTTTGGGAAAAGTGGGTTGATGCTAGCTTTGGAGATGAGTTGAAGGAATATTAATTTCAGTGGAGTAATTATCCTGCAAAAGCTTCTTAGGGATTAGGATTGCAGATGTGTCTTAGTAAATACTGTGAGAACAGCTGCCCTTTGCAGGAAGGAGCCAGTGGTGATGAAGGGACATTTCAAGCCTGAATTTGCTCCCTGAGAACATGACAGCCTAAGGGGGAAGAGGACTACCTCCCCTGGGGTCTACCAGTGGGTACTTCCCTAAGGGAGGAGCCACACCCCTCCCTCCCCATCAGCTCGGTGGGAAGACCCCTGTGGGGTGAATTTGGAGGGATAGAAGCGTGGCACTCAGTATTGCTATCCTCCCACAGAGGCCCAGCCCTTGTGGTAGAGAGACAGCAGTGGCCCCCTAGGGGCAGTGTGTTCAGTTTCATTCCCAGTCTGGCTCTCCCATAATCTCTGAGATAATCTCTGAAGAACTGATTTCTTCTATGTCCCAAGTTTGAGGGCTCCTGCCTCCAACTCTCCTTCACTCCCCCCTCACTTGACCCTCCCGCTCCCATCCTTGCCCCCGCCCCGAATAGGTACACCCCTGCCTTTGGGACTATGTGGTGGAGAAGCTGGCAAGGATACGGTGCCACTTGTTCTCTGGGTACTCGGTGCAGAGGCGGGTCAGGTGGGCCTGATGGCAGTGCAGACCCCATGGGTTAAAGCTCCTCTTCTCGGCCTGGTTCTCTTTAGCATCTTCCACCAAGGAGGATACGTGGCTGCTGAGGTGGAACTCAGACCTCAGGTGCCCAGTGGCCGGGCTGCATGTGAGGGAAGCACAAGACAGTCAGGGCAGCCAGTCCACAGGTCTGGGACAAGGGGCCCTTTTCTGTGACTGACTGCATTCTCCTGAGCTAAACTCTGACACAGACTGTTCCTGGCTTCTCTCTAGGACACTGCAGAACCTCAGAATGCCCTTCCTGTCCATCAGTCCCTAGCACCAGGTCTGGCCACACTGTAGCCCTCCTGCAGGGACTCTACAGTAACATTAACTCATTAGAACATGTCACCCCCTCGGAGGACTAAGGTAGTTTAAAGTCACTTGTCAGTGATCTGGATTATTATTACCCCACTATTGAGGCCCTACACTGTGGGCGCAACAACCCCACAGGGAATCGGAAGTTGAGGGTTAGTCTATTACCCTTGAGACCCCAAAGTGCCATAGGGGGTGGGAATCGTTGCGTCCTTGGTACCTCTCTCCTGTCCTCTGCGTCTCAGCTTCCCCATCTGTGAAGTGGAGATAATGGGCACCCACTTCCTGATGCTGAGCCAAGAGACTTAATTAGATCTGTGCTCCTTGGGGAAGGGAGGTACTTTCATTGTATTAGCTCCCTTTTGTTTTCCCATAGATGTTAAAAAATCCCCAGGGATCCTTCTCATCTGAGAAAGGTGAGCTGATGTTATCAGAAGTTTTTGGAGACCTCTCCAGGGACCTAGGTGCCCCGAACCACCTGCGCCTCCAAGCCCCACTGAGTGTTGTGTTGACTTCTCATCCCTTCTCGACTGCTAAGGAAAGGTGATTTCTGGGAGACATTAGCCACACTTTTCCTTCATGTCAACTACTCTGGGGTTTCTGCTCTGCACATTTCCCCCCAAGACTTCATGGTCTCAGTGAAACAGGTATTTAATAAACAAATATGCGCTGAATGCCTGCTCTATATAGGGCTCTGCCATGTTCATCTGCATCTGAGATGAAGGCTTTGCATCCCTCCCTCTGGGAGCGGCATGAAGAAGATGTATTCCTCTCTCTGTTCACATTAGTTATTCTAGACAGAACCTTCATCTGAATTTCTCATTTTCCCCGCTCTGGCCTTCACGGGGAGCCGTTGGCCTTGGCCCCAGTGGGAGTAGTGCTGGTCCCTGCTAGGGATGAGCTCCAGTTTCTGTCATCCTGCCAAGTGGCCCTCACCTCTCCTTGAGCGAGTGTGCTAGCTCGGTGTGCTGCCACTGGGAGAGGGGACCTGCGCCGCCACTGCTGCTCGTGGTCTGCTGGAGCTTCTGCCACATCGCCACCGCTGCTGACCCTGAGGGGATGTTTAAGGGCCCCTGGTTCTCCTTCAGTGGGTTGGCAACCAAGCTGAGATGGCCTAGGCTGTCTTTCCGGAGGTGAACTGTGATGGTACCTGTGGAGCACATGAGGGAGGGCAAGGGGTGGAGAAACCAGGTAGAATTTACCTACGTTGCAATGGGTGACACCCTTCTGAAGTATAGTTTAATGGCAATGGTCAACCTTTCCTTTCCCCCAACTCCTCTCTCAAGGAAGCTGTGGGGACTGTCCTGGCTGAGCCTGAACCCGACCTGTTCCAGTATGAGCCCAGAGCTGTGGAGCCTGCAGAAGATAGCCTTGGGCTGATCTTGGCACAGCCTCTGCTTTATGGCACTTCTCTGCCCCTTCATGCTTTAACAAAGCCCGCCTGTACATTGTGTCCTTGCATTCCAGTTCCTTTGTGCACAGTCACACCTTCCCAGTTACACCACAGCTGCCCCAACTGGGTCAAGCTTGGGGCATCAGAACTGGTCTGCAAAGAGGGGTCCCCTCCCAGAGTAGCAGTTACGGAAGTGAGGGCCCATGCATTCCTCCCCTTGTCTGCCTCCACTGTCATGCTTGCTCTCCCCTCCATTTGTGTCTATCTGACCAGCCTCTCCCAGGAAGCTTCCTCAGACAGCCTGCAGGGGCTCAGGACTCCCGTCACGCCTTCGTCCACCCTCCCCAGCTCTGGCTTTGACAATGATGCTCGCTGTCTGCTTTGGTTAGACACACAGCACATGAAGATTGTTGGCGGAATGTGGCTCTTTGACAAAAAAAAGACTTGTGAGATTTCCCCAACTTCCAGGACCTCCTTCTCCACAGTAAAAGGGAAGAGTGCAAGGACACCCCATGAACATGTGCTACTTGGGCTCCTCCTCCAGGACGGTGGCCAGACCTGGTATCAGTCCTGGCACGTATGTTCACTGCTCTGTGGCTGCTCCCTTTGTATTCCTCACTCAGGGTGCATGAGGAAGGCAGAGTCCAGGTCTTCCTCTCTGGGCTGAGCAGCCAGTGGGCACCCTGTCTCCCCAGAATCCTGGCGAAGAGGGAACAATCCTCCTAGCAGTGGCACAGGAGACCAGCTCACAAATGTTCTTCGAGAACCAGGTTTCCGAGTGTTTGTGACTTCCCTCTTGCCCTGTCACTTCCACCATCCCCTCACATTGGCCCTTCAGGCCTGGGGGGTGGGAGCTTTTCAGTGCTGCTGGTCCCTGGTGCCTCAAGTCCCCAGTTGTTTCCTCAACCCTTATGCTAACAGGTCCTTTAAAAAGAGCTCTTCATTTGAACCTGTCTGCTGGGCCCCCAACTGAGAGGGTGGGTTGCATGTCATTCTGTCCTCCAAGATATTTATTTCCTTCCCTGGCCACTTGGTCACCTTCTCAGCATAAGTGGTAATTTCTGCTGAATAAGCTCTCAGGCAGCTGAGTTCCTGCCTGCATTCCGCCCGGCCCTCTGGGGCTGGTCGGTGCAGACACCCATTTTCGGCCCGCTCTGTAATTCAGCAAGCTGCTGTTCAGAGCCATCTGTGCCTAGCTCAGCGGTCTCCCCAGGCCAGTCCTGTCATCTCAGATTCCCAGTGCCCTAATTTTGTAGCCTGAGAGTGACATTCAGTTTTCACCAGCTCCTAGAACTCTGCATTTCCTCAGCTCATGACAGGGACCTGCACCCTGTAAAGTAACAATGATACGTCTACAATGCTGTGCCTGGGCCTGACATTTTCAGTTTATCTGAAGACCAGCGTGTATCCCCAAAGCAAGCCCATCGCAGCAGCCTGCTCATGAGAGCAGGGTTGGGGGCAGGCCAGGGAGGTGACTGCACAGTGATCGTCACCTCCGTGACCTCCATGCCCACTGGTGCACCAGCGCCGTGTGCTTTTCACTTGTTATCATTGTGCTGTAGCAGCCTGACTCTGGGCACTGGGGTTCAGAGAGAATGAATACCGTGCCCCAGGTCACACAGGTGTAGCACTCTGAAAAAGGCCACACCAGAACTAGATGTGGAAGAAGGAACAAGTTGTGACATGGAGCTGAGGACTTCATAGGGAGACCGTGTGTTGTCACACTCTGTTTACCCACGTGTGTATGAGAACACTTTTGCTGTGTCCTCAGTTGTGTTTGTTTTGGTCATTCTGTTCTGTGGAGCAAACACAGAAGCTGTGACCCCACCATCCTGCGGGGGCCATCGGTGCAGGAGCTGGGAGCCCAGGAAGCCCACGGACGTGGGGTTTATATTGCCAGCCCTGTTTTCTGGGGGGTGGGGGCAGGGTCACTGTGCTTGTTCTAGGGAGGGGCACTGACCTGGAAACCACCTCAGGGCTCCAGGCCCACCTTCCCTGTGTGAGAAGGGGAGACCTCAATGGCCTCTGTGATTGTCCTTGGGCTGCTCAGGACCCCCTGGCTTTCTGGGTCCTTCTGCATCTCGTAAAGTCCAAGTTACTGTCTGACGGCCCCAGGCCTTTCCCACTCCTGAGGCTGTGGTGATGGCCATGCCAGAAACCACACTTGCAGGGAGCCTGGGTCTGAGAGGCAAGAAATGTGATCTTCACCCACTTTTCCAGGCTCTAGCTCTTGTCTGATCTCCTCCATTTTGAGTGTCTAAATAATTGGAGGTGAGTGGAGGTACAGAAAACCCAAAACCAATAAAATCCAAAAGTCATTTCTTTTTCTCATATGTCAGAGCTACACAACCAGGCTCCATGTCCCTGCTTTCTTGCTCCATCTTCCTACACCTCTGACTGGCTCTGTCTCTGTTTATCTGCCTTCCCTCTCTCCCAAACACCCCTCTGTGGTCTAGCCCAGCCCTTCAGAAGCCTGGGATCCAGCACATATAGGGCCTTGCAAAGTCTCGAGCACCCCGCCCAGTGGAATCCAGACTGCTAGGGACTTGGATTGTCCTTACCTGGCCTCCAGCTCACTGTGTGTGTCCAAGGGGACTAGGCCTCAGAGGCTCACGGGTTCCCAGAACCCCACTGCCCCTGCCTATAGAGTGGGAGCCCCGGCTGCCTGCTCGCCAGCCCTCCCAGGCACCTTGACCTGCCACCGTGCCAGCTAGGCAGACACGAGCACTTACTGCCACGATTGACACACCCAGAACATCTCAGCAATTTTAGCTTGGCCGAGCAGCTTCCTTAGCCTCTGAATATTCTGTTATGTGTTTATTTTTAAGCTCATGAGAGTGTTTATCTGTTGCTGTCTGTAATATGCATCTGGCTCCTCCATTAACTCATTAGACCTAGGAGCATATCTTACTCACCCAAAGCCAACAGGCAGGCAGACTGGGAGGCAGAGGGGTACAGCCCAAGATGCTGCCATACCTGAGCAGCCCAGCAGAGAGTCCAGGTGAACTCCTGGCTCAGGGAGGTTGCCCTTGGGAATGATATCACTGCCCAGCACCCCCTGAGGCCATCTCAGTGCTGGGCAGTGACAGGGAGAGAGAAGTGTGCACCCTGGCGTGCAGTGACCACTTCAGATACAGCTCTGGAGCTGTTCCCTTGCGGAGAAAAAGGGAGACCCCTGTGTCAGCCTTGTAGGCACTGGAGTGTTCCTGACCTGAGTTCTCCAGCTCAGTGGCCCTCCCGCACTGGCCTTGATGACCCCCTGGGCACTGGCATCCGAGGAGTCCATCTCCAGTATGAGTAGCTGGTGGAGCCAAAAGCCACACTTGGGACTCAGAGCTGGGAGCTTTGAATCCTAGCTCTGCCCCTCACTGGCTATGTGCCCTGACAAGTTAGGTAACCTCTCTCTGCCTCAGTTTCCTTACCTGTGAAACGGGGATAATAATAGTCCCCATCTCAGAGGACTGTGGCACCTGCAAACTACTTACAGGCATTTGGGCAGTGAGGGAGCTCTAAGGGTTAGGTGATGTTACTTTTCTTACCATGTGAGACCAGGTGGCTGCACAGCCTGAGGGCCCTTCGAGCATCTCTTTCCCACTAAAACCTGACCTCAGCTTCCTGCCCCAAGCATCTGAGAGTGAGTGTCGTGCCCTGGTGTCTGGTATTCCAGTGTCTCTGTAGACTTGTATGTCCTTAGTGGGCCTGCACTGTGGCTAGCGAGTGGATGCGTTTCTGTGTCATTGGAACCTCATGTTTGAAGGTCAACCGAGCCCAGGGACTCTGCCTCACCCTCACCCTCACCAGGACCACATGGTCTCACCTGGGGGTATCTGCAGTACCCTGATGCAGTTTGCAAACACCACCTCCTGAGTGAAGTCCAACGTAGAGACTGAAGCATCCCCCATGGCCAGTGATGTGTGTAGCTATGAGCCTCAGTTCAAATTAATCTTAGCAGATCCCTGAGGTGGTTGGTTCTGGGGATGGGCCCATCCTGAAGGGGGAAGTAGGGCAGAGGAAGGGTCTAGACAGTAAGCCTGTGCCTGAGAGGGCCTGAGAGTGGTGCAGTCCTGCCCTGGGAGGAATGGGCACGTGCAGACAGGGTGTAGGGGAGGAGCAGGATCGGATCTGGGGACTGAGCAGCCTCCCTCACTCTCCTGTTTTGCCTGTGCCGGCCCTGGCAGTCTCTCAGCTCCAGAGGAAGCTGTGTCAGGGAAGCATGAAATGCCACAGGCAGGCGGCCACTCCACACAAGGACCTGCTACCCCTTTGCCAGGTTGAGATCAGTTTTGAAAGGACAGATACTAATTCCAGTGGGTGCTCTGACAAGATGAGCAGTGACCCAGAAGCCATGGTCAGTACTGCCTGGGCCCCAGAGGGCCCCAGGGGAGTCCTGTCCAGGTTGCATTCCAGCTGTGCACCCCTGTCTTGGTGTCTGATGCTCATCCATCCTGTCTCAGACTCTCGGAGGGGGGCGGGGGGGCCAACAGGCCAGGACTGAAGAATGCCTCCTAGGGTTCAGGCCTTGGCTCCATACCAGTGGGTCTTAATTTGGAACATGCTGAATACCAATTCCTGAGCCCTAAACCCAGGGATTCTGATTCCCAGGTCTAGAATGGGGCCTGGGAACCTGCATATAGGTACACACAAACACACACACTCACACACTCTCCAGTGAGTCTGGTAAAGTTGATCGGTCTCAGATCACACTGAGAAACGCTGATGTAGACAAGCTCCAGCCTTCCCAGTTATGTCAGTCATTGCAATGCAAGTGAGTTTTTGACTGACTGCTTCAGGTGTTATCATTGCTTTCACTACAGATACTTGGGCAAGGAAGACAGAAGTCTTCCTTGCAGTCACAACATCTAAAATCCTTTAGAGGAGGTCTTTGAACACCCATGCCACTGTAGGCTTGTGCCTGAGCCATGCCCTGAGCCCTGCAGACCACACCCACAGAAGGCTGGGCGTGGACAGAACAGCCCAGAGGCCCTGACTGGAGGCCCAGAATAGGCGGCCTCCCCACAGCCTTCTTCCCCCGGAACCCCCTTGAGCTCAGATCAGGATGCACACTGCTTCATGCCAGATTTCCCCAGGTCCCCCTGCAAGGCAGCCGATGCCTCTGGCTGTGCCCCTGGGTGAGACAGCAGGAATTCTGGTTTCCTAAACCTGCTGTGGCCCAGCTCTTCTGTGTCATGTCCTAGGCCTGGGGCTCCTACCACCCACTGAAGTCTCCAGCATGAGGTAAAAGAAACCTCCACTTGTCCTGTGGTTACCAGCCGTGGCTACAGGACCCAGCCGTGTGCTCCTAAAGCACAGGCCAGGATGCCCCATTTTATTCCATTCTTAATTCCTCGAAGCCGGGTGGCTTGAGCTAATTTGGAAGGACTCCAAATGCTATTATACTCCAGACCTGGGGACATGAAGAGTTCAGAGAAACTAGGACAGCGAAGGCCAGCTGGGCTGCAGGAGAGGGGCATGTTTCCATGGCAACCACCACACATACCACAGTGCTTAAGGAAGCAGTGGATGCGTGCAGATGAGCCTGGCCTCGTGTGGCGGCCTGGGTCACACCTGCCCCCTGGACACTCACCTTTGTACTGTGGGGTGAACCGCTTCATGGCCAGTGGCAGGGATTCATAGAACCTCTGCTCCTGGGACACGAGGGGCTTGCACACTGTGTCCTCATCATACTTCATCACACTCAGGTGTCCCCCAACCTGGTGCAGGAAGGGCTCCAGTTGCACACCCATCCTGGTGTCCCCACCTTCCACACTGTTCTGTACAACCATGGCCTGAGGTAGACAAGTAGCAGCTCCAGGGCAGAGGCAGGGCTGTCAGAGGTCCTCAACTTTCTCTTTGTTGTTTGTTGTTGTTATAGCATAATTTTCTTCCCAGCTGTGGGCTCTCAGCAGGGACCCTGGAAAGCAGAGGAGGGTGGAAATGATGTGAGCGAGGCAGTGGCGGCGGCAGTGCTCAGACGCACCCATGGTCCCCAGCCCCCAGCCTCAGGGAGCTAAATCAGACAGTAAACAGGCATGGATCACTGCTGCAGTGTCTGTTACAAGAAACTACTAACAGTGGTTGCCTCTAGGGAGCAGGGCTGAAAGGAAGACTTCTCTAAGTAGAGTTTTGTACCTTTTGCATTTAAATATTCAAACACTGCTTTAAAAATCAAACAATACACACAAATATAGGCTTCCAGGGTGGGGGGTTGTGTCCCAAATTCTCATGTCATGTTGTCTGCCTGCCTTGGGGAACCTTGATTCCAGGCCCAAGAAGAGAGCAGTCTCTGCCGTTGGGTCGCTCAGCAGCTAGCAGGGGTTGGGGTGCAAGAGTGCTTCCCTTCTGTATAGCATAGCTGTGCACCACTGATTCTTATCACGGCTGTGTGACCTTGGGGAGCCCCTGAACCTCTTTGGCCTCAGCGTTCCCATCTGTGGAATGGGACAATAAGGGTGCCTGCCTTGTGGAGTTAAGGACAGAATTGAGGTAAAGCCTATGAAAAGGTTAGCCCAGGGCCCAGAGCTGAGTGCTCAATAAATGTGACTAATCGTGATCACTTCTGGCATTATTGCCCTGGTGGGTCACATTTTCCCACCTGGGTTGTGGGGAAGGCAGGCTTTCTCACCACCACCTTGCAAATGAGGAAAGCGAGGCCTGAAACGCCTTGCTTGGGGGCCGGTGGGGTCCAGGAGATCCCAGTCTCTGGGCCTCATCCCCCACCACCTGCTGTCACTCTTCCTCCCAAGGGCAAGCTTGCTGGATGTCAGGCAAATGCTAGGACTCTGGGCTGGAAACCCAGCGCCTAAAGATGTCCTGACTTTGTGTCAGGGGAGTGCCGAAGAGACACTTTGAGAGAGGCTTTTCTGGCCATATCATGTCTGAGAGGACATTCTCACAGCAGTGCTTGTCACTGCCGAGTTATTAATACTCTCCTCTGCTGGACTCCCGGTGGAGGATGTGACCAGGCTGGGCAGCACCAGGCATGATGAACCCTCTGTATGACCTTCAGTCCAGACCGCGGACATAGTTGTCTGGCCCCAGGCACAGCAGTGCCTGTCAATTTGTTCAGGATCCTGGCTCAGAGAGGCTCCTGCCACCAGCCCAGACCTCCAGCACCAGGGGGCATTGAAATCCTCAGTCCAACTCATCCGTTCTCCACCGGGCAGCCTCTCCCACTTTGCCTGCTTCTGCAGGCCACAGAGTGCTCTGCCCTTCAGGAAGGGGAAGGGGTGTTCCTCCTGGTTTGTGCATTTGCTTTGAGGGGTGCAGGCTATGGCTCCAGCTGCCTGTGTGGCTGGAGCCTGGCTGGGGAGGGTGGGGTTGCCAAGGCCCAGTGGTGCAGGGCTGTGCCTGAGACCACAGCCCCAGCCTTTCCCAGCTCTGCTCCAAGACTGTGCAGAGGTGAGCCCTCCTGGGAGCCTGTTCTGGGCGCTGAGAAAAGAAGCTGGTGGGAGACATCTAGATGGGGAGGGAAATCAGCAATTGGCCCAGGGATGAGTTGATGTTCCCAGTGCTTGGCAAATCCAGTCCTCCTTGCAAATTTGGTGAAGGCCAGAAGGAAGAAAGAAAAATCAAGGTGACCCAACATGGCTCCTCTCCCTGGGTTCACTTATATGCCATTGTTTGCCAGCTGACCTGTCCCTGGGGAAAGGGAGGCAGAGACTCTCCCGGTAACCAGAGGGACAGCCATGATGTAAACTTCATTTATATCCACTCCTAGAAGGAGTCTGGGCCCTGTCTCTCACACCAGCTCCCTGGGCTGGGCACAGAGCTGGCTCAGCTCAGCACGCCCTGCTCCCCGAGCACCCAGGCAGTCCCAGCAGCAGCACGTGTCCCACGCTGGGCAGTCCACTGCCTTCCTCTCCCCACGCCTTCATCTCCCTAAGGAGCTCTGAGGACATGGATGTCACCTCACAGTGGCAGCGTAAGAAGGAATTAATAATAAATACTAACACATGTAGCGCTTGCCATGTGCCAGGCAGTGTTCTAGGTGTTTTATATAGATGTAAGGCTTCCCACCTACTCTAGGATATAGTGTTGTCAGTCCATTTTACAGATGAGGAAGATGCACAGAGAGGTTAAGTAACTTGCCTGTGTGCACCCAGCTAATGTGGGGAGAGCAGGGATTCGAACATTAGCCTCAGAATGCTCTTGCCTGCCACACTGTGGGGAGCCTGAGGGCTCTTGTTTATCTACTTTGAGAGTCAGAAATTTGAGCCCCAAGGAAGCTGGGACAAGTCACTGGCTGTGCTGGGACAGGACCCAGGTTTTCTTGTCCCCCAGCCCTGGTCTCTCCGACCCTAACAATAGTGAGCACATGCTCTGGGGCTCTGCACCTCAGAAACCATCAGGAGGGGTCAGTCCATGTAGAGCTGGGTGTGGTATTGACCACCTTGGGGCTTCTGGCTGGAGGTGTCAACCAGACCTGAGAGACACTCATTCCCATTCTCAGGAGCCCTGGCTGAACCTTCTTGGAGAGCACAGACTGAGCCAGGACAGCCCCAGGCCTCCAAGACAGTCCACAGTATGAGACATGAACTCTCGCCTCTAGACTTGGGTGGGTTGGTAGCAATGGGAGGTCTGTTGCGTAGTCACCTGAACTTTTCAAAAAGCTGGGCTTGACAGGTCAAGAAACTGAGGCTCTTTCCTTAAAGGGTCATCTTAGGGGCTATATTAGGTGACATCTCCTCAGACTCCCTCTGCTCCTGGGCTGTGTGGCTGTGGTTCTGACAGTTTGCTGGGAAGGGGTGGAGGGAGGGCAGATGGGCAGGGATGTCAGCACCAGAGCACCTGCCTGAGCTGGGCAGGTGGGCTTTGCTGCTGCTCGGGGAGGCATTCTGTGGCCTCGAGTTGGCATCGATGCCGACCTTGGGTTCCCAAGGAAGCTTGAGATTTCCTGTCTCTGTCTGTGCAGTCTCCCACTCTGTGGGACAAAGCTAGGGAGCTCCATTCTTCTGTTCCTCCCTCAGAAGCCCTGCATAAGTAATTCAACTTCACAGACTTTTCTCAGCCCAGACCTTCCTTTTGCCACATGCAGGCACTTCTGTCACTGGCATGGACCTTGGCCTCTGGGTCCGTGTCTATTTCTTAACAGCACTGGGCAAGGAGACAGGAGCCCGGCTCTGTTGCAGGTGTTCCCACCAGCTTGCCAAGGCCCCTGGGACACACTGAATAAGGACCCTGAGCTTGGTTTCCCACCCACTGCCTCAGGCTTGTCATGATACTCAGAAGACAAAAGACACAGCATTCCTTTGTGGAGGCCTCTTCCCATGCATCTCCCCCACCAGGTTCGTCACTGCGTGGGTGATCCTCAAGACTGACTCAGCTTGGGTGCTGGGAAGGCAGGTGAGGTTCTTGCCTGAGGTAGGACCTCACACCCCCTCTGACACACTTGCTGAATACCCTGGGCTCTCTTTATTGCTTCGAAGGGAGACAAATGTCCCTCTCTCCAGCCCATGCCCCCTCTCACAGTCCCACAGCCCAGATGTGGTGGTGCCCACTATCCGCCTAGTGTTCCTTCGGGAGGGACAAGAAGGAGTTAGGATGAGGGAGGGAAGTAAGAGACGAGATGCCCCAGCCAGAGAGTTCAGCTTAAAGCCCCTCGCCCCCACGAAAGATGGACAGATGGCCCCAGGTTGGTGTCCTCCTGGCCTGTCACTGGGTCATGTCCTGAGTGACGTAACTCTGGGCCTTACTCCAGGAGATTCAAGGGCTGATTTCTCTGGGGGCCCGGTCATTGAGCTGGCTGTTAAAAGAGTTCCTGGGCTGCCTGTGTCAGCAGAGCCTGCGAGGCCTGAGTGACAGCCAGTCTGCCACGGGGTCACAGGACACTCTCTGGTCTGAAAGGAGGGCTACGAGCAGCAGGCCTGCAGTTGTAGTTGGCTGCCAGAGGGGGACACACGGCAACACCAAGGGTGCCAGGCACAATGACAGATGCCGCCGTCACGCTGAGGCGAGTGAGTGTGTCGTGGCTGCACGACTGGCTGGCACACCTTCCTTCCTGAGGGCCTGTGTGCACGCGACCCCTACCCACACGCTAGACCTGAGTCCATTGAACCTGCAGAACATTTTTTGGTTTCCGTTTAAACTTGCCATTCCCATTTTAGGAAAGATGGCAGGCGAAACCACAAATCAAGCTTGTCAAGGTTTAAACTGGGACTAAATCAGCCGTGGATTGTCTCTTATCAAAGCCTGTCAGCTCTGGGAACAATGTGGCTGACTGTGGCCATTGTCAGGGCTGCTCACAAATGCCTGGTTTCTGGTGTCCCTCACGGGAACATGGCCCCACTGTGCTTCCCTTCCACATGGAAGGTGAGTGCAGCCACACGATCTGCTCTGGCTGGCCTAGTATGTGTGGGAGTGATGGGTCACTTCCGGTGGGAGCTCCTAAGAGCAAGCAGTTCCTACCTTCTCCTTCCCTGGCTGTGGTCACCCCGAAAGCACAGTGGTTCCCTGAGGGACTGCATGTTGGATACGTAGCATGATGGAGAACTCAGTCTCTGTCATGCCTGGCCACTGAGATTTGGGGGTGGTTTGTTATGCAGCACAGCCTGGTCTGTCACCAGCTTACAGCCACATACCCAGTATGGGGTCCTTAGGTTGAAAGCAACCTCACTTGAGTGAGACACTCAGAGATTTCATTGCACAAAGACATCTGTACAATAATGGCCACTCCTGTTGAGCATCCACTGCGGACGGCTTAGTTCCCACCTCCATTTTTCAAGAGAATCCTTTTCAGGCAGAGAAGAGTGAAGAGCTTTCCCAAGGTCCAGAGCTTGAGCACAGAGCTCGAGCACTGGAGCCAGGATTCTCTCAGGCTGCTGCTGGGTCTGTCCCACAGCACAATCTTCCTCTGGGTCTTGAGACCTATGTCAGACTCTCAGGCCAGGGTCCTGGGCCTCAGCCAGGCCGTGAGGGTGCCACAGCCAGGGGCAGCATGCTGCAGTGGCAGCTCAACCAGGTGCTAGGCAGGAGGCGGGTGACAGTGCCCTGGGTGAAGGGTGCCCTCACAGGCTGCTGGAGACCTTACCCAGACCACACCACCACCAGCATTCTCTGCAGACTCCAAACATAACACCCACGGAACACAATCATTTCTCAAGTGTCTGCAGACGCTTTGGTGGTTACTGAAAACAGATCCATTTAAAGGCATTACTTGTGTTCCTAGTAGTTTTTATCATCGTCTGTTTTCTCAATCAACAGATACTAAAAATATAATGAGTATCACAGGGAGACTCATAGGGAAAAATTGTGTCAAAAAATGGGTTCTAGTTGAAAAGGTGAGAAATAGTGCTGTCACTGAGTTGGTGGTGGTATGAGGGGCTGGCAGGGGATGTGAGGGGGGAGGGGTGGCAGCGTGGCCTGGGGAGGGCCTGCTTGGGGAGTGTGTGTGAGGGAGCCATGGGCAAGAGGGAGGGCAGCATGGGGAGGCAGAGGCAGGATGCTGCGTGGCCCTGGCCCAGGGTCATGCCCCCACACTGGGCTGGGGCCTCGGCATGAAGGGGGCAGAGAGGGCACCTGGCCACACTGATTGGAGGTGACTGTCTGGTTACAGCTCACTGTAGGGAGGAGGGAGTCACCTGAGATCACTGGGGTGTGGAAGCCTTTGGGGCCACCTCCCAGTAAGTCTGGGGAGAGCGGGCATTCTGGGAAGGAGACAATCAAAAGAGGCCCGATACAAAACATGTCAGGCTGCAGACTGCAGATTCAAGGGCAGCATGGAGATGGCCTGCCCTCTCGCTTCTGAAGCTCTAACGTCCGTTGGCAGGCCCTCAGGGCCGCAGGCCTGGCACAAGTACCCCTCTATGTCTTTGCAAGGCCTGAGGGAGCATTGTTTCAATCTGTTAGAGAAGAAAGGACCAGAAAACCATTTAAAGCCACTTAGGTCATTATGGGTAGGATTTTGGTGTTTCTCATGTGGTGGAGGGTTGTGTATCACCTGAGGCCATCCAGGCTGGGAAAACACAAGGTTATTTTCCGGAGGAAAAAAACCACGTGTTAAAATCCAATGACTCAAGGTGTGTCCTGCGTCTGCATGGCCCCCAGCCCGGTGGGATCAATACTGAATGCTGGGGGACTGGACACACTACCTCCCAGCCGTGGCTGAGATACGTGGCTTTGGAGTGTCCATTTCCCGGGAAGGCTTGAGCTCCAGAATCACAGAGTAATACTTCATATTCCTCAGTTGCAGCAGCTTATTTAGAGGCTGATTTTATCCTTTGAGGGAAGATTTTTTTCCCTGTTCTTTTCTCTTAACATTTAAAATCTCCCAACGTTCCTCCGGCCTGAGGACCAAATGTGATTTTAATACAGTGATTATTAGTTTAGAAGCTCTTCGACCACAGCCAAATGTCCTCAGCAGCAGCGGCAGTGTTCTGAGCGTGCTGTCAGGGCAGGAGACGCATGGGGTGGAGGTGACTCAGAAAGCCGAGCTGCTGGAAAGGCTGCTCAGAGGAGGGCAGAGGCTGGCAGGGGTTCCAGCTTCCCAGGCCCTGACGTATCCCCACCTCAGGACAGTGCCCTGGGTCCTCGGGCACCCTGGGCAAGACCAGTAACCATCCCGCCAGCCCCTCCAAGGCACTCCCCTTGAGGCTGCAGCCAGGATCTTAGACATCGCCAAACCCAGATCCACACATGTCCCAACCTCAGACACCCTGCCCCACACCTTCCCCTTTCTCCGAGGAATATGACTAGTTACCTGCCTTGTGGAAGAGACTTATGAGCCAGGAATGTAAGGTCTGGCCCCTGGTTAGTATGGCAACTTTATGACTACAAGAAGAAACAGTTCTTTCAGGGTCAAAACAAAATAGTCAGATGGAGCAAGCATGTGGGCGAGTGTGTAAATGAAAGTGCGAGTGTGTGTGTGTGTGGTGTCATGGTTCTTGAGGCCACCGAGCAGAACTGGCCAACTAAAGAGGGAGGGTCTTCTGGAAGAATGGGAGTGAGCAAGCCAGCCTTTCCCGGCAGAGGGCAGCAGCAGATGCACCCAGACACCCAGAGGGGCCAAAACCTACAGCCAGCAAGCACCTCCTGGCCTGGCACCCAGGGGATACACATTCCTGAGCCACCATGGGTTTGCCAGGCCTGTCCTCGGCCCAGAGAGCGAAGGGTCCCTGCCTTTGCAGATGACTGATTTTGTTTCAGAAATTATCAAGATTGATCACCCCACGTTCCCTTCTTGCCACCCTCTGCTTTTTCTAAAGGTTGTCTCGCTGGGAAGCTTCTTGCCCTGAATGAGGCACATTCTGAGAAGTGTAGCGCCTGGCTAGATTCACGGGGGAGGGACCCCTAAACCTGGGACGGGGAGGCTGGTGAGGATGGGGAGGGCTGAGGGTGCTGGAGACACATGTGAGCAGAGCAGACTGTGGTCTTCAGCACCTCCACCCAACAGGTCCCTCCTGGGCCAGGTGGGCCCAGGGCTGGAAGAGGAAGAGAAACTAGCATGAGGTAGGGGCTGCCAATGTGGCGCTGGTGTGGGCCGCCCTGCCCTCCCCACCTCTTGCTGCAGCTGCTGCCCTGAACACCCTTGTGCATCAGCGCTCACACTGTAAAGCTGATGCTCCTGTGGCTGCCGGTCAGCAAGGCAGCAACCACCCAGGTTCCTGCCTGGGGAGGGTCTGTTCCTGTGCCCTGCTCAGAGTGGGAGAAAGTGGGAGAAAGTGGGGGCAAGCTGCTGGCCGCCAGCTGGGCTCAGTCTGGCTTGCATCCCCCAGAGTGCCCTGGGAAGGAAGACCGGGAGGGTCCCAGGGGCCACAGGCCCTTTGCAGGAGTTTCTCAGATCCCTGATGAGGAGCTGGCTCTGGGGGAGCTCAATGGGGGAGGGGGGCCAGGAGACCTCGTTCTGCCCTAGAGTTCCAGCCCTTTCTTCTCTGGGCCTCAGTTTCCCTATCTGTACTGAGAGTTGTCTGACTCAGACATGTTCTTACTCTCCTATGGGACAACTGGCCCCTCAATTCACCAAGTGAATGTGGTGGGGAAAATCAGGTAGGGGTGGCTGGCAGAGATCCTTCCAGATTGAAAGAGACTCAGAAGGCATACTGACCAGATGCACCTTGACTGGTCCTGGTCTAAACAAAGCCTTAAAAACATTTAGAGGGCAACTGGGGGAATGTGAGTATGGGCTGGATATAGACGTTCTCAGAGAGTCGTTAATTCTGTCAGTAGAATGACAGAGCTAGGGCTCTGTAAGAACTGCCCGGGGTGGGGAATGCAGGGACGCCTGAGCATAGCAGACCTCAAACAACTGCTTAAACCCAGATGCAGGCTTATATCAGTCCCTCTGCCTTTTCCTGTAGGCTGAAAGTTTTTCATAGTATCAGATCAAAAATAAATTCATAGCTTTTAAGAGCTATAGATGCTTGGGTCCTGTCCCCCTGGTCCAAATCTCTGGGGAAGGGGCTTGGCATGGATGTGCTTAGGTCCCCAGAGATTGTGAGGAATGTGGCAGACTCAGGTTCAGGTCTCAGGTGCATGGAGAGCCCAGTAGAGCCCATGGGAGAGGGGACCCAAAGACTTTGCCACTGTCCGGGACAGGGGGCCCTGGTGGCAACACGTCTCTGATCCCCAGGGCCCACTGCACCCCGCTCCATGGGGCACCCTGCACCCAGTGCCCAGTCCACTGCTCACAGGCGCTGATGTCATCCTAGCCCTGTGGTCCCACTGGGTGGAAGGCGAGGCTGCTGGGACAGGACATGCCGGGACAGGACATTTCTGGGCTCGGGGTGGGGCCCACTTGTCTTGGGACAGCTAGTTCTCCTGGGACAGTGTGGGGTATGAAGCATCAGCTCCGATGCCTGCACCTGCCCCTACAGCTTCCTCTGTCATCCCAGCTCAGCCCAGCACCCCCAGCATCCTGCCTTCCTTCAGGGGCTGTGAGGAACAGAGGGGTGGAATTCCTCTGCTGCAGGGAAGAGAAGCAAATGACAGAATTTCTATGTTGCTGAACTGTTGTGACTTGCCCTTCATACATACACAGACAGACACCCCCCCCCCCCAGGCAGGTCCTTAACGAGCCCAGGATGGAGATGGGGCCCACCCCTCCAGCTCCGTGGCACCACTGAGGGTTCAGCAAGCCCACCGCCATCCCTGTCCCCTGGGGCAGCACTCACCAGGGCCTCCTCCCTCGTGGGTCCCAGGGAGTGTGTAGACGGGAGGGTCCAGGGGGAAGTAACCCTCTCTCAGTGTCTGCCGACCTCAGGCGCTGGGCGAAGGCCTCTCCGGAGTCCCGGTGTGGAGAAGTCACTGTGCACTGTGGCACTGTGTGGAGGGCTGCCCAGAGGGCCAGGCTATAGTGGCCTGGGGAAGGGAGGTCACCTGACCCTGGGGACAGGCTGGCAGGGGCTGGCCTGTCCAGCTGTCTGTTGGTATTTGCTGCTCTGGGTAGGGAGGGGGAGGAAGAGGAGGAAGAGGAGGAGTAGACCAGGAGGGAAGAGTTCTGCACTGTGCCTGGACAGAGGTCAGGCCCTGGCAACCAAGGGCCATTGCCAAAGGCACCTGGTTATTTTTTGATCCCTTGTTCACGGGGTAAGGCTGTGGGCAGTTCATATTCCCCTTCCCCTAGTCTCCCTGCCCCCACCCCATTCTCCACCACCTCACTCCGTTTTCCCCAAGCTGTGGCCGCCGGAGGGAGGGAAAGTCGAGCAATAAGACAGTCAGCCAATCAACAATCCGCTTGAAGACGGGCTGACCCAAGGACCTGCGGGACCAGTGCCTGCTGTCAGGGATCTGCAGTTGTGGGCGGTGGGGTGAGGGTGTTCAGCAAGTCAAAGGACAATTTCAGTGTGTTGGCAGGAGAACATTGGGCTCAGGGGGTCTCCTCACCTGCTCAGAGGGGAGCAGAGAAGGCATCCTGAAGGAAACGCACCCCCATTGGGTTTGGGTGGGGGAGGGTGAGAAGAGTGGTCCAGGTAAAGGAAGAGCCCCCAAAGGCCCAGAGGCAGTGATGGGGGGGCGGGGCAGAGAGGCATAGGCACTCAGAGCAGCTGGAGCCCGCAAGGAGTGGGCAGTGATGACAGACAAGGGCGGGGGGCGGAGGGGAGGTGGGGTGCGGGAAGGCGGGCCTCCCAGAACCCTCCTCAGCTCTTTCTGCCAGGAAGCTCCAGGCCTACTCAGGTTTGCATTCAGAGCTCTCTGCTTGGAGGGGAGCAGATTGGGTAACGTGGATCAGGCAGGCTGTGAGGCCCCAGGTCCTGACCTCCAGGTGAATCTGGCTTGAGGGGGAGAGAGGGCAGTGGGGTGGGAGGGAGATATTGAGGAGTCAGCCTCGATTAGGTCTGGTGACACTGGACAGGGACAGATGGAATAGATGCAAAGGACAGGGGTTGTCCAGGGTCAGGCTTCAGGTCTGAGTGAGCCTGGATGTACACTAGGAAGGTCTGAAGTCTGCCCTTTAGGAAACTCAAGCCACCTGGGCCTATGGCTGCAGTTCCCCTTGGCACTGGGCACCCCGCTTGCTTGGGGCCCAGTTGTCCCTTCCTAGGCTTCTCTGTGTGGGGACAATCGGCCCCCAGAGGCTCAGCCTCTTTTTGCCTCCTGTTCTGGTCCAGCCTCTGTCTCTGGGCTACACCCCCATGTCCTTGATTTCTTCAGGGTCCACTTCGCCATCTGCTTGTTCTAACAGGGTCCCCCAGACCTGTTGCTTCAGCACCGAGTCATACTGCAATTTCCATGTCCCCCTTTTGGCATTTCCACGTGTCCATGGAGAGCTCACTTCACAGACAGCCTCTCCCCCTCTCTGTTCATAGTGGAGCAGGGAGCCGGGGCTCTGAGTGCAGGACAAGTACACAGGTCTCCTGGCCCTCATCCCAGAGGTCTGCTCTGATGCTGTCTGCTTGGCATGCCCTGCACACCACCCCCCCCCACCCCCCGCCCTGTCATAGTGGCAAAGTACAAGGTGTCCTGGGGTGGCCACAGCAAATTTGAGGTCCACCCACCTGCCAGCCCAGCTCCCTTCCTGTGGCAGACATCCTGTCCCCTCCCCACACCCAGATAGGGCAGAGTCTGCAGGCATGACAGGGATTCCTTGGTGTCTGGAGGTCTGGTTTAAACTGGGTTGAAGATCCCATGCATGGTTCCTCTCTCACTCCCCAGCCCCGGGCAGAGGATCGAGTTTCACCAGGAAGGCAGAGGCCAGGCTGCCCTGGGAGCCTCCAGCCTGCTTGGCCCCTCACACTGCCCAGCCTGTGCTGGGCTCCGGTTACCTGGCCCTGGAAAAGAAGGTGTGACCTCCTTTCCCCCAGCCATCACCCACTTACCTCCCCTTTCCCACCTGGCTAGGAAAGTTGCTGACCTGGGAGCCCTAGAACCACCTCTGGGCTGAGCTGTGAGGCCTTTAGGGGTACGGGGGGGCCGGGTCGTCCACCTGAGCTGGGTGCCCAGTGAGGGACTGAGCCTGGGTGAACCAGGGTTCGGGGAGGATCAGTCCACATACCAGTACCTGGTTTCTGGTTTTGTTTGGTGGTTGTGAGGAGCAAGATTCCATACTGACTTCTTATTCATCCATTTATTTATCAACAGTACTGAGCCCCCAGTCTGTGACCCGTGATGCACGGCAGTAAATAAAACACACAGGCCCCACTGCCCCGGAGCTGGGATCTCATGTTTCTCCTTACGCAAACAGGACACTTTATTTCTGTTTCCCGGCTGCAGCCAAGTTCCCTCCATGGTCATTTTCCGAAACCCAGCTTCGTGTGCAAGATGCCTGCTGTGAAGCCTCTTTCCACAGCCATGCCTTTGACCCGCCTCTGCCTCGTGACCACTCGAGGCCCACCCGGGCCTGACCCCTGTCCCTCCACCGGGAAATCAGCCCTGACCAGCGTGGCTCTTCTGTGGGCAGCATTTCAGACCAGCTCTTAGATACCACCACTCGGAGGCAGAAAATGCTTGGGGTTCATAAGCACACCAGCTACTTGAGGATGAGGGGTGGGCTAGTTCCCCCCTGGGTCTCCCCTTTACCTCTCCCACTTCAGCCTGACTGACCCTCCAGGACCTGCCCCTTCACTGCTGCCTTCCCTGGCAGTTCATCCGTCACTATATCCACCCTGTGGATTTCATGCTCCAAATGTTCTCCATCCCATGGCCACCACCCTGGCCCACCGCCTCCACCTCCTGCACCGTGGGTGATTTCTCACGGTGTCCTCCCTTCTCCTCACACCCCTGCTCCTACCCTCCATTCTTCCCAGAGTGGTGTTTTCAAATAATTTGGGTCACGTCACTTACCTGCTTAATATTCTTCAGTGACTCCTTGTCCTTAGAATATCATCCAAAGCCCTCCCCAGGGCTGAGCCCTGCCCACCTCCTCAGCCCCATCTCACTGGATGTCTCCTTGCCTCTGTGGTCCAGCCACAGCTTGTACTGGGCCTTTGTGCTCACTGTCCCTTCTACCTGGGATGCCTTGTCCTCACCCCTCCACCTGGCTAATTCCTCTTCATCTTTCAGATGCCAGCTCAAGCATCACCTCCTTCAAGAAGTCCTCCTTGATTTTACTGACATGTCTGCTCCCAGCACCCTTCTTTAGAAGCATTTACCCCAGACACAGTTGCATTATTTGCTCCTTGCATGTTTTGCTTCCTCAAGGATGGTGACTTGCTTATTTTGCTCCACAGTGTATCCCCAGCATGTAGCACAAAGCCAGCCTCCCAGTACCTGTTTGGTGAATGAATGAATGTGTGGACTCATTCTGGGCTTCTGGCTTCCCCTCCCATCATCTCCATGCTGTGGCTTTGGCAACCAAGGGTGTATGGAGTCAGAAGCCGCCCATAGCTGGGGTCCTTGGATTTCCTTCCCTCTTCCAGACCCCTGGCACAGAAGACTTGGCCTGACTTCGGCCACCCTGTGAAACCTTCTTAGCTGCTCCCCTACCCCCACAACTGCCCTCATAACCCTGTTTTTCCATGCCAGAGACCACAACAACCCTCCGTGTTCCAGGACATGTCATCACCCCCTTTCCCTGGTGTAAACAGCGTGGCCGCCCTGCTGCTGCCAAACCGCCCAGGTTCCAGCACAAGCCCTTCCTTCCCTGGCGGGGCCCCCTCTTGCTGCACCCCAGCTGGGCATACAGCCCTCCCCTTTCTTTTCTCTAGCCATGTGAACACCTCCAAGACCAGTGTGCAGAGGGGCCCGTCCACCACTCCTCTGCTCGGACGACTCAAAGGGAAAGCACCGTCTAGTGACGCCTAGCTGTTCTCTCTGCCCCTGCCTGGTCATTATGTCCTCTATGGTCCTGGCTTTTCTCTGATTGCTCTTCTCTTTCTCACATTCTCTTGTTATCTTTTCTGTTGTTGCTGATGCTTCTTGTTCTCATTCTGCTGTGTCCATTCATGTGTGAGTGTGGTTTGAGCGTACATGTGTGTAAGTGTGCCTGCGTGCATGTAGGTGTGTGCATGAGTATGTATGCAAGTGTGAGTGTGAGTGGATGTGAATGCAAGTGTGTGTGAGTGTGCACGTGTGTGTGAATGTGCATGTGTGCACAAGTGCCAAGTCTGAGTGTGCGTTGAATTGTGTGAGTGCCTTAATGCAGGGAGTTTGTTGAGCTGGACAGGAGTGTCAGGGCATGGGGTACTGCCCAGGGACTTGGGCACTGAGGGACCTCACACAAGCACTGGGTGCCCCAAACTGACTCCCAGAGCAAGGTCCAAGAAATGGGTGACACACTGATCTTACTCACCTGCCTTCCCAGTTCCCCCTGAGGCTCTCCCTGGTTGGCAGTGCCCTGGGCCATCTGGTGGTCAGCCACCTCCTCCACTGGCTGCCACCCCCTCTCTAGAAAGCCAGGATGGAGCATAGGCTGCGGGAGGTCGCCGTCCAGCCCCTCGCAGTCAGAGGAGGCTCTCAGCCTGGCAGCTGGCAGCTGTCCAGAATCGTGGCTGTGCCAGCCTGACCCGGCTTCCAGTTCCTGACCCCGCCTAGGAACTTCTGGCCTGGATCCCAGCCAGGGTTCTGCCCCAGAGCCAGTGGGCTCCCGTTGGGCTCCCCCTGGGGGAGGAGGGGCCCCAGACTATGGAAGCCACTCCCCATTCCTCAGCCTCAGCCTGCCCCACAACCTGAGGAGACTGTGCCCAGGGGCGGGTGTTAGGCCCTCTGTAAATGCGCAGGGCTCCCTTGACTAGGAAGCAGCAGGATGTCATCAACCGGCCCTGGGAGCGAAGTCAGGGGCACCCGGCACTCTGGCCAGGTGCTGGTGGAACTGGGTGGGGGCGGGGCCAGGGAGGCACTCGGAGCCAGCACGGCCACCATCCAGCAGGGACTCTTACACACACACAATCCCTGATTTGATCCTGACTCTAATGTGAGGTTGGGGCACTACCCTCGTATTATAGCTGAGAAACAGAGGCCACAAGAGGCCTCATGTCACACATCTAGTAAGTGGCAGAGCTGGGATTAGAACCTGGGCCCCCTCTCAACCACTCTCATTCACCAGGCAGTGCTCCCGCCCCAGGTTACACGCCACTGCAAGAACACATCCATGCCAGGGGAAAGCGGGGATCACCCCTCCCTTCCCCAGCCAAGCCCAGGGGCGAGGGATGCGTGTTGGGGGGGGGTGTTGGCTGGTTCCCATATGTGAAATGAACATAGGGAGGAGACTTGGCACGGGCTGGTTCTCCCAGCAGTGCTGAGTTCTGAGCCCCATCCCCCAGCTCACCTCTGGCTAAAGCCCAGGGAGGGCACCACCCCAACACAGCTTTCAGGAGGGCAGGTGCCTGCAGCTGCTAATCCAAGGAAGAGTCAGTGTGCAGACTGAAACCCCAGTCACAGGCCATCCGTCTTGCAGTGTGTGTCTCTTTCAGTGATCCATGGGTGACATTTCCAAGGGCTCCCCTGTGGCTGACAATAAAGGCCATGAAAGGAAGGCCCTGCCCTGCCTGTGAATCTCCAGAGGACACAGCTACCCTGACCTCCTCAAGGGAATGGGCTGCCACCTGTCTTTCTGGCATGAGGGTCGAGGCATGGGGAGTGCCCCTGCCCCAGAGCATATGCCCAGGGGAGCAACCCACTGCTCTTGTCTCTAGTTTTTACCGCTTGGCCAGTCCTCCTGGTCGGAGCAGTGCTTTCCAGAAAGAAAGAAATCCCAGAATGTCGGAGTAGAGGGTCCCTCAGAGGCTGCCTGCTACAATCTTTTCATTTTAAAGGAAAGGAGAGACCAACAAGGCTGCAAAGAGAGGAAAAGACCTACTCAGCTCGGCACGGCTCCTGTGGAGGAGCTGCACTTGAACCCAAGTCCCGGACTGCCGGTCTTCCTGCTGCATGGGATGGAGGCTGGCGAGGGCGTGGGTCCTGGGTGTGGGCACACCTGGTTTGAGGCCCAGCCCTGCCATTTCCTGGTGCTGTGACTTTGGACAAGCATCTTAACCTCACTGAGTTTCAGTTTCCTCATCTATAAGATGGGGATAATTTTCTCAGAGTTATGTTTTCTCAGAGTTATATTTTCTCAGACTTGCATTATGTCATTGTGACATTTCAATGACATAATGCAAGTTAAAACCATTTAGCACAGTGTCTGACACAGGACTTCGAAATGTTGGCTGCTGTTGTGATAGCTGTCAGTGGGTAGCAAGGCCTCACGGGATGGGCCTCAGGCTAGGAGGGAGCCACAGTGGCTGCTACCCTCGCCAACCCTGAACTCAGATTCAGGCCTTCACATGGCTATGGCGACAGTGACCCACAGGATTTGAGTCTGGGATGTCCCCCCGATGCAGGACACTTAGGTACCACAGAGGCACATGTAGGGCTCAGTGGGAACATAAAGAGGGAGAGGTCAGTCTGCCTGCCATGGGGGCTGGGCTTCGGGCTTCCCAAGGGAGGTGGCTTCCAGGGTGGGCCTTGAAGGTGCAGAGGAGTCCACGGGCAGAGGAGTGAACGAAGGGAACAGCATCTCGACAGCACGGAGGCACAGGAGGACATGGCATTTCTGGAAACGCAGGTGGCTGCAGAAGGGGTGGGTGTGCAGGCAGGTGGGGAGGGGACACTCATCTGTCCTCCCTTTCAGGAATGCTCACATTTTGACCGTGAAGCCAGGACCACGGCCTCTTGCAAGAGCAACACCTGATAGCTCACGCAGACTTTCCTGTCGTTCCACAGAGGAGGAGCCACAGGCCTGCAGAGGGGTGGCTCCCCAGACACCCCCAGCAGGGCAGGTAGAGCCAGCTAGGGGCCCACACCTGCTGACTCTCAGGCTGGAGACTGACCTTCAGGCGCGGGTGGTGGGAGCCAGGGAGGGTTCCGTGGGGAACCGGATACACAGGCAGTGGTCCTGTGCTCACAGGAAGCTCTGGGCAGGGCCTGGGGAGGGGTGGGCGGGGATGACAGCCTGGAGGCGCTGACGCCTATTATTTATGCCTACTTCTCTGAGAGTCCTTCAGGGCCAAAAAGGTAATTGAATAAGTGAGTGTGAGCAAATGCAGACGATCATTTAATTGTGGCAGAAAATGAAGTTGGTTGCAGCTGGGGGCTGCCAGCCCATTACCGCTGGCCCCGGTTTCTGCTGAGCTGGGTGATTGGTTGCTGGAGCAGCCATCTGTCTTTGGCCTGCCCCACCCTGTCCCCAGACCGCCTTTCCCATGCCAGCAGGGCCTGAGGAGGTTAGTGGTCAGGGAGTTTGTTCTCTGTCGTTCCCCCCTGGGGAACCCCCTTGGGGGCTGTACTGGACAGTGAGGGCACTAGGAGGAACCTGGGGTGCAGGGGGTGCCCAGGGCCTGGCCACAGAGGCAGGGGGCTTAGGTCACGAAGATTGGAACAGGGGACACATAAAAGCCCTTCATGTGCCAGGCGCTGTTCTAGTCACTGTATCAGCTCAGTGACCTTCCAGTCACCCTGTGAGTGGATGCTGTTATTACCTCCCGTTTCACAGACAGAGAAAATGAGGTAGGGCCCTAACTCCTCACGCTGGGTTGAGAAGCCCGGGGAAGGTGGAGCATCTGTGGGGCTGGCCAGGGGCTGCAGCAGTGAGACGTGAAGGAAGCGTCCTCGCTTCCTGTCCTGTTTCAGCCTCACTGGCACCACTGCCTGCCCTCCAGGCAAGACCTAAGTTCAGAAATGGGAGGAGGCCCTTCAGGCCTGTCCACTTCGGTCTCCAGAGCTCTGGCCCTGGCTCCTCTGGTGCCCTTTACAGTCCCTCTGAGGAGGCAGATAAAATTAGGCCTGGAATGTGAGAAGCCAGTTCATCTTCCCAGGCTGGGCAGTCACAGTGGCCCCGGGGCAATGCCGGGAAGGCTGACTCGAGGGGCCAGAGCGAGGCTGGGGCTGGGTCCAGACCCAAACTGCAGGTGAGCTCGGGCATTTCCTGAGCTTCCTGTACTTCATCTGACAGTGCTTCCTGTGGCCCTGGGCCTCACCTTTGTGCTGTCACACTGGATGTGAATGCCCCCTGACACACTCACGGGGTGCTCCGTAGGGAGGAGCTACAGAGGCAAGAGGGGCTCCTCTTTCTGGAGCACCCACTGCACGCTGAGTGTGCTGGGTCTGTAACCCCGACCAAGGCTCACGAGGGGTTGACAGGCTGTGGTTCGATCAGTTGTTCATTCCGCACAAGTTCACTGAGCTGCTTCTTGGTGCCAGGCACAGATCTGGGTGGTGGGGACTAAGCAGGGAACACACACGACAAGACTCCCTTGTGTTACCTGGGGGACAGACAGGTAAAATAAGTAAACCAAGTAGAGCACAGTGGCAAACACAAGGTCAGGGGCCGAATCCAGCCCTCCACCTTGTTTTATCCAGCCCGGCACCTTGTTTCTACCAGGCGGCAGCACTAGGCTCTCACTTATCTGTGAAGGATTAGTTACCTTTACACAGTTCCAAAATTACATTTGGCCCTTTGAAGGCAACCATGAGTCTGATGTGGCCCCCCGTGAAAATGAGTTTGACACCCCTAAAGTAGAGGGTAGAAAAAACCCCAGCAGGGACAACTGGGGAGTTCCCATTTTAAACACGGAGGTTAGGGAAGGCCTCACTGAGAAGGTGTCTTCTGAGCAGAGACTTGAGGAGGTGAGATTGCTGGAGTGTGGCCCCGGGGAGGAGGGTGCTCTGGAGAGGCAGGGCAGGTGCAAAGGCCCCGGGGCAGGAAGGAGAAGGCCAGGCAGAGGGAAGAGGGGAGAGTGGTAGGAAATGTGGTCAGAAGTGTGTTTATGAGAGAGAGAGAGGGAGAGAGAGAGAAATTTGACTTCTACTTTGGGTGGATAGGAGGCCATCCTAATCCCAGAAGGGATGTGGTCTGACTTTGGTTTTAACAAGATTGCTTTGTGACTAAGTAGGGAACCAACAGTTGGGGGCAGGACCAGCTACATAATTTGCAAAGCCCAGTGCAAAATGAAATAGTGAGATCCTTGTTCAAAAATTGTTAGGAATTTCAAGACGGAGCCCTGGCCGGTGAGTCTCAGCAGGTTGGAGTGTTGTCTTGTAGTGGACAGGTTGCGGGCTGATCCCAGGCCCAGGCGCATATGGGAGGCAACCAATTGCTGTTTCTCTCTCACATCGATGTTTCCCTGTTTCCTTTCCTCTCTTCCTTCCTCTCTCTCCTAAAAAAAAGCAGTGAAAGATGTTTTTGGGTGAGGATTAAACAAAGGAAAACAAAATTTCAAGACGGCAATGACAGAGCATTAGGCCAGGCACAGGGTCCCGCGCCGCCAGCTGCTCAGGGTGTGTAGTCGGCCCCTGGGTCGCGGGCAGAAGCAGGGCAGCGAGGAGGTTTCATTGTTGTCAGGCTGCAGGTAACAGGGGTGCAGATAGTGGAGGTGGAGAGAGGTGGCCAAGTTATCCCCATTTTGTAGGTGGGGAAACTGAGCCTGAGGAACTGTAAGTAGCCAGCCCAAGACTGAACAGCCAGTAAGAGGCCAAGCCAAGAGGAAAACCCAGTTAAAGGTAGGCACCCTGCTCTGCTCCGCACAGGTCTCCAGCCTGCCAGCCCAGTGCAGGGCGCCTTGGGCTCCTGCTGGCTCTTTTGCCCCAGCACAGGGGCCACTAGTGTCTGGAGCTGTCGGAGCTGAAAGCCACTGCAGGCCTCCCATCTTAACCTCTGTCCTGGTTTTCACCACACTGCTCTGGCCAGCTGCCGGAGCCTCTGACTGCTGCCTCCTCCCCGTGCCTGGCTGAACCTGCACCCCCACACTGGCATTGGCCCTCACCTCTCACGTGGAGGACACCCCCTTCCTGTCTGTGCACCTGGCCTCCCTGAGACACAGCCCACCTCACAGCCCCACCCGGGCTGCGGTGGGGCCCTGGGGTCTGTGGAGGCAGCAGGTGCAGCTCCAGTCTCCACCTTGCACTGGAACTCCACCGGCAGGCGCTGTTCCCACATGGCCCAGACAGCCTGTGCAGCCTCCTGCTGCCCCCTGCCCGTGTCCGCCTCCCTGCTTGTGCTCGCCCTGGCGTGTTGGCTGCCCTGCTGCCGTCTGCATTGCCTCATTCAGAGTTCTGATGCAGGTATCTGCATATTTGCTTTCTTTTCCATCCAACCGGCAGCCTCCACCCGCCTGGGCTGTGAGCCCTCTGATGGGAGAGGATCGTGTCTCCTTGTCTTTCCTTCCTCCATTTATGCACACGGCACCTGCCACGTACCAGGCCCTGGACTGGGTCTGACGTGATTTATAAAAATGAGTCGGAGACGGGCTTCCAGTTAACCCACATGGTGGAGTGAACACTGTGTCCGATCCCCTTGGGTCATAGGTGCGAGTCCACAGGACAGAGGGAGAGGAGGGCACTGCAGGCAAGACACTCGGTTTTTGGAGACGCACAGTGGTAGCCCCCTGACGCCCAGCTGCCTCCGCCTGGGGGAGGGCCTGCAGTCGGGGATTCTGGGAGAGGGAGAGGTGTGGGACCCTGAGCCAGGGGGAGGGAGAGGGGGCGTAGGCACACCTGCCCCAGGCTGGCACTGTTCTGTTTCTGCACTGGGCAGTCAGTGGACAGGCCGCTGTCTACAGGCCAAGGCTGCTCATAAGTCCATTTTCCCGCAGACAGAAGGAGGGAGTGCCAGAGGCCTAGTCTGGATAGGACAACCGTCACTTTCACACATATTTCAAGGACAGGCTCTTGTCCCACGCCACTCTTAACTGTCCAGGGAGGTGAGAAATACAGCCCAGCGAGGCAGCCACTCCAGCACAGGGAAGTAGGGGGAGTGGATCTTAGTGGCTGCCTCACTGCAAAGGTGTCAAAAGATCTAATTGCCAGGCAGCTTCAGTCAGAAAGCTCTGAAAGGGTGACCTCCCCCAAAATGAGGGTGTAAACTATGGGAAACAGTGACAAGGCACATGGCAAGCAGGGACTCCAGCGTCGGAGGGGTGACCCAGTACCACCAGGACTGGTCAGCTGGCAGGGGCTGTGCCAGGCACGGGAGGAGGTGTGCGGCCTGGTCCCGGCGTCTGGGGGCGGGCTGACGGTGGTGCACAGAAGTCTCAGGACACAGGCGAACCCCGAGAGGCAAGTGGATTAACTTCAAGAAAAAGAAAGTTTTGTGGGAAATAAATGTAACCCAGGAGCCCTGGATGACTCACCTGGAATAACATTTACATGCCGGGGCAGTGATGTGAACACGGGGTGCCGACTTAGTAACAGTAGTGATGTAAGTACACAGCAGGGTGGAGGAGGGGAACGGGCGGTGGGAGTTAAATCTTAATGGGCAGTTAAATTCTAACCTTCTACAGCAAATCAACAGGTCAAACCTAGACTAGAAAACCACGAGTGTGTAGTATGTGCACGTTATGCAGACGCTGGACGTGAGCGGCAAAGGCCACGGCAAGAAAGCAGGCCTGGGGGTGGGGCGCGGACAGCTGCTCGCTCTTCACAAGCCATGAAATTCGCTTTGGTTTTTAAAATTATTTCTATGTGTTATTTTTATAAAAATGAAAGTTACCTAAAAATAAGGGGAGGGTATTTCACCACGATTAAGGAAGAAGAAACCAGAGGCCTGAGTCTGTGGGTGGGTGCATCAAGGAGCGCCTTGCTCAGCTGTGGCCCGCGGATAAAGAACTGCGCAGGCGCACTGTGCAGGCGGGACGGGCTGAGGGCACTGTGGGAGGTTGGAGGCAGATGTCACTGTGAGAAACTCATCTTTAATAATGGGTTAATCTCTCCGCCTCTTAGATGTTGCAGGGCACTTCTGCAGCCTCCTGCAGACTCTTCATAAATATTCACAAGTGGAAGCAGAGACTCTCAGTCAGAGAACGTTTCATGGTGGTTGCAGCTCAGGGCCACCGCTTGGAGAGGTGCTGGGTCAGGGGCGGTGGAGGCAGCTCCCTGCCTTCCCCTGGGTTACCTGGGCCCAGAGTCGTCTGTTTCCTGGATGCCATGTCTGTGCAGCCCCTGCAGGATGAGAGTGGTGGTGGCTGCATGTTTGCCTGTGTAGTTTCTCATACATGTGTGCACAGGTATGCACAGGTTTACATGTGTGTGGTGGCATGTGCATCTGTGAATGTTGTCCTTGGGTGGGGGGTGCTGAATCAGTCCAGTCCAGTGCTCCCTGCACACAGGAATGGTCTCCTTCCCCTCCCCCATGCCCCCAGGTCCTTAGAGCTGCCCCTTGGCCAGAGCTGTGTAGCCAGAAGAGTCAATCCTGGGAAGCCTCCCCATCCCCCAACTCAGACTCCTCCCGCTTTCTTCAGCAGGTCACTCTGTGCTCTCTCTCTCCTTTCCTTTCACAAATCTACTCCTGGGTGAGGCTTTGATAGGTTTGCATTTTTAGAAAGTATGTGTTAAGCTAAAAGAATGAATCTTTAATGATGGAATTTCAGGCCTCTTCCTCCTAGGGGACATCTGTATGTTTGGCTCTGGTCTGGTTTTGTCAGGGATGCTTCCTTGTGTCCCAGGAGCCACCCCGAAGGCCCAGGCTCCCTCCTAGATGCTGTGGGCTGGGCCACCCTCCCCTCATCAGTTGCCAGAGCATTGCTTGGGGCAAGGGTGGGGTTGTCAGCTTCCTTCAGCTCCAAGATGGGCCCCAGTCCACTCTCTGCTCCCACCTGCAGGCTGCCCCTCCCCTCCTGCCCTGCCCTGTCTGAGTACACCCTTCCCCGAAGGAGGTGGGGGGCACTCTGGTGCCAGGAGTGAGCAGCACCTACTCCTGGGAGGGTTAAGACAGGGCAGAGGATACCTGGGCCACATCTGAGTCTGGTTTGACAGGAGTGACACACACACATCAGCTCTTACCTGGACCTGGCTTCCCCACCTTGGTCTGGTGCTGCTACTCTGAGTGGAGGAGTGAACCCTCACCTGCCCTCAGCTCCAGGTGGGTGCGCCCAATAGCCAACCAGGGTGGGGCTGCTTTGGGTCTCAGGGCAGGCGGCAGGGGACAAGTCAAACTCTCCCCTCTGTGCTGTGCTCCCCGCCCCATCGCACCCCTTCTCCCCCAGAGCAGCCCTATGGCAGGCTCCACGATCTTCAGTCCAGGAAGGTGAAGAGGGAAAAGCACCTTTGGAGTTCTTTGTTCGGATGTGCCAGCTGCGATTTGAGTCTGGGGACATAGCTGGGTGCCTAGCCCTTCCTAGATCCAGTCTCCTCACCCTCAGCCACCTCTGGCCACCTGAGGGCTTGTACCTTTGTCTCCTGGGATGCTGCACTGCCAACTGGCCTCCCCCATCTGCCTAGAGCCCTATCAGGCCCACGGTGCGGTCAGTGTTGGGGTTCCTCGCTTGAAGCCTCAGAACCCTCTTTTCCTCTCACCAAGCCCAGCCTGGGGATGTCAGGACTCTGGCCTCGCCCTGCAGGACGTGCCTCAGCCGAGCTGGAACCTGTGGCTGGGAATCCTCTCTGCCCGGAAACGAGGCTGCCAGGCCCAGAGCCACTACTGTTTCCAGAGCTGGTGGGCAGTTTGGCCGGCAACCTCCCCTTTCTCCCGCTGTGCTGCTGACCCCTGCTGGCCATCTTCACATACCCTTGAGCCCTCCCCTCCCTGCACAGGCATCTCTCCACAGGGTCCTGGTGCTTGAATGCATCTGGGGATAGGGGGCTCACCACCTCACTCAGCAGCCTGCTCCAAGAACAGATGCTTCTGCCTCTTAGAGAAGTTCTTTGAAATTAGCTGAAGTCTGAATGCCGGTCACTTCCATCCGTTTATTCATAGTCGTACCCTCAGGGGTCACACGTTTCCTTCGTTATCCAATGCTGCCCATGTACCAGGCAATATGCATTATGTCATTCAGTCCTCTCAACACCTGTGAGGCTGATGTCTGTGTCGTTACCATTACACAGGTGGGGAGCCTGGGGTCCAAAGGGAGAGTGTGTCACACAGGCAGGAAGTCTCAGAACCTGGGGTTCAAATTCAGAGCCCACTTTGAGGGGAACTTGGAGACCCAGACCTGTCCCTGTCTCTTGCTGGTAGAGGTTTTTTTTTAATCCTCACCCAAGGAGATTTTTTTCATTGCTTTTAGAGAAAGAGAGAAGTATCAATGTAAAAGAGAAACATCAATTGGTCACCTTCTCATGCGCACCCTGAGCAGGAACTGAACCTGCGACCCTTCGGTCCACGGGCGACACTCCAGTCAACTAAGCCGCACCAGCCAAGGCATTGCCGGGACATGGTTAGAGGGAGAGGCTGCCCGGGAGCACCCTGGCCATCCCAGGGGGACCAGGCAGGGGGCTGGGCTCCGGTGCCTGGGAGTTCCCCATCCGAAAGGACAGCCTGGCTGTAAGGGCTTCCGACTTCAGTGCTGGCCTCCCTGGTCTCCAGCTGTCCTCCTCAACCTATGTGGGGTGCCTCTACTGATACAGCACAGGCCCACCCCCTTGCTGCTCATAGTACTGACCATCTTCCCGTGACCCCCAAGCCCCTGCTGGAGCTCAGCCCCTGGAGCCCTCCCTACCCCCGGGCTTGCGCATGTGGGTCACGGCCTCAAGTGCTGCATTTCACTTCCTTCCTCCTGTGAGCTGCTGCTCCTGCCCCATCTCTCCAGCCATGGAGGCAGGGCACAGATAAATAAGAACAAAATAAACACGATTGTCACTGTTAAGTTTCATTTCATTTGATCCACCCCATCGCTCCAGCCTGTCAACTTCTGTTTAGATTCCAGCTCTGTCATCTGGCATATTTGCCATTGTGCCCCACAGCTGTGTGGCATCTGCAAATTTGATAAAGTACATGGAGTGTGTTTGTCTTAAAGGAAGCCCCCTCCCCACACTGGGTTGCTGGAGCACACGCACACACACCCCTCCCTCAGCCCAAGGCTTGTCAGCCTCGTCCAGCCACCTGCAGGACCCTGACCGTGATCCTGGGACTCTGTGCCACAGAGGGGCTGGGGCTCAGCAGCTACTGGTTTTGCACATGTGACCCTGTGAGGGGCGGGACACTAAAGGGACATCCACACCTCACCTCCACTGGCTGCTGTTTAAACAGCTTCTGACCTGGCTGTGCCCTGTAGGCCTCTTTCGCCAAGCCCGAGGCACAGCGGGCCAGCTAGCCTAGGCCTGGGCTCTCCGGGACAGCTGTGCGGCCTCCCTCCACTCCAAACATGCCTCACACATCCTCCTCTGTGTGGCCCGGCCTCAGGGACGGGCCCAGTGCAGCGATGTGGGGCGAGGACTCCCGGCTCGTGTGCTTGTGGCTTGCCGTTTCTCCAGTCCTTCTTTCCCAGCGACCTGAGAGCTTGTCTTCACAGTAGCCGCATGGCAGGGAAAGATCCAGGTCCTCACTACAGAGCCCACTGGACACAGCCTGAACAGGACGAAAAGATCCCAGGGCCCGGGCAGAACTTCCAGGGCCTTCTAGTCCATTCCCAGCCCCCAGGAAGGTGCTGGAGTGTGGAGGGCCCAGGCGTATTCCTGCCCCTGCCCCACTGCGGTGTAGTCTGGCCACAGGGAAGGTGGTTTCCTGTGTTGCCTGTTTCAGGCAGCTGATGCCAGTAACGAACACCCCCAGATTTCTGGTGGCCTGTACCAGCATGCGTGGATTTCTTACTCATACTACTGCATTGTGAGTCAGCTGGGAGTGCTGGTCCCAGCCATCGTCACTCTGGGACCCAGGCTGAGGCAGCGGCAGAGGAAGAGGCAGGCGTCATACCAGCTCCTAGCGTTTCTGCCTCTTAAGTGCCACTTGCCACTTCCATTCACATTCCATTGGCTGAAGCCAGTCAGTCATGTGGTCATGCCTAATTTGAAAGGAGTAGGGAAGTCTAATCTTTTCTCGCACTAGGAATTTTGGAAAATGGCCCCAATAACTACTCTACATATCAGCTGTCCCTGACCCTCAGGCTACCAAGTTCCCACCACACCACTCGAATGCTTGTCTGTCTCCAGGTCTCATGTGGAATGTTCTTCCACTTCCCCCCTGGGGCGGGTGCCCAGGTTTGGCCCTTGTCTCTCACCTGTTTTTCCTGCAGTGCCAGGCCTTCCTCGCCTCTTCATCTCAGTGCTCCACCCCTCCTTTGAGAGGTGCTCCCCCTCCTCCCTTCAGGACAGGGAGACCTGGGTTCGGTTCTGACCACCTGCTCTATCCCCGGCGACTGGCCTGCGGGTGGAGGCCCCCTCTCCTCCTCTCTCCTCCCTTGGATGTCCTCAGCCCGGGGCAGCCAGGTGCAGGAGCTTCCCCTGCCCGATGGGGCTGCTCTGGGGCCCACTTGCCCCTGCCTCTTGCTTCTTGATTCATATGACCCAGTGCAGGCACCTGGGGCTGAAGTTGTCTGCACTGTGTCCGTCACTTCCAGCTGAGGAGTACGCACCCTGGGGATCTCACCCACGCTTGCGTCAGTCATCTATCACAAGTAATGGGCCACCCCGAAACGTGGTGGCTTTGTGGGATAAAATTTCATAGAACTACACACACACAGACACACACACCATGACGTGCATGTAGAATGGTAAAACCTAAATAAGGTCTCTGCCTAAGTTAATAATATTACATCAGGTCCACTTCCTGGTTTTGACAACATGTCACGATGATGTGGAATACCCACTGGCGGGGAGCTAGATGAAGGGGACATGAGAAATCTCTACTGTTTTCTCATCTTCTGTGAGTTGTAAACTATTTCAAATTAAAAAGTTATAATAACAGGACCTCCAGCCTAGATGGAGGGATAGATAGATACACTTTGCTTCCTCACACAGCCAAAAGAAGGACAACAAATTTAAAAATTAAAAATAACCAGAAGTGACAGAAAATCACACTGTATGAAAATCTAACAACCAAGGAGTTAAAAAAGAAATATTCATTCAGACCAGTAGGAGGGGTGGAGATGAGCAGCCGGGTTGGAGAGGACGTGCGGCAAGGTGGTGGCTGGAAGACCAGTGGTCCCACATTTGCATGCAGATAAACTGGGAGGAACAACTGGGGAACAAGACAGACTGTGCAACCCAGGGTTCCAGCGTGGGAAAAGAAAGCCTCAAAACCTCTGGCTGTAAAAATCTGTGGGGGGGGGTGTCGGAGGAGAAACTCCCAGCTTCACAGGAGAGTTCGTTGGAGAGATCCACAGGGTCTTAGAACCTACACAAAACCTCCCACCCAGGAATCAGCATTGGAAGGGCACAACTTGCTTGTGGGAAGTGGGGGTAGTAACTGAAAGCTGGCTGAGAGCCAAGCAAGTGGCATTGTTCCCTCTCTGACCCCTTCCCCACATACAGCACCACAACCCCCAGCGACTTGGGTTTCCCCACCCTGGTGAATACCCAAGACTCCACCCCTAAATATGAAACAGCTGTGTGGAGACAAAAACTATGGCCCAAATGAAAGAACAGATCAAAACTCCAAAAATAGAACTTAGCCATGAAAAGACAGCCAACCTATCAGATACAGAGTTCAAAACACTGGTAATGAAGATGCTCACAAAAATAGTTGAATATTGTTGCAAAATAGAGGAAGAAATGCAGGCTATGAAAAGTGAAGTAAAGGAAAATGTACAAGGAACCAACAGTGAAGGGAAGAAAACCAGGACTCAAATCAGCAATTTGAATCAAAAGTATGAAATGAACATTCAATCAGAAACAGAATGAAGAAACATGAATTCGAAAAAATGAGAAGCTTAGGAATCTCTGGGACAACTTTAAACATTCCAACATCTGAATCATAGGGGTGCAAGAAGGAGAAGAGGAAGAGCAACAAATGGAAAACTTATTTGAAAAAATAATGAAGGAGAACTTCCCCAGTCTGGCAAAGGAAATAGACTTCCAGAAAGTCCAGGGAGCTCAGAGAGTCCCAAAGAAGTTGGACCCAAGGAGGAACACACCAAGGCACATCATAATTATACTACTCAAGTTTAAAGATAAGGAGAAACTCTTAAAAGCAGTAAGAGGAAAGGAGACAGTTACCTATAAAGGAGTTCCCCTAAGACTGTCAGCTGATTTCTCAAAAGAAACCTTGCAGACAACAAGGGACTGAAAAGAAATATTCCAAGTCATGAAAAGCAAGGACATACATCCAAGATTACTTTATCCAGCAAAGCTATCATTTAGAATGGAAGGGCAGATAAAGTGCTTCCCAGACAAGGTCAAGTTAAAGGAGTTCATCATCACCAAGCCCTCAGTAAATGAAATGTTAAAAGGACTTACCTGAGAAAAAGAAGATCAAAACTATGAACAGTAAAATGACAACAAACTCACAACTATCAACAACTGAACCTAAAAAAATGAAACAAAACAAAAACAAAGTAAGCAAATGACTAGAACAGGAACAGAATCACAGAAATGGAGATCACATGGAGGGTTATCAGTGGGGAGAGGGAGGAGGAGAGGGGGAAAGGTACAGGGAATAAGAAGCATAAATGGTAGGTACAAAATAGTAAGGGGGAGGTTAAGAAGAGTATGGGAAGTGGAGAAGCCAAAGAACTTATGGACCCATGGACATGAACTAAGAGGGGGGAATGCTGCTGGGAGGGCGTGTGCAGGATGCGGGGAATCAAGGGGAGAAAAAAATGGGACAACTCTAATAGCATAATCAATAAAATATACCTTTAAAAAACTATAACAGTATGGACTAAATGGCTTAACACCCCACCGTGTGTTGTTACTCATGCTTCTGCTGTTTGGGCAGGTCTTGGCGGGGACAGCTCATCTGTTTGCACGGGGCCGGTACCAGCGGCTTCAGTCTTACCTGTCGTGCGCCAGCTGGGGGCTGGTGGGCATCCATCTCCCTGCAGGGTCTCTCCAGCGGTGCAGCTGCTTCCTCTTTCCATGGTGGCTCTGAGCCCAAGAGGATGAGAGTGGAAGTGAGAAGGCTCTAAGACCTTGGGCCAGAACTCACGGGTATCCCTCTGGCTAAATTCCACTGTCCAGACTCAAGGGAGAGGAAATAGACAGCACCTCTTGGTGACAGAGGGGCAGACTACATGTGGCACCTAACTCATGGCCATCACCAAGGTGTCAGAGGCTTCTGAACCTGCCTCCCGGGGTCCAGTGCAACCTCCACACCAGGATGTGGGATGGAGGCTCGAGGGGGCAGGAGGAATTGGCCACACGGAGGACAGCCGGCACGTGAACTTGGGGGCAGAGCTGGACTCCCAGCCCAGGACTCGTCTAGCTCACCCACGGGAGACTTGCCTCACAGCAGGGCCTACCCCTCCAGCCTGGCTGCTGCCTGGGCTTCTGTTTTGCACGCACTGGTGTTTGCAATCAGAAAGTTCAGCGGCCTTTCCAGTGTGCTTAAATTAGTCCCTGCGAAAACCAAATCACTTCATTTGCAGCGAAGGGCTTAATTGCAAGGGGAACTAGGCAAAGGGAATTCTGTTGCCTGTTTTCATTGAAGAAAATTACTGTACTTTCCCATCTCCTCACTAAACAGAAGCTGCTTAGAAATTGGACCGTAATCCCCAGTCACACCTCTCTCCTCTTTCTTCTCCAAGCCGGTACAGCTCTTCCTCGTCCCTGAGACACCGCTCCACACTCCTCTTGCTCATCCGCCTGGCCGGCCAGCCCAGTGCTGACCCAGAGCTGTGCAGTGCTCCCCTGGTTTGCTAGTCTCGCCACACCCCTGGGAGGTCAAAAGGATCACCCTCAACTTCATGGGGCCTCAGCCATGGGCTGGCCTACACTGTTGGCAGGAAAAAACATTATCCCTTTCTTACATAATCGGCTCGGAGCCCTGATTCACCTCACCTGTGCCTCAGAGATGTCACATTGCAGACAAAGTGCCTTACACAATGCCTGCGGCTTGTCTGGTTCGGTGCCTGGCAGAGGGGAGGGGCCTGCTGTCACACAATGCTGCGGGCTGGCAGGCCCTCCAGTGTTCCACGTGAGGAAACCCGGCAAAAACAAATCTCAGTCTGCGAAGGCTGAATCCCTCTGTGCTTTTCTGCCTGTGAGCCCTGCCCTTTTTCAGGCAGTCCAGCCTGATTCCCTCTGTGGCCAGAATTTCCCTGGGCAGTGGGAGATGGACCCTTCAGAGAGACAGGTAGCAGGCTGGTGACCTGCGGGTAGAGGTACAAGTAGGGAGGTGAAATATGCAGCACATCTGGGGTTAGGAGAAAAACAAAGAAGGGCTGGGCCTTGGAGGCTGTGTGGGGTTGGGTGCAGGCATGTGGTCTGAAGGAGACGAGGGGTGGGGGGAGAAGGAAACCAGCAGAGTGGGTGGAACAGCAAGTGCAAAAGCTCAGAGGCAGGAGTGGGCCTGGTGAGAGCGAGGGCAGTGAGGCGCGGGCTGAGCAGAGCTGGGGAAGACCAGCAGGGCAGGTGAGAGGAGACTCCCAGAGCCTCTTCCTCTGGATCAAAGCCTCAGCAGGCTCTGAGCATGGCTCCCTCTTCTGTTCTCTGGAGAAGGGAAAGAGCAGGGACAAGAACACAGACTCTGGAGCTTGGCTGTCTGGGTTCAACCCTGGCTTTACCACCTACCTGCCCTCCCTGTGCCTCAGTTTCCCCCCTAAATGGGATAACAACACACCCACTGCATGGGGTAGTTGTGAGGGTTCAGTGGGCTACAGCTTACTATGAATGTGTCATAATGCTATCACATGTTGGCTAATATTTTCATTTCTTTCTTAATAACTTCCCCTGCTGGGGGGGTGCAGCAACCTGCTCGAGGTCCCGGGCAGTGAAGGGCAGGCTCCCAACCCCATGCTGCCCAGTGCAGCACCCCCCTCTCCAGAAAAGGCAGCACCCGGTGGCGATGTCCCCACCCAACCCCTCTTTTCCTTGGTGCACTGTGGGACCCTTTGGCCAGATTTTCTCCTTGTCTCTAGAGCTTTCTCTGGGGACCCAGTGGAGAGCTGGCCTGGCTGCCCAGGGAGGGCTGCTTTGGGAAACCTGGGTCACCTCACGGCGCCCAGTGCCTGCCCCTCCCCTCTGGGGGAGGCTGACAGGATAATGGACTTGAGTCCACACCCCTGCCTCAACAAAGGGATTTTTTGAGGCTCAAAGTCAATGGCGTATTTATTAAGGGGAACAGCTGCTACTGCGGTTCCTGTAAGTCAGTGACAAATGGCTGTGTTTACCACTTTCCTGAGCTGAGACTCGGAAGGTGGCCTGGAGCTCCTGGGTGGACACCAGGGCCGAGGTTTGTGGGTACCACCTTTTCCCTCACCTTCAAGTTCCTATATTGGTGCCCATGGAGCCTGGACGCTGTTTGTCACCGAGGAAATGCAGGTAGGTGTGTGGTCCAGCAAGCGCTTGGGAGGTATCAGGCGGAGGAACTGAAATCTCTCAACAAAGCTCCCACCCAGATGCCCTAGGACCCTGTGTGGGCAGACCCAGCTCCCTGAACTGTCCATGGCCCTTCAAAGCTGAGATGGCTGCAGAGCTGGGTCTGAGCCTGAGCCCTTTGAGGATACACCTGAGGCCTTTGTGCCCAGCACTCTGTGGACCATAAAGGGCCCGGCTGGTGGCGCGGGGTGGGGTGGTGGCTTTTGTTATTTCGTTTATTTTGATCTCATTCCTGCTCTCCTAACAACTCACAGAAATAGAGCCCTGCATCAGCTCCCTCCGCAGCTCAAGACAAAACACAGTGCAGGGAAAAATCTTTCACTGAAAAACAGAAAAGGGGAAGACGGGCTCATTTTCTTCTGTGTTGTTTCTGGGTTCCTTGATTATTGATCTATCCGTGGAGTTTCCAGCTGATGGGAGGACGGGACAAAGATCAGGCCAGTCACCACCCACAGGTGGGGTGGGTGTGGCTGGGAAGCTCAGAGGCTGCCCTTTCCCCTGCTTCCTGAGAGGGCAGGGCCCTCCAGGTCAGGGTGCCACCCCGACACCTGCAGCTCTCACCCCACACCTCCTGTGCCCAGGGTGGGGCTGGTGCCAGAGGGCGCAGCCAGCCCTCCAAGCACACCAGGCAAACCTCTGCCCTGCAGGTGTGGTCCCCAGGCTGCACTGCCATTCCCCCGGCAGTGGGCCGCCCGAGGAGACGCCTCTGCTGCCAGCATCAACCTCCTGCCTCCTGCATTAGCTGCCAAGGAACCCCGCCCAGCCTCACACTGCTTGTCTCCTGGGGCTGGTCTGAGCACCTGGGGCCTTGAAGGGAGGTGGAAATGGGGCCCAAGGGAAGCTCTCTCGACCCCACTCATTGTCACCCATTGGGACCAAACAGGCAGCTGGTCAGTTTGCCCTGCAGGGGTTGTCACCGTTACGTGAAAACAGGTCCTTCCAAGTTCTGCGGTTTGCCGAGGGACCCCTGAGTCCAGAGGCAGGAAGGCCCAGGGATCCTGCTCAGCCCATGCGGCACATCGCCCTTCCTCTTACACTGCTTTGGGGCACAGGGAGAGAACCACAGACGAGCAGCACACCCACTTTTCATAAATTGTTTATCGACCCGGATAGTGAAGCCTGTTGCGTTCCTAATTCTGGATGAAGTCTGATCACGAGACAGTTTCTTTGCCTCAGCGCCAGCGCTCAGATTCCGCCCCGCCAGTCACCCAGGCCTCAGAGAAAATGAGAGCACTGCTCAAACGAGGAAGACTGGGCTTTATTAAGAAAAGAAAAAAATGCCAGTAAGGCCAGAGAGGGGTGGTTAATGCCTTTCAGAAGCAGCTGTTGCAACTCCCTGCTTGCCCCCTCGCTGGCCTGCTGCGGATGTGAACATCTGGGCACGAGATTCAGTTGGAGAGGCTCCTGCACTTAATAAGGCCCTGCACCAGCCAGTTTCCGGGGACCACCCCTGACCAGAGGCTGCTGAGCTGGTGGCTGGGAGGGTCTGAGGTGGCGCAGCCCGGCTCTCTTGTGGCCAGCAGTGCGGCCACTGCACTTCCTGCAAGCACAGAAATCAGTGTGTGCTGAAGGTTCTGGTTAACCAGCCCCTGGCTGGCTGTGGTTGCTGTAAACAAAGGTGCTCTTCCCACACTGGAAGTGCAAGGCTCCTGAAGTCCCAGAATCGGCACTGTGGGCATGATGCAGTGCCCTGGCGGAAGGTTTGGTCTAAAACCTTGTCTTCAGTGAGAAGCACCACTGACGGGGCCCACCCTGGGAGGCTTCCTTGGGTGGCCACGGAGATGGTGGCTGGTGCAGCCCCAACACTCCCTCTGCTGTCAGGCCCCGTGACTACCCCAGGTTCCTCCCAGGAAGCCACCCAGCAGCTCACACCTCCTGACCTGAGGGCCTGCGTGCCAGGGTCATCCGTTTCTAGATAATTCTCCTGTAGCACTTGTTCTAACTTCTAGCACCTTCCCCCTTCAGGATAAGAGGCCCCATCCAGCTGGAGGATGGCTTTCTCCCTTCACCCTGGAGCTCCCAGGTAACAACCCCCAAAGGCACATGGATAAGCTGCTCCCTGACCCCTGCTGCTCCAGCTCACCGCCCCATCCCGCCTCCCTGCCCAGTGTCCACACCCAACCTCACACTCGCTCCACAGGATCTCACAGCTGCTGCTTTTATCTTTTTGTGAAAAACAAACCCTTCTCCACTTCTCCACCAGCAGAACAGCACAGAGAAGATGGGGCCAAAGCAGAGGACAAACTACCCACCTGCCCCTGGCCTCTCTCCTCCAGCCTCCAAGAAAGCTCGCACTGTCCTGCTAAGCTAATCTCTGAAGAGTCTTACAGAGAGACCTTTGAAACAAGGTCAGGAGGAGGTGAAAGTCAAGGCAAGTGTGAATTCAGCACCAGCAGGTCTGCTGGCCTTCTTGAGCCCCTGAGGGGACTGGCCGGGACAGGCTGACTGGGAACGGGCTACAGTTGAAGTTTATCGCTCAGAGTCAGAGAAGGAAGAGGGCTTAGTCCATCTCCACACCAGCATGTCTTCTCCTGCTACGCGGTGGGACTCCGTCTGGATCCGGGATTCGTTGGAGGCCAGGAACTCCACAGCCCGGTCCCAGACCCTCTTCATGCGCCTCCTGCAGAGAGAGGGAGGGCCAGCTGGTCTGTGGGTGACGCCCTTTGTATAAAGGGGACAAAGCTCCAGAGTCCCGTGCAGAATTTATCTATGGAAGGAGCAGCCATCAGGTACCAATAGGACTCCTGCAGAGGGAAATTTTGGGGGTCCTGGACAAATGATTCCACAACTTTTTCTTTTCCAAAAGCATCCTGTTACAGGGAGCTGAACGGGGCCAGAGGTGTCTGGAGTGGCCCTGGGTGTCAGAGTGGGAAGGCGCTGTGCTCACCGGGCCTGATACTGCAGCAGCCTGGCCAGGCGGCCCACAACCAGTTCCGCCTGCATCTTAATGCCTCATGTGGGCTAATTAAAGGGTGGCCGCTGGGCTGCTAAGTCCACAAACTCCTTAGCACTTCAGGGGATGGGGAGGAGGTAAGCATCCAGCTGGGAAGGTCAGGAACCTGGGCCACCAGGTAGAGCTTCCCGGCCGGCTGGCCAGCCAAGGCCAGTAGCCAGAGGCTCCACATCCCCTGGGAGAGCCCCGTTTCCTCTCCCTGCTTCGGACCAGATGGGAAGACACCAGGGCAGGCAGGTAGGGTGCTTGGGTATCTACTGTTTACAGTGCCTTTCGTCAGCCCTGCTGCTGATTTCCCACAAACACTTGCGTGGGGAGTGAGTGCATGTGAGTAAGAGCAGGAAGGCTCAGCCTGGGGGAGGACAAAGGGTGGGGAGCTCCTGAGGTGACCCATGAGTCAGGAGGCAAAGGGGGGTGTCGAGGTTTCCTTCCCTGGGGGTGGGTCCTGCCACCGACCAAACTCCACAGCTGTTCGGCTGGTCTGGCCAAGGCCACATGCCTGGGGACTGAGCCTGTCATACTGGGCCCTGACAGGGGGCAGCAGTCTGCGCTGTGTGGGGGTGGTCCTTCCCAGGCTGCTCATTAACAGGTTATGAACAGGCAGCCCAGCAGCTTCTCCCCTCAGCTCCCTGCTTCCTCACTGCACTCTCTTCCCACGTCCCCGGCTTTCAGGAGCAGACCCTCCCCCACGGGGCACGTCCAAGTGCGCCGTGCTGGGCTGGCAGCAGCTCACACACCTGTGAGACCTGGGTTTCGCTGAACTGACTGGGCGGCTTGGAGAGGAATGGAGACGCTGAGAGTGGCAGGGCCTGAGCCTTCCGGTCACTCTCACCCTGTGGGGTGGCTGCCTGCGTCTCTGTGCTGTGACAAGGGGCAATGCCACTTCCCACTGCAATTTAAGTGAATGGGTGTTGCATATAATTAAAGTCCAAGCAATAACGGCTGCCCTGCTGAGTGCTCAAGGGCTAGGAGGCTGCCTCCTGACCCCCTGCGCATCTCCTGAGGACGTGTCACTATCCAACAGTGCACATTCTCAGGCCACTTTCCCTGTGCCTACCTCCTCAGAACCAATTCTCCGGCAGGCTTCGCCCACTCCCCGCCGTCTCCCCAGGACCTGGGGCAGTGCGGCAGGCAACAGGCGCCAATAAACGCTGCTGAGTGAATGAGGGAATACCAGCCTCTCTTCACCAGAGGCCTCTGCAAGGGAGTGATGTTATCTGTTCTGTGAGTGAGGAAAGTAGTCCAGAGAGGTCATCACCCTTGGTCCCGTGCTGGCTCCTCGCAGCAGTCAGGGTGCACCAGTCTGGGCGCACCAGCTGCTGCCCCAAGACCTGCCCCAGTGGCTGCCTCATGCTGGGGGCAGTCTGTTCTAAGCTTTCTGCCCACACTTTCCCAGGGGGTGAGGTGGTCGTAACAGTTATTAAACATCTTCACATTTCAAAGGGGCCCTTTAGCCTTGCTGGTGTAGCTCAGTGGGTTGTGTGCTGGCCTGTGAGCCAAAGGGTTACCAGTTCGATTTCCAGTTGGGGCACATCACTGGGTTGCAGGCCAGGTCCATGGTGCAGGGCACATGAGAGGCAAGCACACACTGATGCTTCCCTCCCTCTCTTTCTCTAAGAATAAGTAAGTAAAAAAAATTTTTTTTTAAGAGGGCCCTTTAATGTCCTCTCCCAGTTCCTCTTGGGTTGGGACCAAAAAGCCCAGAGAGGGGAGCACAGAAACGCCACCAGCTGTGAGCCTCTGACCAAGTTTCTTAACCTTTCTGTGCCTCATTTCGTCATCTGTAAAGTGGGGTTCTCTCTGTTCTTGCCCCCGCAAGGCCATGGTGAGAGCCAAATGAGGGAGCATGCACAGCGGAGGGCACAGGGCAGGGCCTGCTCACAGCGAGCCGTCGGCCAGTGTGAGTCTTAGCATCTCCCAGACAGGAGATGGTGGTGCCCCGCCAGCCCGGGGCCACAGGGAAACCTGTGGTGGATGGACGATAAGTGAGTGGCAGTGTGGGGGACTCTGCAGCTGCCTCCTGGGACTCGGTCCCCCAACTCTACCCGCCCCTGGTTTTTTCAGTGGCCCATCCAGCACCTGCAGCCCATGTGGAAGGTGGCCCTGGAGCCCAGCATGGCGCGCCTGCCATCCCTTCCCGTGCAGCACCCTGGAGGCTGGTTCTACTCGTTGCTGACGGCATGTACATGCACGTGTGTGGGAACTGGACCATCGTGTTTCAGGTAGTGGGCATTTCTGACTGTGGATCATAGTTTAAAATGTTTGAAAAGCAGCTGGCCAGTGTGGCTCAGTGGGTTGGAGTGTCATCCGTAACTAAAAGGTTGCTGGTTAGGTTCCTGGCCAGGCCACATGCCTGGGTTGTGGGCTCACTCCCTGGATGGGGCATGTGCAGGAGACAGCCAATCGGTATTTCTCTCCCAGAGATGTTTCTCTCCCTTTCCTTCCTCCCGAAAATGAGAATAAAACAAACCATAGAAAAAATTCTTAAAAAATTTTTTTGAGGAAGTCTCCTCCTCCTTGCCAGCGATGGATTTAAGGATAACTAACCAATTTGGACCAGCGAAGCCTCAGGCAGTGGTTGTGACCGTGAGGAACTCAGCCGGCCGACAATATCCACGGAGGGCAGGACCATGGGAACTGGAGAAATGGAACCCGAAACCTGACTGTCTGTGCCCAGAGCCCACATGATTCCGCACGCCACTCGTGGAAACCCACCAGGTCCTTCCCTGCCCAAGCCCCTTGGGGAAGAGGGTGGTTTGGGTACCTGCTGCCCAAAGCACCCCAACCAGCATCGACACTGGCAGGGCTGGAGCGGGACCAGCCCCGTACCTGTCTGTGCCTCCTGCCACACATAGCCGAGCGCTGGAGGCCCGGTGGGGGGCGTGGACAGTGCCCCACCTGTGAGGCTGGGGGCCACCTGAGGGGAGGCACTGGGAGGCTTCGGACCTAGCACTCACCGGCTCTGCGGAGGGATGAGCGTGTCACGCACGTGCAGAATGCCCACGTACGGGTAGCGCTCCATGTCCTGCTCCCAGTCCACGTAGTGGTCCTGGACTACATCTGCGGGACAGAGGGCACAGTTTAGAGCAAGGACCTTCTGTTGGCGGCCAGCAGCCCTTTCCCAGGGGCCACACACCTATAATCTTCTTCACCATCTCATACATGGCCTGCTCCTCCTCTTCAAGCTTGCGCCACCGGTATTTCAGGAAGATCAGGAGTCCCCACAGAAAGGCCAAGCCTGTGTTGGAACAAAGCGCTATAAAGGCTCACATCACTTCCGGATGTTCAGATGCGCACTGGGTCTCACTATGGGCAGTCACTGTGCTGGAGGCTATGGGTGAGCTGCAAATGTGTTCTGAGTCCTGTATGTGTCGGGCCCAGGGCTGACAGGCAGGAAGCAAAGGACGCAGAAATGCAAAGAGAGGACAGGCTATTAAGTGATCATCTCCTTCCCTGCAAGTTGCCACCACGGAGGCTTGTGCAGCCGTCCAGAGCTCGGCTCCTCCCAAGCCCATTCTGGGGCTTTCATCTCCTTTGTGAATCGGCACCCGGGGTCTCATGCATGTGTACCCACCGGGCCCTTTGTGTTCCGAGATGCTGCCGCCGATAATGATGTCTGTGCCTGATGGCGTGGGAGAGGGAGCTGTGTGCTCGCCCAGACGCCTGTGATTTGTACCTCGGCTATCTCAGCAGAGCCAGTGGGTTCTGTGACTCGACCTTTTCCCCTCAGAGACTCCCCAAAGTCTCCGCTCAAAGGCAGCCCTGCTGTTGGGAGACAAGGCCTGAACTCTGCTTTTCAGCTCAGCAGAGCTGGGTTCTTCCTGCTTTTATCAGGTGTCTGTAGCTTCCCAGGGGACGTTTACATGGCTCGGGAAGTAAAATTAGACCAAGCTCCTGCCGCATCTCCCCCTCGCAGTGGCCTGCATTTTGGGGTCCTGGAAGGGACGACACCCACCTGCAGCCCAGGCCCGGCTCCCTCGCAGGGACACAGACAGTCCACTTCCCTGAGTCAAGGACATTTTCTAGTTAACCTCATGTTCCTGGCACCGATCTCTACAGTTAGACAACCCAGGGCCGAAGCTGGCTTGTTCATGCCCTCTGTTTTATTAGACAGACCTCAGGCTCACGAGACAGAAACAAGCACTCGAGGGCCGGGTTTCTGTAACCCATCACACGTGCCCAGGAGTGTCATGAGCCGGGCTCCTGGGAGGCGCTGTGTGCAGGACTTACACCAGAAGAAGATGAGCACGTGGGTGACTGCGGTGAGCAGGGCGCGGCTCAGGCGGCAGCCCACACCCATGCGGGGGCGGGCCGATTCCAAGCAGACCACCTTGTCCACGGTTGTCACTGATTCAGATGGGTCTTCTCCTTTCAAACTGGAACAGGACATGGGGTTGTAAACACGTCTGAAAGCTCTGAAGAGCTGCAGTCTAAGCCGCATTTTCAGTAGGAGGAGGAGCTGGAAGGAGGGGCTTCAAGGCCTCTCCTTGCTTATAAAATAGACTTGGTATCCTAGTTGCGCTCTTCCCAGAAATTTCCCTCGCTGGCTACTTAGAAAGAATAAAGCTTTAAAGAAGCAGCATGCTTGGACCCCTACTGCTAAAGTGATGTCCCCCTTGTTGGGTCTTTGACAGCCCCTCACAGCGTGTGAAAGATTAAACTATAAATTGGATTCCCACCTCCCAGCATAGAGAAATGGAAATGTTTACCGAACCACTGGCTTTGCGCTACGTGGTAAGAACTAAAGGACAGAGTCTGGGAGAGAGTGCTTCTCCTCAGTCACGAGGAGGCACATAAGCTGTTTAAGGGAAGAGATTGGGAGGTGCGGGAAGGCACAGGGCGAGAGGGTCTCTCTCCGTGGCCAGGCCCCAGCACAGCGCCTTCGCCTGGCCCTTGGCGAGGAGGCGTTAGGACCCACGGGACACTGTGCTGACACCCACACCTTCCGGCTAGGTGACAAGCGCCTGCTCCCCACGGCACACTGGACTGGCTGGTACCTCGAGTGTCCCAGTTTCTCACAGCCCACTTTTCACCCTGGCCGAGAGCCGGCTCAGCAGCCCTCCAGGCTGCCCTGCCCAGTACAAAAAAGCGAGTGTCACCGTTCTCCCGTGTTAGCAGCTGCGTACAGTCCTCCGCCTTTTCTAACACAGGAAAACTGTTCAGCCACTCAGAGAAGCTTTATTATTTTTTTTTAGCCAATGAATTTTAATTGTACCATGCATCCAGCTCTCAACTTTTAGGATGAGCTGCCCTAGGCTTCGCTGGATGCACAGCTGATGGAATTAGTAATCTGGGTGGGTTAGAGAGGAAAAGAACAAAATCCCAGAGACTGTTTTAGTATCGAGCTGTAGCCTGAGCAGAGCCCCTAACGAGCCCGGACACCAGGCAGCGGGGTGATGGGGCAAATGCTCCCCCAGCAGGGAACTTTCAGCTTCCAGCACCAGCCAGTGCCCCGCACCCCCGCCCCATGGGGCCTTCCAGGGAGTCAAAAGGGCTCACTGTCTCTGCTAACGGTGCTCACCACAGAGAAACGAGGTGAAATTGCCCAGTCAGAATAAAATCCAGTATTTCCTTCTGCAATTCCCATAGAGTGAAACCAACATGCATAATCATTTCATCTACACATGGAAACTAGCCCCTGAGGAAAGGATGTGCAGAAGAATGCCTACTCCAGAAAACCACGCGGAGCAGGTGCACTGAGATGGCACGGACTGAGTCACGTGGCGTGGGTTTAGCTGGAGCACTGGGCTGCCGTCTTGATACCTGCATTTTGTGTCTCATCTTGAAAATGCTCCTTGCCCTGCTTCCTAAGTCTTCTTCCTCCCATGGCCAGCTCCGGGCCCAGCCCACAGCCACGCAGCTGGGAGACCCGCCCTCTGCCCTTGGACCCCAGGCCTCTTTTGGAGCCAGGGAGTCGGCCAATGGGTGAGGAGAGCAGCCTCAAGCGCCCCTCAGGATGCCCCATTACACTCACCAGATGCCCACGTCCTTGTTACTGCTCAATATCCAGGCCAGGGCAGCTTCGAACTTGGCGGAGGAGCTGCCAGTCACATTCTGTGGAAGTGGGCAGGAGAAGATTAGTTCTGGATCTGGGCAGAGCAGCTAGAACAATATTATTCTGCTGCCGGGTTCAGGAAGCCCTCTCCTGTGTCCTCTGCACGCCCCAAAGCCATGCTCTGCTCAATGCGCGGCCATGTGGCAGGAAGGAAATTGGGGGCTGATGAGAGCCAAGGAAGAGGCTGTAACTGGAGGCAGCAACGAGGAAGCACATGCAGGGAAACAACACGGGTCTGCGGCAGCCAAAAGGGTAGAGTTTTCTCAAGGACTGAAGGCCAGTGAGGTAGCAGCCCACCTTGGGTAAAATGAAAAAAAGTGTGGGGGTTGAGGGGCCTGGCCACCAGTCCCCGCTGTTTGGCCTTGTGCAAGTCCCTGCCCCTCTGTGGGCCTCAGTTTCTTCATCTGTGGAATGAAAATTGGACTAGGTGACCAAGGTTCCTGCCAGCTCCACACACCCATAATTCTACCATCCTGAGGCCATGCAGAAAATTGAACGAACCACACAGTACTTATAAGGGGAGAGGATGAATGGGCAGGCAACAGGTGTATATTAAAGCCGCTGAGAAGGGGAGAAAAGCAAATTGAAGAAGGAGCAAGTGACAGGACCATTTTAGAAGGGCAGCCTGCTGTGGCCCCCCGCTGGTCAGTGGTGAGCGGCGCACGTGTGCACGCAGCAGGGTGTGGCAGGTTTACTCCAGCTCACAGCTCAACCTGGCCCCAGTCGTCCCCCACTGCTGCCTTAACTTAAGGCTGCCTAGCACTCAACTAAATTTACAAAAGTGAAAGAGCAAAAACCTCCAAAACCAAACACAGAGCGAAAAGGAGAGAAGAAACAAACACAAAGTCTGGAAACCAGCACCGAAGTGCCAAGACCTCCCAGGAGCGTGAGCCCTCAGCCTACTCACCGCTATGTACTCCTGCGCTTCTGTGACGGGGATGCATTTACTTTTTAGGTTCTCTGGATTTCCACACTCAAAGTTACCTAGGAGGGGAAAAACACACATTCAAACGCAAAAAAGAGGTGAAAAAAAATCACTCTGAAACAGACTAAGAAATGCAGCAAGAATCAAGCCATTAACTCTGAGAGGAGCATGTGGCCTGGGGCTCCGGCATCCGTGGTCATCTTCCTCTGCAGCAGGATCAAAAGCCATTTAGCCTGGGTCGATTCTGGATCATTAAAACCTGACCTGCAAAGCAGTGCAGTGATTTGCATTAAACGACTAAAAAGCTGCCCAATACCAAGGTCTGTTTGCAATTGATCCCTGAAAGGATCAGACAGATAGCTCTGGAAGGTACTGGAATGGCGCTATAAATAAACACAGCCTGGGACAAGAAAGGCAGGGAGGCCACAGGCATTGCAGGGTTCTGACACATGGTATGAGCAGGTGACGCTGAATGCCAGGCCCATTGTTTTGAGGGGGCCTGGATGGATGTTCAAAATGCCCCATGGAGGAAGGGGGAGTCTGTGCATGGGACAGCGGGGCCTCAGCAGTGATCCAAAGCTCCCTTCTAAGTACCCTGGGGGGCCAGCTCCCACCCAGGATGGAGCTGGGAGTCTCCCCCTAGACCTGCCATTCTTTCAGGTCCAGCCCAAAGGCCCCCTCCTCTAAAAAGCCCCCAGCCTGTGGGGGCCCCTTGTTTGGCCAGATTGCTAGGAACTTGGGGGCCCGCCACAGCCCTTCGCTTTTGACTGCCCACTGCGGTTTGCCTACCATGAGCTGCTTCAACAATAGACCCCTTGAGCAGGGACAATGCAGGGCCGGGCAGGTAAAGACCCTTAACCCTCACATGTGGTCTGACTGCCCTTTGCTTGGCAGTCTGGGGGCTTCGGATGGCCACTCTGTGTGTGTCTGTGCTGGGGAGGAGTGGCTGAAGACAACATTCAAAATCTTGAGAATGAACTGAAGCCCACTGTTCCTACTTCAAAGTTGATCTTGACTTTCTGGGTCCCAAGACCAAGCTGGCTTCTCCCATCCTCCTGCCCCCACCCAGATGGCCTGCCTGGACCATGGCCATGGCCATGGCCTCCTGACTGGTTTCTTCCTCTACTCTTTCTCATTCACAGTTTAAAGCTTTAAATTAATTCTGCTTAAATGCCACTGCTCCATTTAAATGCGGCCTTCCTAGCACCTCGCTCTCGGCACGTCCCTGGCCCTCACTGCTGCAGGACTAAGTCTCAGTGGCCTGGCATTCGTGAGCCCCAACTGGCCCTTTCAAACTCCACTCCCTGTTTCTCCTTCCCCCATGAAGCCAACTGTTTCCATCCCTGACCTTGTAATTTCCTGCCTCTCTGACCTTACCTTTCCTCCCACATATACAAAACCAACCCTACCTGGACTTCAGGGCCTCCCCCGTGAAACTTCCCTAATTATTCTAGCTAAAAGACATTGTGCCTCTGGAAACTTCTGGCCTCTCAGTTCTCATCCAATGGCCTCTTATATCTCCCAGTGGTCAGGGAGGTAGGTGGTGCCTGCAGCAGGACCCTGGGCTGGGCCATCGTGTACCCTACAAAGGTCAGCACTGCACCCTGCTGATAGCTGACCTCTAACAGGAGGTTGGGGGAGGGAGGATTGCTTAGCAGACAGCCCACACTCCCTGGCAGTGTGTCTTAGTGAGATGCATGTCCTCAGGGCTGCCCCTGTCACGTCTGTCACAGGACAGTGGAACCAGGCCCCTGGATGGCATAAGTAAGAACCACACCTGGAGGGTGTGGATGCAGGAGAAACGACTACTAGGAGTCACAGTCTAAGAGCAGAGCTTCTCAACTTTATCCCCTGGGGTCTTATTAAAACGCAGACTTTGATTCAGTAGTTTGGGATTCTGCACTTCCAAAAAGCTCCAGGTGGTACAGATGCTGCTGGTGCTTGGACTACAATCAAGCTACAAATGTTCAGAGCACCCTCTTCGGCCAGAACTCACATCCCGAGCACCTGGGCTGTAGGGAAATGCCCACAACACCCGTGATGCTGTGAGCCCCAACTCCTATCGCTCCTCTGAGGAGCTCACAGATGCCCCCCTGACCACCTCCAGTCTCCCACCAGCCAGGAGGGAAGAGGTGGCAGAGCTGAGGCCCACACGCTTGGCCCAGAGGACTGAGGGCCTAGTAGAAGTTTACCCAGCCTTGACTTCTCAGCAACGGCCTTAGGCAAGTGTTGGTCTGTAGGGAAGAGGCGCCTCCCCAACATCCCATAAGGCTGCACAGCTCCGTCTGGTTCTCGTGCCCAGAGTATTTAATACAGGCACCGCCCTGGGAATTCACCTGTGTCATCAGCAAGGGATTTCGAGAGTCTTCTTAGATGCCAGGTGTGAGGAAGACACAATAATGCAGGTGATGCTCTGGCCTCAAGGACCTGGTTTACCAAATATAATAGCTGGGGAGTCTTCTGGAAGGAGTTTTCAGAGGGTCTTTCCTGGGGTGCTGAGAATGCCCTCTGCTAGAGGACAGCACTTGACTTTCACTTTATAAGGAAAAGACAGACCCAAGATCACTCAGTGACAGAGAGACAGAGGCCCTGAGACTATCAGGTCCTGCAGCCAGCTGGCGTGGTTGGGAGCAGATGTGATGCCAGGGCCTCGGCAGGCTGCCCAGGCCTGAATGTGGTCAGCCTACCACGCAGGGCCCTGTCACACCCCGGCTTCTCCACCCGTCCTGGCCAACCATCGGTGCGGCAGGTCCTCCAGGTGGGACAACCCAGACTCTGAGACCTGGGGCCTGGCCCCCTCCAGTGTAACAGACCCCCCAAGCATGAGGTGGGGCTGCCCCAGAGAAGGGCACACCACTGCTGAGAGGCCTGTGCATGTTCCAGGACCCCTGGGACCCTTCAACGGGATGTGAGAACCAAATGTGTTTTGCCCAAATGAAAGGCTTAAGCAAATGTCTGAGTGGGGAACAGGGAAGTGGAGACTCGGTGTATGAGTGTGTCTTCTGGGGAGAAAACGACAGAATGCCTCAGCCGCCCACAATCCACTCATGAGGATCTGGGGCCTCGAGACCTACTCACCGGCTTGGATGGCCAGGAAGTTGTAGAGTTCATGCAGCAGCTCCAGCAAGGCCGCCTTTTGCTTGGCCTGACAGAACTGAGAGGACACAGGATAAGCGGTCAGCAAAGATGGTGGGCAAGGCGGGAGTCTGTCTGTCTGGCTTTGTCTTGTCAGCTACACTGTCAAGTACTAAGTGGCAAGGAACGCCTCATGCTTTTAAAAAATCAAAACTATTTCTGCAATGGGACTTCTGGCCAAGATGGAGGCATAGGTAGACACACTGTGCCTCCTCACACAACCAAAAGGACAACAACAATTTAAAAACAAAAAACAACCAGAACTGACAGAAAATCAAACTGTCTCGAAGTCCGATAACCAAGGAGTTAAAGAAGAAACATTCATCCAGACCAGTAGGAGGGGTGAAGATGGGTGTGCGGTGAGGGCTCGTTGCAAGACGGTGGCTGGAGGTTGGGGGCGGGCACAGTGGCAGCTGGTGGAGCTGGTGGTCCCACATTCATGCGCAGATAAACCGGGAGGAACAACTGGGGAGCAAGACAGACCTCACAACCCAGGCCTCCAGCGCAGGGAAATAAAGCCTCAAAACACCAATTGAAAACACCTGTGGGGATTGAGGTGCCAGGAGAAACTCCCAGACCCACAAGAGAGTTTGTTGGAGACCCATAGGGTCCCAGAATGTACACAAACACACCCATCCAGGAATCAGCACTGGAAGGGCCCAATTTGCTTGTGGGAAGTGAGGGAAGTGACTGAAAGCTGGCAGAGAGCGGAGCAAGTGCCATTGTTCCCTCTTGGACCCCTGCCCCACATACAGCGTCACAACACACCCATATGGGTTACCCCACCCTCGTGAACACCTAAGGCTCCACCCCTCACTATGTAACAGGCTAATCAAGACACAAAAAAATAGCCCAAATGAAAGAACAGATGAAAGCTCCAGAAAAAATACAACTAAGTGATAAAGAGATAGACAATCTATCAGATGCAGAGTTCAAAACACTGGTAATTAGGATGCTCACAGAAATGGTTGAGTATGGTCACAAAATAGAGGAAAAAGTGAAGGCTATGAAAAGTGAAATAAAGGAAAATGTACAGGGAACCAATAGTGATGGGAAGGAAACTGGGACTCAAATCAATGGAGTGGACCAGAAGGAAGAAAGAAACATCCAACCAGAACAGAATGAAGAAACAAGAATTCAAAAAAATGAGGAAAGAGGTTTAGGAACCTCCAGGACAACTTTAAACATCCCAACATCCGAATCATAGGGGTGACAGAAGAGGAAAAGGAAGAACAACAAGTGGAAAAGTTATTTGAACAAATAATAAAGGAGAACTTCCCCAATCTGGCAAAGGAAATAGACTTCCAGGAAGTCCAGGAAGCTCAGAGAGTCCCAAAGAAGTTGGACCCAAGGAGGAACACACCAAGGCACATCATAATTACATTAGCCAAGGAAAAATGAAGGAGAGAATCCTAGAAGCAGCAAGAGAAAAGGAGACAGTTACCTACAAAGGAGTTCCCATCAGACTGTCAGCTGATTTTTCAAAAGAGTCATTATAGGCAAGAAGAGGCTGGAAAGAAGTATTCTAAGTCATGAACGGCAAGGACTACATCCAAGATGACTCTTTCCAGCAAAGCTTTCATTCAGAATGGAAGAGCAGATAAAGTGTTTCTCAGATAAGGTCAAGTTAAAGGACTTCATCATCACCAAGCCCTTATTAAATGAAGTGTTAAAGGGATTTATCTAAGAAAAAGAAGATAAAAAATATGAACACTAAAATGACAGCAAACTCACAATTATTAACAACCACGCCTAAAACAAAACCAAAAACAAACTAAGCAAACAACTAGAACAGGAACAGAACCACAGAAATGGAGATCACATGGAGGGTTAGCAACAGGGGAGTGGGAGGAGGAGAGGGGGGAAAGGTACAGAGAATAAGTAGCATAGATGGTAGGTAGAAAATAGACAGGGGGAGGGTAAGAATAGTACGGGAAAAGTAGAAGCCAAAGAACTTGTAAGTATGACACATGGACATGAACTAAAGTGGGGAATGTGGGGGGAAGAGGTGAGCAGGGTGGAGGGGAGTGAAGGGGGAAAATGGGACAACTATAATAGCATAATCAATAAAATAAAATTAAAAAACCCATTTCTGCAAAATGGGGGGCCCAATGGCAGGGTCAATAAATACTGGGTTAACTGACTGAAAAGGAACTTTGTAAAAGCAGAAGCAGAGTGAAAGCAGATACAGTAACTAAGCAGATGTAGTAACTAAAGGTCTGCCATCCTAGAGGCTCCCTGGCCCCTTGCCCCATGGTTCCCACAGGAATAAGGGCCATTAGGTGGGGCTGTGGAGCACAGGCCAGGTGGCTGGGAGAAGTGAAGCTGTCCTGGGAAAGCACGGGCACCTGGGAAGGCACAGGCACCGCAGGGGCTGCTGGTCTTTCTCCATACTGGGCCCCCCCTCCCCCCGCCTCCACCCGGTCCACTCCTCCCTTTTTGAAGACTCGAGTGTCTACAATCTGCCCATGGACTGTCTGCCTTGAGAAGTATCCGCTGCAAATGTTTAATTTTACACTGGATTTGTCTAAAAAAGTACAATTTCTAGAAATCTTGAAATTGTAGGGGGAGAACAGTCATCTGTGTGAGAAAACAGGAAAAGGAATCTATGCACACCTAGTCCTCCAGCACCTGTAACAGAACCGAGGCCATCTCGCCAGACTCACTGGATTTACAACATTAAAAAAAGGATGCTCTTCCTTGAGTGTGGACGAAGTGCCAGGTGCTGTGCTGAGTGGTGTGTACGTGAGTGCGCACTGAATCGTCACCACAACCCTCACTGTACCCCAGTTTCTCAGATGGGGAGACTGAGGCTCAGACACTGGGTAAGCCACCAACACCCCACAGCTCACGAGTGGTGGAGCCACGCCAGTCGACCCCACGCCCACCACCCACATTTCAGGCCTCCTCCGGAGTGTCACCGGGCAAAGCCTGGGACTGGAGCTGGGAGGCCTGGTTCTGGGCCTGGTGCTGCAACTACAGAGGGAACCTGGTTTCCAACACTCTCTGAGGACAAGGTTTGTCCCCCGATGTTGCCTAAGGACCCGAAAACCTTTACAAGGTGCAAAGTGATGTAACCAAGATTTATACCCATGACCATAAATGTTTAGAAACAACTCGTGTGTCTTCTAGTAGAGTCAGGTACCCAAACTATTTTAAAGAATGTTCAAGGTATGAAAAATGCTGATAATAACTGTTAAATATAACTTAATATATATCGAGAACCCAATTCTATAAACATACAGACAGAGACAGGAAGGAAGTACCCCCAAAACATTAACAGTAATTATCTCTAGGTGGCAGAATCATGGGCGATTGTTCTTTGTCAGTTTTCAGATTTCCTGCACTAAACAGCTATTACAGTCACAAGCAGAAAAAAGGCAGTGGTGATGAACACCGTTCCAACCCCAACACCCAGGCGAAGTGGGGACGACGCCACCCGCAGGAAAGAGCACAGAGGTCCCAGACAGCCAGGCGGCCGACTCAGACAGCACTCCTGCCCCCGCCTGGCCCTGTGCTTTCCTTTCCAGCAGCAGAAAGGCAGCACGAAAACACAAAGTGCCAAGTGGCCCGGGAAGGGAAAGAAACGAAGCGCCCCGCTGGGTCCCGGGGGAGCCAGAGCACACGAGAAATCACAGACTTTCAGCAAGAGCCTCGGCAAAGCCCAGAAGTGCCTCCCAACCTGCCATCTCCCGGGTCCTCTCTCCATGAAGGCCATGGGCACCTCACAAAATCTCGGCTCAACGGAGCCCTTGACAACGGCCCAGACCCTGGTTCTCCCTGCTCCGGCGATACGAGTACCACCGAGCACACCTTTTGCCAGGGCCTACTGTGCCGTCTGGGCTCACCCGACACGTCTGCCTTGGAGGGAGGTGGGGGGCCTGATGCACTTACAGGTGCGAAAACCAAGACACAGAAACCAGGGAACCGTTTTCTAATTCAAAGACAAACAAAACTGGTTATCACCAGAGAAGTCTTATAGAAAGTTATTTTTTTTCCCTTTCTGGTCTTCAGTCCTCAAGATCTAGCTTCCCCTGTAGCTGCCACCTGTGTTTCTGGGCTACGTTCTCTAACCATCAGCTGTGCTTTTATGATGAATGAAAGATGAAACTTATGCATATGTTTCTACAAAACAATCGGAAAGCAAAGGTATTTGGTGGGTGAGTACAATAAATGAATGTAATAAAACACCCCCAAATTTGGCACAGCAGAAGCCAAAGAGAAATAAAAATGGGTGCTGAACCAGGATGCCTCCCCCCCAACATGGGTGAGAGAGTCCGGGTGGGGCGTGGAGACGACCAGGTGCGGCTTCCTTCCCAGGCCCTGAGCTGCAGGGACGTGAACTGAGGGCCCGAGGGGCCCCGCATGCCACATGTAACAACAGGACTACTGAGTCCCGCCTCCGGCAGTGCAAGGCTCCTCCTGATAGGATTTGTGACCTGAAAATTAACAGCCTCGCACCTTCCCACACCACCACCTGCACCAGCATCCAGCTCCTCACTAACACTCCTTCTGTAAGTGGACGGGGCACTGTCCCTGAATATTATTTATAGGGAATGTTAAAGCTTCATAAAACAAATCTATAGACTAAGACGGCTAAGTCCACTTCAGAAGTGTTTAAAATACTCCCCTCCCCCACCATGTTTCACATCAGAACAGCATTTTCAGAGCCACAAAAGTACTGTCGGAGAAGAGAATGTGGAATTGAGAACTTGGCCTCTTGTTGCTCTAACACTGCCAGCCCCTCCTCCCAAAGCCAGGGAGCACAGAGGCCCTTCCACCACAAGTTACTGTCTCCCCCCCCAGACCCCTAGGTCTAGACGGACTTAGAAAAGATAAAGGTCCCCAGCACTACGACTGACTGACTGACCGGTAACAAGCCCAGGGTTGGGTCTGGGGAGCTCAACTCTCTGTTTCCAGCACCTTCACGGCCACAGCGGTCGGACACAAACACAGAACAGCCGCGGTTCTGCTGTGTTACACGAAGCACTCCTGAAAGGATCCTATTATATAATCTTTTCCTGGGGAAGTTCACCTCCTGATGGAGGCAAACATACTCACAAGGAATAAAAACTAAAGAAACTCAAACTCACCTCATCTGTTTTTTTCTCACAGTCCACTGGCAATAATTTCACTGAGACCAAGAAAAGAAACACAGAGGAAATTAAAAGGTGGGTTGAGGAAAGAGTACAAATAGGGACTACTCTCAAAATTCAGGAGAAGTGAAACATTATCAACATAAAGGGGGGCATTAGAAAGCTGTCATCTGAATGAGGCACTTGTAAAATACAGACAATAAAATGGAAGGGTTTCCCAGCCCTGGATTAGGAGTTAGGAGTGCTGGGTCCTAATCCCAGAGGAAAATGATGAGCCACAGGCTCTGGCAGCTCGACCACTCTGGACCGCTGTTCCTCATCTGTAAAACAGGGTCAATGAAGCCTCCCCTGCCTAACTCACGGAGTTAGCCTCGAACAACACACAGGAGTTTTATAAATCGTAAACAATGACACGTTGAACAGGGAGGGGAACTCCAAGTAAATCCCGGAATATCTCCAAGAGCTGCTGCCTTAGAGCATCTCCGCCACGAACATGACAGCACCCTGACACTCCCAGATCTGCTTGTCTGTAGCGGGTGGGTAAACTGCTCTCATAGTCAAGACTATTTGAGTGTGTGCACGAGCCTGGGATCCCCATGCCCACAGACTTGTCCATACACCCAAACATCCATCCACTGCAACAGCTAGGACGTATTCCAGCTTTTCCCTGCATTGTGGCTGTTGCTGCCAGGCATGGGAAGATGTAGCCTTGGCTCAAGTCTGGGAACAGGATTAATCACATTCTTGCTTTGCAAAGAATATTCTTTTGTGGTGAACTAGAGTGTCACTTTACACGTAAATTTATAAAGCCATGGTCTCAATATTGTTTCCTGTTACGCTAGAGCTCAGGATGACCAGAGAGGCGAATTCAGGAAATTTAACTATTCAGGGAACACACTGTTGTGGGCGGACCTCTTATTGGCATGTCTAACCATGTCACTAAGTGTGGGCTGAAGCACAGCTGGGAGTGTCCTTTAATCACAGGACCCTCTCTCGACACACTCCATGAGGACGCTGCAAGCAATGATAAATGCCACCCTTTATATCAGTTTTAGAGCCTTTAAAAGATTCTTCCACATTTGTCTCACAGGCAGGGCTAGTATCATCTCCCTTTGACAAGAGAGTCCTATGGTCCAAAGAAGTGAGCACATGGCCTTTTTGGCTCTGCAAAGCTGGGACCCCAACCAGATCCCATCCGTGGGCAGTGAAACCTGGATGCCTTCAAATGGGCACTAATGTGTGATTGAGCAAGAGATCAAAAGGGAAGAAATAACTAAAAGGGAATGGGGATGGACATGTCTGTTAGAGATGGGGTGCAGCTTTTTCTAGAGAGGGAAAACCACAGTCTGGGGTAAAAGTTAACTACAAGTGATTGCTTCCAGCAGGTGGTTGTGGGGTAGATTAGTAGGGAGAACTAGGGCAGAAAATGAGAACAGGAGAAAGTGAAGACAGCAATTATTGCAGATGCAGGAATCGCCACCGGGCCTTCTCTCCCACAGCCGGAGGATGGAAAGTCAGCGTCTGGAGGTAGGAAGACAACAAGAAGCACCTGACCAAGCGCGGGACTGTGCAGCCTGGTGTAGAAAGGACAGGTGGGCGTGCTGGTAGACACACGCGTGCCCAGGCCCACCCCTGCGCTGGCCCTGGACGTACTGTGGTCCTCCGCCTCCTGCGGCGCCGAAGGCTTGCCCATCTTCACCCAGAGGATGCCCAGGAAGACGAACAACAGCCCCAGGCTGGCCCAGAGCAAGAGCCGGGACAGGCAGCGCTCCAACCACCGCCCCACCTCGGGCTGGGCCTGCGCGGCGCCCGCTGGGCCCGCTCGCGTCGCCCGCAAGCCTGGACGCGCATCGGGGCCGAGGAGGGCAGAGGGCAGTCGCACCGGTGTCTGGGACGCGGCCCACCAACGACGGGTCCCGAGACCCGGCGCGGCCCGGTGGAGGGGCCGGGAGTCCTCGTCCTCCTCGGAGCTGCCCCGTACTGAGGCGTGGCGCCTGAACGGCACAGGGCGGGCGGGGTAGGCGAGGTTGCGGCTCTTAGACCAAGAAGCCGCGGAGGCGCCGTGATCGCCGTAGGCCCCAGCGGTAACGCAGGCAGAGCTGGAGGCTGGCGGGGAGGGCCAGGGCTCTGCCCGAAGGGAGGCCGCGGCAGGCCGGGCGCGCAGGCGGGCCTCCTCCCGCAACCGCTCCTCGTTCCGCGTCCGGGCCTCCTCCTTCAGGCAGCGCAGCTTTTTGCGGTAGATGTCCCGGGTGGTATCGGTGATGGGTCCTGGCTGGAAGCCCAGGGCCTGCAGCTCCCGCCGCAGCTCCGGGTCTGACAGGCCGGCCATGGCCAGGACACCGCCCCCGGTGCGCACCGTACCCGGAACTGCTCTTGTCGGCGGCGGCGGCGGAGCGGGCGGAGCCCTGCGCCATGATAGGAAGGTCATTCAGGGCGCCATGTTGAGAGGGTCAGAGCCTGACCCGATGGGCCAGCCATGATGAGGAGGTCATACTCAGCCTTTACGGCCGCCATCTTGGGGAGGTCCTAGGGATTTGTTTTAATTCCTTTTCTCTTTTCCCTCCTCACTTGCAGTTGCTTCTCCTTACGTGTAAAACCAAGTGGTGTTTATGTCTGAATCCTCAGACCCTTGCTTAGTCCCTGGCACGTGGTAGGCTCTCAATTGAAGTCATGTTGATTTAATGGATGAATTGTTTAAGAATGAAAGGCTAGCCATTGCCTAAGTGGAGAGACAGAATCCTTCGCCTCTCTCTGCTTGAGGGCCCATATTGATCCCTTGCTCACTCAGGGAAAGGTCTTGTTTGGGTCGTAGAGAAGGATCCTCCCGCACACTCCGAGACCTGTCCGACCTCAGGGTGTGGCCGCAGTCCCGTTTTCTTGAACCAGAGAAACAGGCCTGCGGCGAGCGTGGGCTGGAGGGGGGAGCCGCATCGCACCCTGGCGGGGGCAGAGGAACACAAATATCCTTGGGCTGCAGTGGGCAGTTCAGGCTTCCCAAGAATGCTGTGTTGGAGTGGTGGGATTCTCACGCGGAGAGATGGATGGGGGATGGATTTGGGTTCGGGGTCTAGAATCGACACACCGCTCTTAGATGTGCGGTCACCTCCAGTTAGCACTGCTAGCCCGTTGGTTAGTAAGCCTGTTGGCTTCGGGAGGATGAGAAGATGTTATTTCTGTAAGGTGCTTAGGACAGTGCCTGGTACGTACTCCTTAGTGTTTATACTTAACCCATATCTGTAGCAGCATTGCTGTGCACACCTCCTGCAAGGTGCTGTTTGACTACCTGACTACTCTTAGTGAGAAAGCCCAAGGGAAGCCTGGCAAGTGGCGGCGGCAAATGGAAATAGAGCTACTATTGCTTGTCTTCCTTCCCCCTCTTTGTATTCCTTCCACATCCCTCGTCAGCTGCTTTTCCCACACATTCATGGCAGGCCTCCTGGGTTCCATTTCATTTCTACCTCTTCCCCTATAGTCCCATCGCTCACCCCTACCTTTCCCCCTCCTGTCCCCGTCCTGGTCCTACCTGTGGGCAAGGTCCCTCTGCCTGTGGTTTGCATTCCTTCCACTTGCTTTGCCACAGTGGTATTCAAAGCTGACCGCAGTTGCTAGGAAAATTACAGCCTTGGCTTGGTTGGGCTTCCGTCCTCGCCTCCCCATGCCCCTGACTTAGCTGCTCCCATGTGGTGCGATTTCTTTCACCAAGTGCTGTTTTCCTCTTCTCTGTCTGTGTTTGCACGGAATGCCATGATTTGATATAGTGATTGCCTAACGCGTATACCACATAATAGTATTTTATTCCTTTCTGAAGCGCTGTTTGCATGACAAATGAGTTGGTCACATTTGTGCAACTGCTCGCAGCTGTGTCGTTCAATATATAAAGAATGAGCCTTTCGGCATCAGTACTGGCCCTGTGTATTCTAAGAGGGCTTGAAACCGATGCTTAAACAAAGTTAGTCACAGCATTTTGCAGAGTCCTGTCTATATCATCACAATGGGTCTCAGCGATTAAAAATACAGACTGAACCAGAGCCACCCCAGCGGTGGCGCCCAGTGTGGGCTTTGTGGGTTTGTCAGGCTTCCTTGTGATTGGAGATGCTGCTGCCCTGGCCACACAGCCCCGGGGCCAGCTGACACACCCCGCCCCTCCCCTCCTTGTGCCTTCCCTCCGGCCTGGAACCCAGCGTGTGTGCGGCAGTGCCTCCCACCCACCATGGTCCACCCTTCTGCCTCCATGGTGGCTCCCAGCAGTCCCAGGCCTCGATCGCTGGGTCCAGCTGGCCTTCGGCATGCTGGCGTGCCACCCTGTGGGCAGGCGAGCCTACCATAGCTTCCTCCCGCCCCAGAGAGAAGAAACCTCACCATGGAGGTTCTTGTAGGAAAATGCAGTCAGTGAAAACCTCACAAGCCAGTCCTTCCTCCCAGGTCTCTGCCTTTCCTTTTCCTGCTGAACTCCCTGGATTATCAGCCCCTCTGGGTCCTCCTTCAACTTTTCCTGCTTCAGCAAAGTCAGCTTGTTGCTGTTCACTTTCCTCCACACAACCATCCTCAAATGTCCTTCACTGAGCCTCACGTCCCCACTCCGGGGCAGGGCCTCAGTGCTTCCTTGCCACCCCTGCCCCATGGGGGGCTGCCCGTGAGCCCTCCTGGGCCTTCTCTGAGTCCGCCTTTCTGTGATGTCGCTGTGTCTCCTCAGCTGGGCCTGTCTGTATTTTAAAGAAAAGGGCAATATTGCAAAGTCAACAGCTGCCTTGCGTGCCCTCCTTTCTTGTCACTTTGTTGTGATTTTTTTTAAGGTGAGTAGCTCATGTTGCGGTCAGTCTTCCTGACTTATTAAAGGCAGAAGAGGAAAAACAAGCTCCAGTGTCTACACCTACTTAGTAACCACATCCACACACTCGGTGACAGCAAGGGGTGCTCGGAAGAGCAGCTCTGGATCCCCAGAGGGCCGCCCCGCGCCGTCCTGCCGACCTCCCAACCTCCCGTCTCAGCAGAGCCTTGCCATAATAACAGCCGTGAATCTTTAGCGGGTTCTGCTCTCCTCCTCCTCCTCCTGCAAAGCCCTGCACACATTTATCAAGTCCTTAGAGATGCTCAGGGACCATGAACTTGTCCTTGATCTACCTCATTGCCAGCCTTGTGTGTCCCTCAGCTATTCTGGGCTTCCTTCAAACCGCATCATGGTGGCATCACACTGGAGGGGGGCAGTGGAGAGTGTGGTTGAAAAGAAGGGATGGCGTGGGTGCCACGTGGGGCTCCAATCTGGATTGGAATGGCCCAGTACTGCCCAGCATCTTGTTGCCCCATCTCAGTGCTGTGTGGAAGAGAAAGACCCTCTCCATCTCTCTAGGTCAATGAGGGGCCAAAGAGTGTCATTGAGAAATGCTGGAATGGGTTTAATGGGCAGTTTTGCCACCTGCTTTTCTGGTGACAATGAGACAACACTCTAACTCTTTCGGCCTCTCTTACACTTTGATATCTGTGGGTAAGCGTTCCTTAAGAGGCGTGGAATATATCCCCCAATGTCAGAAATGAATTGTGTGTGAAGAAAATATAATGCTTTCAAATAGTTTCTTTTGGACATTGTCCATGATTAGATTACACTAAATTACAGAGTACAGATACCAGGCAATTACTCTTTGCTTTTAACTATTCAATTTCACTGCAAATTCATGTAGCTCAGTAATTATAAAATCACACCGATGTGGTTACGGAGAAAATGGCTTATCATCTCTGTCTTGTGCACCTAGTTCAGGTTGCGCTGTAATTACCTGTGGGCCTGTTACGTGTGCGGTGCCTTCCACGTGGAGACAGGGAGATCTGTAACTGTCCACAGTTGCCAGGTATCTGCAGAGAGTCTTGCAGATTTTGCTGGATAAACCTCAGTCAGATGTGAGGAAGGGCCCGTCAACCTTGTTGACTGGTTCCTCGGGCCCTTCCCCATCTGATCCAGGCTAAGTCCTGGTCCAGTCATTCTAGCACCTTTGCCAGGACTGTGTCTCCTTACTTCTGTGAAAACATGGTCATTTTTTCTTGGCTCAGCTTACAGGATCCTCCCCAAACTTCCCCCAATTTTAATTTCTTCCAGGGCTGTGCAGGTCCTGTAAGCAATCCAGCCTGCTGTCCCAGAAACTGGAGGAGCATGTTGGAAGAAAAGAATTATTTGAGCCGATTGTGAGAACAGTGGTGGGAGGAGGAAAAGGAGAGAAGAAAGGAGCAGACACATCCAAATAGGGCCCTGGCTGCAGTGCACGCGGATGCTGGCGGTGGCAGGGTCCCCTTGCAGCTCGTTACCCAGAAGCATATCAGAGGCCGCCCCGGGAGGGTCTCCACCGAGCTGGCGTCAGTGCTGAGCTTTGAACAGGGCCGTTCTGCAGAACAGGCAGTGCCCTCTCACTCCAGGGGCTGTGCTTGCTGATCCAATTCCCATTGAAAAGAAATGCAGAGTACATGGGGTGAATCTCCCAGGGGTCTCAGTTCCCTCCCTGGCGCCTATTCCAAGGCTGCTCTGCAGCCCCAGGATCCTAGAGAAAATCCTCAGAGGGCACTGGGGCCCCTGCCCCAGATGCGGGCACCCCACTGGTGATGGGGGAGGTGGTCTCACTGTAGGGGCAGGTCTGAGCAATGGGCAAGCAAGCGACAACATGAAATCTGTGTCTTCCCACATGGGAAGAGACTGAGCATTTTGTTTTCCTGCTTCTTGGAGCGCATTACAGGTAGTTCAGTGACTGGCACAGAGCTTGGAGGTGCCAGGAGTCTTGGATTCAGTTCCTCCCAGTTGCAGGCTTTACAGGTTCCCGTGTCTTTTCCTCCTTTCTCTCCCACGTGTCCTGCTGCGACCCTGGCTCCATCTGTTGCCTGGCATCTTGGCAGCATTTCCAGGGCCCTGCAGCTGTGCTTGGGTTTCACGGTAGTGCACTGGAGCGCACTGGAAACTGAGCTGGGGCAAGGGAGGGTCTGGGTGTTCCTTGGGAGCATTCAGAGCACCCTGGGGAGTGCCCTTTCCAAGGCCTGGGGCTTCCTTGTTCCAGTAACTACTCTCTGGCTGAGCCCCTGCACTGGCGCGGGTGGGTGGAACTATGGAGCGAGCACTGCGTCTAATTGCTGGTAACCTAAGGTTCCCGTATGGCCCTAGCTTATAAATAAATGAACATTCATTAATGTGAAATTCAATTAGAATGAATGCCCCATCCAGTTTTGTGTAGAAGGCAGAAATAAGTGGGTTGGTGGTGTGACTGTGCTGCAGATGCTGGAGCATGTAGTCACAGGGTGATAATAATAATAGTAATTTGCCCTTTACTGGTGCCTCCATGCCCTCATCTCCAGGCGGGCATCACCACCGTGCTTTTGCAAAGGTTCACTGAGTTTGAAGGCCAGCAGGAAGTCAGCAAGGGGTCGTGCCTTCACATCTCTGGCCCATTAGGCCTGGAGCTTGCTGGTGAACGGGAAATGCACGAGGATGGAGACCTGACTCCAGCCCCTGCTCAGCCACAGACTCAGTGTGGACAAAAGCGCCATCTCTCTGGGCCTGTTCCTCATCTCTCACGGGAGGGCCAGTGCAAATCTTCCAATTCTGTGGCCTAAATTAATTTTCCAACTTAGAACTTAGAAGACACATGTTTTGCTAATGTATGCACCATTTGTGGCCAAACTTCCTCTGAACTTTATTTTTCCCATTATGGCATGATCTGAGTTTGACCTTTGGAAATTAAGATGTTAAATAAAAGAGTCATTTCTGTATATTTCACGTTTTATTCGCTGGAGGGGGATTTGCTTGGGAGAAGGTGATTTTCTTCCAGTCCCACTGCCAGGCCATGCAGCCTTCCGGGGCCTCCCTGGGGGTGGGCCTCTCAGTTTCTGCCACCCACCACCTTCTCCCAGGAGTGCAGTGGGCTGTCATTTGGCTATTGGAGAAAAGCAAAGATTTGCAGCTCAGTAGTGTCAACAGGCTTGCTTATGAAACCACCTTGTAAACCTGCCTGCAGGTCCCAGGGATGAGGGGCACCCAGGGATGAGGGGCACCCAGGGGAGGGGCACCCAGGGAAGAGGCACACCCAGCAGGGGTGTGTTTTGCCAGACCTCCGGAAGCTCTACTTCTAGCTTTCTCCGTAGCCTGGGGCAAGCCATTGAACCCCTTTCTCCACCTTCAACACTTCCTCCCTGCCTTTCTCCTCTCCTGGGGACTGTGAAAAGTAATAAGTGGCTGTTTGTCAGCCTAGACCTTGAACTGGGCAAGGCCAAAGGGGGCTCAGGACTTTGATGTGCAGAATGATGCAAAAAAAAATGCAGACTGCACTTTTTCCTTCAGAGAAATCACAGTGGTGTTTGGGGAGGGAATGAACACATTTGGAGCAGGGGAGGGTTGGAGCATTGTCATTTGCTGTAGCCCTCTGCCAGAAAGGTGTTTGGGCTCCGAGCTGGCGCCATCCAGGCCGGCCCTGGACATAGGGCCCTGGCTGGAAGCTGGGCTCCTCGGGCCCCAGCAGCCACCAGAGCCTGCCCTGCCCCATGATTAGGCTTAGTGACCGCAGGGCAGGACACACTTGCAGGAGAAAGCAGCTTCATGTTCTCAGGTACAAAGCAGACAAACAAATCACCATCCCCAAACACACCCCCCCCCAGACTGCTCGCTGCTGGAATGCTAATTCAGGGTGGGCGGAGGCTGGCCCTGTGCAGTGATGCCCACCCACCCTCCCGCTGTACCATCCTGGGTAGACAGCAGCACCTTGCTCAGCAGCCCTTCCACGGCAGCCCGGTACTTTTCCAGCTGCCTGGAGTTCATCCTTATTCCAATTTCCATGGGAGCAGTCAGCTGTGAAATAAGGCAGAGTTAACAAGAAGGGAGAGGCAGGGAGAGGGCCATTAACCTCTGGGTGCCCTACAGGAGCCATGCCACTCTGCTGGCCCCACCCTGCCCAATCCTCTGGGCTTCTAGGGCCAGCTTGGAATTCTGGCGTCCCCTCCATATCTCCCCCACCCTCAATTCCCCCCCCCCAGTTCTAACCAGGGGGCTGGGTCGTGGAAGCCACTGAGACCTTCTGGGAGGGTGATTAACAAACCTCCTCTGGTGGGGAAGCTGGGGCGGGAGGGGTGGAGTTGTCGGGAAGCCCGCTGGCTTTTCACGTGGGCAGGACACTCCCCTCCCCTGTCTCCTGAAGGGTATACCACCACTTGCCAGGTGCCATCCTAAGTGCCTTAGTATATTATTATTAAGCTTCTCAATAACCCTGTGATGTAGAGACTGTTAGTGCCCCCATTTTGCAGATGAGGAAACTGAGTACAACGTTGAATAGCTTGCTTTAGGCCACATAGGTGCTAAATAGCAAGGAAGAAGACAGTATACCCAGGGGGCCCATCTCCAGGATCAATGCCATCAATGCCAAGGACCACCAAGCTACACTTGCTCTAGCACTATGGGAACACAGGTGAGGCCCTAGAGGACCTGTCTGGAGGCTCGCCACCAAGAGAGATTTCCATGGCAGGGCCAGAGGTGCAGACTGACCTCGCTGTCCCCCAGAGCTTCCCAGTTCAGTGGTCTTGCTGCCAAACCACCTTGTTCCCCACCTCCCACCAGCCTCCGTGGGGCTGAGAAACGTGCTCCAGGTGCCTGAAGGGCAACCTTAGGTGCTCCTCTGGGTCCCAGCCCGGCCTCTGCCATTCCCCTGCTGTGGTTACACCTTTCTCTGGGCCTCGCCTTCCTCACTGTAAAATGAGGGCGCTGGACTGGATGACCCGTAAGGGCTTTCCTGGACTGCATGGCATAATCTAGGGAGATAGATAGGGCACAAGAGGTGCCTCACTCCAACAGCCTCTGGAGATGTTTCATTGGATGTAACGTGTACCGTGGAAACCTCAGTCGGTGCAGTAACTGCCTCTGCTGCGTGTGAGAAGGCAGTTTCCAGCCAGCTCCCCCTTTGCCAGCTGAATGACTCACTCCCAGTTCCTCCTCAGGGGCGGAAGGAGCTCCCCGCCCGGTGCAGCGACTGCACCAAGATCGCTTCCTGGGCCACAGGTCTGACCTCCCTGCTTGGGGACAGCATGCTGTGGCAACCCAGGGGGGCAGAAAGATCACTGGCTAGTGTGCAGGTGGCTGTCCAGTTCTACCCTGACCACTGTGTGACCTTGGCCAGGCCCTTGCTCTCTCTAGACGTCAGTCTGGTCCCCTCGCAGGCATCTCTGCAGGGAAGTGCCTTGCACTCAGCCCTGGGGCCTCTCCCTGCTCCATCCACCCACACCCACCTAACGAGCTCACTCTGTCCTGGACTGAAATCCCCTCTGACCTGAGGACTCTCATGGTGTGTCTCCAGCCCTGAGCTCTCCTGAAGGGCTGACTCGTGTATATCCACCTGCCTGGTGGCATCTCCCCCCAGATGCTGACAGGCATCCCACAGTTCACGGGTCCAGTCTGACCCTTGATCTTCCTCTTGTCAACCTGCAGCCAGCCATGGCTTCCCCGTCGCAGGAGTTCCTGCCCAAATCCTTGAAGTCAGTTTCTCTTTTCTCGCATTCTATGTATATTCAGCAGATCCTGTGGGCTTCTAACTCCAAAGTATTTCCAGAATCTGACCACTTTGCTCTGCCCCCACCATGACCACCTGGGCTGAACCACTGTCCCTCGGATACCGTTGCAGCCTCTTCAGTGGTCTCCCTAATTCCGCCTTTCCCCTTCAGCCAGTTCTCAACACAGAAGCCGAGAAGACTCTTTGAAAATGCAAACCAGATCATGTTCCTCCTCTGCCCAAAGCCCACAAAGGCTCCCAGTCAGCAGAGTGAAAGCCGAGTCCAGAGAATGAAAAGCCCACCCTCCGGACTCCCTCTCTTCTGGTGCTCTGCCTCCCGCAGTTCCCTGAATGTGCCCGCCCACTGAGGCCCCAGGGCCTTGGCCCTGCTCCTCCCTCTGCCTGGAATGCTCTTCCCCCAAACACTCTTTTGCTCCTCTCCCTCATTCTCTCCGGGTCTTCACACTGATACCCTCTAACCACGAAGCCTGCTCTGATCACCCTTTTAAAATCCCAACCAACCCCATCTGCTTTCCCTGCGTTACCTTCCTCCATTGCGTGTATCACCATCTGCCATACCACAAGGTTTGCTTGTTACCCTGCATGTGGCATGTTGCCTATCCTTCTGGCATCTGTTTCCAGCCGCCCACTGGGTGGGGGACCAGTGTGAGTGCCAGGAGGGCAGTGGGTTTGTCAGTTTCATTCACTACTCTATCTCCAGGGCCGAGAACCGGCCCACACACAGAGCAGGGTGTTCATCGCCTGCATGCGTGACTGAGTCACGGAGATGTGCTGGACACACTCGAGGCTCTCTCCAGTCTGGATGCTCTGTGCATGCTAGTGTGTTGCTGAAAGGCCCTGCGCCCTGGGCCTGCATATCATGGCTGCCTCCCGGGTTCCTGTCTAGGCGGAGGAACCTCGTCCTGATCACCTCTCTCCTGACCAAGGACTGTGCCTGCCTCCTGACTAGTTCCCTGCCTTCCCTCAGGCTGCCCAGTGGTCGCAGGTCCACCAGACTCTGCTGACCCATTGCCCTCTCTCAGGGCACTCTGGCCTCGAGGACCTGAAACCCAGCAGGTGCTCCCTGAGCAGGACCATTGTGCTTCAGCTGGGACGTCCCTGCTCTCACTCCTCACAGGGAGGAGCTCCTTCTCATCGTTCAGGCTTCAGATCCAATGTCCCCTCCTCCAGGGGCTTCCCTGACCCCTCCCCATCCAAAGCAGTGCCCACTGAATCTCGCCCGGCCAGGCTCTATAATACCTCCTTATTTGGTGCCTAAAATGGTTTAGTGTCTCATAGCTGGTGTCTGTCTCTCCCCCCAGGATGGAGTTCATTGCCTGAATGTCTGGCTCAGCACCGCGCCCAAGCGCATCCGGAGGCTGGCCGGCGGGGGCGGAGGGGGTCCCACACCAGGCTTCTCTGCATTGTCCGCTTGTCCGCTCACCCTGATAACTTGGTCTTCTTTCTCCCCTGTGGGCTCCGCGAGGTCCAGAGCACCCATCTCTTCAGACCTCTGCTGTTCACTCAGAGATTTCTTTTGCCCTTTGGTCCGCTCCTTTTCCTGGGGGCAGAGCGTAAAATCACACCTGCCCTCCTCCCAGAGGGCCCTTGTCTGGTTCTGCCCAGGGTGCCAAGAGGCCTGAGCTCCCCTCAGGCCACAAACCCCCTGCTCCCCAGGCGCCTCCTGCACGAGGAGTCTCGGACACCCAGCGGCCTGGGAAAGGTCCTGGAGCTGCCCCTAACCGGTCAGCATGGGGAGGGGCCCATTCCTTTGAAGTTGAACATTGCGCCCGGATTGTTACTGTTAATTAAGTTAAAATGTTGAAAATAATGGCTGCCCTTCATGCACATTAAGTGTGAAAATGTGTTTTTCTTAGCAGAGAGCCTACAAAAAAGGGTGGCAAGACAGCCTAGCCTGTGAGGGCACCACGGGGTGGCCCAGGAACTGGAGTCCCAGGGAGGTGATTTCTAAGGGGCAAGACAGGGAGATGAATTACGGAGGAAGGAGTTTGCAGCTTCTTCCTAAAGATGCCAGAGCCTGGCAATTACAGGGAGCAAAACCACACAGCAGATTAATGCCAAGCACCCTTTGGTTGCCCTTTTGCTAGTTTCTGTTCCACTGAGTTTGACCCCTCGTCCAGCCCCGGGCTCGCCAGGCCTCGCAGCACTCAGACCAGATGCAGTGCTGTGCTGGGTTCCCCTGAGGACACCCTTGGGGTTCGGTTCTGGGCCTGCCCTGAGACGGGGCAGTTCTAGAGCAGTAGGCTGTCTTTTCTGGAGAGGGAGTGGGCGGAGGACAGTGTGTTCAGGGTCCCCTGTCAGTTTCTCTGTCTGTCCCTGAGGAAGGCGGACCGGGTCCAGCCTTGCTCTGCAGGGGATGCCTGTCTGGGGCAGAGGGTATAGACACAGGGGCCACACGCCCTCCCAGGGACTGACTCCGGTGTTTGTCCCTGTGGGAGCCTCTGTCTCCCACCGGTGGGTTGTGAAAGTCCGGTCTCTTCGTCTCCTTGGGCGAAAGAGAGACCCGTGTCAGCAGACACTCAGAAACCCTGCATGTAAAGTGAGAGTCACAGGGAGGCAGGCCCAGCAGTCCAGCTGTCCTGAGGCTCTGCCGCCGGTTCACTAGGTCTGCCGTTTCCTCCTGGCCTCTAAACGGAGGAGTCTTTGCCACTGCTCCCCGGAAGTTGCCCCACCCAGTCCTCCTCCTGCTCTCGAGGCTCGAGGCCCGGGTGTCAGCTTTTCCCTGCAGGTTTCCGAACAGGCACCAGCCCGCTGCAATTTCTCCCTCCTCTGAACTCAGCACCTACCAATAGCATCACTTGTTGGCTAATTAATCATCCCCTGCCCTGTGACATCTCCCTTTTGTCTTCTATTGTTAGTGAATCTTTCACGTGTTTGTGTCTTGGCTCCTGAGCTGCCTTAGATTTCCTTGTATGTCTGGCCTCTCACCCAGTGTATTGACTTGTCAATTGGAAATTTCCCTGGAAGGATGAGCAGGAGTGGGAACAGATGTCACCCCACTGACACCTCTGAGTGGCACTGGTGGAGGAGCAGAGGAGGGCAGGGAGACAGCTGGCGTCTGGGGTTCTCCCGGGGCCAGGTCCTTCATGCCGTCCTCGGTGTCCCTGGCATAGCTGACTAGACATAGGTTTACTGAAGAGACACTCGTGCCTTAGAAAAACTAACATGTCTCCAGTGCTGAGCAGGGCAGTGAGCTGCTGGGCTGCGCTGTGGAGGGGAGCACGGAGATTTCTTACCTGCATCCTCTGGACCTCGCTGTAGGTGAAGATGGGAACGAAGGCTTCTGTCTGGGAGGCCAGCAGAGCAACAACATGAACCACCAGCAGGGCAGCCACAGTCTTGCAGGACACCATCCTGAGGCTGGACAAAGAGGAGCTCCTGTCCTGGGGTCTGGGGCAGTGGTGGACTGCTGCACCGGACAGAGGCCGGGCCCTCAGCTCGGGCTTTGCCTGCCTGTGGCTGTGTGATCTTGTGCGAGCTGCTTAGCTCCTCTGGACATGCGCCTGGTCTGGGCTTCACTAGATAAGCTCAGAGCCCCCATCTGCCCCAGAGCCGTGAGAGCTGACCCGGAGAGGCGCCTGGCCCCTGCCCACACCAGGAAGAATCATTCTACTTGTGGGCCCTTCTCTTTGTCAGAGGCGAGGTCTGCTGAGGTCAGCCAGGCTCCTGAAGTGTCAGGGGCCTTGTGTCTCCGAGAACAAACTTCTCAGTTACTAACAGAACTATGCCCCAAGACCTGGGGAACCCACCCTGCTCCTTCAGCCAATTAGGGCATTGAAAGGGACACACTTAGGCCCAGATGACCCAACTCTACATGGAAGCACCAGGCCAAGACCCTCGGCCATGTGGAGGCAGAGCCAGAGGGAGCAGTGTCCAAGCACTGGGAGTGGGGTCCCCACGCAGCACTCCAGGGCCAGTGCTGGCTCTGGAACCAGCCCCTCCCAGTTCCTGTGCATCTAATTGCCTGTTCGCTGCCATGCAGAAATGGCAGGGGGGCACCTGCTTCCTGCAAACTGCCCTGCAGGGTCCTCCTGCATCTCGGGAGGTGGCTGTGTCTGGTGGGCTATGGAGGCCTGGCCGGAAGCAGGTGGGCATGGTGACTATGGAGACTTGGGGAAGGGGTCAGCCTGCTGAGCTCTGGGCAGGGTCAGGAGGGTCCTGTGGGGAGGAGGGTGTGGTCTGCTGCGCGCTAGCCTCAGATGATCCCTTACATTGGTGCCAGGAGTACCATTCCTACCCCCTCCCACACGATCCTCACGTCCGTCTGGGTGCAGGTGTGATCTGGGGAGGGAAGGAGACCTGGGGAGGTAGAGGGGCTCATCAAAGGCAGTGGGGGGCTCGAAGCCTGGCCTTCTGAGGCCTGGTGCTTTTCCCAGCCCCTCACCGCATGTACCTTTGGTCACAGAGGCAGACTAGGGTGTCGCAGGGGCAGGCCTGATGAATGTCCCCGGGGCACCCATGCCCCTGGGCTGGGCGGACTGCACAGGAGGCGAGGGGCCTGGTCTCCAGCGCCAGGAGGGAAGACCAGGGCAGCCTCTGCTGCAGAAGGCATGGGGCAATTATAGGGTTTCAGATAACAAACTTCTGGGGGCCCATGGGGCCCCCCAAAGGATTCTGTTTAATAGGAGTGCCCTGCCTGAGCTGGCCTCCAGGCTTCTCCGCAGGCCCCACACTCTCTCCCTTTGGGCAGAATCTTCCGAGGCTGGTGTCCTGCCTCTGCCCGGACCGGGCTCCTCAGGCACCTAAAACCACCTATGCTCAGCAGAGCACTCCCTGTGCCTTCCTGCTACCCTGTTGCCCTGTCCTACTTTCTTCCTTCCTCTGGATGCAACTCCATGAGCAAGAACATCAGTGTTCAGACAGCCAAAGCCTCCCATGCTAGCTGCCTGCAAATTCCAGGAAGGTGGGAAGGACCACCGCCCACCGAAGACTGCCCCTCTGGTAGGATCTTGAGAGGACTGAGGACCTCGGGGTGTGGAGCTCTGAATCATGGCCCTTCCCTCTGTTCCTATCTTTCTGCTATGCATTCTCGGGGTGCCTGTCCCGTCCAGAGGACACAGGTGTGTCACATTTAAGGTGTCCCATTCCTTCATGGAGATCCCTTTTCCTTCTGGTGTTGGCATTTAATTCACTCCATAAGAGTCAATAAAAACTTGAAGCAAAAAAAGCAAAATCCATGTCACCTACATTCATTCATGTTCTGGAAGCACAGAGCTGGGGGTGGGGGCGGCTGCTCACCGGGCGTCGAGTGCTGACTCCTCAGTCTGTCACTGGGGCAGGGCTCCACCTTCACACGCTCAGCTCTGGCCCAGAGACGCCTGTCTGCTACCTGCCCCTCCATAGCAGTGCCAGCCCTTAGCCCCCGGGGGAGCAGCCTTTCCCTTAACTTCCCAGAGCAAAGCCTTCATGCCACGTGGGGTCCTGTGTTCCTGCTGAGTTTTTGGCTTGGGTTTCTGGCTGGTAGTCGGTGGTACCACTGACCCCACACAGCCTCTCTGTGGCCAGGAGTTGCACTCACCTGCTCCCCCTCCAGCCTCCGCACCTCAGGGCAGCCCTGCTTCTGCTTGCTCTGTGCACCTTTAGCCTGCTACCGGAAATCAGCTGGGGCACTCGGTCTGAAACCCAGCCGAGCATTTGAAGGTGGCAAAGGGACATAGGAGCTGGTCGGCTCTCCGCCGTTGTGCCCTGGTGGGGCCCGTGCTCACCACCTCCCCCACCCACTTCCCTCCATGGCTACTCACAGTGTGAGCGTGGTCCGCGTGGGCCTGGCGGGTCTCTCTGCTTGTCCCTTGGTGTCTGGCTGGCCCCACTGGCCCTTATATACCTCTGGGCTCCCCTCTGGAGCCCATTAACATTTGGCCACACCTCTGGGGGCTCTGGGTGGGGAGCCTGGATTCTTGGGGCTCACAGAAACAACGGCAGGGCCTGCAATGCGGTGGACCGTGGGGCTTTCCTGGAAAGGCTCTTCCTCAAGCCACAGCTGGGGTTTGGTGGAGGCTGGCCCCCACCGCACGGCACTCTCCTGTTCACTCCGGATGCCAAGCTGCTGCCCAGAGGGTCATTTTAACGAAAGCCCTTTCTTTTTTGTTGCTTAAATAGATGATGTTGTTGAGCATCTCCAGGCCGGCTCTGGTGATCACACTTTCTGTTGGCCCGTCAGAGCGCCGTATTAGGAAGATAACTCGCCTGCAGTCTTCCCCCGAAGCCCCTCCTGAAAGAAGGGGCTCAGTAGTGCATGGCAGCGTTTCAGTCGACTAATGAAAAGAAAAGACAGTCCAGACCCAGGGCTGTGGGGCACCAGAGGCCCCGTGGGAGCCCAGGAAATGCATAAGGTGTGTGGGACAGAAGGTTCATATGTCTGTAGCCTAAACGGAGAGACAGGACTCCCATCCAGGAAATGTGTTGTGGTAATTGTGTAATTCTAACAGCAAATTTACAGACTCAAAGAAGGAAGGGGTGGATGCGTTCTGGAGTCGGCCGGGGTTTCTGCTGCTGGCTGTGCTGTTTCCCCTGGGGCTTCTGGGAATGCTTGATGTGCGTAATCTAATTAAACCTCAGCAACCTCATGAGGGGTGCTCTTATTTCCCCCCTTTTTACAGGTAAGGAGACTGTGGCATGATTAAACCACTCCTCTGTGACCCCACTACCAAGTCTCTTCATATGAGGGTCAAGGCTGGATGTGGCCAGCTGTGGCAGAGGGAGGGAGTGGGTCACCCACAGGTGTGGAAGATGGCACAGGGTGGGGTGTCCCAAGAGGTCCCCTCTGTGGGTTGGGAGAGGGCCAGTCTGGGGTCTGCATGTGGGGGTGCTCAGAAACCAGGGGAGGATTTAAATTTGATGGTGGGGGGACCTGGGGTCCCCATGGTGCCTTGAAGAGGGTGCTGTGACGGAAGCATCATGCTGGGGCAGACGCCGCAGCAGGGAGGAGAGAGGCCGGGAAAGCAAGGGAGGCAGCAACGACAGACCTGTGTGAGGTCCCGAGGGTCTGGGCAGGCAGAGGCCACGTCCCCAGGTGCACCTCGCTGGCCACTAGCACCTTCCAGAGAGGCTGCCCCAACACCCAAATGGGGACCGCGTGTTGTCCAGGAACCTGTCCCCTGTCAGCCCTTCAGTCTCGCTCAGGCTTTTCCCCTCGGAAAGGAACAAAGACCTGCAGTGCTGCAAGCCCGACCCAGATAACCTCTGAATTCCTGGCTCATCCAGGCTTCCTGGCCACGTGGTCTCTGTATTCCACTCCCCATGCCAGGCTGGAACTCCTTCGGCGAGCTGGACTGCGCCTATCTCAAGGGACTCAGAGCCTGAAATGCCAGAGCCTGGAACTGAGCTGCCATCTCTTAACCTTGGCCTGACTGGAGCCTGAACATACCACCCATTTCAAGAAGGGCTTTTAAGATGAGGTCACAGACCTTAGTGGGGAGAAGGCAGCAGGAGGCCGGTGAAGGAGCCCCGGCTTCCCGGGCCTGGGGAGGCTGCGTCCGCGCTCGGACTCCTGCGTCAGGACACAACCACCCGGTCCTGCCCGTCTTCATACAGCTGCACGGCTGAGAGTCCTTTTTACATTTTTAAATAATTCAAAAAAAATCAAAAGAATAATAATATGTAGTGACTTGAATTTAGGTGAAATTCAGATTTCTGTGTCCATAAATAAGGTTTTTTAGAACATTCGCAGTCATTTGTGTGGGTCCACGGCTGCTTCAGGGCAGCAGCCGTGGGACTGGGGAGCGGCAACAGGGATGTAGAGGCCCACAAAGCTGAAAACAGTTGTTGTCTGGGCCTTACAGAGAAAGTTTGCTGGCTCCTGACCCCGACAGTGTCTGGAATATGCATGGTGCTCAAGATGTAATAAATGACAGCCAGACGTGACACCTATCAACTTTTCAAAATCCCTCAACAATCCTATGAGGTCGGTATGGCTATGATCCCATTTTACAAGTGGGAAAACTGAGGTGAAAGGACTGGTGTAAGATCACACAGCTTTTAACATGTCAGGGTCATTATTGGAACTCAAGAGTCTGGCTTCAGGATCCACTGTGCTTTTTTTTTTGCCTCTCAGTGTTTGCTGTGGGAGCACGTGGAAGTGCACGGCCGGAGAGGGCCCTCAGCACGGCCTGGCACACACTCCACAAACCTGCCCCCTTCCCCCGAGCCGTCCCCCCGCAGGTATCGGAGCACAATGAGTCTGCGCTGACCAGCGGGACAAACACTGGTATTCTTGCGTGTTTGTAGGCTTGGGGAGTCCAGACTGGACCCAGGAGGACTGCAGACGGTGGGCAGACCATCCACGCACCAGGGGAACTGCAAGGACGTTCCCTGCCGCCCTCCCACCAGCACTCTGAGACGGGTGCCTGGCCCTAGCCGGGCCAGTCTGGGCTCTGGTCTGGAGATGCCTCCAGGACAGTCGGTCTGAGAGGGGGTCAGGTGGCAGGCCTGCCGCGAGAGCCGGGAGAAGGGAAGTGCTACAAGTAGAGAACAGTGGGGGTCACTTTTCTGGGCATGAATGACATTGTCCTGGATCTTTCCTGTGACTCGGCCCTTCTGATCGGCCCTTGGCAGGACTGCGGTGTGACGTCGGCAGTTTGGTGTGGAAGGCAGGCAAGTCAACATTCACAGTGGGCTCCTCCTGGCACTGTGGCGGGGACTCCACCTTCCAGGGCTCATGGTGCGCCTTGGGGTCGCAGGCAGTGGTAGCAGGGACGCAGGGACCTCTCCTCGCGCCCCTCTCGGCTGCAGACCTTGTGGGTCAGCCCTTTTGGAACCGTCTCAGCAGGGACACGTCTTTTCTCCCCTCTCTGCCAGGTGCCCTGGTCCTCTGCGTGTGTTCCCACAGTCACGGCTGGTGCGTCTGACACGGAGAGCTGGCAACGACGGCAAGCCTGGTCAGGGCTGCCTCTCCACCATGCACGCATCTCCCCTGCACATGCTCATTAGTGGCTATTTCTCCTGCTACAAACTGAATACAAACATAAGCAAGGCATACTCTGACAGTCTCCATTCTTTAAATGGGAACTGCCATGCACGCACAGCAGAGGGAGCATAAAACCCAACCCACGTCTGGGAAAGGGAGTTCACAAAACTCAGAGGGAATGACTCGGACCGCACAGCGGCACTCGATGCCTCTTTCCCCACGATGAGCAGAGGTGTTCGTTAGCAGGTGAGCTCTCCTCTCCCTGTGACCTTGAAAACATTGTTTGCCGGGTTCTGCCATAACATCTTCATTAACGGCCCAGAACAGCGAGGCAATGGCATGGTAATTAAATTTGCAGATGACACTAAACTGGGAGATGTAGCAAACACCAGGCAGGACAGAGACCTAATGCAAGATGTCAGGGGTTTCGCACTCCAAGCTGGAAATGGCCAGGTGAGCTGCTAGACAGATGTCATCAAGGCCCCTAGGATGAGGGACAGAGGACCTGGTGGCAGGGAGGGGCCGGCAGAGAAGGCCAGCTGGAACTGGGGGCTCCTGGGGGAGGCCCAGGCTCTCACACACTGCTCTGTTTCCACTTCGCTCCCTCAAAGACACAGGGTGGCTGTAGAGGAAGACAGAGTTGAGAGATGAGTCCCGGGGTGCTGGGGGCACCAAAGCTCAAGGTGTAAGATTGAAAAGTGGAAGGTTTCAAAAGGTCAGCTTGCCCAGAACGCTGGTAAGAATAAAATGTGCGTTGCTAGTGTGAAACGAAGGCCCAGGAGAGGCAAAGAACCCAGCTTCTCAGGTGCGTGAGCCGTGGGGGAGGGCATGGAGCTGTTGCTCTGCTTGGGATTAAGGTCCCTGACGTCTCTCACAGAGCTAGATGCCTGCAGCTGTGCTCGTGGGCACAAATACCAGGCGATGGTGACGGCATTTAAAACCAGGGCAGGTGAGGCCCTGAGAGATGTATTTTAGGCTACAACTGTGTCCTGGCCCAGGGGACACAGGCTTTGCTGACCTGTGGGGTATTTTTATTCTTTTCCTTCTGTGGCTCAGGGCCATTTTCCAGAACACACAGATGACTTGTTGAGAAGTGACACACAGCCGACACTGCCACGCCCCGAGGTCCCTGGCATAGGAATCGGGTGAGCAGAAAAACACGCAAGCGCAGAGTCCCCCCAGCCTCGTTTGCCCTGAGCTGGGCTTACCGTCTGTGGTTCGTGTGTGCCGCTCGCATCGGCATTCCTGCATCTCCAGCTTCCTGTGGGGTCCATTCAGTGCTCGCCGACAACCTGGACCTGAACCATCCAATAAAATGCTTTCTTTTTCGGTGGCCTCGTGGACTGTTGACAGTGTGCACAGAACTTGGGGACTTGGCTGAGTTTTACAACGGCATTCCTTGCTGACTTCCCGGTCAATACTTCCCCGGGTGGTTAATACACTCCCAGAAATGTCCCAGTCGCCAACTTGCTTCTGGGTTTCATTTCTATTTATGGGCGTTTATCACAAGAGCTGCTGCTATAAAACCTGCATAAGGGGTCACATAACTTTTTTTCCAGGGACAGAATGTGGGTGCTAAGAAGCTGGGTCTGTGGCTGTATTTCCACAGGATTTGTTTTTATTGCTTCTTCTCTGATGCGGGGTCTCCTCACAACTGAATTTTAAATGTATGTATTTATATTTTTATGGAGATGATAGATGGTGTGAAGAGAAAGCAGATGGCTGTGGAAGTGACAAGTTAACTATACAGAAAGGCTGGCCCTCATAAGCCAACATTTCTCCTTTCTCTTCACCTCTTTCAGGACAGGCAGCTCCCAGCTCCCTGGTCCGAGGACGCAGGGGTAGCTGACACATTTTCATAGACGATTAAGGAAGTCTGTGGTAGAGAAAAGTTTGTTCTTTCACGTTAAGATGTAGAGAAGTCTTGGTGAAGGCTTTGCACCGTGTGGATGGGAACCAGAGTGGTTTCAGATGTCAGCCCGGTCCAGGTGGATTCAGGTGAAGGGAACCAGCTGTCCAGACTCTTTCTCTTCCCTTGTATCAGCGAATCTCGGCTCTTGACTTCCCCACATCTGCCAGGCTGACGGTTTTTGGGTTTGGGGGGCTGCCAGCAGCTGCTAATGGGAGCAGTGAGCCACACACAATCCCTGCCATAGAGGACGGTGGCAGTCACCCAGGCCTCCTTCCCACCAGCCCTCTCTGGAGGTGAGTTGCAGGAAAAGAAAGAAGATTCGGTTTCCTCTGTGGCCGGAGCTAGGGCTGGGTGGCCAGGTGGGGTCTGGGCAAGCTTGGGGGTGGCGGACAAGGAATTCACTTAGGAATCAGGGGCTGTGTTTGCTGCTCAGATCAGGTGCTCAGGGGCCGTTCCCAGCCGCAGCCCCTTCGTCTGAGTCTGTCTGAGCAGGGCCTGGTCTGCCACCGTAGTGAGCGTGCTCCTCAGGGCCCTGAGCCCTGGGGCCTCTTGTGTGTGCCAAGTGGCCAGGTCCTACAATCTCAATCAGGATAGTAGGATGAGCCAGAGGCACAAGCTAGCGTTCACACTGGGGGGTTTGGACGTGGGCGAGATCACTCGGAGAGAGCAGCCCAGGCAGTGGCAAGCCTCAGACGCTCGCCTGCATCTAGAGCAAGCCGAGAGCTCCGGGCAGCTGCGGAGAAGGGGCATTAGAGCTGCCCTTCCCCTTTCCTGGCAGCAGCACCCACCCCTCTTTTTCCTTTCCACCTCTTAGACTAATATTTTTCCTCTAAGAGCAACCAAGTTGCTGGAAAACTTCAGCCAAAAACACTGCAGGACTTTGAGAGAACACCCCAGGTGTCAGGCAAGAGCCAATCACAGAGATAATTCATTTAATCAGTATTCACCCAGGGCTCATCTCATGCATGTTTGACTGTCAGAACTGAATTCCACCCCAAAGAAAATCTTTTCTCAGAGAAGATTTACAGTCATTCTTTGTAAAAAGGAGTAACAAAAAAAAGAGGAAATTTATTTAAAATAGACATGTGTAAGCTCCTAAGGGACAGAGCATAAACTGCAAGAATGGCTCCAACCCAACAAGAACGCTCCTGGTGCAGGATTTCACTGCGGAGAATGAAAAAATGAAAGGGAACCGTGCACCCCTCTCACTCCGAGTCACACCCAGCCAGTCGCTGGTGGCAGGAGGATTACCTGCAGGAGGTTCTATTTGATGTGAGAAGGGTTAACCCATTTTAGTAGATTAGAAATTCTCTGGCTGTCTTAGATGTAAGCAGGAAATTCAGAGCTCTTACATGAAGGAATGTGCATGAGCTCTTTTTAGACGCTGGAAACAAAAGAGGAATGGCCAGATGTCCTTTGTGTTTAACACACAAGCTCCCAGGGATCCTGAGTTTTGTAACTCTCCTTTTCTGGTGGCTGAGCCCAGTTGCAGGCGGTAATGGGGGCAAGGGTGGGACTATGGTAAAAGCTTCAGGCAAAGAATTTATCGATGCGCAGTCAATGGCCACCTGCCCAGGGTTGCTGTGTGCCAGGCACTGGGTGTGGGGGCGGGCCCCGAGGACACAGCACGGCTCATGTCTGCAGGAGCGCTTGCTCTGGTGGAGGGTGAGGTGCTGCACGCCGTGAGATAGCTGTAGTTCCAGACAGCTCCGGAGGAGAGAACTTCCTTAGGCCAAAGTCATCTGGAGGGCTTGGCAGGGGTGGTGAGCAGACTTCGGCTATGTGCTGGGAAGTCATGCCAGCCTCAGGGACCTTCCTTCTCTTGTCACCAATTCTCCCTTTCCGATTCTTTCTCTTTCCTTCTTGCCCCGAGCAACACCCCACACTCTACCTCCACCTTCTCCAGAGACCAAAAACACATTCCTGGCCAGCCACGTTATTAGATTTGAAGTAACACTATGGCTTTTAAATTCTTGCTTTAGTTGCCTTCCCATGCAGGGCACAGAGAATGGTTGATAACCAGAGAACTGGCCTGGAAGTGACATTCCTTAGCCAATGCCCCTTCCAGCTACAGTGAAAGGGCATACTCTCAGAGCCTTGGGAGTGGGGGTTTTCAGGCCTAGCACCATTCCCTTCCCACCCTTTAGCCTGCAGCCACCAGTGGCTGCTTGGGACTGGGTTACTGTCCATGGTGCTGATGGCACCAGCTTGCCCCAGTTAGGCAGGCTCCCCACTTTGGAACTAGGAGGGCTGAATAAGTTAAACAAATTGACCTGGACATATTTTCCTTTCCCTTAAGGGCAGCAACACCCCCCCCGTGTCTCTGGAATGATTACCCCTCACTCAGGGGTACTCCTTGGCGAGGGGGCTGGGTAGTCCTTCCGGGAGCTCAGAGACTGAGATTTGGGAGGATGCTGAGGAGTGTGGTCTGGTTCCCAGCCTTTCCTGCTGTGGGTGGGAAGCTATCAACTCTCTATTAACTCTCTAGGAAGAGCAGCCCTGAAATGAAGAGGCAGCCAGCAGCCATGCCAGCCCTCCTTCCCTCCGCCTCTGGCCTTGACAGGCCCATATGGGAGGGGAGAATCCAATTTGTCCTGTCATCATTTTCCCTCAAAGCTCATGATGACAGTCTCAGCACTGAGCCCAAGAAAAGACCCTACTTTGTCCTGAAACACATGTGGCCACCTAACGAGGCCAGGCTCCCGCAGACCCAGATGGGCAGATGCTGCGAGGGGACGAGATGGCTCATTAGCGGGTTAAACAGACTGGGTGCTGTGGTGGCTGCTCCGGGGGGCAGCAGGCCCTTCCCTCCAACTCACAAGCTTCGGACCAAGGTCCCATGTGAGCCGTTTAGTTCTGAGTCCAGCTCAGGTTCCAGGGAAGGTACCTGTCCACACACCCGCCTCACATACACACTGGCTCCTGCTCCATCTCACTGGCTGCCTCACTGGGTTTCTGGTCTCCAACCATTCTTTGCTCCCTCCCGCACCCAGTCTCACAGCCTAGTCTGGAGCAGCTACATCCGCTAGGTCCCTCTCCACAGATGTCAGGCACTTTCTCCTTCCCTTCCCCTGGGAACTTAGTCCACTTGAACCATCCTGTGTCCAGTAGACCCAAAGTCATAGTTAGTGACCAGAGGACTGAGTATTGGTGCCCTGATAACAGGAATGTGATCTACTCCTCGAGGGCTAATCTCTCTCTGGGACAGAGGAGGAAAGGAGTGAGGGAGGATAGTGAGAAGCTGGGGACATTCCTTGGCAAGTGGAACAGGGCAACTGAGACGGATGCTGAACAGACTATCTGGGGAATTCACAGCCAGAAGGTCACCTCCTAAGAGATAACATCTAGGCCTCAGTTGTGCTTCAGCTCCAGGCCCAGAAAAGCTGCAAAACCAGGTGGGCGACACCAGGACCAGCTAAGTGACTAATGACCCCCTGAAGGGGCACACTGGGAGAACAGATGAACATTCTGCCGCAACCCTCCCCTGAGACCTCCCCTAAGATTCCTGCCTGCAGGAGAGAGATAAAACCCGCAAGACAAAGGACCCAGCTCAAGCTCTCCCTCTGGGGAGCATGCCTGCATCTTCTCCTGTCTCCTACTTTCCCACAGGCACACATCTCCTAGACTCTAAGGAAACCTATGAGACTTGCAACCAGGGGAGCAAGGGGCAGTGGCAGCTTGTCCTGCATTAACCCCCTGGTCCTATCTCCAAGGACCCTTTTCTCTGACTTCCCAGTGAACTAAGGCAACCCAGCCAAGACTCTCCAGTTGCTTCTTCTATGCTAAGCCCTCTGTTGTTTCACTGTCCCCAGTTTTAATAAACATACCCTCATAGTCACCTGGATTCATATGGTGAAAACTTTCCTGCGTAAAGTCAAGAACCCACACACTAGCACTAGTGGCTGGCCCTAGGCAGACCCACTCAGGGCCAGGTCTCCAAACAGTAACAAGAAGGGTGAGCCCTAGAGAGCCCAGGGGGCCACAATCTCCTGGTGAGGCCACCTCCGCAAAGGTAAGTTTTTGTCTAGCACCACCAATCAGTTCTGCAACACCAGCTGGATGTCCTACAATTTAACTCGATTTTGACACTATCTACCTGGAGATAGCATCGGATCCCATCGGTTAAGGGCTCAGTCCCTCAAGGCTCCCCTCCCTTTCCCCAGCCTCAGATGCCAACCACAAGTGCAGGTGCTCCTGACTGGCTGATCATAAATTGGAGGTTCCCACAACCCCTTCCTAAGGTTTGATTAGTTAGCTAGAGTGGCTCACAGAACTCAGAGAGGCCTTCACTTATGTTCACCAGTTTATTATAAGGAATATTATAAAGGATGCAGAGGAACAGCCAGGTGAAGAGGTACAGAAGGCGGGGTCTGGGAGTGCTGAGATCTCAGGAGCTTCAGTTTCCAAGGAGCTGGAGCACACCACCCTTCTCTTATGTGGGTGTGTTCACCAACCCAGAAGCCTACTGAACCCTGTTGTTGTTGTTTTTTAAAGGGAGCTTTATTACATAGGTATGATTGATTAAATCGTTTGCCATTGGTGACTGAATTCAATCTCTGGCCCTTTTCCCCTTCCTGGGAGGCAGAGGGGGCTGAAAGTTTTAACCCTCCAATCATGTGTTTGGTTCCCCTGGCAACCAGCCCCCACCTTCAGGTGCTTTCCAAAACCCACCTCATTAACATAAACTCAGCTGTGGTAGAAAGGAGCTTTTTATGAAAACAAGACATCCCTTTCACCTTTATGGCTCTGGAGTTGTTTCAGGAACCAAGGACAAAAGACCAAATATTACAACAAAAGATGCTGCTGGGACCTCTGTGCCGGAAAGGGAGAAGGCCCAGTGTGTATAAATCTCTATAGCACAGCACCACGAGGGAGCTCTCTCCGGAATGATGGGTAGGGCGTGGGGAGTGTCAGGGTCAGAGTGCCTCCCCCACCCATACCATCTAAGCTGGAGGGGGAAAGAAGGAGGGCCCGGGGGCCAGGGAGAGCTCAGGTGGGGTGCTCGGTAGCCAGCAGCGGGGGGACACTGACATCAAGCCTCAGCCTGGCACCACCTGCCTCTCCACCGCCATCACTACACCGTCTTGTCAGAGCGCGGTGTGACAGGCTCCCCTGGCAGTCCCACTCTCATCCCTGGCATTTCAGTTTGCTGATTTAACATTTTCCCAGAACACAGGGTTGGTTTTCTCCCCCTACTTAATTTCCTAGGGTTTGTCTCTTCATTGTTTTTTTCTCCTTAAAAGAGTAAAGCCAAAGGCAAGCACCTGTCTTTTGTGCTTCCAGCTGAAATTTTGCAGCTGGTGGTGATAAAGGAGGTAGGGAGGAGGTAAAGGAGGTACATTTGGGTGAAGGGACATGAAGGAACAGGACCCTGGAACTTGCTGAGGATGGGGGGGAGCCTTGCCTCTGGGAGAAGCACCTCTTGAAAATGCTGGGCCTGGGGAAGGGTGCTCCCTTGTGGGAAGCAGCCCAGGGCTCAGGGCTATGCAGACAACACCCAGGCTCTGCTGGCCCAGAAGGCTGGATTAGAGCCACTCACCACAGCTGACTGCAGTGTGGCCTGGGTACCTGCTAGACGTGGGATCAGGCCCCTCACCCCTCCTACTCCTTCAGCAGGGAAAGTGGAGCAAGTAAGAGGATTTCGGGCTGCTGGGTCAAAGGACAGAGACTGTAGGGACAGAAAAGAGCGTGGCCATGTTCTAGAAACTGATAGGTGAGCAGGGGAGTGAACCCACAGGTGAAGTGTGTTCGAGTAAGCTGGGATGAAGAGGAGGAGGCAGAAGCTGGATCACATAGCACCTGAAGGCCACCCATGAAAATTTATCATGCTTTGGCTTTCCAGCATCCACCCTTTTCTCTTTTGGGAGACATAGTGGGAAGCCAGAGGGCCAGAAGCTCTCTCATTTGGCTAGGATATGGCAATTCACCTGGCTTGGACAACTACATCCTCCTGCCCAGGCCTTTGAGTCTCAAGAAGCTGAAGTCAGGCTCCCTCTGGTTTCTCATGAGGGATGTGGAGTTAGCAGCCTTGGACATGTTCTGTCCCAGCTATTCCTGCCAAAATATGCTTCTTGCCTGTTTTCTAAGACTAACGTCTCCTGATATCAGGGCTCTGGTGGGGCCCTGATGTGCTCCAGCAGAGCCTTTTTTCCTCCAGGTAGCCAGAAATGGGTGCTGGGACACACAGATGAGCGCACCCTAGTTGACCTGGACAGGAGCCTGGATTCAAATGGGATGCCATTGAGCAGTTTCCGTCAGGAGAGGACATGGTCTGAGTTTTGTTTGTAAAGATCAGCCTAGACACTGTGTGGAGAGTGGACGGTGGGGAGTCAAGCAAAGAAGCAGGGAGGGAGGCCAGGTGAGGGAAGACGGGGGCGATGAACACCAAGGACCAAAGACACATGTTTGGAAATGGATTTGGTGATAGACTGGATGTGTGGGAAACAGAATCAAGCGTGGTGTTTAGGTTTCTGACTAGAGTACTGTGTGGGTATCTACCAGGTGGAGAAGGCGGGAAAGGAGAACTTCCGCCAGGTAGCTCAATAGAGGAAATACGATGTGCAGAAGCAGTTGCAGAGGTGCTGGAAGAGCTAAACCTTGAGATGGGGGAACAACCCAGAGGTGGCCGATGGCAGGAATCTGCCCCACCCTATGATGAAGGTTCAATGACAAAAGGTGTCAGTACCAGCCCAGGATCTGGGGCTGCCCAGTGGGAGCCGGGGTGTCGAGGAAGAACTGGGACTGTGGAGGGGACAAACTGGGGGAGCTGCAGATAAGCAGCCACTGTCAGAGACCCCCACGGATCAGAGGGAGAGAAGAAACACTGTGGTGTCTGCTCCTTTCCCTCCCACCAGTCTCCAGCCAGTGGTGTCCATGGGCCGAACCCCACAGGAAGCCAGCAGGCAGAGAGCCTGGGACATGTGGTTTCCTGGGGGCCGCTGCTGTGCTGGGGAGCAGAGCAGGGGAGGGCGGCAACCCAGGCAGGAGTCGGCACAGATGTCTACCAGAAACCACTGTGACGGTTTAGTCTCCTGCCAGGAATAGTTGTATTTTAAACATGACCTTTCCAAAGGAATAAATCTCTAAATAGGAGGTTCAGGCACCAAAGACAGGTGGTTAGAGGGGGGTCATGAGGGTCTCTTCTAGTTTCCCTGCAGAGTCTGGACCTGACCTTGTGTTCCATCAACGACAGGTCCATCTTGGAAGTCAGAGCTAGCCTTCTTCATATTCTAAGAAAGCCACCCCACGCCACAGCCACCTTCAGCCTCCGTCTGCGACATCTCTCTGACTTTTTCTTGGAAACAGAAAACATGTCAGCAACCTGCCCCCAGGACAGAGAGAAGGAGGGGAACGTGATTAGGAGAGCCGCGGAGTGGTGATGACCGCTGCTGCTGAGCGTGGAGAAGGGATCCTAATTACTGCTCGGAGAGCAGAGGAGGCAGACGCAGGAGTCAGGATTGCTCCCCGCCCCCAACACCAGCTAGGAACCCCATCCCTTCGCAAGGTGGAGGAGTCTCTGATTGAGAGGAGGGAGACAGCGATCAAAGAGAAAGCCCGGAGGGGAGGTCTGGTTCCCATGAGGACCAGCGAGGGCGAGGCTAGAGAGCTGCATTCTTGTTCAGCCACAGAGCAGGGGCTTTGGGGAAGCTTGGGCAACCCCGCCTCTCAGGGCCTCGGATTTTCCTTCTGTAGTAACCAGCTGCCTCCTTCTCCAGCTTCCAGGGACTGAGCTTCCTTCCAGGCTCCGAGCCTCCCCTCTCTGCAGGAAGCCCAGTCATGCCCAAGTTCCCTTCCAAAGTAGTTGTGGGGGTCCCTGAGGAATTCCTGCACAGCCCCCAAATCCGTGGTGGTGGCTCATCAGCTTTTCAGACTTCCTGAGGGCTGTTTCTGAGCTCTGTCTGCCACCTCCTTTCCGTGGGCATTTTTCAGGCCAGTTTCTTCCTCATCAAACCCCTTCCTTCCAAGCTGGCAGACAGGCCTAATTCTCATAGTTCACAAACCGTGGCTGAGACTTGGCTCTGGAGTTAAGCAAATTCACCTGGGGCTTAGTTGGTGGTAAAGGAAAGTGGGTTAGGGGGCGTCCCAGTCCGGGGACTGAGCACCCCCAACCCTCTCCCTCAGGGGGCTCTCTCCTCATCTTGGACCTCATGCCTCAGCCTGCTCATGCAACTGCCTTTGGCATGGCCCTGCGACCCAGCGCCCAGGCCCCCATCTCTGCTGGGCAGAAAGAGGGTTGGGGGCACACACTGGCTTCAAAATCGTGGCTTCTCATCAGACCCACCCACCCTAGTCAAGAAGAGGAGCACCTTTTTGCCCCCCAAACCTTACTGAATTATTTTTCCCTGAACAAAGGAAGTCTCCTCCCACAGCATGCACCAGGAATCACTGACAGCTTTGATATCGAAGTTTGTTCCCACTTCTGGCCACTAAGGTTACAGAAATATTGGGGATCAGCTTGGTTAGGGCCCCTTTTCACACGAACAACAGGGATCATAGCACCTGGCTTGCTGGGCATTTGAGCATGAAATAGATAATGGATTAAAACGTGCGGTGTGTGTGGCAGCTGCTCGGTAGGTGCGGAGGCATCTCCCCACAGCAGCGCAGTTACTCAGCTTGTGGCACAGGAGCTGAGGAAGAGAAGGCCACACTGCGGGGTGTGTGCTGGTGTTGGGGGCGGGGTGGACACCTCTCCCAGCTGTCTGAGCACAGAGACAGGTTGGAGGGAGGCTTTTCCAGGTGGCGACATGGGGGCATGAGAGGGGCCAGACCACGCACGGTGGGCATGGGGCCGGGTCTCAGCTCAGGGTGGTCTCTGGCGCAGAAAGCTAGCTCAGGTCCCGGCGGTCTCCCTGCCTGCCTTGCCGTGCGCCCCTCGGGCAAGGGCAAGGCGGAGCCTCTCTGAGTCTCACTTGCACCGCTGGAACCCTGGGCTTGTTCATCCCGTCAAACCCTGCTCTGCTCCTGGTTGACCCTAGACTTAATGACATATAGACGTGAAAATATTTTCCCAACTTGTGCCATCTCTGCCCAGGGCAGATCCGAGTATCTGACCCAGGTCTGAGTTGGCAACGCCTGGATGTGGGGCAGAGCCAGCCTTGTGGGGGCGTGCGGATAGAGGGCTCGTAGGGCCCAGTCTGTGTGTGGGGGTGCTGCAGAACCTGCCGCAGTCCTGCCTGCATAGGCACGGCGCCATCCTTGTCACTGCGCCCCCCGCTGACCTTGCTCTGGGTGCAGTGACCTTGCCTCCCCTTTCTGCTCCCTGAGGGCTTAGCCCAGCACGGGCACATAGTGGTACTTAAAGTTTGTGAAATAAATGGATTTGTGGGTAAGAAGTTCTAGTTTAAAAATCAAGAAAATGGCCAAAGGGTAGAAAGAATTCTTTTTAAAAAAGATTTTATTAATTTATTTTTAGAGAGAGGGGAAGGGAGGAAGAAAGGGAGAGAAATATTGATGTGTGAGAGAAATATTGATTGGCTGCCTCACATATGCACTCCATCCAGGGACTGAACCCCCAACCCAGGAGGGTTCCCTGAGGAGGTACATTTAAGTAGAGCGGAGAGTATGGTGCTTCGGGACAGCTTCTCATAGGTCACGACAGAGTTGGGGAGAGGTTAGGTGGGCAATGCCCTCCAGGAGTGTGGCTGGGGATTGGCTCTCCAGCCGGTTCCCAGCTACTTTCCTGAACAGTGTCTGGACCTGCATCCTCTCCTGGTGGGTCTGCTCCTGTGGGGGCGGGGAGTGCCCACTGCTGTCCACTGCCCTCCGAGCTCCGAGGCCTTAGATCCCCAGCTGTGCTCCAGCATGAGGGTGCAGTTCAGTGCGACTGAACAAATGTTTGCGGAGCACCCACGGTGGGGCCCATGAGTGGTGCCCCAACCCAATTCTCTCCTGCAGAATGGGGGAGACAGGAGGATTTTGAGGGGGGGTTGGCCCGAGATCGTGCCATGTACCATGTTGGAGGGGGGCAGGACTGGCGAACAGAGGTGCAGTTACAGTCGTGTGAGAGGCAGACAAGAGGACCGGAGGCCCCTGCCTTTCCCAGTAGAAGGATCCACGTGTGGCGTAAAAAGTTCCAACAGCTTTGGGCACTGAGTGAGCATGGAGGAGTTGCCGGGAAGTGTAATAGTGGTGTTTTGGTTCTGTTTAAAAACGACGTGTCCCTGTCTTTCAGAGACATTCCGTGAAATACTGGTGGGTGAAATGGTGCGATGCCTGAAGTTCGATGCTGAGTGATGGAGACCTGAACCTTCGCTAGACTATTCTCTGTATTTCTGAAATTTTCCATAATAGAAAGTTTCTTTTTAAAGCATAAAAGCAGCCCCACTCTGTTTGAGAATGACAGCTTCCAACCGCACTTTCAGTAATCTGTCGCTATAGGGAATTCAACGACGAAAACCCACCAGGATTCAGGGGTGCTTCAGGTGAGTTTGTTGTATTAGTCACAGATGGCGGTGCAGGCCTGTGGGGCAGTGCGGCCGCTCACGGCTGTGTGTGGCTGGTGTGTGGCAATGTGGGAAGTCTGCACAGCTTGGAAGCTGCCTGCGACTGGGGTGTGTGACAGCTCTTGGTGACGGTCCTGGTTTCCGGGAGGGGACGGGCACCCAGGGGACTCAGAGCCTCCCTGGAGGGGTGTAGAAGGGCGGTGGGCCAGCCCCTGAGGAGGACCTGCCACATCTGGTCACTGTGTGTGGTGTGCCATGGGAAATGGCCTCTTTTGCACCTTGTGACCCCACCCCACCTGCTGCACCGTGGTAGGCAGGTGACGCAGGTCTTCCTGGCCCCATTCCCTGCTGGGGGTGGGGTGGGAGGGACTCTGGGCCCTCGTGGGGTTAAAAGTTGGGGTCAGGTGCTGACACTCGGATCACCCTTCCCCTCTGCTGCTGCCCTTCGCAAAGCAGGGTGCAAGGAGGTCACGTGGGAGTGCCGCTGAGGGCGGGAGGGGCTCTTCACCCGACTGCCCCTGGGGGCCTCCCTCTCCTCCATCCAGGGCCTGCAGCACTAGGTCTGCCTGCTCTCAAGGGCAGCGCCGATATTCCCTGAGAACTTCCTTAGGGGTTTAAAAAGCGGACCCTGAGGAAAAGGGAGGGGAGAGAGACAGGAGGCTGGGGAAGGAATGCAAAGATGGCGAGAGTAGGGGAGCGAGCTGGTGAGAGAGAAGATGGAGGTGAGGCCGCTGGGAATGGCTCGGTACAGCGGGAGGCAGAAGACAAAGGAGCTGCCAGTGCTTCCTGCGGCCCCCCAGGCCTGGAGCGGTCACAGGGTGCGGTTACTCCTGATGTGGGGGGACCCTAGTGGTGGAGGCATTGCGCCCTACTGTTACAGAGTTGGGCTGGTGGGGGGCCCGGATACCGTTACCAAAATGAGCCCCCTCCCCCAGGGGTCTCTCTGTCACTGTGGGTTCTTTGCCCCCACCCTTAGGAATTGTGGCTCTCAGTGCCAGAGTTTGGTGAAAACAGAAGGAAGTATTTATTCAAAAGTTATACAGGTTTAGAGTGATGGTGGAATATGGCTGTTAAATCTCAAAGTCCCTTTAAAACACCCACAAACACACTCACACAGTCCTGCCCACCCCTCTTTGGCCAGGCAGGCCGGGCAGGGGTACCATATCTCAGGAAAAGAAATAGAAGTCCAAGGCTCCACTAGACTCCCAGTCGCTCCCAGTAATCTGAGCTTGGCTGTCAGCCCCCCCTACTCCCTGCCCCCCGCCCCCCACCCCCACGGCAGTTCCCAGCACCATCAGCTGCGTCCCTGGGGTGATCTCCAGTTCCTAATCCAAACCCACGTGGCACCTTCTCATGGCCCACCAGCAACAGTCCTTTCACCCCTTTCCTTCCTGCATGGTCTTTCATTGTCCCCTTCCCACCCCCCACTCCACTGTGTACCTCGTGGTACTGTCTTTAGTTTTAATCCCAGCCTGGAACCTCCTCTGTAACCCCATTTCTGACTCCTCCCCATTTCCGACTCCTCCAACTCTAACCCCACCTGCCAGCACCCCCACAATGTCTGCCTTTCTGGGCTGCCGCAGTTAGTCCGGGCAGGCGTGGCCCCATGGTGTGGAGCGAACCATGTCCAAGCTCTCATGCAGGCATGGAAAACGGGGGGAGCGGCCTCCCAGTTACATGTCATGGGTTAAAGGTAGGCATACCTTTCTGGCTCCACTCAGGCTGGAAGAGTAGTCTGCTGTAATAGGTATGCAAAATAACTGTTTTTGCACATCAGGTATGAAGCTGGCCTGTTATCGACATGCAAAATAACTCTCAGCGGCCCTGCTCCATGGGTCCCATCCCACAGTGGGACCTTTGGAGGTGAGAATATCCTATATTCCTGGATACCCCATATTCTGGATCCTGTTATAGATCCTCATTTGGGGGGCCCTGGCTGCACCCCATTACACTACTTCTATGGCAGCACACCTCTGTCCACCTGGGCGATGTCCACGTGTGTTGACCTGCAGGTCTGGACAGCTGGTGCCTGTCACTGTTATCACTTCATTTGGATTCTTGCCACTGAGGAGAGGTCTCTGGGCACGTGGTCTGGCACAAGCAGGGCCTCTTTTTACTCTCTCTCCACCTTACCCACTAGCATGGGGGTGCTGCGGTTCTTGAGGTCACAGCGGAGTAGCCTCCTGAGTCCCCACTCCCAGGCCCAGCCTGTGGCTGGGTGTGGAGTTTCTGGGTGGGCCTGCAGCAGCCTGAGCCAGCACTCCAGGGCCAGTCCTCGGTGTCCCACACAGGCTGGCAGGTTTCCCCCCGTGGAGGTCTGGCCAGCCCTGACCACCTGCCCAGAGACACTCCTGCTAAAGCTGCTCTCAGAGACCCCAAGCAGAGGAGCTGAGAGGGCAGGGAAGCTGGGTCTCCTTCTGAGGTGCAGGGCTCCTGCACTGAGAGGGTTGGAGAGGGAGACATGGCCTTTCAGGACCTGCCTGGTCGTGGTCCTTGTCCTGTGCTCTTGCTTTGCTTTCTGTTTTTCCTTCTGTCCATTCAACTCCTCCAGGAAGCCCTCCCTGGTTGCACCAGCCATTTCTGCCTTCCTTTTCAGTGAATACCAGCTCTGACTCATCCCCCACCCCTTGCCCCAGTGCTGTGCTGCAGGAGCATGGGAGGTATCTGGACTGAGCCCTTAATTATACATATTTTGCAAAAGAATCCTCTAGAGCAGGTTTCCAGCAGAATCTCACCCCCATCCATTTGGATTATGTGCCTAGATGTGGACCAGTCGGTTTTGGCCAGGGAAATAGGGCAGGGTCACATGACGCATTGGTGACACCGCCTGTGGACAACCCAGGAAACTCTGAGCATATCTGCCCCACCCCCTGCTCCCTTTCCCTTCCTGAGGCCAGGCATATACAAGGGGTGCTCTCTGTGCCCACATGCTCACTGCCCCACCATCTCCCAACCCAGGACCCAGCACCCCTCTCTGGGAGATCTGCCCTGCCTCCTCCCTGGGCTCCAGCCTCTCTTTCTGCCCAGTTTCATCCAGCCTGCCCACTGGGCTACCAGGATGCCCTTCTGAAACATACAGCCAAGGGTCTCATCTTTCTCCTGCAGAACTTGGAGGGCTCTCTATGAAGTCACAGACACTTAGCTCCACCAACAGGGACTTTCAGAACCTGCTTTTTCTGGCCTCCCTCCAGTGCTTTCCATCCCTTCCCGCCCCCCCCCCCCCACCACCCCCATCCCAGAGGCCTCCCAGGGCCCCAGGCTTTTTTGGTCCAGTTCCTTAAAAATGCAGGCACTGCATTTCTTCAGGCTTTGCTCACGCTGTTCCCCTTGGCTGGGGCTCTTCAAGGCTGAGCAAAAATGCCACCTTCTCTGGCAGGTTTCCTCAACTCCTCAGGTGGAGCTGCCACCTGTGCTCCCATTGTACCTGTAAACACCTCGATGTGGTCCCTCCTTCTTTCGGTTAGTGTTATTTTATCCGCCTCACTCCCCAGCACGACTCCATGTCCAGACCATGGGGCTGTGTCTTATTCATTTAAGATTTGCCCAGCACATAATAGATGCTTGTTAGGTTGAATAGATAATTGTTATTCACACCATGTGTGAATTGCTCGTTTTCCTTTAAAACTTTAAAAATTGCTATAAAAATGATCCTTAGGAGCTTTTAAACATTCAGAACCATACCAAAGTGGATAAATAAAAAGCAAAAGTCCCTACATTTCTCTCCCTCCCAACCTAGTTCCCCTGAGTGAGCCTATGAAAAGCAAAGAATGTTCTCGCTCAGCCCGCTGTTCGTGAAGCTGGTGCCTCTCCCAGCAGCATCAGCCTTGGTCAGAAATGCAGATTCTGATTCCACGGCAGACCTGCTGGGCCGCACTCAGGGCCAGGCCCGGCCCTGCCTGCAGGTGAGACCCACCGAGTCCCAGCCTAAGGACCAGCTGCAGTGGTGTTGAAGCCCTGGGCCCAGGCCGCCCTGCAGGCACTTTCCTGCCAGGACTGGAGATGCTGCAGGTGCAGCCTCCATTACAGGTCAGCTTAACTCCTTTGTCTGTTGTCTCTTTCAGGCTCAGTGGGTGCAGGAGAGAGCCAGTGTGGGCTGGTGACCGGTGCCCTCCTCTGGGGTTGAGGAGGGGTGGCAAGATGGGGCTCTGGATGGGCTGCTAACTTGCTGTGTGGCACAGTACAAGTTGCCGTACTTAACTCATTTCAAAAAGGCGGTTGTTCTCCAGAGATCCTCCAGTGTGTCCAAGCAAAATACATACACAAAGAAAAATCTGTGTTTTGAGCTCTCCAAGGGCTTACAGTCCAGATTAAATGGGGAGATGCCAGCAGTCTCCAGATTTTCAACAGGGGGCAGGGTCCTGGGACAGTATGAAACCCTGCACTTGCTCAGTTTAGAACACACCACTGCCATCAGCTGCCCGAGCTTGAGGATCAAGGCAAAGAAATACTCCACCGCTTAAATTCACTCTTTGCAAGAACAGGATGGAACAAACATTTATTTAACACCTACTACATGCTAGGCACTAGTTCAGACCTCAGAGTACAGCAGTGAAGAAAACAGGTGAAACCAGCCACCCTAGTGAAATGTACATTCTAGTCAAGAGAAATAGACCATAAACAAAGAAGTGTGGATGGGAGGAGGGCCCTGCAGAGGAATGAAGCAGAGTGGGAGGTTGGGTGGGAGGGCTCTCAGAGCACAGAGACAGCCGGCCAGGGCCTGGAATCACCACTGGGTCAGGCCCCTCAACAGGAAGAGGGAATTTTCAGAAGTTCTTCACATAAGTCAGGGTTAGTGTCAGGCTCTGCTTCTAAGGGGCTTGTGGTGTGTTTAGAGGAAGAGATGAGACTGGCTGCAGGCCCTGTGTGATTCTTCCACTGATGGAATTCCATTTATAAGCTGACCTCAGGCAGGTCAGGGAAGGCAGGAGTTGGTAGGGTGGAGGGCTTCCTAGAGGAAGTGGCATCTAGCTCTGCCTTGAAGGATGAGTAACTCACAACTGCCTGGGAAGGAGAGGGCACTCCAGGCCAAGGCACAGTGGGAGCCAAGGTGTGGCAGGAGCTGCCAACCCACCCCAGCCACTGTACAGGAGGGGATGAGCTGCCCGGACACCCAGCCCCCACCTGAGCGTGGCAGGGGCTGCTAGCACAGAGCCCGTGCTAATTGTACCCCATACAAACGCTGAGCCCTTGCTGCCCTGGTGCCTTGTAGAAGCCTGCGATGCCAACCTCTGCTCTGGGCGGCGCAGTATGTCCTTCCTTTGTTCCCCCGGGGCCTGCCCTTCCCCTCCCCACTTCCAGCCTCACCCAACAAAGGACTCTTTCTGGCAAAAATCCAAAGAGAAAGTTTTTATTTGTGTGGTGGGCTACAGGGAGGCACAGATATCTGTTTCTCTTTTCTTTAAGGAGGCTTCCAAGCTGTCATCCCATGAGCCCAGGGACAGCTCTGGTGCTCTGCAGGCCCCTGAGTGGGTGGGGGAAGCCAGTACAATAAGTAAGTCTGCTGGTCCAGAAAGGGGTTGGGAATAGGCCTGTGCCTCGGTTTCCCCACTTGCAGTTGTGCTGTGGAACTGGGATGGGCCAGTCCAGGCCTTGCGTATTCTGGATGTTGCATCAGAAGGACCTGGCTTGCCAGTGAGGTGACCGATGGAGGGTAAGGGATTACAGGCAGGTCTGGCCTTGGGGCCCCGGGCTGAAATATGGCCCAAGGGACAGGAGGCTGTGGGTGGCCCAGCTTGATCTGAAGGCCGCCAGGCCATTACTTCACCGTCCTGATGGGTTTTATGCTCCCAGTGGTGACATTTTTTTTTGCTGCAATTGTTTAAAATGCCAGTAGAGACAACTTCCCTGGTCACTTTTCTACTTTTTCCTCCTAAATGAAAAGGCAAATGTTTCCCAGAAGGGATACATCAGGGCTGTCAAACTCATTGTCACTGGGGGCCACATCAGCCTCGTGGTTGCCTTCAAAGGGCCAAAATAATTTTAGGACTGTATAAATGTAGCTACTCCTTAACTGTTAAGGAGTTGAAATTACATTTGACCCTTTGAAGGCAACTGCGAAGCTGATGTGGCCCCTGGTGAAAATGAGTTTGGCATCCCTGGGTACATGTCTCCCTAGTGCCTCAGAGCCTGGGATGGGGTGAAAGATCCTGCCCCCTCAGGCCCACCCTCCAGTGCCCCATACACCGTCCTCTCCCCCCAGCCCCTCCCAGCCCCTCAGCCCCCTCCTCACTCTGGCTTTCTCAGGGCCACCTCCCAGCTATGACTTCTGCTCGGTTCATTTGCCACTCTGCCCAGCAGTCCTCCGGCTCCTCAGCTCCCCTCCTGACCCTCTGGCCTCGCTCACACCTGCCCCTCCGGCTCTGCTGCTGGTCGAAATCTACCCTGGTCGTGGAGGCTCAGACCTCAGCGTCATCCCCCTGCCACTTCCTCCATCAGGAATCTGCTCAGGTGGGTATTTGGCTGTGGGCACCAGTGAGCGTGAGTGCCTGGGTGCAGAGTGAAGCTGGGCCGGGGGTCCGCCCCTATGGAGCCCTACTCGGAGGGGTCCTGGCCCATGCGGTCAGACAGGTCCAGGGGTGCTGCTCCTGCACGCAGGGCTCAGCAGCCCCTCCCCATACGTGCCTATCTGAGTGCCAGGCAGCGCTTCCTTTCTTAATTCCCGGTGGTTCAGGTCTGTCCACTAGACTCCGCCCCGCCCCCTTCCCACCCAGGGCAGATGGATCCTCTCACCTGGAGACAGTGCTGGGTCCAGTTAACACCTCCAGGCCTCACTTGGGACTGCAGCCCCACGGCATCTCCGATGTCCTTCCTGCTAACCAGTCTGTCCCCTGGTTTTCCTGAGAGGTAATCGACAGACATCACGGATCAGTTTAAGGCACACAGTACGGCAGTTTAATTTACATATATTGTGGAACGATGACCACAGTGGGTTCAGTTGACACCCATCTTCTCATCTGGATACAATGAAAATAAAAGAAAGAAAAAAAAAAGAAGGAAAAAGAACGTATTCCTTGCGATAAGAAAGCTGAGGGTCTACTCTCCTAACAACTTGGCTGTTTATCCTACAGCTGCAGACACCACACTGTGTGTTGCCTCCCTAGTGCTTTTTATCTCACGCCCGGAAGTGTGTGACCGCCTTCCTCTAATCCCTTCCTCCCACCCTCCGCCTCTGGTGACCGCAAGTCTGGTCTCTCTTCCTTTTATTTATTTATTTATTTATTTATTTTAGGTTTCACATTTAAGTGAGATCTTAAGTATTTGTCTTTCTCTGACTTACTTCACCTCACAGCAAGGTCCATCCATGTTGCTGCAAATGGTAGGATTTTCTCATTTTTCATGGCTGAGTAATACCAGCTTCTTCTAACATTTAGGCTCCAGAGGGTGCCTGCAGAAGATGAGGGCTGCAGGGTGCAGAAGTGAGCCTCAGCCCGAGTCCTGGGTTCTGTTAAATCTGCCTGACGGAGGCCTTGGAGGGCCTTGAGTCTGAGGGTGAGCCTGGAAAACCTGCTGTGGAGGTGCTGAAAGGTTGTGCCGCTCCAGTGCCCTGCACTCCCCCTCCTCCTGGGGGAGGGGACCTCACTCCCCAGGTGGAAGCCACCTGACCTCATCCAACCTCAGATACCATTCATGTAATGGTGACTATCATTTTAGATGCTGTGAAGGGGAAAACTGCTGCTGATTAAATCAGGATAAACCATCAATTGTTAGACATATCCCAATTTTAGGCACATTAAAATATGAACACCAATGTGCGTCTTCAATGAAATACAGCCGGAGCCCAGGTGGGGCAGCCCCTCCCCTCCAAGCCAGCGGCTCTCTGGCTCACACCTTCCCTGGGAAGGAAGGGGCGAAGGTTTGCCTGGACCCACAGGCCTTCTCGCACTCGTGCCAGGCTGTCTGTGTGAGGAGAGGAGACGGCAGCACTGTCACCAGAGGACTGCATGAGGTGGAGAAGGGGCTTCTGTCTGAAGGACATGGAAAGCAACTGCCACTCACAGAGCCTGCAGATCATGAAGTCTCAAGCCACACCACTGCCTTGTCGGCCAGAGCAGAGTGGACGGCCTTGGCCTCTGTCCCGCTGATCTAAGTCATGGGAAAGTAGCAAGAGGGATGGGATCATCCCAACCCCTCCAGGATTGCTCAGCTGCCCTGTGTTCAGAGACAGACTCGGCCAAGGAGCTCAGGGAGAGAGGGTGCTGGGGGAGCCTCATCCTCTGCTTCCTGAGCGGGAAACAGAAGCCTGATGCCTGGAGCTGCCAACACCCAGGCAGCGTGGTTAGATGATTTCCGAGGGACGGACAAGGGGGTGGGGCCCAGAAAAACCTAAGGGAGGAGCATCCAGCTGCACCTGTGGTGGGAAGGCAGCTGGCCATCTCATCCTGTGCAGACAGTAGTGGACATCACGTGCTGCCCAGCAGTGGGGACCGCTGGCCGCTGACGGCTCCAAGGGGAGCCCTCATCCTTGTGAGTGCTCTTGGCTAGAGGGAACCTCCCCTCTCAAGGTTACCTCATATGGGGGGACAGCCTATGCCCAATGACTGGTAAATATGCACAGTGTAAAGGACAGTCCCGTTTCCCCATGCGGGAATGCCTGCAGGGCCATCCCCACTCCACAGCTCCCAGGCAGTGGCTGAGACCTTTGCCCAGCTCCTCGTTCTGCCCAGTCCTGCCTCCTTCACACTCCCATGGGGCGGTTCCCAAGATCCCTGCCCACAGATCCCTGTCTCCAAGTCTGTGTCACAAGAACCTGACCCAACACAGAGACCTGGGGTCCACCACACAGTGGCAGTTAGTGACTGTCTAGGGAACAGAGAGTCCTGCTCTGAGGCTGGCAGGTGATTCAGACACCCCCTGGAGACTCCTCCCCAGCCTATGGGTCCTCTGGGCAGGAGGGAGCTCTAGGGGGCTCTCCTGGGAGTGTCCCCCAGGCCAGTCCCCCTCCCTGCCCACCCACAGAGTAGGAGGAGGCAGCAGATTCATGGACAATGACAGGGGTGGGGTGCAGATGGAACCCAGGCAGTGGGGCTCAGGGACATTCCTAGGTGATATAGCTGCTGGGGGACCCCAGGTGTGGCTAGGGGCAGTGCAGACCCCTCCCTATGTGCAGAGGAAAGCATATTTGAACTACAGACAACACCGGGCTTGCTACTGTGTAGGTCTCTGCATGATCGCACGTATATACACATGAATGCATATGTGCATGTCCATGTGTATGCATAGAGGTAAGAGAAAGCTTATGTGTGCTTATACTTGGCACATAGCATGTGGTTATGAGTATGCATGGCTGAGTGTGTGCATGTAGGCATGTGTGTGCAAACAGGCCTGTATGTTTACTAGTGTGCCTGTGTGTGTGTACACAACTCATGAAGGCCACTCACACTGTGTCATCTGCCTCGTCAGCTCCAGCCTCTCTCTTGCCCATCAGGCCAAGGCCTCCCCGAAGATGGGACTGGACTCCTCCGAGCTCTGTCTCCCAGGCTGAGCTCAATAAGCCCGGAGAGACGGTGGGGAGCCGGGTACCACACTCCTGGCACCAGTTCCCTTCCGGGATGACCTGCATGGATGGTCCGACAGAATGAACTGTGGCCCAGGTGTCAGAACACCTGGATTTCAATCTTGACTCAGTGTGACTTGGGGAAATTTTTGCTTTGTGTGCTCCAGGTGCCTCACCAGTAATGTGAAGGGTTAGATGGGGGCCCAGGGCACCTCCCAGCTCTCCTGCACAGCTCTGGTAACATCCAGTCCCCTAGGTCCTGTCCAACCCTTTGTCATCTCCCCGACCCTGCCTCCCTGCCCATCCCCACTTCAGGCTTGTCAGTTGGCCCGGCTGCCAGCAGTACCTTCCCCTCAGCCATGTGGGGGGATGGGGGTCAGGGGGCCACGTGTCCTGGGTTATTACATTGAATAAGCTGACAGAAGTCATCAGAAGAGAGATCGTTCCACAGGAGATTAAAAACCAACGGTAATGGCTAAGGTTCTGACCCAGAGTCTGTGTGTTTTCAATTTAATTTCTTCTGCCGCTCAAATCACAACATTCTAAAATGATAAAAGTAGCTCTGTTTGCTCAAGAGTTTTAGTTTTAATTGATTTGGCTGATGTTTTTCCATAAGCTATATCTTTGGGAACATGCTTCCCATTTTAAAACTCTAGACTCAGTGAGAAGGGTATTGTGAGATGGGAGCGGGGGGCGGGGCTGGGGAGGCAGGAGTGGGCGCCCCGGAACACTGAGGGACGCTGAGGCAAGCATCTCCCCCAGGTCAGCAGGCCCTAGGCCTGCACAGAAACCCAGGTGGGAATTTGTCAGCTTTGCTGCCCCACCACCAGGAGCAGGCTTCTCCATAGCCTCTGTCTAAAGGCCAGAGCCTGGGCTGTCTCCTCCGACCCTGGGCCTGGCAGAGCCTGGTGGGTGCCTGCAGAAGGTGAGCACCCCTTGCCTGTAAGGGGGAGGCTTCTGGCCTCATCCCCCAAGTTTGTGCAATTCAGTGGAGTCCTGAGCTCCCCTTGGGCCTCCTTTGCTTGCTCTGTCCTCCCACTTTCCACCTCCACTGGGACCCTGTCCCGGGGAGGAGCCCATCACTGACTCGATTCCCACAGCACTCCCAGCCAGGCCTCAGCTCTGACAGCGGCTGGGCAGGCTGACAGGAACAGTCTTTGTGGAAGAGAGGCACTTGTATCTCACATCGAAAGATGAGTAAGATTTAGATATGCTAGTAGGCCCCTGCTCAAAAGGCAAACACCTCAGTGGGAGGCAGCCAGAGGCAATTTCAGGAGAGGAGCTGAGTGGGACGTATCAGGGACAAGGACAACCAGCACCACAAACAGGGCGTGTGCACCAAGCCATGGGAATAATTTCTTACCTGTCGGACTGACAAAAACGAAACTGTCTCTCTGTCAGGGGTGTAGGACAGGGGGCCGCTCTGCTCACTCTCAGCACCATGACTGCGCAGTGCACTTTGGCAGCAGTGCACGTGGGTGCAGTCCCCACAGGGACCTCTCTCGTGTGCACGAGAAAGCAGAAGGGCCACAGCATTTTATGGGAAAAAAACATTATCACTAATCTCAGCGTTTCTAACCAGAGGAAGGATAAATAAAGTCTGCGATTCTTAGAAACCCAATCTGTGACAGCAGTTAAAATTAATGTCACATGTTACCAAGATGGATTAAGTGTACGCACATATTTTTAAAAAGATTTTTATTTATTTATTTTTAGAGAGAGAGGAAGGGAAAGAGAAGAAGGAGAGAAACATCAATGTGTGGTTGCCTCTTATGAGCTCCACACCAGGGATATAGTCCACAACCCAGGCACGTACCCTGATTGGGAATCGAACCTGCAACCTTTTAGTTTGCAGGCCCATGCTCAATCCACTGAGCTACACCAGCCAGGGCCAAACATATTATTGGTTGAAAAACATCGAGTTGCAGCACGTCTTATACTATTTGTTAAAATGTGAAAACATGTAAAAATATAAATATTGTATTATTTATACACACATACGTAGGTAAAAATATTTAAATTCATGTGTGGGAGTGATACTAACGTAGAGTGGCTACCTGTGGAGGGGGGAGGGGCCACGTGAGCAAGTGGGGAGAAGTCCCAAAGGACCTCAGCTATATGTGTAATGCTTTTTTTCTTTAACAATGACCTAAAGCAAGATCAAATAAAGGGTGATATTCTGTATATAGACACACATGTATATAATGTACATATTTGTGTGTTATTCATGCATGTGTATATATATCTAATGAAGGTATAACTGACATATAACATTACATTAGTTTCAGGTGTACAACATATAATTCAATATTTTTATGTGTTATGAAATGATCACTACAAGAAGCCTAGTTAACATCCATTACCATACACAGTTACAATTTATTTCTTGTGATGAGGGTTTTTAATTTCTTTCTTTCTTTCTTTCTTTCTTTCTTTCTTTCTTTCTTGATTTCTTTCTTTCTTTCTTTATTTTTTTAGAGAGAGAGAGAGAGAGAGAGAGAGAGAGAAACATCAATGTGCGGTTGCTGGGGGTTATGGCCTGCAACCCAGGCATGTACCCTGTCTGGGAATCAAACCTAGGACACTTTGGTTCCCAGCCCGAGCTCAATCCACTGAGCTACGCCAGCCAGGGCTGAGGGTTTTTAATTTCTACTTTCTTAGCAACTTTCCAATATGCAGCACAGTAGTTAGTATGACCTGCAGTCACCATGCTGTACATCGTGTCCCAGGACTTCCTTCTCCTGTAGTTAGGAGTCCGTGCCCCCGACCCCTTCCCCTGTTACCTCTCCACCCCCAGCGTCCACCTCTGACAACTGCCGATCTGTTCTCGGTATCAGTGAGCTTGGTCTTTCGTTCTTGTTTTTTTTTTATATTCCATATATAAGTCAGATCATATGGTGTCTGTCTTTCTCTGTCTGACTTATTTCACTTAGCACCATGTCTTCAAGGTCTGTCCATGTTGTCACAAATGGCAAGATTTCTTTCCTTTTTGTGGCTTAGTTTTACATATATATCTATATATCTATATATATATCTATATATAGATATATATATGTAGATATATATAGATATAGATATATATATGTAAAACTATATATATGCTTTTTTTCTTTAACAATGACCTAAAGCAAGATCAAATAAAGGGTGATATTCTGTATATAGACACACATGTATATAATGTACATATTTGTGTGTTATTCATGCATGTGTATATATATCTAATGAAGGTATAACTGACATATAACATTACATTAGTTTCAGGTGTACAACATATAATTCAATATTTTTATGTGTTATGAAATGATCACTACAAGAAGCCTAGTTAACATCCATTACCATACACAGTCACAATTTATTTCTTTATATATATATATTATAGATATATATATATAAATCATGTTTTCTCATGAGTTATATATATATATAACTCATGAAATATGTATATATATTTCATGTTTTCTTTAGTCACTCATCATTGGACACTTAGGTCATTTCCATTCTGTGCATGTATTTTGAATGTCCTGCTGTTCACTTAACATTTTATAACGGGCCTGACAATATAGTTTCTAATGGCTCCATAACATCCCCCCACAAGGATTACGTAATTTATGAACCCAATGCCTAGTGATTTTATATGTATAGTTTTCTATTTTTTTCACACTGTAGTGACTGTCCTCATACAAATTATTTCCTTAGGGCAGAAAATTGGGATTGCTGAGTTAAAGATTGGAGCTATTTTTAAAGTTCTTGATAATTATTAGTGAGAGTGTTACAACTCTTTGGGTTGCAAGCCGCAGGAAACCAGTTCAAACTGGCTTAAGTGAGAAGGCGCATGTGTTGGCTTATGTTGCTGAGAAGGCCAAGGAAGGATGGTTGCCTTCAGGGGTGACCCAGTGTCCTCAGGGCTCTGCCTGACCCCTGGTCCCCTTCTCTCCATCCCTCACCTCTGCTTTCCTCCAAGCCAGCTCCATCACAGGCAGGCACTCTCCTCATGGCACAAGGCAGCTATCTGGCAGGTCTAGGCTCCCGTCGTCTATACTTATTTCTGAGGGCTGCCGTAACAAACCACAACAAATTTGGTGGCTTCAACAAGGGCATCTTTCACAGTGCTGGAGGCCAGAAGTCAGAAGCCAAGCTGTCGACAGAGCCATGCTCCCTCCCTCCAAAGGCTCTTGAAAAAATTCATTTCTTGCCTCTCCCAGCTTCTGGTGACTGTCAGCATTTCTTGGCTTGCAGTGGCATCTCCTTCTGCTTGGTTTTGATGTTGCCTTCTCTGTGTGTTTCCTCTCTATCATAAGGATACTGGTGATGACATTTAGGGCCCACCCAGATAATCCAGGATAAGCTTCTCCTCTCAAGATTCTTAACATAATCACATCTTTTCTTGGCATATAGAGTAATATTCACTCCTTAAAAAAAAGGTTTCAATAGAATTTCCTCGCACAAAAAAGAAGGATAACAAAAAATTCAAAAACAAAATATAACCAGAACTGCCAGAAAATCAAACCTTATAAAAGTTTGACAACCAAGGAGTTAAAGCAGAAACATTCATCCAGACCAGTAGGAGAGGCAGAGAAATGCAGCTGGGGCAGAGAGGACTTGTGGTAAGGCAGTGGCTGGAGGACTGGGCGGTTCCACATTTGTGTGCAGATAAACCAGGAGGAACAACTGGGAAGTGAGACAGATTGCACAATCCAGAGTTCCAGCATGGGGAAATAAAGCCTCAAAATCTCTGACTGTAAAAATATGTGGGGGTCACAGCAGCAAGAGAAACTTGCAGCCTCACAGGAGAGTTTGCTGGAGAGACCCACAGGGTCTTAGAATGTACACAAACCCACCCACCCTGAAATCAGCATCAGAAAAGCCCAATTATTTGTGCATAGTAGAGGAAGTGACCAAAAATCAGCGGAGAGCCAAGCAAGTGGTATTGTTCCCCTTTGGACTCCTCCCCACAGACAGAGCCACAGTGAAGCCACATGGGTTGCCCTGCCCTGGCAAATACCTAAGTCTCTGCCCCTTACTACATAACAGGCCCACTGAGACCAAAAATATATGGCCCAAATGAAAGAACAGATCAAAGACACAAAAGTAGAACTAAGTGATGAAGAGACAGCCAGATTATCAGATGCAGAGTTCAAAACACTGGTAATCAGGATGCCCACAGAATTGGTTGAGTATGGTCACAAAATAGAGAAAGAAGTGAAAGCTATGAAAAGTGAAATAAAGAAAAATGTATAGGGAACCAATTGTGAAAGGAAGGAAACTGGGGCTCAAGTCAATGGTGTGGAGCAGAAGGAAGAGATAAACATTCAACCAGAACAAAATGAAGAAATAAAAATTCAAAAAACCCCAAAAAACCCGAGGGGAGGCTTGGGGACCTCTGGGACAACTTTAAATGTTCCAACATCCGAATCATAGGGGTACCAGAAGGAAAAGAGGAAGAGCAAGAAATTTAAAGCTTGTTTGAAAAACAATGAAGGGGAACTTCCCTAATATGTCAAAGGAAATAGACTTCCAGGACATCCAGGAAGCTCAGAGAGTCCTAAGGAAGTTGGACCCAAGGAAGCACACACCAAGGCACACCACCCAAGGCATATTACCCAAGTTTAAAGATAAGAAGAGAATCTTAAAAGCAGCAAGAGAAAAGGAGACAGTTACCTATAAAGGAGTGCCCATAAGACTATCCACTGATTTCTCAAAAGAAACCTTGCAGACAAGAAGGGGCTGGAAAGAAGTATTCAAAATCATCAAAGGCCAGGACATACATCCAAGATTGCCCTATCCAGCAAAGCTATCTTTTAGAATGGGAAGGGAGATAAAGTGCTTCCTAGATAAGGTCAAGTTAAAGGAGTTCATCATCACCAAACCCTTATTATATGAAATGCTACAGGGACTTATCTGAGAAAAAGAAGATCAGAACTATGAACAATAAAATGACAACAAACTCACAACCATCAACAACTGAATCTATATTAAAAAAACAAACAACAAAACCCCAAACAAAAACAAACTAAGCAAACAACAAGAACAGGAAGAGAATCACAGCAATGAAGATCACATGGAGGGTTATAGGTGGGAAGGGGAAGGGCGAAGAATGAGGGAATAAAAAGCATAAATGGTAGGTAAAATGGACAGGGAGAGGTTAAGAATAGCATGGGAAATGGAGAAGCCAAAGAACTTATATGTATGACCCATGGACATGAACTAAGCAGTGGGGGCAGTGGCGTATGATGGTGGGAGGGGGAGTGCAGGGTAGAGGGGAATAAAGGGGAGAAAAAATGGGACAACTGTAATAGCATAATCAATAAAAATGTATTTTCAATAAACTAATGATAGCTTTCACTTTCTGATTTTTTTACTTTAAAGATTTTATTTATTTATTTTTAGAGAAAGGGGAAGGGAAGGAGAAAGAGAGGGAGAAACACCAATGTGTGGCTGCCTCCCACTCACCCCCAACCGGGAACCTGGCCTGCGACCCAGTCATGTGCCCTGACTGGGAATCAAACTAGCGACCCCTTGGTTTACAGGCCAGTGCTCAATCCACTGAGCCAAGCCAGCCAGGCCAATAAAATACATTTTAAAAAATGTTTCAAGTTCAACAGTCACTCTCTTCAGATTCAAAAAACAATGGTAATTCAACTCAGTACAGAAGTTTATGTGCAAAGTTACGAGAAACTGGACATCATACAAAAAGTTAGATTGAAGATGTTTCTGTGGTTTTATTTTTTGTGTTTTTTGTTATGAGGGTGTGGCTCTTCCTTGGTGGCATGAATGCAGCAAGGAAATGGTTATCCTGATGAAATATTAACAACCAACCCACAGTAAAAATGGACAAATTCTAAAAATTACAAATAGCACAATTACCAAAAAACGCCTGTCACTGCTACCCCCCTCCAGATTTTTGTTTTTACACTTTTTAAAAAAGTTTTTTATTTTTTTTTAAACACTGAAAGGTAGACAGTGAAACAGCTCCTGGAAGAATGTACAGCCAACCGCATGAGGGTGTGGGAAGCTGAGGGGCTGCAGTGGGGTTGGGACAGTGGACAGGAAGGGATCTCCCCTCAATCACTGTAGCTTCACTATATAACCAAGGAGGGGGTCTTTAGCCAAAAAGGAAGAAGGTAAAAAGAGGGGGAAGAGGGAGGAGATGGGGGGAGAAAGTGAAAATAAAGCGTCGTTATTGGCGGTTTGAAGATAGAGAAAAATGCCCAGCCCTGTGGGGGAAGAAGCCCCTCAGAGAGGAGGCAGTGGGCTGGAGGGCGGTGGTCCTGGGTTGACCACAGGGCCCCTGGGGGCAGATGAGGGGCCACGTGGGCACCGGAGGGGGAAGCCAGCAGGGGCCTCGGAGGCTCACTGGCTTCTGAGTGCTCATACCCCTGTGTAGTTACTGCGGTATGGTGGCCATCGGCCCCGGTTCCAAGAGAACTGGTTCCTGCTGGCACTGGTTACAGCGGCTGAGGGCAGGTCTGTGTGGTGGGATGCGGGGGCCAGGGTGCAGCCACGGCAGCTGCCACAGCTGTGGGCAGGTGGTGGAGGTGGAGGTGGTGCGGCTGTACAGCCCTGACTGTAAATGGGCGATGGTGGTCTGTCGTGGCCCCTGGAGGGTTCCTAGAGGGCTGTTGCCGGGTAGTGCTGTCTGTGGCGTGGTGGCCGCCGCTGGGAAGCCCAGCTGTAACTGCCTGAGTTGTGGAGGTTGTTATCCCAGCTATGGTTACCTCAAAGGTTCTAGCCATAGTCCCTCCCCCACCCCATGGCTGAAACCTCCTCAGTAGCTGTCTCCCCTTCCTCTGCCTCCTTCTCCATCCTGGAAGCCTCCTGGGTCAGGGGGCTCAGTTATCTTAGCACTAGAAACTGTCGACACCCCTGTGTCCCTGACTGCAACCTTGGTTGTTAAAGCACGTTTCTGGGGGTGGCCCAGCCTTGCAGCCTTCCTTGCTGCATTGCCTGACCAGCGTGTCTGCCTCCTCCAGCTGCAGCTCAGTGAACAGCATCTTACCCAGGAAGCTCCCCCCATCTGGCAACGTGAAGTTGGCCTTCGTTTCCAAGACCTCGATATCTGGGTGGGGCATCCTTCTGTTCCTCGTTGGTTCACTTTACTGTTCAGTCTTTTAGATCCTCATCAGTGAGACAAATGACAATAGCTTTGGCTGGAAGCCTTTGAGTGGTCTCATTTTTCATCACTTGGCCGACCTATGAACATCGGTCTCTTCTACGCTATAGTTGCGTTTCTTGTGGGCAAGAAACGCTGATTTGGTTGAAACACTGGGTGGCCCGCTGGATCAGGTTATCCCAGTGCTGGCATAGGCCCTGCACCTGTGTGTATCTGTGGTGGCACTGGTACCCATGATGTCGAACTTCTTGCAGGGGTTGCAGGCTGCATGTTTGATGGCCCACGTGGTCAGAATCTCACACTCCACCTTGGTCTTGGTCCACTGTGCCCCAGACCTGCTCACTCAGAAGGAGGTGCTGGATGAAGGGAAAGCCAGGGAAGATGGACAGTAGGACTCTGCTCTCTGCCCAAAATCGAACATCATTGCACATTTCTTCACCAGGACATGAAGGCAGAAGTCCTGGCCCCCCAAGGCTTCCTTTTGAATTTGGACAGTAATGTCCATCCACTTCTCATTCTTGATGAAGGGAAGTTCCATGTCATTTCCACATTTGAAGTCTGCAAAGCAGCCAGTCACATCATTTCTGCAAACTTGTCTTTGTGGTGCTCAAACCAACCATTGGGGGACTTCTACCCAGTGCCTCCACAGCCCCTGAAAACAGGCTCTGGGCCTGGCTGGGTGCTGTGAGGGTCAAGGGGCCAGCCGGTGCAGATGGCATGTGGGTCAGCCTCCATGGATGGGAGGTGCTGCATGGAGATTTCCTCGTTACCTTCACCTCAAACACACACCCCCCTTCTAGCCCCATGGCCAGCACGGGCTCCTGACCACAGGTGTGCAAAGCTCTTGATGGTAAGTGTGTGGCCATGACTCTGGTTTCTGGTCACCTTGAAGAGTAGGTTGAAGTTACATGTGTTGAAGGCAACAAGGGTGTCATCTTCAGGTGGGAGGAAGCTGGCGGGTGCTTTTGTTTCATCCCTGTCTTTGCTCCTGCAGGGCGAGAGGCCTGCGGCTGCTCCATTCCCAGTGGTCTCCTGACTCGTTCCCTTGTTTGCTGACCTGGGTCTCACAGAATTGGTTCTGCCTGGTGATACTGTTCATGACATCTCCTTGCTTGGGTTTGTTGTCACCCTCGTCCTCCAGTGTGTCCTGCAGCCACTCAGCAAGCTCAGCCTCGAGGCCGTGAGTGTCCAGGCCATAGCACCGCAGTTGCTCCAAAGTTTCTGCACCTTCAGATGGTGCACACCCCTGGCCCGGCCTTCTGGGGTTCTGTACCCCTTAAGCCTTTTATACCAGGAGGCAAAGGGTGAATGGGGGACACCTCCTATCCAATGGCACTGGCCATTCACTCTTTTTGTCTTGTATTTAACCATTTAAAAAATTCTCACTCAAGGACATGCTTATTGATTTTAGAGAGAGGGGAAGGGAGGGAGAAAGAAAGGGAGAGAAACATTCATGTAAGAAAGAAACATTGATCAGTTGCCTCTCATACATGCCCAAACAAGGGACGGAACCCGCAACCCAGGCATGTGCCCTGACCAGGAAATCAAACCTAGCACCTTTCAGTATAGGATGACACTCTTACCAACTGAGTCACACTGGCCAGGGCTCTTTTTTTTCCATCACCATTTATCCCCCCATCCCCTCCTCTACCTCCACCCTCCCCTCTCCCCCGACAATCACCACACTGTTGTCCTTGTCCATGAGTTCTTTTTCTTTTTCACTCAGTCCTTCCACCCCACCCCCACAGCTGTCAGCCTGCTCTCTGTCTATGAGTCTGTCTCTATTTTGCCTGTTCCTTCAGTTTGTTCATTAGATTCCACATGTGAGTGAGATCATATGGTAATTGTTTTTCTCTGACTGGATTATTTCACTTAGCATAATGTTCTTCAGGTCCACCCATGCTGTTAAAAAGGGTAAAATTTCCTTCTTTTTTACAGATGAGTAATATTCCATTGTATAACTGTACCACCAATTTTTTAATTCACTCATCTACTGATGGACACTTGGGCTGCCTCCAGATCTTGGCGATTGTAAATAATGCTGCAGTGAACACAGGTTCACTTTGTTCACAGGAACACAGATATTCTTTCAAATTAGTGTTTGGGTTTCTTCAAATAAATTCTCAGATGTGGAATATTACTGAAGAAAGTGGGGTCGGCTGCCTGCCACTGAACACAGGCATAAGACAGAGGTTGAGTGGGGAGGAAATAAGTCTTTTCTTTATTCAAATGTTGTACAATTTGGAGAAATGGGGGACTCCCCGGCTCCAAGTTCTCATCTTCTGCTAAACACAGAAAAAACCATTTGTTCCCCAAAAGACTGAAACTCAAAACCATGCTCAGAAACCCCACTCCATCCTTATCTGTCCGTTAGAGCCCCAGGCTGCTAGGTGGATGGCTGTCTGGGTTCAGGCCCCCTGGAGTCTATGTGCGTGGTCCTCGCTGCCATTTCCACACCACAGCTTCCTGTGCAAGGGGCCCAGTGCTGCTGCCAACACTGCAGCTGGCTCTGTGTGTGGGGTCCAGTGCCTGTCACCCAGCCACATAGCTTCCAGGGCCTGCTGGGTCCTGCGACCACTCTGGCCTGCCCTCCCTCTGTTTTTAAATCTCCTAACCCAATTTTCCATATGCTCCAGAAGGGTTCAGCTCCCTAGCCAATCCTGTTCTTCACCCAGGCTAGATTGACAAGTCAGCACTTCCCCCTCCCACTACAGTAATTTCTATGGTACCCATGCCACTGCGACCTCTGGTTTCCCCTTCAGTCATAAACTGGAAGGGGTTAGGAGGGCTTTTCCTTTTGTCCATCTCTCTCTAGCCTTGTGCAGACTCTGTACAAAGCCTCCTCCTGTCACATCTCTGCCTGGTGCGGGAATCTATCATCACACACCTTGGCTAGCTTGGTTGCCTAGGGAACGCAGCCTCTCCTGTGCAGCCTCAGGGGTTTCCTGTGTCCCTGCCCTCACTCTGGACACCACACTAGCATTAGAATTGTTGGATCATAAGGCAGTTACATTTTTAATTTTTTGAGGTATCTTCATACTGCTTTCCACACTGGCTGCACCAGTCTGCATTCCCACCAACAGTGCGTGAGGGTTTCTTTTTCTCCACATCTTCACTAACACTTACTGTTTGTTGATTTATCAATAGCAGCCATTCTGACAGGTGTGAGGTGATATCTCATTGTGGTTTTAATTTGCATGTCTCTGATGATTAGTGATGTTGAACATCTTTTCATGTGTCTATTGACCATCAGAATATCCTCTTTGGAGAAGTGTCTATTCAGGTCCTTTGCCTATATTTTAATTGGATTGTTTTTGTTTTGCTTTGTTTTGTTTTGTTTTGACTTTTGTAATTTCTTTTAAAAAGATTTTATTTATTTATTTTTAGAGAGAGCAGAAAGGGGGAAGGAAGAGAAGGAGAGAATCATCTATGTGAGAGAGAAACATTGACTGGTTGCCTCTCATATGTGCCCCACTCAGGGACTGAACCCACACCCCAGGAATGTGCCCTGACTGGGAGTCGAACTGGTGACCTTTTGCTCTGTGGGATGACCAACTGAGCCACACTGGTCAGGGCTATAAGCTCTTTAAAAACTTCAGACATTAAACCCTTATTGGATGTATCAGCAAATATGTTCTCCCATTCATATTGATGAATATGGGAGATGGTTCCCCATATTCATCAATTGTGGGTTGTTGATGGTTTCCTTTGCTGTGCAAAAACTTTTAGTTTGAGGTAGTCTTGTTTGTTTATTTTTTCTTTTGTTTTCCTTGTCTGAGGAGATATATAAGAAAAAATATTGCTACAAGAAATGTTTGAGATTTTACTGCCGATGTTTTATTTTAAGATTTTTATGGTTTTGAGTCTGACACTTAAGTATTTAATCCATTTTGAGTTTATTCTTGTGTGTGGTGTAAAAAAGTGGTCTAGTTTCATTTTTTTGCATGTATCTGTCCAATTTTCCCAACACCATTTATTGAATAGAATATCTTTAGCCCATTTTTGGTTTTGCCTCCTTTGTCAAATATTAATTGACTATAAATGTGTGGGTTTACTTCTGGGCTCTCTATTCTGTTCTATTAATATGTATGTCTGTTTTTATGCCAGTACCATGCTGTTTTGGTTACTGTGGCTTTGTAGTATACTTTGATATCAGGTAACATGATCCCTCCAACTATGTTCTTCTTTCTCAAGACTTCCAAGGCTATTTGGGGTGTTTGTGGTTTAATATACATTTTTGGAATATTTGTTATAGTTCTGTGAAATATGGCACTAGTATTTTTGATAGAAATTGCATTGAATTTATACATTGCTTGGGTAGTATGGACATTTTAATGATGTTAATTCTTCCTATCCATGAGCATAGTATGTGCTTCCACTTATTTGTATCTTCTTCAGTTTTTTTCTTCAGTGTCTTTTCAAGTACAAGTCTTTTATATCCTCGGTTAAATTTATTCCTACATATTTTATTATTTCCGAAGCAATTGTGAAAGAAGTTTTCTTAGTTTCCCTTTCTTTTTTTATTTTTAATTTTTTTATCCTCACCCAAAGACATGCTTATTGATTTTAGAGAGAGGGTAAGGGAGGGAGAGAGAGGGGGAACATTGATGTGAGAGAGAAACATTGATTGGTTGCCACTTCTACACACCCCAATCAGGGACCTCTCATGCACACCTCTACCAGGGACCAAACCTGCAACCTAGGCATGTGCTGTGACTGGGAATCAAACCCATGACCTTTCAGTTTACAGCACAATGCCCTAACAAAGTGAGCCACACCTGTCAGGGTATTTTCCCTTTCTAACAGTTCATTATTGATGTTGTCCTGTTTGTGCTTGGAATCAACCCTTGGGCTGGCTGACTACAAGGCCCAACCCCCACCACAGTATGCAAGCTGCTGTGTAGACACTGATCACACAAAGCAGAATTTGCCTCAATAGCATTTGGTGCCTGCTGAGATCTCCTTTTGCATATGCTGCTTTTGAAGCTTATTGGCTCCTACTCTGCTGTTGTCTGAAGCTGGCCACTGGATGTGTTGGTTCTGGGCATCTTGGGAGGGACTCTGGTGCAGGTGCAGACCAATGTCAGACACTGCCTGTGACTGGCAAGCTGTTTGGAGCTATCAGTGATCTACAGTTTGTGGCTGCCTCTGCTGGGCCTGGATGCACGTGGAAAGGACCAAACTGTGCACCAAGGTAGGCTTTTACCACCACTAGGCCTGGGGATAGGTCATCAAAAGTCCAAAGTACCCAGACATCTGCCTCTACTTACCTCCACCTGCTGGCTGATGTTTGGGCTCAGCCACTGATAGAAGTTCCGGCTATACTCCTCAGTAGGAAATAAGTTCCACAGGATGGGGCAAGAGGGATCCAGGGGGTGGGGATATTACTTTCCCCCAAGCTGATGTTTCATGCAAGGGAGTGGTCCACCCAAGGAAGATGGCTTCTGTGGCATGGAGGAATGGCTCAGTACCAAGATCCAGGCAGCTGACACTTCAGCTCTCTCCCCAGAGCCACAAATCCCAGACTCTCCTCATGTGACTGTAGTTCACTCTGCCCTCTCTCCACCAGAGCCCAGGGTGAGTTGCTGAAGGAAATTTTGTGCATTGGCCATTTAAGAGTGTGCCTGTGTCTCTAGTGGTCTCTCCCTGGCAGACAGAAGCCCCACTGCTTTTCACAGCCAGATATTATGTGGGAGCCTCTTCCCAGCTTTGATGCACTGGGCTGGGGAGCCCAGCTGCGGTTTGGCCTGGCAGCTAAGATATTCCTCCAGAACCTCAGCCACTGCCCGTGGGAGCGAGGTCAACCCTCTCGTGCCTCCTCATTGCCTGCCGGTCTCAATGTGACTTCTTCCATAAATTCTTGGTTATAAGGCTTCTCTTCAGCTAGTATTCATTTGGTTATTCAGGACGATTCTATACTTTACCTGTAATTTCAATTTTGTCCTGGGAGGAGGTTAGTGCAGCTTCCACCTACTCCGCCCCCACTTGGATCTCTCCTAAACATTTTCTTACGTCAACCAGGCTCCCCACCCTCATCGAATGCTTGTGTGTACAGAGTGCTCAACTCGGATCCTGCTCCCACTCACTCTTTTTAGAAAGAGTATAATTGGGGCAGCTACTTTATTTTAAAATTCAATTTATTTTTAATTATAATTGACGTGCAGTATTATATTGTATTACTTTCAGATATATAATATAGTGATTCAACTTATATACTTTACAAAGTGATCATCACAATAGTCTAATAATTATTCATCACTGTACATGGTTATTACAATGTCATTGACTATATTCCCTATGTTGTACTTTATAAACCCATGACTTATTTTATTTATTTATTAATTCAATTTTTAATTGTTTTAAGAGAGAAGGGAAGCAAGGGAGAAGGAAAGGGAGAGAAACATTGATGTGAGAGAGAAACATCGATTGGCTGCCTTCTGTATGCACCCTAGCTGGAACTAAACCTGCAGCCCAGTCACGCGCCCTGACTGGGAATTGAACTGGTAACCTTGTGCTTTGCGGGACGATGCCCAACCAACTGAGCCACACTAGCTGGGGGCCCACGACTTATTTTATAACTGACAGTTTGTCGTTAACCCCCTTCTTCTTTTCCACCCCTTTCCTACCGCTTCCTTCTGGTGACCGTTAATTTCTTCTCTGTATCTATGAGTTTGTTTCTGTTTCATTTTGTTTGTTTTGATTTTTAGATTTTACATATAATATCAGTCACATGCTATTTGCCTTTCTTTGTCTGATTTACTTCACTTAACATAATATTCTCCATCCATGTTGTTTCAAATGGCAAGATTTACTTTTTTATGTCTGAGTAATATTCCATTGTATATATGTATCACAGCTTCCTTATCTATTCATCTACTGATGGGCACCGAGGCTGACTGCCCATATTGGCTATTGTAAATAATGCTGCAATGAACATGCTGATGTATATATATCTTTTCAAATCAGTGTTTTCATTTTCTTTTCATTTTTTTTAAAAACCCTCACTCAAAGACACTTTCACTTTTTAGAGAAAGGAGAAGGGAGAGAGGAAGGGAGAGAAACATCGACACGAGGGAGAAGCATTGATTGGTTGCCTCTGATATGTGCCTGGATGGGGGATCACACACACCCAGACCAGGAATAGGGCCCACAACCCAGGCATGTGCCCTGACTGGGAATTGAACACACAACCTTTCAGTTATGGGATGAGGCTCCAACCAACTGAGCCATGCTGGTCAGGGCCAATATTTTCCTTTACTTTGAATAAATACCCAGACGTGGAATTGCTAGGTCTTTATGGTAGTTTCATTTTTAATTTCTTGAGGACTCTTCGTACTGTTTCCCACAGTGGCTGCACCAATTTACATTCCCACCAACAGTGCACGAGGGTTTCCTTTTCTTTTCTTCATGTGGACATTTCTTCATTGCTTTTAGAGACAGAGGAATTGGTGGGGGAGAAAGAGAGACAGACAGACAGGGAGAGAAAGAGAGAGAAACATTGATTGGTTGCCTTCTCATATGTGTCCTCACCGGAAACCAAACCCATGATCTTTTGATCCATGGGGCAACACCCCAATCAACTTAGCCACACCATTCGGTGCAGGGCTTCCTTTTTCTCCACAACCTCTCCAATGCTTGCTATAGCCTTTTGATAATACCCATTCTGACAGGTGTGGGGTGACGTCTCATTGTTTTGATTTGCATTTCCCTGGTGATGGTAATGTTGAGTATATTTTCCATGTATCTGTTGGCTATCTATGTATCTTCTTTGGAAAAAAATGTTTATTCAGTTCCTCTGCCCATTTTTAAACTAGATTGTTTTTCCAATGTTGAGTTTTATGAATTCTTTATATATTTTGGATATTAAGCTTGTATTGGAAGTGTCATTGAGAACTTTCTTTTCCCATTCAGTAGGTTGCCTTTTCATCTTGTTGATGGTTTCCTTCAATGTGCAAAAGCTTTTTAGTTTGATGAAGTCCCATCTTTTTGTTGTTATTGTTATTGCTTTTGTTGCCTCTGCCCAAGGAGACATATCCAAAAAAATATTGCAATGATTAATATCAGAGAATTTACTCTCTATGTTTTCTCCTAGGAGTTTTTATGCTGTCAGGTCTTACATTTAAGTCTTTAATTAATTTTGAGTTTACGTTTCTATATGGTGTAAGAAAATGGTCTAGTTTCATTTTTTGCATGTATCTGTCACGTTTTCTCAACACCACTTATTGAAGAGACTGTATTTTCTACATTGTATTTTTTTTAAAGATTTTATTTATTTATTTTTAGAGAGGGAAGGGAGAGAGACAGAGAGAGAGAGAGGAACATCAATGTGCGATTGCTGGGGGTCATGGCCTGCAACCCAGGCATGTACCCTGACTGGGAATCGAACCTGTGACACTTTGGTTCACAGCCTGCTCTCAATCCACTGAGCTATGCCAGCCAGGGCTATATTTCCTTGCCTTCTTTGTTGTAGATTAATTGACCTTATAAATGTGGGTTTATTTCTTGGCTGTCTACTCTGCTCCATTGATTTGTTTCTGTTTTTGTGCCAGTACCATATTGCTTTGATTAGTATAGTTTTATAGTATATAGTTTTATAGTATAGTCTGAAATCAGGGAGTATGATACCTCCAACTTTGTTCATTTTTCTCAAGATTCCTTTGGCTATTTGGGATCTTCTGTGGTTCCATATAAATTTTAGGATAGTTTGTTCTAGTTCTGTAAAAAATGTCATTGGTATTTTAATAGGGACTGCATTGAATCTGTATATTCCTTTGGATAGTATGGACACTTTGACAATGATAATTCTTCCTATTCATGAACATGGTATATCCTGCCATTTACTTGTGTCTTGTTCAATTTTTTCATCAATGTCTTGTAGTTTTCTGAGTATAGGTCTTTTATTTCCTGGGTTAAATTTATTCCTAGTATTTTATTCTTTTTAATGCAGTTGTAAATAGGATTGTTTTCCTAATTTTTCTTTCTGATAGTTTGTTATTTGTGTATAGAAACACAACAGATTTCTGAATATTAATTTTGTATCTACAACTTTAAGAAACTCACTTATTAGTTCTAATAGCTTTTTGGTGGAGTATTTAGGATTTTCTTATATACAGTATTATGTCATCTGCAAATAGTGACAATTTTACTTCTTTCTTTCTTATTTGGACACCTCTTATTTCTTTTTCTTGTCTGCACACTGTGGCTAAGACTTTCAAACTTTGTCGAATAACAGTGGTGACAGTGGGCATTCTTGTCTTGTTCCTGATCTCAGAAAAGAAGCTTTCAGCTTTTCACTATTAAGTGTGTTTTACCTGTGGTTTTGCCAAAAATGGCCTTTATTATGTTGAGGTATGTCCCCTCTTTGCCCACTTTGCTGAGAGGGTTTTCTTTTAGTCATAAATGATGCTGGGTTTGTCAAATGCTTTTTCTACATCCATTGATATGATCATATGATTTTTACTCTTCATTTTGTTTCTGTGGTGTAGCACATTAATTGATTTGCAGATATTGAACCAACCTTGCATTCCAGGAATAAATCCCACTTGATCACAATGTATGATATTTTTAATATATTGCTGAATTTGGACTGCTAATATTTTGTTAAGGACTTTTGCATCTATGTTCACCTGGGATATGGGCCTGTAATCTCCTCCTCCTTGTGCTTCTCCTTCCCCTTCTCCATTTTCCTTTCCATTCCCCCTTCCCTTCCCCTTTTCTTTCTCCTTCTCCTTCTTTCTTCTGGTAGTATCTTTGTCTGGGTTTGATATCAGGGTAATACTGGTCTCATAAAATGAGTTTAGAAGCTTTAATTTCTCTTCAATTTTTTGAAATAGCTTGGGAAGGAGAGCTTGGGAAATTGCTACTGATTCTTCTTTGAATGCTTGGTAGAATTGACCTGTGAAGCCATCTGGCCCTGTACTTTTGTTTGTTGGAAGTTTTTTTTCCCCCCATTCAATTTTTTTTTGTAGCAATCAGTCTTCAGATTCTGTTTCTTCATCATTCAGTCTTGGAAGATTATATGTTTCTAGGAATTTATTCATTTCTCCTAGGTTGGCATAATTGTTTATAATATTTTCTTATAGTCTTTTATTTCTGTGGTGGATGTACTCTTTTATTTCTCCTTTTTATTTCTGATTTTATTTATCTGGTTTTTTTTTAATTTACTCTCTCTTTTTTTCTTCATGAGTCTGGCTAAAGTTTTTATCTATTTTGTTTATCTTTTCAAAGAAACACCTCCTAGTTTCATTTATCTTTTCTATCATACTTTTAGTTTTCACTACATTTATTTCTGTTCTGATCTTTGTACTTTCTTTCCTTCTACTGACTTTGGCTTTGTTTGTTCTTCCTTTTCTAGTTACTTTAGGTATAAGTTTAGATTGTTTACTTGAGGTTTTTCTAATTTTTTGAGGTAGGTCTATATTGCTATGAATTTTTATCTTAAAACTGCTTTTGCTGTTCCCCAAAGATTTTGTATTGTTGTGTTTCCATTTTAATTTGTCTCAAGATATTTTTTATTTACTCCTTGATTTCTTTATTAACCCATCACTTGTTTAATACCATGTTGTTTAGCCTCCACATGTTTGTGTTTCTTTCCCCAGTTTTCATCTGTAATTGATTTCTCATTTCACACTGTTGTGATTAGCAAAGATACATGACATTATTTCAACCTTTTAAAATTGACTGAGACTTGTTTTTTGTCCTAACACGTGGTCTATCATGGAAAATGTTCCATGAGGACTTGAAAAGAATGTGTATTCTGCTGATTCTGGTTATAATGTTCTGTATCTGTTAAGTGCATCTATTCTAGTGTGTCATTTAAGATGATTGTCTCCTTATTGATTTTCTGTCTTATTAATTGGTTTATTCATGTATGTGGGGTGTTAAAGTCCCCTAGTATTATTGTGCTACAGTCAACTCTACCTTTATGTCTATTAATATTTGTTTCAAATATTTAGGTGCTCTTATGTTTGGTGCTTCAATGTTACAATCATTATGTTCTTTTGTTGGACTGATCCATTTATCATTATGTAATGCCCTTCTTTGTCCCTTGTTTTAGAGTCTATTTTGTCTGATGTAACTACTGCTACTATAGCTTTTTAAAATCTCCATTTGCATGAAATTCCTTTTTCTTTTCCTTCACTTTTTGTCTATATGTGTCTTTTGAACTGAAGTGAGTCTCTTGTAGGCAGTATATGCACAGGTCTTGTTTTTAAATCCATTCAGTCACCTGTTTTTTAATATTTATTGTTTATCCTCACTCAAGGACATGCTTATTGATTTTAGAGAGAAGGGTAGGGAGGGAGAAAGACATCAATGTGTGAAACATTGATCGGTTGCCTCTTGTATGTACCTTGACCGGGACCAAACCTGCAGCCTAAGTATGAGCCCTGACTGGGAATCAAACCTGTGACCTTTTGTTTTATGGGACAACACTCCAAACAGCTGAGCCACACTGGCCAGAGCAGTCATGCTGTCTTTTGATTGGAGTACTTAGTCTATTTACACTTAAAGTAATTATTGATAGTTATGTATTCATTGCTATTTTTTCGTTTCCTGGTTGCTTTTGTAGTTCTTCTCTTCCTTTCTTCTTCTTTCTCTCTCTTTTTTTGGTACATTGGTGGCTTTCTTGGTGTTTTGTTTTGGGTTCTTTTTTTTTAAGTGTATGTATTATCAGTTCTTGGTTTAGGGTTACCATAAGATTCATATATAATGAACTATGTTTCTAGAAATATATTTTAAGTTGATCATAGCTTAAGTTCAAATGCATTCTAAAACTACTACATTTTTTATTCATCCCCTACATTTATGTTTTTGACATCATATTTTACATCTTCTTTTGTGTGAGTGTTCCTTAATTTATTACTATAGTTACACATGGCTTTACTACTTTTGTGTTTTAATCTTCATACTAGCTTTATGTGTGGTTGGTCCACTACATTTACAAATGTTTGCCTTTATCAGTGAAATTTTTTCTTTCCAATATTTTTTTATTTTTAGTTTTGGTCTTTTATTTTCCATTTAACATTTATTTTAATGCTTGTTTAGTGGTGGTGAACTCTTTTAGCTTTTGCTTGTCTGGGAAACTCTATCTCTCCTTTAATTCTGAATGCTGATTTTTCTGGGTAAAATATTCTTGGTTGTAGGTTTTTTGTCTTTCATTGCTTTGAATGTTTTGTGCCATTCCATTCTGGCCTGAAAAGTAGCTGCTGAAAATTAGCTGATAGTATTAAAAAGGGTCCCTTGTGCATAATTAGGTGCTTTTTTCCTTGCTATCATTAAATTCTTTAACTTTTGGCATTTTAAATATGATGTGTCTGGGTATGGGCCTCTTTGGGTTCATCTCATTTGGAACTCTCTGTGTTTTTGCAATGTGTATGTCTATTTTCTTCACAAAGTTGGAGAAGTTTTCAGCCATTACTTTTTAAGTGGATTTTACATCTCTCTCTCTCCGTCTCTCCCCCCTCTCCTTCTGGGACCCCTGTTATTCAAATGTTGATACACTTGATGTTCTCCCAGAGGTTCCTTAAACTATCCTTGTTTTTTAAAGAAATCTTTTTTCTTTTTGCTCTTCTGATTGAGTGATTTTCACTACCTTGTCTTTTAGCTTGCTGACTCATTCTTCTGCATCAACTAATCTGCTATTGATTCCTCCTAGAGTATTTTTTATTTCATTTCAATTATTATATTCTTCAGTTCTGATTCATTCTTTTAAATATTTTTTTTAATTTATTGATTATGCTATTACATTTGTCCCTTTTCCCCCCTTCCCTCCCCTCCACCCTGTACCCCCTCTCCCACCCACGTTCCCCCCCTTTAGTTCACTTCCATGTGCAATTCTTATGAGTTCTTTAGCTTCTACCTTTCCCGTACTATTCTTGCCCTCCCCCTATCTATTTTCAACCTACATTCTATGCTACTTATTCTCTATACCTTTCCCCCCGCTCCCCTACTCCCACCCCCCCTGTTGCTAGCCCTCCATGTGCCCTCCATTTCTGTGGTTCTGTTCCTGTTCTAGTTGTTTACTTAGTTTCTTTTGGTTTTGCTTTAGGTGTAGTTGTTAATAATTGTGAGTTTGCTGTCCTTTTACTATACATGTCTTTTTCTTTATCTTCTTTTCTTAGATAAGTCCCTTTAGCATTTCATAAAATAAGGGCTTGGTGATGATGAACTCCTTTAATTTGACCTTATCTGAAAAGCACTTTATCTTCCCTTCCATTCTCAATGACAGCTTTGCTGGATAGAGCAATCTGGGATGTAGGTCCTTGTCTTTCATGACTTGGAATATTTCTTTCCAGCCCCTTCTTGCCTGTAAGGTCTCTTTGGAGAAATCAGCTGACAGTCTGATGGGAACTCCTTTGTAGGTTACTGTCCCCTTATCTCTTGCTGCTTCTAGGATTCTCTCCTTCGTTTTTACCTTGGCTAATGTAATGATGATGTGCCTTGGTGTGTTTCTTCTTGGGTCCAACTTCTTTGGGGCTCTCTGAGCTTCTTGGATTTCGTGGAAGACTGTTTCCTTTGCCAGATTGTGGAAGTTCTCCTTTATTATTTGTTCAAATAACTTTTCCACTTGTTGCTCCTCCCCTTCTGGTACCCCTATAATTCGAATGTTGGAACGTTTAAAGGTGTCTTGGATGTTCCCAAGGCTCTCCTCGATTTTTTTAATTCTTATTTCATCATGCTTTCCTGCTTGGTTGATTCTATCTTCCTTCTGGTCCACTGTATTGTTGTGAGACTCAGATTCCTTCCTTTCTCTATTGGCTCTCCTCCGCGTATCTTCCTGCATCTCTTTTATGGTAACCTGCATCCTTTCATCTAAATTGCGCCCAAAATCAACCAATTCCGTGAGCTTTCTAATCACCAGCGTTTTGAACTGTGCATCTGATAGATTGGCTATTTCTTGGTCGCTCAAAAGGATGAGTCCTGGGGGACTGATCTGCTCTGTTGCACACATGTCTTATGTCTTTCCCTGTCTCTCCTTCCCGGTCTGGTCGCTCTTGTTAAGGTGGGGGGCGGAGCCTTAGGTGTTCACCGGGGCTGGGCGCCCCAGTCGCTAGATTGTGACGTTATATGTGGGGGCGGGGGCGGGGGCGGGGGCGGGGGCGGGGGTGGGAGGGAATCAATGGCGGCAGTTCAATTCTCCTGGGCCCAGACCTTTCCCCGGGCTCCTGGGCTGCGAGCTCTGCCCTGGTCCACAATCGCTGCCCCACTGGGTCCGGCAGCCGCAGCTTGCGTACTCAGGGTCCACCGCTGCGTTCCTGCGTCCCCGATGGCTGTCGCGCCGATTCGCGCCAAATTTCCCCCGACCTCCGTGCGCTGCCGACCCGCGCCAGCCCCGCGCCCGCTCGGCTCGTTGTCTCCTACCAGTCTGGATGTACGGGTCTACTTCAACTTCTTGGCTGTCCGACTTCCATTCAGATGAATCCCCTGTCGGTTCTGGGTGTTATGCTGACTGTATTTTATTGTTGTTCTAATCTTGGTTGTGCGAGGAGGTACGGTGCATCCACCTATTCCTCCATCTTGCCAGAAGTCCTTAAATATTTTTCTATCTCTTTGTTGAAGTTCTCACTGAGTTCATCTATTTCTCTCCCTAGTTCATTGAGCATCCTTATAACCAGTGTTTACCTTTATCTGGTAAATTGCTTATCTCCTTCATTTAGTTCTTCTTTTTTTTCCTGTTCCTTTATTTGAAATCTATTTCCCTATACCCTAATTTTAGCTGTCTCTGTGTTTGTTTCTATGAATTAGGTGAAACAGTGACCTCTCCCAGTCTTAACGGCATAGACTTGTGTGGGAACTTCCCCTTTGTAGACTGTGTGTGCAAGTGTCTTTAGCAGGACAGCTGTAGTTGGAGTGGGTGTGGCCTTTGGGGAGTCCTGGGGATGAGCCACAGGTCTGGTGGGCACTCTGACAACCAATGTTGGCTGGCTGAAGCACCTGAATTATGTCCTGCCCCTGAGATCAAGGGGGAGAGTGAGTGCCAACAAATGACTGGTTCCTTCCAGTGCCTCTGACACCAAAGAGAGTTCCTATAGTTCCCCTCCCACTTGGCAGATGCTCTAGGGCTCGTGAATGGATTTCCTTCCAGTGTAATCTAGGTGCCCTTTAAACCACCACTTTTTCACTTTACCCCAGGGTGGGCGAGTCTGCACATAAGCCCTTCAGTGATGGTGCCCTAGTGCAAAGGCCCCTAGTGTATTATTTCCAGAGCCATTAATAGTCCCTGAATTTTCTTTCTTAAATGTTATGGGGTTATTTATTGTCTTTCTCCCCTGATGTTAGCTAGGTTCCATGATAACAGGGGACTTTCTGTCATATTCAAATAGTATTTCCTGAGCCTAGAACAGAGCCCAGTGAATAATAGTTGATTAGATAAATACCTGTGATCTCAGTGAATGAACCCAGGTTCTGGGATTCATTGTAGGGTTCCTGGAAAGCAGAGGGGCTCAAGCTTCTACACTCTTTTATTCAGATGACACATTATATCCCTTCTACTTCCTGTGAAAAATTCAGAGGATCTTTCTTTTCCTCCTCCTACTAGTTGGAAGAAAGATACAGGTAAGAAAAAGGTGATTTTAAGAAAGAGGGAAACCATCACTACTTGTCTATGGATCTGTTGCAGTGCTGAGGGTCTGTGCAAACTCTGGGGAGTCTCAGGGATGGTGATGACATAGTTGGGGAAAGAATGGGGGGGCGCTGGAAGTAGAGGTAACCAAATGTGGCTGATTAAAGAAAACAGAAAGCACAATGAATGGACCTATGACATTTGGGGCCAAGACTCCAGGAGACTGACTGAGTTCCCTTGACTTGATTATTGACTTTCAGCCCCTGGGATGCAAGCAGCCTTCGCACTCTCTCTATACTCCTGCTCAAGGTGTGCAGTCTGAACCTGTGAAATTGCTAGTATTTGAATATTTTTAATTTAAAAAAGAGAATTTTATACAATTTGCCTCTAATAGTTGAATTCCTACTTGTGAGCTCAGGCCAGAGAACAGGAGATGTAGGAGAAACTGACAGTACAGAAAGGTTCAAGACAGGCTGGTAATGGACACTAACCTGGCCAGGTGTTCAGAAGATGCCTTGAGTTCTTTAAGGCATCAAAGAACACCCCACAGATGCCTCTTATCTGTAGGGCCATTACAAGTACCAAGAATCCCTGCTTCAGCTCCAGGGGGCTTTCCACAGGGGGAATAGAGAACACCCACCCCAACTTCTGTCAGAGATCCTCCCTTACAGGGACACAGGCCTTCTAAACACTGGGGTTCAGGGAGAAAGGAAAGGATAGAGTGAGGGGGCCTCACATATTAGAGAGAGGCACCCACATCACAGATTCTGTTAAGGGCATAACATGGGATTTTCTAAGAGACCCTTCTAATTTGTCTTGACTCCCCATAAAATTTCAGAGAAACTTTTTCTCTTCTTCAGATAACTCAACATAACAAATGGAACCACTGGATGGGAATTAGTTTGATATCATTGTTTCTAAATCCTCTCAAGACCCCGAGGGAATGGGACACAAGCCTGGAGAGGCTTTACTGGAGGAGAGCCAAGAAGAAATGACCTGTGTACATGGAGCGCCTTACACAGCTCTGGTGGAGGGCAAGCACCCAGGCTCCCTTTGTTGTGGAAAGAATTGAGGATCCAATTATTACAGATCGTACAAATTTATTTTTAAAAAGAATGGACCAACAACTACGAATTAGTTTCTAGGTGGTACAAAATTATGTGTGACAAAAATTGCTGCTTTAAATATTATATATCTCATGTTTTTCCTCAATGTTAGTTCAATATAAGAAGAGTTCAGGTAAAGCAATGTGACAACAGTCCCTGCACCATCAGTCCACAGATGGCCCCCAGGCTGAACCTCTTCACGGTTCACAGCAGGACAGGGATCCTGCTCACCTCTGCTGTGTAGGAGAGCTGTCAAATTAAGGATCATCCCTGAGGAAAAGGCAGTGAACTTGGTTTCTGGAAGAAAGTGGTTATCAGTTCAGAAGTTCTACAGTCCCTGATTTTGTTGCAGGGGATCATAGGTTTGTGTTTATGGAAAAAAAATGACAACACTCTGGGGAAGAAGCAAGTACAACGGGGGATCTCCCCCCAAACTGGAATTAACTTCTGGAGGGCAGGCCCTTTGTAGCACAGGCTTCCTCCACTAGGTGATTGTTCTAGGACCCATCTGTATCAGCACTAGCTGGCGTTGTTGTGAGAGGCCGCATTTGACTTAAGTGAATTTTTTGTGAAGATTCTTTCAGTGTGTTTGCCCATTTCATGACGGGTGATTTATGAGCACACCTGCCCACAACCACATTGAGTGTTCAGCAGTTTTGGGCCAAAAATGGCATGACCCCACCTTCCCTATTCACTGATCTTGCCCTGAGCGACTTTTTTTTTGTTTGTTTCCCTGGATAAAAAAGTCTTCAAAGGGAAATGTTTTGCTGATATGGAAGAGGTGAAACAAAAAATGGCAGAAGCACAAAAAGGCATCAAAATCGATGAGTTCAAAAACTGTTTGAGCTGTGGAAAACATGCCTCAATAAGTGTATTGCATCAAATGGAGAGTACTTTGTAGGCGACTGAACTTTAAACATGTAGGAATAAATACACTAGTTTTTTAGTGTATTTAGTGTAATAAGTAAATTCTGGTTCTGGAGGGTCCCCTCTTGTACAGTCGGAAGCACAGGCTTTTGTTGAACAACAGGTGGGCTGCAATTTGCAGCATTATAGGACATCTTGAGTCCTACCAGTTGTCACACAATGGGACTCCTGTGTAGTGTGCCTGAAAGGTCACAATACATCTAGGAAAATAGGTGTTTTCATTATCAGCAAGCCACAGGTAGCACAGAATGTCTGTCTCTTGTCCAAATATCTCAGAACATTCTCCATAGTCTTCAGAAAGCTATCACCACTAATTTGGAACTTAAAGTGAGAAGCAGGTTACTGGCCCCTATAGTTAAGGGGAAACTATCAATAACAAGAAGTGGATAAACTGGACCAATTCTTCTTACCATGGGAGACACGAATCCGTGAGGAGACCGTGTGGTTGACAGGCCGAATGAGCGCTCAGCAGGGCCGCCTGGGCCTGGCCCGTCCGCTGAGATGGCAGTGACGGCCTCCCGTGTGGGCTCTGGATGGACCAGTCCTTACACTGAGTCAGTTGACGGGGCTTCTTCAACTTCTGCAATTTATACTTGGACTTAATTTACCTGTGTTTTAAAATACTTTAACATCACTTTTTTTCTAGGACCAGAATGTTTGTGCTGAGTGGTCACAGAGAGAACACAGAGAGAGGGAATCCTCATAGGCCTGTCCATTAACACTGTCAGTAGGAAGCGTTTCAATTTTGTGTTTCTTTGATCTAGATCTTGTGTTATTGTGCTGTGGCAAAGAATCCAAACTTTTATCCAGTACGAATACCAGCCAGATTATTTTTCCAAATTCCACTTTGGTGTTCCATTAGCCACTGCCCAGTGATTCCAGGTCTGTGCCTGGAATATTGTTTCTCTTGTTCAGAATCAATAATACAATCCTTGCCAGTTATTTGCTAGTAGTTCTTCCTTATAGATGTAAGCTTCTACTCAGAAAAAGTGAACATACTAATAATTACCTTCCCCAAGGGGGAGAATGAGCTCCTCCCTTCGACCTGACATTCCTTCCTCCATGGGATGCTGGTTGAAGCGACTCTGAGTCCTGTGGAGTGATTCGAGAACACTCACTGACTATTGCAGGAGTCCCTCTTCTGGTCACACAGGGCACACAGGCCAGACGAAGGGGCAAAGCCCGGTGCTAAAGATGATCTGCCTGAGAAGGATACTCTGTCAGTCTCTATAGTTCTGGGTGTGGGACCTGACCTTAAAGAGAAAGCTTTCAGGGGCGTCTGGTCAGTTGTTAAAGTAAGAACAAAGAGGACAGTTAATAAGAAATTATCTACACATGGCCACATCGTTAACCAGAGGAAAAATGCTTTCTAATAACCACAGTAGAAGATAACATAAAGACTACTAGAAAGTTTAAGTTTCTCCCAAAGTGAGGAATCCCATTGCTTTCTCAAATTCTAAGCTTTGAAAAACTCGGAAGTATGAAAAGGATCAGTCCAATAGAGGGTCGGTCCTGCCACTAGGCAAATTCACAGCAGTTCGTTCATTTCCCTTCCAGAACCGGAGTTAAATGCTAAGTTTTGTTTTTTGTTTGTTTGTTTGTTTTACCTGTCAACACTCCCTTCAGCGTGTTGCTGATCTCATTGCAACGTCATTCATCTTGACCACCGTCTCTCTGCCCGCAGTTGTGCAGTTGTGACTCAGGCCACCAGAAATGAACTCTGGGCCACGCTCTCATGCGGACAACTCACTGGAGTGTTCACCTAGAGAGGCTTCTAAGGTGCCTCTGGCTACTCTCTGTGTTAGTTAAAGGCACACCACCACGATGAAGATTTAAACTGTTCAGTGAGTTGTAAAATTCTAGAGAGGTTCAAGAATGTTCAAGCAGGGCATGCGATGTTGAGAGAAAGTTGTGGCATATGGGAGCCTTTGGCGCGCCTCTGGCAGATATCTGTTACTGCATTACCTGTGAAGTCTAAATATAAAACTTCTTGAGAAAATCAAGAGATATTCTCAGACTCTACACAGTTTTCCAAACCAAGAAAGATTGGAAATTGCAACTACAATTTCAAATTCAACTTTAATTGCAATTTCAATGTCATTCAATCGGCCACGGGATCAGGAAATGTGGCACCATGCAGGCCGATGCCATGGGGAGCACGCTGACAGTCTTCTCCGCACTGGACCTCCAGACTGGGGCTAAAACCCAGGTGGAAACTCACAGGCCTTCCACAATGCCGTCTGACATAGACTCCAAAGAATCAGTAAAAATGACCTTAAAACACCAAACTTCAAATATCTTTTTTAAAAATATATTTTATTGATTATGCTATTACAGTTGTCCCATTTCCCCCCTCCACTCCCCTCCTCCCTGCACACCCTCTCCCACCCACATTTCCCCCCTTTAGTTCATGTTCAAGTGTCATACTTACAAGTTCTTGGCTTCTACATTTCCTGTACTATTCTTAACCTCCCCCTGTGTATTTTCTACCTACCATCTATGCTACTTATTCTCTGTACCTTTTCCCCCTCTCTCCTCCTCCCAATTCCCTGTTGTTAACCCTCCATGTGATCTCCATTTCTGTGGTTCTGTTCCTGTTCTAGTTGTTTGCTTAGTTTGTTTTTGTTTTTGTTTTAGGTGTGGTTGTTAATAATTGTGAGTTTGCTGTCATTTTACTATACATGTTTTTTATATTCTTTTTCTTAGATAAGTTCCTTTAACATTTCATATAATGAGGGCTTGGTGATGATGAACTCCTTTAACTTGACCTTATCTGAGAAGCACTTTATCTGCCCTTCCATTCTAAATGAAAGCTTTGCTGGATAGAGCAATCTTGGATGTAGGTCCTTGACTTTCATGACTTGGAATACTTCTTTCCAGCCCTTCTTGCCTGTAACATCTCTTTTGAGAAATCCGCTGACAGTCTTATGGGCACTCCTTTGTAGGTAACTCTTTCCTTCTGTCTTGCTGCTTTTTAGATTCTCTTCTTATCTTTTAACCTTGGGTAATGTAATTATGATGTGCCTTGGTGTGTTCCTCCTTGGGTCCAAGTTCTTTGGGATTCTCTGAGCTTCCTGGACTTCCTGGAAGTCTATTTCCTTAGCCAGATTGGGGAAGTTCTCCTTCATTTGTTCAAGTAACTTTTCCACTTGTTGCTCTTCCTTTTTTCCTTCTGTTACCCCTACAATTCAGATTTTAGAATGTTTAAAGATGTCCTGGAGGTTCCTAAGCCTCTCCTCATTTTTTTTGAATTCTTGTTTCTTCATTCTGTTCTGGTTGGATGTTTTTTTTCTTCCTTCTGGTCCACTCCATTGATTTGAGTCCCAGTTTCCTTCCTATCAGTGTTGGTTCTCTGTACATTTTCCTTTATTTCACTTAGCATAGCCTTCATTTCTTCATCTAATTTGTGACCAAATTCAACCAATTCTGTGAGCATCCTGATTACCAGTGTTTTGAACTGTGCATCTGATAGGTTGGCTATCTCTTCATCACTTAGTTGTATTTTTTCTGGAGCTTTCATCTTTTCTTTCCTTTGAGCCATTTTTTTTGTCTTGATGCGCCTGTTACATATGAGGGGCGGAGCCTTAGGTGTGCACCAGGGTGGGGCAATCCACATTACTGGGTTGTGACACTGTATGTGGGGTAGGGGTCCAAGAGGGAACAATGGTGCTTGCTCGGCTTTCTGCCGGCTTTCAGTCACTTTCCCTGCTTCCCCCAAGCAAATTGGGCCCTTCTGGTGCTGATTCCCTGGTGGGTGGGTTTGTGTACATTCTAGGACCATGTGGCTCTCTCTAACAAACTCTCCTGTGAGGCTGGGAGTTTCTCACAGCAGCTCAAGCCCCACAGGTGTTTTCAATTGGTGTTTTGAGTCTTTATTTCCCCGTGCTCCGACCCTGGGTTGTGTGGTCTGTCTCACTCCCCAGTTTCACCAGGGTTATTCGTGTGCAAATGTGGGATAGGACACGCCCTGCTGCTCTGTAATCTTTCTCCTCACTGGGTCCGCCCGCTGCCGCTTTGCATGCCCAGGGCCTGGCAGCCGCTCTGCTGCGAGTCCTCTCTGTCCCAGCTCCCCGACTCTGCCCCTCCTACCAGTCTGGATGAATGTGTCTACTTTAACTCCTTGATTGTCGGACTTCTATGCAGTTCAATTTTCTGTCAGTATTGGCTGTTTTATTGTTTTTAAATTGTTGTTCTTCTTTTGGTTGTGTGAGGAGGCAGTGTGTCTACCTACACCTCCATCTTGGCCAGAAGTCCCAAACTTCAAATATCTTAATGACCCTGTGACCTCTGTGTAGAGAGGTATTTGAGGCAGGACAGTAAGAAGCTAGGAAAATCCCTCGGCAAGTGGAATAGGGAAACTGAGACAGACAGCTGAGCAGACTGGTCAGATACAGAAGGTCACCCCCTTGGAGTTAACGTCCTAGGCCTCAGTTGTGTTTCAGCTCCATACCCAGAAAGGCAGCAACACCAGGTGGGAGATGCCAGGACCAGCTGCAATGACTAACGACCCCCCAACCTGGCGCTGACTGATCAGTGGAGCCTGCGACCCTGAGAGAGCACACCTGGAGGACCGATGAATATTCTGCTGAAACTCTCTCCTGAGACCTTTCCTAAGATTCCTGCCTGTAGGAGAGAGAGAAAAACCTCAAGACAAAGGACCCAGCCTGCGTTCTCCCTGTCCCCTGCCACCCTCCACCCTTCCTCCCAGCATGCCTGTGCCTTCCCCTTCTCCCCTTTCTTTCCCAACAGGGACACATCTCCTAAACTCTAAGGGTCCCCAGGGACTTGCAACCAGGGGAGTAATGGGCAGCATCGGGTAGTCCCAGGCTAACCCCCCTAAACCTTTTCCCCCAAGGCCCCCTTTTCTCTGACTTCCCAGTGGGCTAAAGCAGCCCTGCCTCAGCTCATTTCTTTCCTATGACATCTCAGAAGAACCAAAGCAGCCCAGCTCTCTTGTTGCTTCTTCTGTGCCAAGCCCTTCCTTGTCCCACTGTCCCCAGCTTTAATGAACATACCCTCATAGTCACCTGGATTCCTGTTGTGAAATCTTTCCTGTGCGAAGTCAAGGACCCACACACTGCCGGCCAGCCCTAGGCAGATGCACTCAGGGCCAGATCCCTGTCTGGTAACACACTGAGCTGCACTGGAAAGCAGGTTGTTGTCATCGAGGCCGTATGGCGCCTTCTCGTGGTCTCTGCATGGGTTCAACAGAAAGGACACGTCGGCTTGCCATGTATCCTGATCAGCAAGTTAGAAAATATCCTTGATAAATATATCATTACCCCTGTGTCTGAGCATTATCTCCCACCCCACCAAAAGATGATCCCTAAGCCTGACAGTAGGGCGGTGATATAGGGTTCTCTTGGTTAAGAAGTCTTGTGTACAAGGAGACCTTTTGTACATGTACCTCCAGAGGCATCTCTGGATCCCAGCTCCCACGGAAGGCCTGAAGTTAAGAGCTATCTTTAAGTATGATCTTCCATGCATTTTCCCATCTCAAATATGGAATCCTGGAATCAAAAATTTGATCACGTTTATGCTATAAAACTGCCCAAAAGTAACAGGGGCACAGTGTTCTGTCTGATCTTCACAGTGGCACCCATGGCAAACGTGGAATGAAACAGCCATTAACCTGAAAGGCAATTTTGTTGCCATTAATCTATAGCACCTTCCCCCAAACGGGAGCCGGGAGCCAGCCATCCCTGCAGCCTGCAGAACCTGCTGTAAGATATCCCTCAGCCATGTACAGTCACCGTTTGCTAGAAGGTGCAGAATCGCGCTGTCGTAGCCACGGTAGCCATGAGTGGGTAACAGGTCATTGTCCCGCTACTAAACATTGAACCTATGCACAACCAACCAACCAGATGCTAGTGGCAGGTACCGAAGATGCTGAAGTTGCCTCATGAGCACTGACGCTGCTGCTTAAGTCTTCTGAAAATAGCTTCCAGAACGGATGACGCACCAACTCACCTGTTCAAGAAGCTCAAAATACCCCAAGCACTGTAAATGAAAAGGAAAACACTAGATATACCCTGGTGAAACAGCAGAATGTGTAAGAGAAAGAGAATATTTTAAAAGCAGCCAGGGGGGTTAAAATGCAGATTATCTTCAAAACGGGAACATGAAACTAACTGCTGGCTTCTGGCAGCGATGACGGAAGCCGGAAATAGTGTCGTGCTCTCCTGGGGCCCGTGAAAACAACTGCCGGCCTGGAGTTTTATACTCAGTGACTAGATCTTTCAAGAACGAGGACAACATTTTTAGATGAATCAAAATCAAAATCATTCACCAGCAGCTGATTTTAGAAGAAAATTCTAACAGATGCACTGGAGGCAGAAGAAAAGTAGCTCCAGATAGGAAGTCTGGGATGAAGTGAGAAGTGAAGGAAGAGTGGTGAATCCTCGGGCCGTCCAAACCACACCACTGATAAAACAACTGAGATGATCCTGTGGGGCTTAAAGATAATATATCATTAAATACCCCAAAAGAACAATATAAATTTGAGAGAGTGTAAGATGTTAAATCATTCTAAGATTTGTGCGTTATCCAAGAGTTGGGTAAAGATTTAGAAATCAGTTCAGAGACTTCTTTCCTCTTCTTTGCAAGTGATACGTTAAGGACATCAGCTAACAAACAAGTTGGTTAGATTAACTTCCTTTCCTTAAGAACAGAGATTTCCTTTTCAGAATTCATGTAATTTACTAATTAACATGACAGGCAGCACTGTAGAAACCTGAAGTTGCCTATGTGGTTGTACGGAGCTGGATCTCACCGGTGACAGGCAGGGCCTTGACCCCTGTGACTGACTCTGCAGCACAGCTGCACTGGGTCGCTGACAGAGGAGTCACCCTGGGGCCCTGGAAACCTGAGTGTCTCAGAGAAAGTGTTGTCTTGTTTTGCCTTCCAAGTGCCCTTCCCTTGCCCCCGGCTTCTGAGGAGTTTTAGAAAGTCAGGTTCTGGCCTTGGCAATAGGAAATAAGAGAAACAAGCTGAGACGTGCTGTGCCTGAGACTCCGGAGGCCACTGGGAGCATTTAGCCAGGGAGGTAATAAAAAGTGTGGGGCACAGAGCTCAAAACAGTCTGGAGAGAGGATATTTTATTGGAAAATAAATCTTTTATACGCCATAGAATGAAAGACAATGGAGTAAAATGAGAAAGCAGCATAATTATTGCTAGGTTTTAAAAATACATTTTGTTTGTATTTTGAGAGAGGCAAGCTAAAGATTTAAATTCTTTCAAAAATACTTCTGGCTGCAGGAAGGGGCTATGAGAGTGTGGGTGTCTTATCTGAAAGGATATTCTCTCCAGCGATCAGCCACACTTCCCTCTGGAAAAGCACACTCGCAGCTGCAGGACAAGCCTCTGTGTCCTACAGCACACATCCCCAAGATGCTTAAGTTATTGCAATGGGTATGTGTCATTGTACTTTTATGATCAAACCGCCATTAACAGAATCATATAGAATGAATTAGGGAAGAAATATTAATAAATATAACAGAACCCAAGATAATAAGATCACTGTGCACATCTTTAGTTCTAAAATTTCTGGGGACCAAGAAAATTGGAAAATATGATGGATTATGAACTTTCTCTTATCTCTCAAGGAAAGCATATTCGTTTTTCAAGAGGTACTTCTACACTTCCAGTTAAAATTTCATAAATGTAGGCTCTCCACTCCTGATGTTCCACAGACAACTGCATCTTCCTGCGCAGTGCCAGCCTCAACCCTGAGACACGGTGCTGAAGGTAGGAGTAAATGGATTTGGCTGTATTGGGCGCCTGGTCACCAGGACTGCTTTTCTCTCTGGAAAAGTGGTTGTTTGGCATTATTAGTCCATGCTATTATTGCCACCCAGGAGGTCAATGACCCCTTCATTGACCACGACTACATGGTCTACATGTTCCAGTATGATTGTCCTCATGGCAAGTTCAAAGGCACAGTCAATGCCGAGAATGGGAAGCTTGTCATCAATGGAAAGTCTGTCTCCATCTTCCAGGAGAGAGATCCTGCCAATATCAAGTGGGGTGATGCTGGTGCTGAGTATGTTGTGGAGTCCACTGGTGTCTTCACCACCATGGAGAAGACTGGGGCTCACTTGAAGGGAGGAGCCAAGAAGGTCATCATCTCTGCCCCTTCTGAGGATGCCCCCATGTTTGTGATGGGTGTGAACCATGACAAGTATGATAACTCCATGAGGACTGTCAGCAATGCCTCCTTCACCACCAACAGCTTGGCCACCTGGCCAAGGTCATCCATGTCAACTTCAGCATCATGGAGGGACTCATGACCACAGTCTATACCATCACTATCACCCAGAAGACCGGGGATGGCCCCTTTGCGAAGCTGTGGTGTGATGGCTGAGGGGCTGCCCAAAACATCATCCCTGTTTCCACTGGCACTGCCAAGGCTGTGAGCAAGTTCGCCCCTGAGCTGAACAGGAAGCTCACTGGCATGGCCTTCTGTGTGCCCACCCCCAATGTGTCAGTTGTGGATCTGACCTGCCATCTGGAGAAAGCTGCCAAATACAGTGACATCAAGGAGATGGTGAAGCAGGTGTCAGAGGGCCCCCACAAGGCCATTCTGGGCTATACTGAGGACCAGTTGTCTCCTGTGACCACAACAGTGACACCCACTCCTCCTCCTTCAATGCTGGGGCTTTGCATTGCCCTCAATGACCACTTTGCCAAGCTCATTTCCTGGTATGACAATGAATTTGGCTATAGCAAGAGGGTGGCAGACCTCACGGTCCAGATGGCCTCCAAGGAATAAGAGCCCCCTGGACCACCAGCCCCACAACAGGAAGAGAGGCCCTCAGCTGCTGGGGAGTCCTTGCCCCAGATCGATCCCCCAACGCACTGAGAATCTCCTGACCTCCAGTTTTCATCCTGGACCCCTCTGAGGAGGTGAGGGGCTTAAGAAGCCCTGCCTTGTCATGCACCATCAGTAAAGTTCACTGTACACCCCCCAAATTTCATGAGTCCAAATTATAGTCATAACAAATAACATACAATTGTTGAAGAGCCACACATCTATTTTCTAGAATAGAAACATTTAGAAATGGCTATGTCTTTTATTAAGCTTTGATGAAAGACCACCATGTGAAATGAAAATGTAACTCAGCGAAGATTTGACTGAGTGCTCTATTTATCAAGCCTGAGATAAAGAGATGATTTCCTTGTACAATAATAAAACTTATTAAATATATTCAATGAATCTAAACAATTTTTTAATCAGGAAAAAGGAAATGCAACCAATACATCCTATCAGATTGGGTCTGGCCCTTAACTTCTCACTGTTCTATTACAAGATTCTGAACTCCCCAGAGAATGCCTGCTCTCTTGCAAACAGCTTTTGATGAAGCCAGTGCTGAAATTGGTGCATTACGTGAAGAGTCATACAAAGAAGCACGCTAATAATGCGATTACTGAGAGACAACTTGACATTGTGGACATTGGATGCCCAAGGAGATGAAGCTGAAGCAGAGAAGGAGGAGAAAATTAACTGGCCTTCCAACTTTCATCTGCCTCATTCTAAAATTTACACAATACACCATCTGTCAGTTACTCTGTCCCACAAATAGTTTTTTGTTTATGATTTATGACAGGTTTATGTTATTTCTATTTGACTTTCTTTATTTCTTGTGTGTTTTTTCTGTTTAATATTAAGGGAGTAGAGCCAGTTGACAATTAGGGAGTTATATTTTCATCTTGAGGTGACCAGTATGGGGATGTGGGATTCCTATACAGTTACAAATGTTTGACATAGCATTTTCTGGTACATTGTGGCTTCACAGGGGCCAGTGTTAAAATCGCTCCCATGTCTAAGCAAAGAACACTGCCTACTTCTTAGCTTGTCCTGGTGGGGAACAAAAGGGCTAATCGGCTCAGGTGGAGCTGCTGTGGGTACTTAGAGGGCCATGCTAGAAACGGGGCTGCGGACCGTGCTGTGGAACTGCGCGGGCATCTGCGGGGCACTCAGTCGCAGTGCGCACACGTCCGTGCAGCTGCAGGAGTGCTCCTTCCCTCGTGACCTGTTTACTCTGGATAAGGGCAGAAGCGGCTCACATCCCACTATTTGTAAAGGTACCTGCTGTCTGTTTGCACTGTTTTTGCTACATGCATTTTATTTGTATCCAAGTGTTTTAGGCAACCTAAGAACAAATATACAAGTGAAGATGCAGTAAAATGAATTGATAGCCATTACTTCATGTACATCAAGCACAACAGTAAAACAAAAAAGAAAACACATGTATTTAACTTCTTAGGGTTTTTTTTCTTTTCCTTTCCTTTTTTTTTTTTGCTTTTGTGATTCTGTTTTGCATTGCCTAACATGCATGCATGTGCTCTAAAAATAGAGGGGAAATAACTTGAGATGATGACTAGCTTTGTTTAGTGTCTTATGAAATTTTCAGGAACCATTTTAGGATACTTGTTAAGAACACGTTTATTAAGTTCATGGGATAGGATAAAAGTTCTATGAATGGACTTTCAACTACTTTTCTATGGCTTTTCATGTCAATTAGTTTTTTGGTTCTGAAACTTCTCTAAAGGAAATTGTACATTTTTGGAAATTTATCCCTTATTCCCTCTAGACGGCTAATAGGCTTTTACCAGGTTTAAATACGAAGTTTATCAGAAGGATCCAACAGGGCAGGGGAGTGGCGGGCAGCGCTGCTCATCTGCTCCCAGACACAAAGCGGAGAGCAAGTAAAAGCGTCTGTGAGTGAGCGCGTGCGCACAGGAGAGTGTGAGGAGTGCGCAGGGAGCCGCCAGCCTGCTGGGCGCCCCGGGGATGATGGCCTGGGCCTTTTAGGCAGACCCTTACCACTGCCCAGCCCAGCACTGCTGGCAGCACAGAGTCGGGACAGCTGTAGATCAGCTCAGGACCTGCGAGCTGCTAGGGCGGTGAGAGAATACCTGGGAGGTGCAGGCTCCAGAAACAGCACGGTGGGAGCAGGCATACCCGAGGCTGAAGATCTCTGGAGGGAGTGGGGTCAGCATGCCACTGCCACTGCCCTGTGTTATAATATAGCTACGGGGCTCTTCCCAATGCCATCTGGGAAAGATTGAGAGAGAAACTTTATCTAAAACTGTTGGAGGCCCTGAAAGGAGGTGACCAGCCCTGAATGTGAGAGACTGTGTTTTGGGGGAAGGGTGGAGTGTGTGGAGAACAGGCTCCCCAGAGACCGGTGCTACAGTGTGCAGGCCACACAGAAACTCTCTTAAAAGAAGACCTGAAAGGAGATCGGAAGCTCTGCAGGCCTGGGCACGTGGGCGGGGTGCAGCGGTTTTGCTAACCAAAAAGTCAGAGGCAGAAATACACTATAAGAATGAAAGGACCCGACCTAGCATAGTTCCTGAGCAGAGCGCAGCTCAGGGTGAATTGGAGCTGAACCTCTTGTGAGAGAGTGGCAGGCTTGGTTCTGGAAGGCAGGGCCTGGGATTGGCTGCAGTCAGCCAGAGCCTTTCACAGACTCTATGTTCCCCTACCTGTGGCAATACAGGCTTGGTGGATTGTGAGATCAGGCTCAGGAGCTTCCTGCTGCATACGTTTACCCAGGGGAAAGAAGAAAAAGCGTTGGCAGGGCCCTTTGCCAGACACTATGTGCTACACTGCTCCTCGGGCCTGATTTACTAAACCCAGCAGAGCAGAGAGAATAGAGACAGGTGCAACAAGACACTTTTTTCTCCCCTGCAAAGCTGTTTAACATTCATGTCATATCCTTCAAGGTTGGGTGTAATATGGGACCAGGTTTTATAATATAGTTTATTTCATACCTCATGTATTGCTCTTCCTTTCTCTTACTCCATACTATTCCCTTTCCCCCCTTCATATTTTTGTTTTAAATTCTATTTCTCTCTTGCTGTGACTTATTTCTATTCTGCACTCTTACTCTTGCTCCCCCCTCCAGCCTCTCAAAGACATTCGTGATTGTCATGAGTGATCTCACATTCCTTCTCCTGTTCTTAAAATGCCCCTATTCTCTCCCCACCTTTGTCAATCTTTGCTCATAGGTTGTGGAGAAGGTTGCTGTTGTTACAGTTCCTCAATCTTATTTCTACATAGTGACTCTTTGCATTTCTCAAATTTCACTGTTCCCCTCTCCTACTCCATTTTGCCTTCCTCCTGACCTTTTGTTTTTTCATTTTACCCATGTTAATCTTTCCCTGTCTTAGCCAGGTTTTCTCCCATACTCTTAGAATTCCTTCTCCCTCGATCCTCTCAAAATAACTTCTCTTTCTTCCAGTCATCTCTTAAGCTCTTTTTTCTTTCCTTTTGCCCTCTTATTCCCTTCTCACCTATATAAATCTTAGGTCATTTGTTGTTGATATTTCTGTGGTGGAGCTTTTTTCTGCAATTAGGTCCATATAATTTTATATATATATATTTTGTGGTGGTTGTCTCTTCTCTCTCTCTGCATATATATATACACACACACACACTTTAAATTTCAGTTTTGACCTAGTAGTATAGGCTTCCCCTCTCTTATTCCATTCTACCTTCCCTTCTCCCTTTTTTAGTTATAAAGTAAATTTTATTTGCTTTCCCACTTTGTCTTATCTCTATTCCTTGCTTTTATTATTGCCCCTCCCTCTAACCTCTTAAAATATCCTTTCTCTGAGTTAGTCATCTCATATTCTTTTTTCCTTTCTTATAGTAGTCTTAATCTCTTTACACCTTTATTAATATTGACATATTTGCTTTTAGTAGTGTAATTGTGGGTGGGGGTTAGTTTTGCAGATGTGGGTCTGTTTCTTGGGCTGTTTGGTTTTTGTAATGGCAGCACCTGCACAACAGCATAGAAGATGTGGTGGGCAGAGTGACTCTCAGTCAGCTAGAAGGAAGAACCCACCAAAGAACAACCCAACAGGAACCCAAACCCAATTACATCCAGAGAACCAACATAAATGGCATAAAGGGCAACCCAAGAGCATCAAGTTCAGGAGATCAAGGAGACTGCACCACTGGATCTCACAGGTCTTCTACCATAGGAGATAATACCACAAAGCCAGGTAGTGAAAGCAGATCAATCTAATACACAGAAACAAACAAGAAGAGTCACCTAAAATGGGGAGAAAAAGAAACAACATCCAATTGAAAGGAAAGGAGAAATGCCCAGAAAGACTGCTAAACCAAATTGAGGCAACCAAACTATCAGATATCAAGTTCAAAATAAGGGTTATAAGGATGCTCAAGGAGCTCAGTGAGAACTTCAAAGAACTCCAGGGAAGATTCAAGGAATTTACTGAGAACTACACTGGCATGAAAAAGGACATAGAAACTATCAATAAGAGCCAGGAGGAAATGAAAAATACAATATCTGAAATGAAGAACACAGAATAAGGAATTAAAAGCAGGTTAGATGAAGCAGAGGATTGAATCAGCAAGCTGGAGGACAAGATATAAAAAAATTCCCAGACAGCAACAAAACAAAACAAAAAAGACTCAAAAAGAATAAAGAGGGTTTAAGGGAGCTGCAGGACAACGTGAAACATAATAATATCCATATAATAGAGATACCAGAGGGAGAAGATGAGGAGCAAGGGATAGAAAACCTGTTTGAAAAAGTAATGACAGAAAACTTCCTTAACTTGAGAGAAAAAGTCACACAAGTCTAGGAAGTACAGAAGGCCCCAATCAAGATGAACCCAAAGAGACCCACTTCAAAACACATCATAACTGAGAGGCAAAATTTAAAGACGAAGAGAGAATATTAAAAGCAGCAAGGGAGAAACAGGAAGTAACATACGAGGGAGCCCTGATAAGGCTAGCAGCTGACTTCTCAGTGGAAATGCTCTAAGCCAGAAGAGATTGGAAATGAATATTCCAAGTAATGAAAACCAAGGGCCTGCAACTGAGACTACTTTATCCACCAAGGCTTTCAATTAAAATGGAAGGCCAAATAAAGATCTTCCCAGACAAAAAGAAATCTAAAAGAATACACTCCACCAAACCAGCTCTGCAAGAGATGCTAAAGGGACTGCTTTAAGAAAAGGAAGAAAAAGAGTGAGATAGAGAGGAACACAGGTACAAAGGAAGTAAAATGGCAATGAATAAGTACCTATTAATAATAACCTTAAATGTAAATAGATTAAATACACCAATTAAAAGACATAAGGTAACTGAATGGATAAGAAAATATGACCCACATATATGTTGTCTACAAGAAATCCACCTCAGACCTAAAGACCTACACAGACTGAAAGTGAGGGTTGGGAAAAAATATTCCAAGCCAATGGGCAGGGAAAAAAAACTGGGGGGTAGCAATGCTTATATCAGACAAAATAGATTTCAAAACAAAGGCCATAAAAAGAAACAAAGATGGACACTTCACAATACTGAAGGGTAGAATCCATCAAGAAGACATAAACATTATAAACATATATGCACCCAGCATAGGAGCACCCAAATACATAAGGAAAATCTTGGAGGACTTCAAGAAAGGTATAGATAAAAACACACTTATAGGAGAAGATTTTAATGCCACAATGTCAACAATGGATAGATCTTTCAAACAAAGAATCAACAAGGATATTGAGGCATTGAATAACACTCTAGATCAAATAGACTTAACTGACATATACAGAACATTTCCCCCCAAAGAAGGAAAATATACATTCTTTTAAAATGCAAATGGAGCATTTTCTACTTAGATAGACTATATGATAGGACACAAAACAAGCCTCAACAAAAGCAAGAAAATTGAAAGCATTTTCTAATGTCAAGCATTTTCTAGGATCACAATGACTTGAAACTAGAAACCAACATCATAGAAAAAACTCAAAAACAGTCAAACTCATGGTGATTGAAATAACATGTTATTAAACGATGAATAGGTTAACAGTGAGATCAAGGAAGAAATCAAAAGTTTCTGGAAACAACTGAAAATAATCAAGCAACAGCCCAAAGCCTATGGGGCACAGAGAAGGCAACCCTGAGAGGGAAGTTTTTAGTAATACAGGCCTATCTAAAAAAAGAAAAAATTTCAAATAAACAACCTAACCCTACATCTACAAGAACTGGAAGAACAACTACAAAGTACAGAGGGAGTAGAAGGAAGGAAATAACAAAGATCAGAGCAGAATGAAATGACATAGAGACTAAAAGAACAATTCAAAGAATCAATAAATCCAGGAGCTGGTTCTTTGAAAAGATAAACAAAATTGACAAGCCTTTAACCAGACTCATCAAGAAAAAAGGAGAGAGGATGCAAATAAATAAAATCAGAAACAAAAGAGGAGAAATTACAATCAATATCACAATCCTTTGTATAGGATTGTAAGAAATTACTGAACAACTATATGCCAAGAAATTTGAAAACCTGGGCAAAGTGGACACATTTCTAGAAACATATCATCCAAAACTGAATCAAGAAGAAGCAGAAGCCTGATTAGACATATAACAGCTAGTAAAATTGAAGCAGTAATAAAAAAAAACTCCTGGCACACAAAAGCCCTAGACCCAACAGCTTCACAGGACAATTTTGCCAAACATTTAAGGAAGAGCTAATTCCTATTTTTCTCAAACTATTCCAAAAAATTCAAGAACACAGAAGACTCCCCGACTCTTTTTATTAGGCCTGTATCATACTAATTCCAAAACCAGATAAAGACACAATGAAGAAAAAAACTACAGGGCAATATTGCTGATGAACATAGATACTAAAATCTTCAACAAAATATTGGCAAACCAGATCCAGCAATACACTAAAAAGATCATACACCATGATCAAGTTGGATTCATCCCTGGGATGCAAGGATGGTACAATTTTTGCAAATCAGTAAATGTAATACATCACATAAACAAAATGAAAGACAAAAATCACATGATTGTATGAATAGATGCTGAAAAAGCATTTGGTAAAGTACAACATCCATTTATCATAAAAAACATTCAGCAAAGTGGGAGTAGAGGGAGCATACCTCAAAATAATAAAGTCTGTATACAAGAAACCTATAGCCGACCACCTCATACTCAATAGGCAAAAACTAAAAATTTCCCCTTTAAGATCAGGAACAAAACAAGGCTGTCCACTTTCACCACTTGTATTCAACATAGTATTGGAAGTTCTAGCCACTACAATCAGACAAAAAAAAAAAAGAAATAAAAGGCATCCAAATTGAAAAGGAGGAAGTAAAACTGCCACTGTTTGTAGATGACACTAAACTGTACATAGAAAACCCTACAGCTGTTGCTAGTGCCAGTCCTGAGGCCATTTAGCAAGAGGTATGCGGGGCTGGGGGTTCACTGAGGCCAGCTGTTGCTTGTTTGAAGGGATTTAGGAAGTTGTGAGGCTTGAACCAAGACCAACCATTCACAGGGAAAAACTACTGTTAACAGCTGTAAGGTGGGTGGAACAGAGCCTCAGAGGATCTCCAGGGCAGGAAAAACAGTGTTAGCCATGTTAATGGAGTCTCAGATATGGCACCCACCTGCCTGCTCTGTGGCTCTGCCCACCCTCTGTCTGGGACAAAGCTCTCTCCCAGCACTCGCCTTGATGCCAGCCACTTCAGTTCTGCCCTGTATGCTGCTGGGGCCATTCAAGCTACTACTCGAGGGCTGGAGCTCAGAGAGAGTGAGTCTGATAAGTTCATGTGTGGGTTCTTCAAGAAGAACTGCTTGGGGCTCCAGAATTTTCTTCCACTGACTGAATCCCCTCTGGGTTTTGTAGCCAGAAGTTATGGGGACTTATCTTCCTGGAGCTAGTACCTTGGGCTGGGGAGCCTCATGTGGGGCAGGGACTCCTCATTCCTGAGATATCCCTCCTGAATTTTTATCTACCACACATATACGTTAGACTAGCTCATTCCACATCTCTGCCCTCCTACGAGTCTGGATGGATGTGGTTTCTTTAATTCCGTAGTTGTCAGACTTCCGTTCTATTCAATTTCTGCCAGTTCTTAGCAATGGTTGTTCTATAATTTAGATGTAATTTTGATTGTTGTGTGATGAGGCAAGTCGTATTTCCCTGTGCTGCCACCTTCAGTATATGGCATTTTCTAACTTCAGAAGCCTCAATGTCCTTGACCCATCATGACATTGTGTAGCATTAATTAAGTTTTGTGCTTCCAAATCACTTTTGTTTTTAAGAATTTCTTGATACTTTTATAACCTGCCTTCAACTTTGATCCTTCATTCTTTCTATTTGTCAGGTGCAGAGGGTTACCTTTTTTAGCCTTCTGTCCTGTCACCAACCATTCTTACTTTGTGGCATGTACTTGGTAGAAGGGTTGAATGATCTTTCTGGCTTCCTTTGCTTGCATCCCACAAACTCTCTCCCTTGCCCTATTTACTGCCCTAAATCTCTCCTTAGCTGATGAGATCGTATTATCTCCCTGTAAACTCTACCTATCCTGAAATGTCTGTCATTGGCTGCCTTTAAAATCCTTCCTCTTCTTCTCTTTTTTAAATAAGGGGGCTAAGTTATATCCAAAGTCCACCCTACAGATGGTTTCCTCAGTACCTTGCAAAAACACCAAACAAAAAGACCATTTTAAAAGGGGTGTATTTTTTTTTCTTTTAGAATATAAGCTCCTCCAGGACAGGGACAACGTGTTTTTGTATGTTGTTGTGCCTAATGCACTGCAGATGCTCAATAAATATTGATGATGGGAAGCCGTGAGTCTTGATAAGGGTGAGAAACCAAAATCTCAAATATTGTTTTGTGGCTCGTTTTATTATACCCTCAGATTAATTGGGAAATATCAGCCCTTTGGGACAATTGTCCCAAACATTACATTAAAATAAAAGTGCAGTGGTGGCCTGGGGTGGTTCTTTTCGAGGAAAAAGGAGCTTATACATTTGGGACAACATCATAAGGCATCTTAATTCAGAGCTTTTTTTTAAAAAAAATTGATTTCTCCTGACCCCCAGGGCAAGGACATGATATAATCCATAGCTGAGGAGAATTAAGCTAGACTGAGGAGATAGATCTCATTGAAGAAGTTCTATGTAAAATCTGAAGCTTGTCACATTTGCCTGTTTATGTGTGTCAGTCATTTACTAAATTAGTTTGATTCTGAAATCAATTGTGATAATATTTCATTAAAAATAAATAAACAACCCTGGCTGGCATGGCTCAGTGGATTGAGTGTGGGCTGCGAACCAAAGTGTCGCAGGTTAGTTTCCAGTCAGGGTACATGCCTGGGTTGCAGGCCATAGCCCCCAGCAACCGCACATTGATGTTTCTCTCTCTCTCTCTCTCCTTCCCTTTCCTCTCTAAAAATAAATTTAAAAAGAAGCATTTAAAAAATAAATAAATAAACAATATGTTGCACGTGTATAGTTATAAAATTTAATGTGATATGAAGTAAAACCACTCAAAATATATAATTTTAAAACATAACTATTATTTTCATGTCTGAGATTACCTAAAGGTGAATTAAATTCCTAATTAATACAGTATGTGAAACCTGATTACATTTTTAAATTTCTAGAAGAGAATGGGAAAAGCAAAACAAAAGTGACATACTTCTAGTCTATTTCTGTGTGTGACAGTATTTTTCCTTCAATTGAATATAACATGTGTTTAGTGTCATATTTATTATTTTAATAATTATAGTCATAGAATTAAATGTAGTAAACTGTATAGTCTTTTATCATAGTGGATAAAATCAATTAAATGTTGTTTTAAGTAAAAAAAAAGGAAAATCAGTAAGAAATCCTAAAAAATAAATATAGTAACAAAGATAAGAAATGTTGTGCATGACAAGAAATACAGATAATAGAACTCGAAAATTAAAAGAATAAGAAGGCATGCCCTAGACAAGTGGCTGAGTTGGTTGGAATGTTGTCCCATACACCAAAATGTTGTGTGTTCAAGTCCCAGGAGGGGCACATATCTGGGTTGCAGGTTTTATCCCTGGTCAAGACGCAGCCAATCGATGTTTCTCTCTTTCTCCCTCTTCCCCTCTCTCTAAAAATCAATAAACATATCCTGGGGGTGAAAAATAAATAAATAAATAAATAAATGCAATAGATTAAAATTTAGCCATATATACAAAAATATATCTTTTAAAAAACTATAAGAATAAGAATGACATAAAAAAGAAGCATAAAAAATACAGAAGCAGTAAAATATCAAATTCATTCAAAACAATAAATGTAGCAAAAGTAACAATGTATGTTAAAAGCCTAAACATTCTCATAATAATATTGTTATAGTAGTCATGAAACTTAATGATTTAAACAAAATTCTGTCAAAATACATGAAAAATCCTGAGACGTTTGGAAATACTTGATAGGTGGATTGTGGCTTACTTTTAATACTTTTGTTGTTGTTAAGAGCCTAGATAAGTTTATTGTCATTCAAATATTCCATACAAAAAGGAAAACAACAGTTGGGTTAGGGCTTATGAAAAATTAAAAAATGCAGGTTTGTAGACAATGCTCTATTTACAATGGGAAGCAGGCTGTCCCTGATGTCACACACAGCAGCTGCACTTGCCTGATGCTCCTTTGCAGACGCAGCCTTGGGCACGTTTGGCACAGCCCAGCGGCAGCAGGCACAGCAGCTCTTCTCTCAGTCTTTGCGTTTGCGGGAGCTGGTTCAGCTGCAGGATCCACCAGTGCAGCAGGAGCATTTGGGATCCATTTCGAGCAGCAGTGAGGTGGAAGGTCCAAAGCAAGAGAAGAGGCACTCACGCTGGTGCAGGGCGTGGTGGCCTACTCTTACTTCTTCCCTGAAATTTTCTGTATGCCCACAGTCTTCTGTCATGAACAGATAAATGGGCTGAAATGTTAATATTTTCTTTTTAGTTCAAATAAATGCAAATAACTAGACACACCAAACTGCAGCCAGAAACTTTATACAATCATACATTTCTGTGGTAGGTCAAGAGAAAATGAACAAGAGAATAAGAAAAAACAAACTTTTTAAAATAGCATGACTGTAAATAATTTGAATGTAAATTATAATATAGAGTAATGTAATGTCTATGACATATTATTCTTCATAGGCAAAGGGATAAAATTTCCCCCAAGTTTTCATAAAATTCTATGTTAAACATATATTAAACTGCAATAAAAACCTCAATCAATTATAAAACAAAATGCCTACATGTTCTTTGAACATGACTTTAAAATGTACTGAGAATGTATCATAAACTTTGCATGAGAAAACACTATTTCCCCAAATTTCAATGGGTTAAATATTTAGCAAATAACTGAATGGACAACTTTACATATAACTATGTTTTATATTTAAATCTGTTTCTTATTTAATTGTAAATGCATAATCTTAAGTTTGTTTATTTTGAAAAAATTAGGGTGTAATTTGTCTGTTACAGTTTTTAAAAAAGAAAACAATGAAATTGGAAAGATTTGAAGACAAAAGTTATGATAAAACAAATTAATTATGAACATCAAAAATATAAGCTTATATAATTATTTTTATTTTTTAAATATATTTTCTTGATTATGCTATTACAATTGTCCCATTTTTCTCTCTGTTTTATTGTCTTCCACCCTGTACTGCCCCTCCCACCAGCATTCCCCCATCTTAGTTCATGTCCATGGGTCATACATACATATAAGTTCTTTGGCTTCTCCATTTCCCATACTATTCTTAACCTCCCCCTGTCTATTCTGTACCTACCAGTTATGCTTCTTATTCTCTGTACCTTTTCTCCCATTCTCCCCCTCCACCTCCCCACTGATAACCTTCCGTGTGATGTCCATTTCTGTGATTCTGTTCCTGTTCTAGTTCTTTGCTTAGTTTGTTTTTGTTTTCTTAGGTTCAATTGTTGATAGTCATAAGTTTATTATCATTATGCTACTCATATTTTTTATCTTCTTTTTCTTAGATAAGTCCCTTTAACATTTCATATACTAAGGGCTTAGTGATAATGAACTCCTTTAACTTGACCTTATCTGGGAAGCACTTTATCTGCCCTTCCATTCTAAATGAAAGCTTTGCTGGATAGAGCAATCTTGGATGTAGGTCCTTGCCTTTCACGACTTGGAATACTTCTTTCCAGCCCCTTCTTGCCTTCAAGGTCTCTTTTGAGAAATCAGCTGACAGTCTGATGGGAACTCCTTTGTAGGTGACTGTCTCCTTTTCTCTTGCTGCTTCTAGGATTCTCTCCTTCATTTTAATCTTGGGTAATGTAATTATGATATGCCTTGGTGTTTGCTTCCTTGGGTCCAACTTCTTTGGGACTCTCTGAGCTTCCTGGATTTTCTGGAAGTCTATTTCCTTGGACATATTAGGGAAGTTCTCTTTTACTATTTGTTCAAAAAAGTTTTCAATTTCTGTTCTTCCTTTTCCTCTTCTGGCACCCCTATGATTTGGATGTTGGAACATTTAAAGTTATCCCAGAACTTCCTAAGCCTCTCCTCATTTTTTTGAATTATTGTTTCTTCATTCTGTTCTGGTTGAGTGTTTATTTCTTCCTTCTGCTCTAAATCGTTGATTTGAGTTCCAGTTTCCTTCCCATCACTGTTGGTTCCCTGTACATTTTCCTTTATTTCACTTTTCATAGCCTTCACTTTTTCCTCTATTTTGTGACCATACTCAACCATTTCTGTGAGCATCCTGATTACCAGTGTTTTGAACTCTGCATCTGATAGATTGTCTATCTCTTTATCACTTAGTTGTGCTTTCTTTTCTGTATTTTTGATCTGTTCTTTCATCTGGGCCGTATTTTTTTGTCTGGGCTCAGCTGTTACATAATAAGGGGTGGAGCCTTAGGTATTGCCAGGGTGGGGCAACCCATGTGGCTAAGTTGTAGTGCTATATGTGGGGAAGGGAAGAGTGCCACTTGCTTGGTTCTTGGCTGATTTTCAGTCACTTCCCTCTCTACCCACAAGCAAACTGGGCCCCTCCAGTGCTGATTCCAAGGTGGGTGGGCATGTGCATGTTCCAGGACCCTGTGAGTCTCTCAATGAACTCTCCCACAAGGCTGGGAGTCTCTCCCTCCACTGCAACCCCTACAGGTTTCTTCAGTCAGAGGTTCTGAGGCTTTATCTTCCCACACTGAAACCCTGGGCTGCACAGTCCGTCTTGTTCCCCAGCTGTTCTTCTTGGTCCAGATCCATGAAAATGTGGGATCACCTGATCTGCCAACCACTGCCTTTCCCAGTTCCCCAGCTGCCACCTTGCCTGCTCCAGTCTTCCAGCCACCACCTTGCCAGGAGTCCTCTCTGCCCCCGCTACCCAGCTACCCGTCTCTGCTCCTCCTACCTGTCTGGATGAATGTTTCTTATTTAACTCCTTGGTTGTCAGACTTCCATATAGCTTGATTTTCTGGCAGATCTGCTTATTTTTTGTTTTTAAATTTGTCGCTGTCCTTCTTTTGATTGTGCAAGGAGGCAAAGTATATCTACTTACACCTTCTTCTTGGCCTGAAGTCAGTTATATAAGGTTTTTAAAGGTCAAACCTGGGCTAATCTGACTCTCAAGCTCGTGTTATTTTTCTTAAATATTTTATTTATTTATTTTTAGAGAGAGGGGAGAGAGAAAGAGAAACATCATAGTGAGAGAGAGACATCAACCAGTTGCCTCTCATTCATGCCCCAACAGGGAACCTGCAACCTAGGCATGCACCCTTGACTAGGATTTGAACCAGCAACCTTTCACTTTGTGGGATGAAGCCCAGCCAGTTGAGCCACAGTGGTCACGGCTGAAACTTACATAATTTTATTAACCAATGTCATCCCAATGGATTCAATTAAAAAAGTAAAAAGAAAATAATAAAGAATATAAATTGCTAGGTAATCCCTGAATATAAGAATGGCATAGGAGCCAAGCTGAAGTAGTCTGGGGAAATTAATAAAGAATAAGCTAACAAACAGAAATATATATATATATATATATATTTGATTGTATTAAATGTATGCTTAAGAAGTGTTATAACTAACACATAAGAGATTTCAGTCCTGACCAGTGTGGCTCAGTGGGTTGAACACTGGCCTGTGAACTGAAAGGTCACTGGTTCAATTCCCAGTCAGGGCACATGCCTGGGTTATGGGCCAGGTTCCCAATTGGGGGCACATGAGAGGCAACCAATTGATGTTTCTCTTCATTTCTTCCTCCTCCCTTTCCCCTCCCTCTGAAAATAAATAAACAAATAAGTATAATCTTTTAAAAAAGAGATTTCAAAGAATATAGGGAAGATCAGATAAGTTATTACATCAAAAACTTTAATGTACGAATGCTTCTGTGGTAAAATAAAATAGTCTAAATTAACAGAAGACAATAACAGAAATAGAATAGAGATATAATCATGAAATATATATATATTTTAATTTAAATTATCTCTAAGGCTCATTTCATATAGTTTTCTTTTTTCAAAATAGAAATAATTTTCATGCCATAGGAGCTACTAGGTCCAGAACACAGAACATATTTATTTTATTTATCACATAAAACTTTGGAAGGTACTAACACCAAATCACACCTAACAATGTAAGCATAGGCTTAGACTCTCTCTCTCCCTCTCTCTAGTGAGTAACTAATATATTATGCAAATTTCCAGAGTCGGCCCCATTAAAACTGTGAAACAAGAATGTATGCAAACTATTTCCAATAGTGTTAAGTATTGCACTGATAATTCTAGTTAATGACAGATACTTGGAGCAAAAGAGCAAGCAAATACCAACAAATCATAGACTTTCCTCTATATCAGGGTAACCTGTTGGAAAGTAAAATAAAATTCAATAATTTTAATATAAGTAAATTATTCCAAGGAATGCTGTAATAAGAAATATTTCAAATAATATGAAGAAATTCTACTTTAGTAAACCAAAATATGTATAATTCCAAATAAAGAACTGAAAACAGGAACTCTTGGGCAATCCTTCTGCAAATAAATCTCAATATATATCTAAAATTTCAAACATATTTTTGTTCAAGATGGTACCCAGGAATCACACACTGGACTCTTTTTTCTGTCCTAAGATTTAACTCTAATACCAAGAATCTATTTACAAGGTGATTTAATAAAGTCATGTAAAGAAAGAATATTATCTGTGGTGTGTTTGGGCAGGGTGGAAAGCTCATCATCCATGAAAATTTCAAAAGTTATTAAAAGCAAGGGATTAACACGGGCTCTCAGATGCATGAAAGGATGAAGATAAAACCTCAAATGACTTCTAGAGGTACAGCCAAAGTGAGACGCACTGAAGGCGGAAATGGAGGCCCAGGACTCCAAGCTGGGTGTTTGCAGAACATGTGTCTGCTCAGCAGCTGTGGTGACCCACCCTCCTCTCAAATGCCATTGTCATCAAAGTGGGTGGGAGGTTGAAGAGTGGCAACAACCAGACATTTATTCCCAATATGTAAAAATAAACATTTAAGTAAAAATTCATAAATACTGATATATAAATAAATGAAAAACAGTATTTTGAGGTATAACTGACATATAACACTGTATTAGTTTCAGGTACACCACATGATTTGATACTTGTAGGCATTATGAAATGATCACAATAAGTCTAGTTAACATATGTCCCCAACATAGTTACAATTTTTTTCTTGTGATGAGGACTTTTACCATCTACTCTCTTAGCAACTTTCAAATATGCAATATAGACCATAAACTACAGTCTCCATGCTGTACGTTATATTTCCATGACTTACTTATTTTATAACTGCGAGTTTGTACCTTTTGATCCCCTTCATCCATTTTGACCACCCACACCTCCTACCTCTGGCAACCAACCACCCGTATATCTGTGAGCTTTTTTTTTTTTAAGATTCCTCATATAAGTGAGATCATATGTTATTTTTTGTCTGACTTATTTCATTTAGTATAACGCCCTCAAGGTCCATCTATGTCATCACGAATTGTAAGTTTTCATTATTTTTCTTGCCTAATTGTTATGGCTAGGGTTGGTAATACTATGTTGAATAAAAGTGGACAGAGTGGGCATTCTTTTCTTATTCCTGATCTTGGAGAGCAACTTTCAGCTTTTACCATTGAATATATTAACTGTGGGCTTGTCCTGCAAGTGCTTTTTTATGTTGAGGTCAGTTCCCTCTATATCCACTTTATTGAAAGTTTCTATCATAAATGGATATTGAATTTTGTCAAATGCTTTTCTGCATCTATTGAGATGATCATATGATTTCTATTCTTCATTTTGTTAATATGGTGTATCTCACTCATTGATTTGTGGGTGTTGAACTGTCCTTGCATCTCTAGAATAAATCCCATTTGATCATGGTGTGTGATACTTTTAATGTATTATTAAATTTGGTTTGGTACTTTGTTGAGAGTTTTTGCATATGTTTATCAGGGATATTGCCTTCTAATATTTTTTTGTGGTGTCCTTGTCTGGTTTTGGTGTCAGCGTAATGCTGGCCTCATAAAATGAATTTGAAAGTATTTCTTCCTCTTTACTTTTTGGAAGAGTTTGAGAAGAACTGATTTTAATTCTTGTTTGAATGTTTGGAAGAATTCGCCAGTGAAGTCATCTTGTCCTGGACTTTTGTTTGTTGGGAAGCTTTTCCTCGTTGATTCAATCTCCTTACTAGTATCAATCTATTCAGATTTTCTATTTCCTCATGATTCAGTCTTGGAAGATTGCATATTTCTAGGAATTTGTTCATTTCTTTTAGGTTTTCCAATTTGTTGGCATATAATTGTTCTCAGAAGTCTCTCTTGAATCTGTATTTCTGTGGCTTTGGTTGTAATGTCTCCTCTTTCAGTTATGATTTCAGTTATATACATGAGTGCTCTTTTTTCTTAATGAGCCTACTTAAAATTTTATCAGTTTTATCTTTTCAAAGAACCAGGTCATAGTTTCATTGATCTTTTCTATTGTCTTTTTAGTCTTTATTTTACTTATTTCCCCTCTGATCTTCATTATTTCCTTCCTCCACTAACTTTGGGCTTCATTTGTTTTTCTTTTTGTAGTTCCTTGAGGTGTAAAGTTAGGTTACTTGAATTTTTTCATGTTTCTTCAGGTAGGCATTTATTGCTATGAACTTTCCTTTTAAAACTGCTTTTGCTTCATCACATAAATTTTGGTATGTTGTATTTCTATTTTCATTTTCTCTATTTTTAAAATTTCTCTTTGATTTTTTCATTGACCCATTGCTTATTTAGTAATATGTTGTCTAATCTTTACATATATGTGAATTTTCCAGTTTTCTGTTATAACTGATTTTTAGTTTCATACCATTCTTATTGGAAAAGATTTTTAACATGATTTCAGTCTTCTTAAATGTACTAAGTCTGTTTTGTGGCCTAACACATGATTCTGATTTATTCTACAGAATGTTTCATGTACACTTGAGAAGAATGTGTATTCTATTGCTTTTGGATGGAATATTCTGTACATGTCTGTTATGTTCAACTGGTCTAAAATGCCATTTAAGACCAATATTGTATTATTGATTTTCTATCTGGATAATCTATTCATTGATATAAATGGTGTATTAAAATCCACTACTGTTATTGTATTGCTGTCTATATTTGCATTATATATTTAGGTTAATATTTACTTTATATATTTAGATACTCTTATTGTAGGTGCAAAATATTTACAAATGTTATATTCTCTTGTTGGATTGACTGCTTTATAATTATGTAATACCCTTCTTTGTGTCTTATTACAGTATTTGTTATAAGCTATATTTGGTCTAATATAAGTATAGCTTCCCCAGCTTTCTTTTGGGTTCCATTAACACAGAACAGCTTTTTCATCCTCTTACTTTCAATCTGTGTGTGTCTTTACATCTGAAATGAGTGTCTTGTAAACAGTATGTAGATGGGTCTTCTTTAAAAAATTCATCCAGCCACTCTTTGTTTTTTTATTACAAAATTAGATCCATTTACATCAAAGTAATTGTTAATAGGTATATACTTATTGCCATTTTGCTAGTTGTTTTCTGGCAGTTTTATAGTTCTTTTCTGTTTTTTTCTTTTTTCCCTTACTCTCTTCCTGGGTGGTTTCATGACTTCTTCAGTGGTTTGCCTAAGTTCTTTTTTTCATTATCTTTTGTGTATCTACTATAGGATTTTGCTTTGTGGTTATTTCCAACAATTTTAACCTGATAACAATTTAAGTTTAATTGCATCCTGAAGCTCCATACTTTTAGCTTTCCACTCCATATTTTTCATTTTTGATGTCACATTTTATATTCTTCTATCTCGTGTATTCCTTAACTAATAATTATAGTTATTTTTACTACTTTTGTTTTTTTAATTATATTTTACTGATTATGCTATTACAGTTGTCCTGATTTTCCCCTTTTGCCCTCCTCTACACAGCACCCCCCACTCCCTCAGGCAATCCCCCACCATTGTTCATGTCCATGGGTCATACATGCAAGTTCTTTGATTACTCCCTTTCCTATACTGTACTTTACATTCTTATGGCTATTCTGTAACTACCTACTTGTACTTCTTAATCCCTCACCTCTTCACCCATTCTCCCATACTCCTTTCCATCTGGCAACCATCAGAATGCTCTTCGTATCCATGGTTCTGTCTCTGTCTTCTTGTTTACTTAGTTTGTTCTTTAGATTCAATGTAGTAGACCATCCTGCCTGGTGTGGGCCCAGCCCCCAGTGGCAAACATTTACTGCAAAGAAACTTCCTAAAAACCATCCTAAACCTTCCAAAGACCAGTGTAACAGATTCAACCACTTGTGCCTTTTCATTTGCAAATATCCCTCTTCTGTGATGTGATTACTGGCATCCTCCCCTTTGTTTTCTGTATAAGGAACCACCTAAAGTGAGCCTGCACACAGTTAATGAGGACCTTCTTGTAATTCCCAGTAAGACAATAAAAGCTCATTGGAGCAAGGGCTGAGGCTTTTGCTCCCCTTGAGAGAAAGGCCATGCTGTCCCTTTTCTTCCACCGGACTCGGTAGTCCATGTGAATGTCTCATCTCATCCATAATGACATGGACCCCACAAGGCGGGGTCCACATCAATGCAATTGTTGATAGATTTGTATTTTTTGCCATTTTATTGTTCATAGTTTTGATCTTCTTTTTCTTAAATAAATCCCATTAACATTTCATATAGTAATGGCTTGGTGATGATGAACTCCTTTAGATTTTTTTGTCGGGGAAGCTCTTTATCTGCCCTTTGATTCTAAATGATACCTTTGCTGGGTAGAGCAATCTTGGCTGTAGGTCCCTGCTTTTTATGACTCTGAATATTTCTTGCTAATCACTTCTAGCCTGCAAAGTTTCTTTTGATAAATCAGCTGACAGTCTTATGGGAACTCCCCTGTAGGTAACAGGGAACTTTTCTCTTACTGCTTTTAAGATTCTCTCTCTATCTTTAACCTTTAGCATTTTAATTGTGATGTGTCTTGGAGTGGGCCTCTTTGCATCCATCTCGTTTGGGACTCTCTGTGCTTCCTGGACTCACACGTCTATTTCCTTCACCAAAATAGGGAAGTTTTCTTTCATTATTTTTTCAAATAGATTTTCAAAAGAGATTTTATTCTTTCTCTTCTCCTTCTGTCACCCCCTATGGTGTGAATGTTTGACCCCTTGAAGGTTCAATACTAAGAGGCTGCTTATACTATCCTAATTTTTTGGATTCTTGTTTGGTCTTGTTGTTCTGATTGGTTGTTTTTTGCTTTCTTGTGTTCCATATCATTGATATGATTCTCAGCTTCATCCACTCTGCTGTTGTGTCCCTGTAAATTGTTCTTTGTTTCAATTAGTGAATCCTTAGTTTCTGACTGGATCTTTTTTATGCTGTTGAGGTCCTCACTAAGTTCCTTGAGCATCTTTATAGCCAGTGTTTTGAACTCTGCATTTGTATATTGCTCATTTCCATTTCATTCAGCTCTTTTTCAGGAGTTTGATCTGTTCTATCATTTGGGCCATGTTTCTTTGTCTCCTCATTTTGGCAGCTTCCCTGTGTTTGTTTCTATGTATTAGGTAGAGCTGCCATGACTCCCTGTCTTGGTAGTGTGGCCTAATGTAGTAGGTGTCCTGAAGGGTCCAGTGGCACAGTCTCCCCTCTCACCCAAGCTGGGTACTCAAGGTATACCCTTTGTGTGGGCTGAGTACACCCTTCTCTTATAGCTGAGCCTTAGTTGCCATTGGCAGATCAATGGGAGGGATTTACCCAGGCCAGTCAGCTGTAAGGACTAGCTGTGACCACTGACCGCCCACCCCCGCCCTCTGTGGGGTATTGCAGGGTGATTCTCTGACATGGTTTGTAGCTGTCCACTGGGTGTGCTGGCCCTGAAGTTCCAAGGTGGTGCAGGCCAAGCTCAGCCTGCACCTGTGTTTTGCCCAGGGCTACCCTGCCTGAGCTATAGAGCAGTCTGAGATAGCTGCTGCTTGTGCTGTGCTTGGAGATTCCCAGGCCAAGCCAAGCTGTGAATCTAGGTTGGCTGCTGCTAGTGCTGGGCCTGAGGCTCACTGAGGTCAGCTGTTGCTTGTTTGATAGGATTTAGGAAGTTGTGAAGTATGAGTCAAGACCCAGCATTCCTATGGAAAAGCAGCTTGGGTGGGCCCATTAGTTGGGTGTGGCAGAGTCTCTGGGGATCTTCAATGCAGGTCAGACAATGTCAGCTAGTTTGATGGAGTCTCAGATATGGCAGCAGTTTACCAGCTCAGTATGGATGGATGTGGTTTCTTTAATTTTGCAGTTGTTGGACTTTCATTCAACTTGATTTCTGATGGTTCTGAGTGATGGCTGTTCTACATTTTAGTTGTAATTTTGATGTGGTTATGTGAAGAGATGAGTCCTGTCTGTCTATACTGCCATCTTGACTGGAAGTCTACTTTTGTCTTTTAATCTTCATACTAGCTATGTAAGTGTTTAATCCACTACCTTTAGTACAAGCATACCTTATTTTATCTCACTTTGCTTTACTGCAATTCACAGATACTGGATTTTTTACAAATTAAAGGTTTGTGGCACTCTTGCATTGAGCAAATCTGTCAGCATCAAGTTGGCTAGTATTTTTAGCAATAACTTATTTTTAAATTAAGGTATGCACATTTTTAGGTGTAGTGCTATCACACACTTAATAAACTATACAATATAGTGGAAACATAACTTTTATGTGCACTGGGAAACTAAAATATTTATGTGACTTGCTTTATTGTGATATTTGCTTCTTTGTGGTGGTCTGAAATCAAACCTACAATGTCTCCAGTGTATGCCAGTATACATTTACCTTAACCAGTAAGATTTATACTTTTATATATTTTCTTATTACTAATTAGCACTCTTTCTTTACAACTTAAAAAAGTCCCTTTAATGTTTGTTGTAAGCCTGGTTTAGTGGTGATGAACTCTTTTAGATTTCACTTCTCTGGAAAACTTTTTATCTCTCCATTCTGAATGATTACTTTGCCAGGCAAACTATTTTTGGTTGGAAGTTTATTTTTTTCTTTTAGCACTTTATACATATATGGTACCATTCCCTTTTGGCTTGCAAACTTTCTGCTGAAAAATCTGCTCACAGTTTATGAGGGTATTCTTTTTTGTAACAATTTGTTTTTCTCTTGCTGCTTTTAATATTCTCTCTTTACCTTTAACTTTTGACATGTTAATTGTGTCTCAGTGTGGGTTTCTTTAGATTAATTTTATTTGGAACTCTCTGTGCTTCCTGGATTTAGACTTCTGTTTCTCCAGGTTAGGAAAGTTTTCAGCAATAACTTCTTCAAATAAACTTTCTTTCCTTCTTCTCCTTCTAGAAATCCTGTAACGAGAATATTAGACTGCTTAATGTTGTTCCATAGATCCCTACGGCTATCTTCTCTTAATTTTTTTTTCTTTTTGCTGTTCTAATGGGGTGTATTCCTCTGCCCTGTCTTCAGTTTCACTGATTTTTTTATTTGTCTATTCTACTGTTGATTCCTTTTAATGTATTTCTCAGTTCATTTTTGTATTCTTCCTCTCTATGCCTTCTATTTGGTATTTTCTTATGTTTTCTATCTCTTTGTTGAAGTTCTCACTGTGTTCATCCAGTCTTCCATGAGCAACTTTATGACCATTACTTTGAACTCTTTATCAGTTATATTTTTATCTCCATTTTAAAGGTTTTTTTCCCTGAGGATTTATCTTTGTTTATAATATGTTCCTGGTTTCCTCATTTTGCTTGACTCTCTGCATTTGTTTCTATATATTCAATAAAATAGCCATCTCTCTCAGTTTTGAAAGAGTGGCTTTGTGAAAGACAAGAACCTTAACATTCAGCTTTGCCTAGTCTTTTGGTTGTCTCTCAAATGTTTGTGATTTGACAAGAAACCATTTTATTTCTAATACCTCCCAGTTCTTGAGGATGTGCCAAGACCTGTCAGTTTCCCAAAGGGTAGGATCTCACTCAGCACCTATATTTAAATGGATTGGAAGCCAGACACTCAGACAAATACATGCATACAAATACATACAGCCCTTTGGGACCACAAGCATAAAGCCAGACCAGACAATTTGGAGGGTCTCCTGGACGACAGTCTCAAAAAACTGGGCTCCAGACAACTACTTCTTCAAACTCTCTCTGCTTGATTATCACATCCTTTTCCCTGTGTGTCTAATCCCAACTCTCTGTGTATCTAATCTCTTTCATAAAGATACTCGTGATGACACTTAGAACCCACCCAGATAATCCAAGATAAACTTTTCTTAAGATCCATAACTCCAGAATATCTTTTTGGCATGTAGAGTAATACTCACTCTTTTAGCATATAAGGTAGTATTCACAGGTTCTAGGTTTTAGGCAGTAAATATATTTAGAAAAGAGGCATTTTTTTTCTCCCACCATACCTTCCCTATAGCTAAGAATCCCAGAGGACAAATTCAGGCAAGAGTCCCAGTCAAGGGCTCTAATTGGCCAGCTTGAGTCGCATGTTCATTCTTAAGTTGATCATTGTGGCCAGGGCACAGAGAACCTCTGGTTGGTCAGCCCAGTTATACTCCTAACCTTGCCACTGGGGAGTGGGACCAGCCTTATCTAATCACATGGACCAAGTGGTATCACTATGGGATACCTTTATGGTATCACTAAGGAAGTGTTGCTCCCAATGAATGGCAGGCAAAATACACATCCTCTACAGATAAGAGGGGATTTGATGGGCATTCTAGACAGAGATACATATGAGCAAAGGCTCAGAATCAGGAGCATCAAAGCATAAGAGTAATTTTAACAACTGCCCACTTTCATTGGGTATATATGTGCCAGACACTTTGCAACATTTTGCATGTGCTAACTCATTTCTTTCTTACAACACTCCATGACAGAGATGTACTGTCATTATCCCCATTTTCATAGATGAGGAAACTGAGGCACAGAGAAATTAAGCAACTTCCCACATTTTCACGGCCAAGAAGCACAGAGACAAGATTTGAACCAAGGAAACAGGTGTCCGAGTCTATGCTTTCTTGCTGCTCTTAGTTTGGAAGGAAGACAGGGGATATATGGGAGAGAGCCCAGAAAGCTTTGTTGAGCCAGGCTGTGGAAAGAGTCAGAGGTCAGGCTGGGGCACCGGGGCTCTATTTAGATCACAAGTGCATGGGTGTTAAAGCAAGGAGTCATGTGACCCAGACAGGGCTTCAAGAGGGATGGGAGACAGGGGAGCTGAGGGAGGGACCAGCGAGTTGGCTGATGCAGTGATGGGGGCAATGGAGATGAGGGCCTGCAAGAAGGTCCAAGGGTGGAGTGAGAAGGAGGGATCACACCTGAAAGACACCTCAGGGGACAAAACAACATGTCTTAGAGATTGTAGACCTGGAGGCAGGCCCCTTGTGACACAGACAAGTTGGTTGGGAGAAGGAGGTAGTTTGAGGGCAGAGGGAGGAGGGGCTATTCCACGTGAGATTTACCGAGTTGAAGGGATGATGACAAAGTCTTTCATTAACCTCTGAGTCCCTCGTTGTTCATAGGTCACCCCTGAAGTGAGATGGGTTGGAGTACTTTCCTGAGGAGAGGGGGGCGGTAAGTGGGTGTCTTGTTTGTCTCACAGCAGCTTCCATTCCTGGGGGGCTGTGACCACCCTCCATAACATGCACTCAGCCTGGAGCACACCTCCCGCCCCTGGAGCAGTGGCCCCTTCATCTCCCTGGAAGCAGTGAGGGGCAGAATACAACTGTGTAATAAGTGCAGGGAGAGAGCAGTTCCACTGAGGGTTTCAGCAGAGGAGGCCGCTGCCTTGAGGCCACACTGTGGGGGGTCTGAGCCCCAATGCTGCTGTGCTTCCACCCAGCAAAAGTTCCCACAGGAAACCTGTGGTCAGGCTGTTTGTGTCACAACTATATCTGGACACTCTGGTTTTAAATTTGAGATTCTGGGACCCTCAACAAATGTAGCTCAGGGAGAGACAAAGACTTCAGCTTATCAGAAATGACTTTAATGACTCAGGTCTCGAGGAAGACCTGGGAATCGGTGAGGTGCACCTGCCTCTGACTTCCACACTGGACTTGACTGCTTTGGCTGCTTGTGTTGTCAGAAGCCCAGTGAGAATGTGGGTGGATCTGGGCCTGTTCTCCCAGCCCCTAAGCTGCTTTCTACTCCTCTTCTCCAGGTAAGTGCTTGCATGTATGTACACACACATACACACACAAACACACACTCACACACTCACACACTCACAGATGTGTACTTAGCTCTTCAGTCCCCTGGCCTGAGCCTATGTGGCCAGATAAAACTCCTGTGCTTACACAGCTTCCCCTGGGGCTAGTCCTCAACCAAAGGCAGCAAACCCTCACTGGCTGTAAAAGTGGGCCACGACTGCCTGTAGGGCTTCTGGGGAATCTGAAATTGGGCTCTCAGACATGTGCTTGGACTCAGCATTTATTCTATTCCTTCTGGCACTGCAGGAGCTGAAAGTTAAAGATTGTGTTTCCCAGACTCCCATGCACCTAAGGTGGTGTTAGTTTCTGAGTTAGGTTCTGATACATGGACACACATGAGATCTGGAAGGCAGACAGGAAACAGAGCCAGGCTCCTGGTCCTTTGGCTGTTTGCTGACGGCACATTAGTTTCTCTGCAGCAGTGTTCCCATGTCCTGTCACCAGCTTTGCAGGAGCCCAGAGAAGGTGCGGTGGTGACAGCAGATTCCAGACCCTGGGGTTGCAGCTGCAGCCCTGTGTTCCAGCAGGGGCCTTGATCCCTGCTGGGCAAGGGTAGGCCTCCCAGGTGGCCAGCTCAGCAGTATCGTTGCCTCATGCACTTCTATGACCTTGGGAGCACCTGATGCCGTGTCAATTCCCTCTCTACTTAAAATCACCTCCCAGCTCCTGTGTCCTGCACTGAGTGTTGATAGAAACAAACACAAATGCACTTTGTGCTGGCCATCCAGACCTTTAGCAGGGAGCTAACAGGACATAGGGGCCCTGGGACCAAAGCAGCCTTGAAGGACCCTAAAAAAGTGAAATTGAGGATACAGAGTCTTCAGGAGGTATACACACACGTGCACACTCATACATGCACACACACACCCATGCACACCCACCCACACATACACACACACTCATGTGCACACACACATGCTCACACACACACACACTCACACATGCACATGCACATGTACACTTACACATACACCCTGGGAGGAGATAGAGTGGCAACACTGTAACTGGGCAGCCTTGGGGGGTCTGGCTGCTTGCTGCCTCTGTGTATATGCATAACACGAAGATTTGTGGTGAAGGAAATAGGTTTTTATTAACAGGGTTCCCAATTTGAGGGTGCTGGGAGCATTTCTGCCCCAAGCCAACCAAGCAGACCTCTCCCGAAAAGCATAGAAAACCAGCCACCCCCAGGAAGATTAAAGTCTGAATCCATGCCTGGAAGTTCCCTATTACTGCTCATCTGTAACCCGGGGTTGTTACTCAAGTGGGTCTCGGTCTTCACAGCTCCAGGCCCTCTCTGGTGCCAGCATCAACATCGCCTCGCAGCAGCTCTCTCTTTCTCTCAGGTTTTGGGTGTGCCGCCAGGTCGCACCCTAGATGGTTGTTCAGGGGAAGCTCCATTTGTGAGGAACTTCCCAGCCCATGCCTCTTGTGCTGCTCTCAGGATGAGAGAGTGGAAGTAGTCCAGGACCTGTGTGCCATGCTGCCCTAGGTGGTGGAGTCCCAGGGGCTGGTGCGAGCAACACGCACCCCAGCATGGACCCTACCTCCAGGAGCTGGCTTCCAACCATGCAGGGCCCAAGCCCCAAGCAGTCCCAGCCTCTGCCACTCCAGCCAGTGTGGGGCAAAGCAAGAGAGCGAGGCTTCTGCCTTCCTTCTGATTTAAATGTCTTCTCCCAAAATCTCACATGTGCTGGAAGCCAGTGTGGGCATCCAGCTGTCCAACCAATGAGGGCTAATGTTGGCCATGTTTGTCTTTTTCCCCTCTTCCAGCTGCCATGCTCTGTGAGGGGGCAAAGTCTTGGACCACTCATGTTCCATACAAGCTCCCTTCTGCTGAGTCAGTCACCAGCTGCCCGGCTGCCTCAGGCAGCCTCCCTCCTCCCTCCTGGGAAGTCTGCTTTTAACCTTCAATTCTGCCTTGGGGTTTTTTTCCCCACCCCCTGCCTTCTCCAGTGATTTGGCCTGACCCCTCTGTTACACTTTCTCCTTGCCTTGTGCTTCAGTGTCTGGGATCTCTAGCCTCACATAGCCCTGTGTGGCCAGATAATGTGTTGAAATGTTAATTCATATTCTGTGTACCCTCTCATAGACCTTGGCCAGTTCATTTGGCAGCCAGGAGGACAGCTGTTGTCTCAGGGAAGGGATGACTCAGCATAAAGAGAGAAACAAGCAGTCCTTGCCTGGCTTTTGAGTTTCAACATCATAGCCCTTGAGGGGAAACAGAAATGACTCAGGTGGCTGAACAGTTCAGGAGACCGGGCTGGTGGGATGACACAGAGCAGACTCCCCACCCTTCTCCTACCTCCCCCCCACCCTACACCCAGAACTTTCTGGAAGAGGACTCAGAGAGAAACAGAAGGACAGTAAGCAGGATATAGACAGTTTGGGCCCCTGACAAAGATGAGCCCTGAGGTCACATGTGACCCTTGAGCTTGGTTTACTGTACCTATTGGGTTGCAGAGTCCCAATTCCAAATTCTTCCAATCTGATTGGCTTAGTTCACTTTTTTCAGCCAGGTCCCAAGTCAAGGTCAGTGACCAGCCCACAAGGACACAGCCTTTAGCTCCAGTGTACCTCTGGTGTAAGCCATGGCCGGGAGCTGGGCTGCCTGGATTGAGGCATGGGTACCATGCACTGGAGGCTTAGAAGGGGGCACGGTGGGGGCCCAGCAGACCCACCTCATCCCAGACATCCTGCTGCTGTCACAGACGGCAGGCCCTTCAGGGCAGGGTCTGTGGGTTGGAGGGCTTTTGTGGTTCCTTTCTCTCACTGGTGCACCATGGAGCCGCTGACACATTACTGCCAAGAGCTAGGAGTTTTGCCAGATGGAACATTTATTTGCTTTTGAACTTTTCCATGTTGCAGGAAACTGCCTTGTTAAGAACTCCAGGTATTCCAGCAGCCAATTTCATGCCCCAGTTTCTGCTGGATGCTGTGGAAGCTTGGGCCTGTCACCAGAGTACACTGCACCTCAGTTTCCTAATTTGTTTCCTCATACACATCTTTTGGGGGGCTTATGTGACATTCATCAGCATAAAAAATGCTACGAAGAAGCCCAAAGCAGACCCTGTAAATATAAACCCTGTGCTCTCAGCTTTTCTCTTTTCTGTCTCTCCCAGGTAGGGCCCCAGCCCAGGCCTCCCCCGCCCCTCCCCCAGTCCCCTCAGACCCGAGTGGAGGGAGGCAGAGCCCCCTCGCCCCTTGGCAGCCACAGTGAGGGGCCGGGCCAGCCAGGCTGGGGCAGTGAGGTGCTGCGGAGCCTTTCTCCCTGTGATGGATGGCCTGCAGGCTGGAGCCGCAGTTCCAATTTGCTCCCCATTTGGACAGCCACTTTACCCACAATTCAGCTTGTCAGGGCCACAAATCACTCTGTGCAATCTGACAAGGAGGCAGCAGGAGACCAGAGGCAGGGCACCGTGAGTCCCAGAGGATCCTGGGCTGGGGAGAGGGGCCAAGGGTTGGGGTGCTGATGATACAAGGTTGGGCTCCAGGCTGGGCCCCCTTTTCCCTCCACTCCCACCTCCTCAAGTGCCAGCCATCCCCATGGGTCCAGACGACCTGCTCTACATCCAGTTCTAACCCCTCACGCCTTCCCAGGTCCCTGCCCAGGTGTCCTTCATCCCCCCAGACAAGCACAGCAAACCCTGCGCTTGCCATCCAGCTGCCCCAAGCTGTCTTCAGCCCACTCAGGCCCTGGCTCCCCTTACACTGAGCTCCCTCCGGGCCTTCTGCTGCCTTCTGCCTCCGCCATGGGACTGGCCCGCTGCACTACCAGGTCATGAGGAGAATGAGGGCCATCCATCCATCCATCCATACATCCATTCATTCATTCTGAGAACACTGATGGAGCATCTGCTGTGTCATGACGGTGAGCAAAGCCAGTCCAGCGAGGAGGAAGACCTTCACTGACCGAGTAGAGAGGTGTGTCACCTCAAACTGAGACAGTGGCTGAGGAGGAAAGATCCCGGGAGCAAGGAGGGCGTGTAGCTGGGGGTCTGCCATGTCTGCAGTCGCTCTTCACTCCCTCCCTTTAGCGCTGCTTAGGCCCATCTCCTCCAGGAAGACTCCGCTGGTTTCCCATCTACAGGGTAGGGCAAACGTAGGTTTACAGTTGTTAATACATGAAACAAAGTTTATTCTTGTATTATTACTTATTAAGTATTGTATTATTTTCCACCCAAACAACTGTAAACCAACGTTTACACGTGCCCCCCCCCACCCCACACGTACAGCCCATCAATGGGCACTCCGTGAAGGGTCTCTACATTCGAGACTTCTCGTGGCACCTTGTCTTCCTGTTAAGCCCCCAAAGGTAGTGGCTCCCCCAATACAGTGTTCTGTCTATCCAAGTGTGTCCTGGACACCGGCAATGCCTTCTCAGGACTCGGCTAAGATGCTTTCTCCTCCCTGGCATGTGTCCTGGGCTTGGAGTTGAGCATTTGACCCACATACCTTGGGCTCAGAGGGCATAGGAGCTGCCCCCTCACCTCCACCAGGTGCCTCTGGGGCATCCAGCTTTACTCTGGATTTAAAGGTCTCCCCTCCAGTTCCTCTCCTGCCCCCCCAACCTCCCCCACCTCTGCCCTCTGCTAATGATGATGTAGAGACACAGAGAACAAGGACTCTGCTTTGATCTACAGCAGCTGCTTCTCTCTGTGATGGATTTCCCAGCCTCAGATATCACTTTCCCTGGCCTGGTCACAGTGCTCCTGGCTTCATCTCGCCGAAGGAACTGGTGCTTCTGTGCTGGGAATGAATGGGGAAGGTGACTTCCCCGTGTCCCCTCCAGGCCAGGTCCAGGGAGCAGCTGGCGGTGAGGGAGTCAGGCCCCACTGGTGGCAGGGCTGGGCGGCTGGCAGGCCTGAGTGGTCTCTGAGTGCTGACCCACCCCCCTCAGAGCCACCAGAACCTGGAGGGCTGAAGCAGAGGAAGTGCGAGGGCCTGTAAACTTCCCCCAATTGGGAGGGTCTGGGAGGCAGAGGCAGCCCATTACCTGTCCTAGTCTAGCCACAATGCCCCCATAATGAATCCTTTAGACAGCGGGCCCACTTTCAACCACTTCAGTGTCTGAACATCTGCTTTTAGACAAAAACCAAACGGACGGCAATTGTTCTGCATGGAGAAGACTCACTCTAGGATCCTCTATGAAGTGTTTTCCTGGTGAATTTCAATGAGGATTTGTGCCTGGCACTGATTTATGTTCCCAACCTTTCAGGCACTTGGGCTTGTATAAAGGGAGGACTGCCCACATCAGAGGCCTGTCTGCCGATCTGATCTCAGCAGAGACCCACCCGCCCACCAGATAGGTGGGAGGTGGGGGAGTGGGGAAGGGGCCACAGTGTCCCTCCACAGGGGCTGCACTCACATCTGCCTCCCAGAGCGAGCTCTTCTGATGCTTAGAGATCTGGGGGTTTGGACCTTGGCAATGACTCCATGCTTCAAGCAGGGGCTGAGCAAAGCTGCTTCCACTCCTGAGGCTCCTCTCCCCTCTCTTCCTTCTTTCAAGGCCCTCCCTTTTGATCTGCCCTGTGTTTTCATCTCCCTGCTCCTCTTCCTCTTCCAACAGCCCTCTCCCAAGCCTCCCTGCACCAGACAATCTCTATTCCCACCCTGGCCCAGCTCCTTTCCTCCCCGCCCCACCTAGTACTGTTTGCACAGCGGGCCCCCTGCCCTGTCGGCCTCCAGTTGGATTCCAGGCATGGTGGGAGTTTGGAGGGTGAGGGGACAACAGGGTGGGTGTTCATGGCTCCTGTGCGGCAGTTCCTCCCTGCCCGCCTCTCTGGGCACGTCCTGCCCTGGCTCCACGGTGCCAGCCCCCAGACGCATCCCTGAGGGTTGTCGAAGTCCCGTGTGCACCTTCTGCAGATTGTCCCCTGTCTGAAGGGCTGTCCGTCTGCTTCCTGACCATTCCCTTCCTCTCCTGTCCTCTTCCCCTTTCTCTAGTCCTGTCCCTTTTCTCTTTTGCCCTTCCCAGGGCTCATTCCTGCTGAGAAGGGGCTGGCTGGGCAGCACCGGGGATGACGGTGGCCCAGTCAGGCCTGGAGCCCAGGCACGGTGAGGCTCATTAACCACTTGGGATATTCCACAATTCGACTATTGTTGATTCATCCAGGGGTGCACAGGCCCAGGGGAGTGGCTTCAGGTGAGTCAAACCCTCAGGAAGCAGATTCGTAAGTAACTCCAGGGTAGCTAAGGAGGGGCCCCATATCCAGCAGGATGGACAGGTCCTGTTATTTGCCCAGGACACCCACTTCCAGAGGGTTACCTTAGGACAGCCGGAGAAATTTGGTTCCTTGCAGCATTTTCCATAAAACATTCATGTCATAAAGTGTTCCGAACAAAAGGGGTTTCATGGCCACACAGGTCAGAGAAGCTCTGTGTTCCGGAGACTCCTGACACATTCCCGTCCGGCCAAGGCTCTGAAACGTGCTGCAGTGAAGAACAGTCTGTTCCATATGGGTCCCCAAAGCTGGGTCAGGGAACCAAAATACCACCCCTGCGCCTGTGCCCACCCCCACCCCAGGCTTAGTTCCTGAGCCCGGGGTTCCACAGAACGCACTTTGGGAAACCTTGATCTCAGGCCAAGCGTGCTTGGCTCTGTGAAGAAATAAGAAAGAACGAAAGAAGAGCAGGCTTTGAGCCATGTGGATGAGGCTGGGGTCTCGGCTCTGGTTCTTAGTGCAGCCAGGTTTGGGGAGAAGCATTTACCATCTTTCAAGTATAAATTTCTTCACCTCTGAAAAAGGAAGACTCCATTGCTCCGAGGATTCAAGAGGATAGTCACTGCTTAGTGAAGACTCACTTAGATGCAAGAACAGGATTCACATTACACAAAAAAGGGGATTTACTGGAAAGATGCTGGGTGCCTGCACATCCCCGTGGCAAGGGTGCGGCGTAAGGGCCCACACCCAGGAGGTGAGTGGTCACCTTGGAGTGTCTGCTCTCCATCCTCCACATCTGCTCCTCCACAGACCGTGTCTGTGGCTTCCAGGGCTGTGGGGCCACATGTGCCCACCCCCGGCACCATGGCAGCCTCAGCTCCTGCGACTAGACTGAGAGTAGTTCCCCTCAGGGCAGATTCCAGACTTCCAGGAGAGAGAGGCTGATTGGCTCAGTGTGGCTTTGCTCCTGGCCAGGGCACTGGGCTCCTGTACAGTTGTCCCTCGCTGTGTGGAGTGAAGCCACAATATGTGAACCTCGCTATATCGAGGGCTGACTGTATACTTCACTGGTGATGACCCATATAGAATTTTATGTGTTGTTAAAATTACGTAGGTTTAAGAGTGTAGAAAGTGTTTAAGAGCATATGAAGTGTTTATAAGGGTGTGGGAAAGGTTAATAAGAGAGTGGGAAAGGTTTATAGGAGTGTGGGAAGGGTTTATAAAGCCTTAAATATATATATAAATAATAAAATAAATATAACACTGCTGCTTCGAGGACTTTCATCTATCAAGGGTGTCCCTAGAATGTACCTTCCACGATAGGCGATAGGCGAGGGATCACTGACTCACTTGGCCTATGGCCACACCCCATGGCCCATCTACTCTAGGGGCGGTTCTCGGGACACATGGCCCGGAGGACACAGGCCGAGTGGATGCCTACAGGGGTGTCTGCTACAGCACTGCAGTGCCTGGGCTCAGGGTAAGTGCTCAGTGAGTGTGGCCGGTACGACTGCGTTCCGTGCTTCTGGCTGAGAAGGGGGCAGGGTTCGGGAAGAACAAGGACTGTTGTCCATCTGCAAAAGCCCCACTCCTACCACTCGCACTTTCTTGTGCATGAAATCACCTGGACACCAGACACAGAAATGTTACCCCAACGTGGGAAAAACTGATGACTCAGGCTATCTTCAAATGCAAAACTGTTCATCCAGAGACATCAGTAGAGTAAAAAGGCAGAACACCAAGCTGAAGAAGATGTTTGCCATACATATATCCAACAAAGGGCTGGCATCCAGAATTTATACAGAACTTCTGTAAATTGGTGAGAAAAAGACAGACAATTTGATTTTTAAATTGGCAGAAAATCTGAACAGGCACTTCACAAAAGAGGATGCCAAAATGGCCAATGCATGGGAGAAAATGTGCTCAACATCATTAGTCACCAGGGAAAGGCAAGTTAAAGGGTAAGATGACACCACCTCACACCATCAGAACGGCTCAAACGAAAAAAACAGAAACGTACCAGCTGTCAGTGAGGACGGACGCGCTCGAGCTCTGCTGGTGCAGTCTAACTCGGTGCAGCCCGTTGGAAAGTCATTCGCAGGGTCTCCCTCCCGCCCACAGACAAGCACCCTCCAGAGTGCACGTGAGCACCCAGGAAATCCAAGTGAGGGGATTCACAGTGACCCTCTTTTCACTGGAGACGGCCGATGCCGGGCAACAGCACAGCAGGACACACTGTGAGGCAGTTCTGAGCTGGAGTGCAGCTTGGCCCGAGAGAAAAGAAACCAAATCTGCACGCAGCGATGTGAACGACACTCACAATGTCAAGCAGAAGAGGCCAGACACAGTATCTGCAGAGTTCCAGACACATGAAGTTCAAAATCAGGCGAGACCTGCCTGAGCTGTTGGAAGTCATGAAGGGAACCTGAAGGGTTTCTGAGGCCCTATTAATGTTCTGCTCCTTGATCTGGTGTAGATTAGACAGATGTGAAATTTGTGAAAATGCATCAAGCAATTCACTTATGGATTGTACACTTTTCTGTACTTACGTATCCACCTATAACATGTATGGGAAAATACCATGCATGGCTTTTTTTTTTATCCTCGCAGAGGATATTTTTTCATTGCTTTTATGGGGTGGGGGTGGGGGCAGAGATAAATGTGAAAGACAAACATCGGTTACCTTCTCATCTGCACCCCAACTGGGGATTGAACCCAAAACCCAGGTATGTACCCTGGCTAGGAATTGAACCTGGGACCCTTTGGTCTGCAGGACAACGCTCCAACCTACTGAGTGAGCCACGCTAGCCAGGGCTAAATGGCTTATTTTAAGGGCAGAGTCCTGTGACCCACTCTCAGAGATTCTGATCATTGGGTCCTGGGAGTCTGCATTTGAACCAGCTTTCTGAGTGGCTCTGGGGCAGGTGGGGTCTGAGCAGCAGGCTGTAAGCCTGGCCCCGGCCAGTGCTGGGAGGATGGCAGTGCTTGGCCATTCTTGGTGGTCTGTCAGCAGGTGGTGCTGGGGGATGACTGGGGGTTGGGGAAAGGGCTGGGTGTGCTAAGAAGGCAGTGTGGGGGGAAGGGCTGGAAGGGGCAGGAAAGCCATGCACCAAGGCAGGAGGGGGGAGCCACTGTTCTCCAGAGCACGTCAGTAGCAAAGATTGTGTAGACTCTCTGGAATGTCTGCGGGGGTGAGGCGGCTGAAAGGACCCTCAGAGGGCCACTCTTCCTTGGGGCGGGGTGTGGATGCCAGGAGGGCTCCAATCACTGTCGGAGTTAAGTGATGCTCTGGGCCTCTGTCCGCCTTGTTTAATTCACACTCTTTACAGCCTCAGAGGTGGGCTGAGTTCCAGTTCTGGCCCTGTCTGAGTAACTGTGACCTTGGGGGCCAGTCACCTGCCCTTCCTGGGCCATAGGTAATCTGCCATAAAACCAAGGGTGGAACTATATGACTGGGGACCTCTCTGTTCACCTGGCCACCTCCAAGCAGCTCTCCCTCACTCCAAGTTGAGATCTCTACCCTCACACCTCTTGGAAGGTGCTGCCATTGACAGCACTGCCCATGGACGCTCTGGTTGGGTCAGGTTCAGGTCTATTTCCTCCCCACTCCCCACCCCTTTAGCAGATCACGAGCTCCTGGAGGACAGGGCTGGGCTCTATGCATCTTTGTGCAGAGCACCCCACAGTGTCAGGCACAATAACTGCTGAAATGAAACCTCTCAGGGTCTTCCTGTCCTGGCATGCTGGGGTTCTGGTTCCTTCCTTTCTGGGGATAGTTCAAGGATGCACAGGAGCCCAGGGGCAAGGGGGTCCACCATGCCATTCCATCTCCAGCTGGCCTGTGATGTGATGTGACTCTCAGTGAGTAAGGGGATCCAAAGAGGTATGCCCACGCCCCACCCCACGTCTTGCCTGGAGCTCTGGCAGGCAGGCAGGCACGCAGGCAGGCGGGTGGGTGTTCTGGCTGTCTCCCTGCTGAGTTCATTAGAGAGTGAGTTATTAATTCCTGGCTTGGGCAGGGCAGCCTGGGCTCTGGGTGCCCCTTGGAGCAGACAGGGGCAGGCCTGTGCTAATTGAAGGCTTAATTACTCTTCCCAGAGGAGGCTGCAGCCGGTGCCTTCCCTCTGCCATCTGGCCGTTTGTCTTCTCCTGGCAGGTCCCCTCTGCCAGCCCAGGGAACGCTGGCTGCCCCGCCCCCCGCCCCTGCCCGGCCCTGACACTGCCGGCTCCCAGCCTGGGTCTCCACCTGCACCCTCCCCACCGCAGGGGGCTCTCTCTGGTTCCTTTGCCAGGTCCTATGCTCTAGGGTCGCTCCTCATGCGTCGGCCTCCAGGGTTATTCCAAGCTTTGGATGTCTCCACACAGGCCCTGGGGTCTCGCCGGCTACATGGAGGGGTCCACCATGATGTTGCAGAGGTGGGCAGGGCTGAACATTTTTATTGGTCTTCTGGGTCATTCCTAAGGACCCGGTATCGATCTGCACGGCCCACCACTGTTTGTGTGAATAAGACATCTGTGCAGGCCAGATTCCAGAACTGAGGGGGTGGTCCTGAGGGGCTTGCTGGTTACACAGGCAGGTGGGGGAGAGAAGGGCTGCCCAGAGGTGACTTCCCAGAGATGGGGGGTGGGAAGGGCAGGGAGACAGAGGAGGGAAGCAAGGCCAATGGGCTCCTACAATGAGCCAGGCATCCCTCATCCCATCCTAACACTGAGCAACCTTCTGAGGTAGCTGCGTGGCCCCACTGCACAGATGGGGACATGCAGGCGCAGGGTAGCCAGCTCATTTGATCCATATCAACCGATGGCTCCTGTGGGTTCGTAATGGCCATTCTGGGGCAGGGGAAATTTTTAAGTTCTTCTCCAGGTATGAGGACTAGAAACTAGCATTCCACCATCTGTGATCTTGTGCAGTTTCCTGCTTTATTTCTTCCTTCTCACCAGCTCTGCCACCCAGCCCCCACAGAGTCAGACAAGGGGGTATGGAGCAGTGAGGCAGCCCTGGGCAGACTGTCAGGGGACCTGGGCTCTTGCCTGTTCTGCCACTAGCCGGATGGGTGCCTCCGGCTTCTCCTTGGGAAAGACGAGCAATCACTAGGCTGCTGGCTTCTGCAGATGCTGTTGGCATCACGAGGCCGCCATCCAAGGCATGCCCCCAGAGTTGTCAGCATCGCTGGCCTAAGGAGCCCACTGCCCTGCCCCTGCCCCCCTGCACCTTCCAGGCCTCCTTTTATCCACTCCACGAGTACACTTAGGGCTTCAGGGACCTGGGCTCCAGCCTCAACTCTGCAACTCACTCTGTGTGACCTTAAACCTAACCCCTCTGAACCTCACACTGCCTACCCAGGGCAGGGCCGGGGTAGAGATGGGCCGAGGCAGGGCTTTCTGCCATTGGGTACTCACAGGTCTACAGGCAGGGCTGGACTGCTGAGGGCTGACTTAGGTTGCTTTAGAGACTGAAATTTAAATTGGGATTGGGTAGAACCAAGCTTGCTCTCAGCTCAAAGTTAGAAGGGTTGGGACTTGCATTCTGAGTGCTGCTTGCTGGGACCAGGGTCAGGAACGAGTTTGGTTGGGTCTGCTGTGCAAAGGCCAAGGCTGGAGCTGTAACACCGGGAGGGAGAGAGAGAGGGCAGGAGGAGTGTGAGCTCCGGTTCTGGCTCTGCCCTGACCCCTGTGAGGCCCTGGGCTGGTCATTTTGTCTCTCGGCCTCAGCCTTCTCTGTGAACCAGGGTGGTCACTCTGTCCTGTGTCCTCACAGTCTCACTAGCCATCGGGCCAGGAGCAGTTCCCACATTAGGCTGACTGCCGAAGGTCTGTGTTGCCCTCTTCATTACAACGAGCACAGGAGAGAAACAGTGCACAATCACCATGACACGCAGCAAGGCGCTTGAGCTAGAAAGTGTGTGAGGTTTATATTGTGTCAGGCATTGGGTTTCTCCTGCTTTCTCTGAAAGACAAGCCCCCTTCAGTTCAGTTGCACCCCCGCATAGCAGGAGTTTGTCTGCACAAGTTTCAGGCTGCCGACTTTGTGGCTTTTCCAGTTTTCCTGAGCCCTAGAGCTGGGGGAAGGAAACTGGAGCTGCCTCAGTCTCTGGAGGGGGAGCAGAGAGGACCCTCCACCCACCACCACCATCTCCCAGCCTCCTTGGTCCCCCACCCAGGGCTTCTAGAGACCTTTCTGCTGCAGCTGTTAAATGAGACCTTTGCGGAGTCCAACTCAGAGAGCCTGGCTCTACCTGGTGAGTGCTGGGCAGGGCGACTCCAGGCCCTCTGCTGCCTTTGCTGGAGCGGCTTCGAGACCCAGGACTGTGGTCCCCAGGTGAAGGGGACAGCTGAGCTGGCTGCCTGTTTCTCCCTCCCAGCTCAAGGCATGCCAATAGCATGTGCTTGTTACTCAAGGGCCGGCTGAGCCGTGTCAGAGCCTGTCAGCCTCTTAAGGCCACTTTCGGGGGCAGGTGACTCTGGAGCTCCACTGACAGAAGCCGTGAAGAGGGGCAGGTCCTTCCTTTTCGGCCTTGAGTCCAAGGTGTAAGTTGCATCCTGACTACCCCCAGCCCCCATTCTCCCCTCTGCACGAGGCTTTAGACCTGCCCCGTCCCCTGATAGGGACGTGGTGATGTGACCCAGAGGTTAATGTGGAAATGACCTTCTTGCCTTATCTGGAGGTCTCTGAATCACTTCCATCTGCTTGGAGTATTTTGATATTGTCACTCAGAGCGATGGCTCTAAGAGCTCACTCTCAGAGGCCAGCACACTCACCCCATGCCTGCCGACAGGCATTGCTGTGTCCCTGGAACGCACTGCAGCCTCCAGTTCCAGGGTCTTTCCACTTCAGCTCCTCTGCATGGAATGTGGACGCTGCCCATATCCATCCCCGTCTGTCCTCAGGGGCCTCAGAGGCGGGAGCTGGCCTCCCCACATCCACAAAGCCGGCCATGGCCCTTGGGGACCAGGGCTGGTGGGAATGGGTGGAGCTGGGTCCTGTACAGTGAGGCAAGCGCAGCCACAGGCCTGGCTTCAGCACCAGCCGCACAGGGCTCTGGAACATAGACACCGACCCCGCCCGGCGCCAAGTACTTGCCGTGTGTCAGGAAGGCGGGCCTCGGCACCCTTTGCCCTGTTACCTCAGTTTCCACATCTGTGATGACAATGGGTCCCAGAGCCCCTTCTGGCCCTGACATTCTGAGTCAACATCAGCTAGGATCTGACCTATTAACTGAGGCACAGAATGGGAAGGACCATTGGAGGCGGGGAGAGGATGTTTAGGTGGAAGGTTTGGGGCTCAGAGGGGACAGGGTTGGTAAGAGGCACGAGGTGGGGTCAGGAACATACTCTGCCCTCCTCAATTCTGTGTTTGGGGCCACTGGAATGTCTCTTGCCCTTTTTCCCAGGGTGAGTGTCTCCTACTCTTAGGAGCCTGGGGTGTGCCCTGAGAAGACAGTAGGGGGCGCTGGTGCCCTTGTGAACCTGGCTGAATTTACACTCTGGGAAGGGGTAGATTGGGGAGATGTCCAAGTCCTGCTTTTTAGGTGCGGTGGACCTGGGCTGACTAGCCAGGCTGTTGAGTGAGAGGCAAGCACAGCAGGGTCTCCCTACCAGGCCCTGCCGCCTGTGGGGACCCCTCACCACAGCACCTATGGGAAGGACCTTGACTCATCCCGGCTGACTGGAGGTACCGGCCAGAGACCACTTCTGGTGGGAATGAAGGATCCATCCTGAGGCTCAAGGAGGTTCAGACAGAGCAAGGGAGGTATGGTGTGTGAGGCTGTCACTTACCAGGGATTGACTTGCTCTACCTTGTTGCTGGGGCATTAACGTTTTGATGCCACTGTCCCACACCCCTGCACTGTGTCTGGACGGGGGCCTTGGGAGGCACACTGGTCCAGCAGGCCTTTTACATCTCTCCTCCCGATTCTGAGGTTTTTAAAAAAGATTTTATTTATTTTTAGACAGAGGGGAAGGAAGGGAGAAAGAGAGGGAGAGAAATATCAATGTGTGATTGCCTCTCACATGCCCCCTAGTGGGGACCTGGCCCACAACCCAGGCATGTGCCCTGACTGGGAATTGAACTGGTGATATGGTGGTTCACAGCTCATGCTCAATCCACTGAACCACACCAGCCAGGGCTCAAATTTGAGATCTTTAAAATCACAAACTGGGGCTCACAAATTGAAAAGGGATTTTTGTTCTGCCTTTGAGCTGATGCAGTCTAGGAGACAAAATCTGGGTGCCCAGTGTTGGCACTTCCAGGACACTTCAAGGGTTATGGGGACAAGAGCTGGGATACTAAGAGACATGCCTATCCTCGAAGATGCAGCACCTTGTCCACTGGACCTGGCTCCCAGCCTTGATGGCCCTCACTGCTGTGGAGGAGAGGGTGGCCCTCCCCACTGCAGATAAACATGAGGAGCAGACGCCCCTGAGGGCACCCTCCTGGATGGAGCCAAGCCAGGCTGTGGGCCTGCCCCTCTGCGTTGGAGCCAATAATGGCTGGGTGCCCACTGAGCCCTACTGCTGACAGCTCTGGCATGGGGCTCCTCGCAGCCTCCTGGCCCAGCACTCTGTCTGCGGGGCCGAGCCTGGGGTTTGAGCACCTGGCTGGAGTCCCTCTCTGTGGAACCCTCCTCTCCCTCCAAGTCAGGGCCTGATGTCTCAGCTGCCTCACTCTGGCCTGGGAGGTGCTGCCACCAAGCCTTCCACGCAGAGTCTCCAAACACAGTGAGGCTCTGAGGCCAGAGCACCTGGGTCTGAGCCCTGGCACTGTTCCTTGGAGCTGAGGGTTTAGGGGCCTCAGTTTCCTCATTTGTAAGATGGACAGCATAAGAGAACCAACTGCCCCGGGTTGTTGTGAGGACTCCAGGTGGTAATGCAGGCGAGGCCCTTGGGGGACGCCAGCATACTGCATTGTGCCCACTACATTTTAGTTTTTACTTTTAGAGGACCTGATGGTAGGAAGAGAAGTACAGAATTTGAAGTCAGGCCAACCTGGATTCAGTTCCTGGCTCTGACACTTGCTGACCTTGGCCAGCTCATTTAACCTCAGTTTTCTCATCTGTGAAATGGGGTTTAAAGAAGTAGATACCCATTTCCTTAGGTTCTGATGGGATTTGAGGGGTCCATGTCTGTAACTTGGCTCTGGGTTTAGCACATAGCTAGTGTTCATTACCAGCTTCTACCCTCCTCCCTCCCATCTTCAAACCCAAGCCAGAATCTGAACACAGCCTCACCTGGCCCTCCTTTGCCACTGTGCATCTGCCCAAGTTACTATCTGGTCCATATGTTCCACTGTGCTTGTCACTGTTGGGCTCCACAGGTCAAGGCCGCCCCTGCCATGGCTGGCAGATGGCCAAGCTCCCACACTAGGCCTGACTGTACTCGTTCCCGGTGCCAGGCTCCCTGGGCTGTTTTCAAATCAGATGAGACAACAGGTGGGAAAGCTCTCTGCTGGCTGCGTGTGCCCAGAGTTAAGGTGCTGCCTGCATTCAACAAAGAGCCCGGGGGGCTTGCCTGTGGTCCCGACAGAGCCTTCTAGAAGCAGAACGTCCTTGGCACACCACCCACTCTGAGCCAGCCTGGAAGCGGCTCCCGGCCAGTGCTCTAGTCTCTCCGTCAGATGCTGTTTCCCCCATCTAAATGCCATTTCCCCATCTGGGTCCAAGCCTCTGCCTGCGTCTGAGGCGGCTGGAAATTTCTCAGATGTCGTTTTGATTTATGGCTCTAGTTAATTCTCAAGGAGGCCCGTGAGATGCCCTGAGCTCTGGAGCCTCAATGGGATAAATCATTTAACAGGTGGTTAAATATTCTTTAAGGTCTGAGGAGCACAGGCAGGGTACAGACTGGGGCGGGGGAGGCAGGCTGGAGGAGGCTTGGCAAATTTCTAAGCTGAAAAGGGGCAAACCGTGCAGCCATTTCAGAGCCCGTGGGAGCCATCTGTCATAAGCTGTGGCTGGAGGCACAACCTGCGGGCCTCCTCCTACCCACAGGCCCCAGAGACCCGGTGCCTAAGCATTGGCGGTGCGGGATGGGGGGAGGGCGGGAGGCAGAAGCTGCCTGCTGGGCCCCCTGCCAGCTGTGTGCTCCAGCTGTGTGGACTCCCTGTTGGGAGGCACCCATGGGACCCCAGAAGTTTCCATTTGGGAGTGAGGACTCAGATACCTCCAAACTCAGAGCCAGACACACAGGCAGCCACGAGGCATAGCTGTCTGGGCTGAGAGGTGGTGGGGAGCGCTGGGGCCCTCAAATGTGGGGTTGCACTGGGCCAGCCAAACAGAACAGAGCTGGGCTGTGACCCTGAGACCTCAGAATTCCGCAACCCCTCTTCTGCACATCTGCAGGGAGTCTGCAGCTTCAAGTCACCCTGCTGTCCTCTGTAACAGCTAGCCCTCACAACAGGCCCCACGGGCAGGGGCCGAGGGAGGTTACTGTGTTGTACAAAGGAGTGAAGAGGCTCAGAGCCCCTGAGGTCCTGCCAGAGGAGGAGGAGTACAGCTGGTCAGAGACCTAGCAGAATCCAGGACAGGGGCCAGCAGGACAGCAGCTCTCCTAGAGGGAAGGTGCCCCCGGGGGTCAGGAAGGGCCCTGGAGGTCAGCAAGCTCAAAGAGCCCATTTTATATGCAGAGACTTCGGTTCTCAAAAGGGAAGAGACTGGCCCGAGGGCAGGGAGGACAGTGCTAGAGATGGGAATGGGGTCCCAGGGAGGAGGCAGGAGGATGCATGTCTGCCCCCCAACGAGTGCCCTCCTCTCAGAGCCTCAGTTTCCTGTAAATGAAGGTTGCTGTAAGTCTAGGGAGGCTGTGGAAACAGAAGTGGCAGTAGGCCAGGTGGTCAGGAAGGGAGAAGTAGGAGACTCCTCCCCTGTCCCCTGACAGCCTGCCCTCCCTTCACAACTCCCCCTCCCCCGTGCTGAACCCTGTACTCACACATGTCACTCTCGGTCCCCCACCTCCATCTTCCAATGCAGCCCTAGGGTGCCTGGGGCAGGCTGGAGGGAGGATCCCCAAGGCTGTGAGCGGTGGACGGGACAGGCTGACCTGGGCTGGGGCTGAGCTCTGTGGGATGGGGTGCGGGGGCAGGGGGAGCGTTGCTGGGCAGAAGTGGCTTGGGCTTCAGACCACCCCCAGGACCAAGCCTGGACCTGTAGGGCCAGAGACCATCTGCAGAGAGGCAGGCCTGCTCCAGGGCATCTGGGGCTGGGGCATTCCTAAGAGTGCTTCCCGGACACCTCCCCCTGCACCCCCTCCCCACCCCTGCTCCAGCTCTGGGAGGAGGCCAGGCCAGAAACCCACAGAACAGAGGGCACAGGACCCTACAAGGATACAGCAGGCTGCCCTCACCTTCCAAGCCCACTCTACTTCCCATTAGAAAGCCACAAGGAAGGAGGTTGCTATAGTGGATAAACTGGACCCACAGCTGACAGGGGCCTCTGGGGCCACCCCTCAGGAGGTTCTGGGGCTCATGAGGCAGTTGAGGGAGAAGCCACAGTTGTAGGAGCAGCATTTGCTTTGAGGACTCGGTCAGTAGCTCCTCTCTGCTCCTACCAAGCCCTAAGTGCGTCCTGGAGCTGCCAAGGGACAGTGCTGTGGGGAGGAGATCCCTAGGCACTTGCCATGAGAGGCAAATATCACACCACAGTGCCCATGCCCACCTCTCCAGCCCACAGGAGCTAGGGCTCTGCGGTTGCCTGCTTGTGGTCTGGGGGAGTTTCTCAGAGGTATTCTCTCTCCCAGGCCCAAGTCTTGATCCCTGCACTCCTGCCCCCCGCCCCATACATACACCCTGGGTTACATGACACAGGGCTGGGTCCTGGTAGGTGCCCCACAGGTATTTAACCCCTATGTCAGAGCATGCCACCTAGTCCAGAAGTGCTCCAGTTCTGGAGAGGGCAAGGACAGGGCCCAGGGTCCCCCAACAAGCCAGGTCAAGTCCTCCTGGGCTCAGGACAGGGCTGCGGGTGGGAGTGAGAGGACGGGGTCCTTCTGGGTGTGCAGAGAGGCAGCTTCTAGAGCCCCCCGCCCTACCCCATTTTAGGCAACCCCATCCTCTGAATCATTCATTCTCTCTCACCCTCTTTCTCACTGAATAATTCACAGGAGGGCTCTAGCTTTCTGAAATATTCCTCTGGGCCCCAGAGTAGTTAACTCTCACACCAGCTCAGCAGCAGTATCAATGGCCCCTAGCACCCCATCAAACTGTGGGTTTGAAGTGGGAGAAGTGGCTGGCAGTTTGCCCAGGGAGCCCAGGGCAGGTGGGGTCTTGGTTTTAGTGCCTGGGTTCTCAGCCTGGAGCAAACTGTTGCTCCTGGATCCTGCAGCGAGAGAGAGGCCTTCGGGTTAGAAGGACTTCCAGAGGAAGGGGTTGAGGTTAAGGAGGGTCTTCAGCTTTTGGGGCTATCAGGAACTTTACACGTCTTTCTCCTTGTGTAACTGGAGGGCTCAGGGTCTAGAACAGGGAAGTCATTGACTCTAAATCTTATGGCTTGTTGGTGGCAGACAGGAGAGCCCCACTCCAGTGTCTTAATTAGGCTCCCTGCCCACTCCCTGCCTTGCCCCAGGCCCAGGAGTGTCTGTCTCCAATGGGGCTCTGAGATCCAGCAGAGACACCCCTCCATGCAGGGGTGGGTACTGGGAAGACCTAGTCTACCCTGCCCCAGACCACCCAACCCTCGGGTGCCTGAGAAGGGGTCTGTTCTAGGGGTGAGGAGTCTGGGGAGCAGGGGTACAGCAGAAGTGCCTAACATTTCTCCACCCTGGGGCTGGGGCACAGGGAGGCATAAGGAATCTCCTGACCTGAATCCCCTCACTCAGCATTTACCACTCACCTACCAGGTTCCCGAGCCCCATCCCTGTCCCCCAGGCTGGTGGGGACTGGGCCAGACATCTCTCCTCTGGGCTCCCAGCACACCCGCTGCATTAAAATGGTCCATATGCCTCAGACATGCAAGCGGCCCTGTGCTGGCACCCCCGGTGGGAACATCCGGTGCTGTCACTGAGCAGGGGCCCCACGTCAGCGCCCGCTGAGTCAGCAGTGGGTGTGGCTGGAGGACCTGATCTCACTGCTTGGTGCGCACACTGGCTTGCTCTGTGACCTGGGGCAGATCACACTCTTTGGGGTTTGACTGAGCAACTGTTTTCCAAACTTTTTTGAAATGCATTTAATATCAGGACACAATACATATAATATGTGTATTTATAAAACCTAAAACTGACACAAAATTTTGTGAACAGATGCTTTCTCTTACTACTGTCTTATACTTTTGATATTTTGTATTTTCTCTCTCTTCCAAAAAAAAACAAAACAAAAAAACAGCTGGTGGTAATCCATGAGCTGATTCTCCCACTCACTGAGGCAACATGTAGTTGGAAAATACTGCCTGAGATGGTTCCAAGCTTCTCTGCAACTCAGTGTTCCTCCAGAGCCCTCCCAATGCCCCTGTGAAGACATGGATTCTGCCACCTGAGATCCCCACACACCTTGGTGTTTATTACTGACCATCCTCTGTCCTTAGCCTCATCTTGGCCGGAGACTCAGCCCAGACACAAGAATGAGGCTTGGGAAAGCTGCGGCCTGGCCTCCGGCAGTAGGGGAGAGATTGCAGTCAAGCCACTCCTGAGTGCCCAGGACAGAATTTGTGAAGCTCTGCCAGACTCTCAACTCCACCCCTAAGCCCCAGGCTCCTGCCAGCAGCCTGGCTGGGAGCCTGGTGAAGAGGCTTCTGGAAAACTCCAGCAGAGGCACTCCTGCCCTGGGTCCCAGCCCGGTGAGCTCTTCCGCCTTCCCAAGGAAGGCTCCTCTTGGGACCCCAGTGGCCAGCCCAGAACCCCTCCAAGAGGGGAAGTGCGTAGAATTAGAAATTACACTGGGAGAACAGGCATAAACCGGGTATCAGAGCAAACCGCTCTGAGTGGTGACCCACAAGGGGCCCGCCCACCAGTCCCTATCCCCATGCGCAGAAGCAGACGTGAGGCCGCCAGGTGTCTGCGTGAGCCTCAGGAGCACCACCAGGCCTCTGCACGAACCTCAGGAGCACCGCCCAAGGCCTCTGCGCAACCTCGCACCTCAACGTGGCAGATGACGGTGCTCTCAAAGCTGTAATTTCTCTTCTTTTGCAGTCCCCTTCCTCTTAACTGACCAATCCCTACTGTTGAGTTTCAAAGCGTCGGCCCACAGGTGAGCAATGATTGGTGGAGGGATGGCCATGTGACCCAGTCTTGACCAATGAGATGTGAGGGGAAGCCTACAGAGGCGTGGGCTTCCACGGAAGTTTTCTCCAGGTAGAAAGGGGGCGCTGTGTCCTGGAATCTGGCTTTGGCAGTGTTGGTGGGAGGGTGAGACCTCAGAGCTTCAGTGTTCATGGCTGACAGTGAGGAGGACGGAGCAGGAAGGATCCCCAGTCTTGGCAACATGAATCCTGAGATGTGTGGCATGACCTTCCGCAAGTCACTTAGGGCGAATTTGCTCCACAAAGGCAAGTGTGGTAGACCCCTAACATCCATTACCCCTTCCTCCCTAGGCCTTGGGTTTTCCTTTTGAAAAGGAACCAACCCTTCGCCCCTCTCAGTATGTAGGTTTGTGTAAAAGTCCCCTTACACACACACACACACACACACACACACACACACACACACACCCCCATGGGCCCCGATCTGAGCCTGGTGCATCAGCATGCTTCTCTTCCTGGTCACTGTGGTTGGGTCAGGGTGGGTATGTGACCTCTTAGGACCCATGAGGCTCAGTTACTGGGCTTCTACTAGGACTTCTGGGGATCCTAGGCTGGGGCTTTTAGGATCTGGCAGCCATTTTGCACCCTAGAAAGGACCTGGGTACATATGGGACAGAAAGTCTGAACCCTGATGATGACATTTGGGTGTCCCACAGTCGGTCCTACCCCAGGATGTCCCAGTGCTGTCAGTCAGTAAATACCACAATACACCTTCAGGGAGAGGGCTAAGCAATGGAGTGCTAGTAAATATTTAGCAACAGGCTTTCCAGTGGGAAGTCCTGATGGGTAGTGTTTGCCAATTCCCACAGCACAAATACTCCTACCCTGGCTGATTCATGCTACCAACTGGATGCTATTGAACATGGAGTTGGGAAGAGATGCACACAATTGGCTCTTGAAAATCCATGCAGACTAGCTCCTGCACACTCTTGGGTTTAAGCCACCTGGTCAGGTTTTCTGTCATTTATAACCAGAATAATTTGACCTCCATACCCAGTCTTGCTGTTCTAAGAGGGAACTCTGCCATTAGGCTTGGGCTCCCCACTGAGCCCGTGCAGTTGTCTGGTGTCTCTCTCTGTTCATTGGAATGTGGGACACCTGTGATTTCTTCAAGCTGTGCTCTGCTTCCCTGGGGGCTCTTGGGGAGGCTGTGAGCCCCTCACAGCCCCTCTACAGGCTGGCCAGCAGCTCTGCCTCCCCTCCCCACCTGCACCAGATATCAGCTCCTCTTTGAGTTCAGCTCTGACACATGGCAGGAAAAGCTGGGCCGTCAGGAAGCTTCTGCTCTCTGCCTCCTCTACCTGGAATCTGGCTGCCATGTTTTGTTTTGGCTGCTTGTGAGGAGAGTGTGTAGGGAGGTGAGGACCCCGGCAGAAGGAATGCAGTGGAAGAGCTCAAGCAGTTGTCCTGCCATGTGGGGCAGAAACAGCACCTCCCTCTCCCGATGGTTGGGAGGAAATGAGATCACTCACGCAGAGTGCTCAGGTGTGAGCCTCGTGTGTGTGGTTCTCCGTTTCTCTGTTCCTGCCTGCCATTGTCATCACTGTGAAGCTGTCATGTCCCTGCACCCTCCCCACAAAAACCACCCTGCTCCTCCTGAAGCTTCCTCATCTCATAGATGGCGGCTCTATTGTTCTGGTCAAACCTGACCCTTGGAGCTGTCCTTGACTCCTCTCTCACCCCACACACGCCCAATCGGTCAGCTAGCCAGCCAGCCCCACTTCAAAATGTAAGTGGGCCTGACCACTTCTCACCGCCTCCACTGTGCCCCACTCTGATCCTGCTGCTCCCTGTCTCTGCTGGGGGCAGCAGCAGCCTGGCCTCTCTGCTCCTGCCCTTGCCCCTGACTCTAGGGAGTGCTCTTGTGAAACCCAAGTCAGACCACACCCCTCTGCTCCAAATCCTGCAGTGGCTCCTGTTCACTCAGAGTCCAACTCAAAGGGCCCCTCAGGATCTGCTCCACCCTCACCCCTCATTGTTCGTCAGCCATACCAACTGCACTCCCATGGCTGGGACTTTGAGGGTGCTGCTCCATCTGTCTGGAACCTTCTCCCCCAAGCTGGATCCCTTGAGATCACCTTCTCGGGAGGCTCTCTCTGCATCCCTGATCACTCTAGCTCTGTCCCACCTACTCTGTTCCCGCGGTACTGACCACCATCTCCTATCTGTGTTTGATAAATCATCTGCCTAATGTTCTCTTCTCCCCCGTGGTTCCAGGGGGCAGAGCCACCAAGTCACTCACCTCTCCCAGACTACACATTCCTGGCTGCTCTGGAAGAGGCAGGCCTGGGACCTGTTGCCTTCATTGCTGTATTCCCAGTGCCTAGTCCAGAGCTCGGCCTAGACGAGGGGTTCTGTGCACACACATTTGACTGGCCAACTGCATGGCTCCCTCAGAATAGGTTTACTGCAGTTGCTCCTAAGTGAGTCTCAGGTTTGGAGTGGGCTCACTCTACCAGGCACTCTGTACCAGCTACTGCCTGCCTTGTAGAGGGGTCCCAAGAAGCAGGGAGGGAAGCACGGCCCCTGCCCTTCAGGAGCTGCACTCCGCCTGGTACGTCTCATACTGTGATCTGCGGATAACTTGGCAGATCATGTGCCAGGGATTGGTCCCCACACCAGGGCTTGTGGAGGATGCAGGACCCTGTGAGCACAGGAGGCGGGTGTGAGCCCCAGGCCCAGCTGATTGCACTTCTTACACCTTCCCCAAGTTCACATTCATCTTCTTATCATGCCTCTGCCTCCACTGTCCCTGGTCACATCTTTACTGTCTCCTTCTGGAGTGTTCCAGCATCCTCCCCGCCAGCAGCACCCCTTCAATCAGTTATTCCTACAGCATCCAGAGTCCCCTTTGTAAAACACAAGCTGAACCCACTGTCCTGCATAAAGCACCTCCACCGCCCACAGCAGAGCCTTGCCTGGTGGCCCATAGGTTGAACACAGGCTGCAGCGTGATCTGTCAGGATCTCCTTGGCACTGGCCTGCACAGTATTCCTGGGAGATTTAATTGTTTGTCTTTTAAAATCAGGAGATTTCACACATGAATCCGGGTTTCTGGCTTTATTTAAAAACAACAACAACAACAACAAACAAATGTGGCCCCATTGGGCCCAAATCTCTGCAGGCAACAGAGCAAAGGGGCTGAGCAGGGGAGGCTCCCGTTAGTGCCTGTGTGCTCACTGGGCCACAGTGCCCACCACTCCCTGTCACTCAGCATCATTGGGATTTCTCTGCTCTTTTATACATGCCTACTTTCTTTGACTTTTAATTTTTTAAAATTTTTTATTTAATTTATTTAAAGAGAAGGGAGAGAGGTAGAGAGACAGGAATCAATTTGTTGTTCCACTTATTTATGCATGCATTGGTGGATTCTTGTATGTGTCCTGACAGGGATTGAACCCACAACCCTGGTGTGTCAGGACAATGCTCTAATCAGTTGAGCTACCCAGATAGGGCTCATATCTACTTTCTTTGGAATTTGAGTTTGTGATCCTTGGTCCAGAGAATGAGGTCCAACTCCAACTCCTTCCAAGTGTACCAGGTCTTCTGTGACAGGTCCTTCCTCACACCTCTGCCTTCATCACCTGCTGCTCCTGGTTTGCTCCTTCGACTCAAATGAGAAGGGACTGCTCACAGCTTCCTGCAATCACAGTGACATACTTTTTTGCACCTTTGCATCTCCCATTCTCAGCTAGGTTCAACTCATCTTCTTTTCCTCTTACTCATCTTTTGAGGTTCAACCATAGTGGTTGCCTGGGCTGGGGGCTGGGAGATACCAACTGGAAAGGGCAAGAGGGGACTTCCTGAGGTGATGGAAACCTGCTATATCTTGACTGGGAGTGTTGGTTACACAGGTAGGTGCATTTGTCAAAATTCATTGAACTGTTGACTCAAAATGGGTGCATAATCTCTTATAAGTTACACTCCAATGAAGTAAATTTAAACTAAATCTCAGCCCCATGTCTTCACCTTCAGGAAGCCATCCTGGATGCCCAGGCTGGGATAAGCATCCTCTGGGAAGCTCCAGAAGGCCCTGAACCACCTCTGCCTCATCACTTTCCACTAATTACAAATGCCCAATTGTGGCTGCCACCTGTGGTCTGCTGCCCATTTCCTGTGACCATCAGGCCCCTGCAAGGTGCCGGGCATGCCGTAGGCACCCTGGCATTGACTCTGGGGGTGGGGGAGGGAGCAAGGCATAAGCTTGAGCTTGTCCCCTCTCTTGGGCTTTAAGATAAGAGTCTCCAGAGGCAACAAACTTTGGTTCATACCCCTACACCTGGGTTCTGCCACTAATTCACTGTGTGACCTCAGGCAGCTCAGGAGAGGTGCTAATGCTGGAATGTAGCCCACAGACACAGTGAGGTTTCAAGGATTCCATGCACTTAGCACTGTCCTCTGTCCTCTCAGTGCCAGACCCATTCTAGAGGCTTTTCTTACACTAACTAATGCAAGCCTGACACGCTGCTGTGTTACCCATATTGTACAGGGGAGGAAACTGAGGCACAAGGTGGATAAGCACCTTGCCCAGGGCTGCGTTGATGGAGGAGGCCGTCTGACGCCAGTGGGGCATGTAGCCCTTCTACTGTGCCTGGTAAATGTCAGCTGCTGTTTGTACTGTGTCTTTATTTCTCCCTCCTCTCCTCCTTAAAGAGCCATCTCGTCTTTAAGGTCATGGTGACAGTTAGTGGGAAGCTTGCAAATGCAAGATCTTTTCACTCTCCACAGAGTATCTGGATAGAAAACAGGCTGGGTCCTCTTGCCAGGCAAATGCCCACGTTGTGTTGACAGGAACCAGGCAGATTAACTACGCAGGATTCAGCTCAATTCACAAACATTTAGCCAACACCCACGATGTGCCAGGCAGTATGCTGGCATCAGGGAGCAGCAGAGGGCTGGGAAGATGGAGAAGGCTGCAGGCCAGCCTGAAGGGGCACAGGAGTGTCCAGGAGGCCTGTGGGCCTGGGTATGAGAGTTGCAGCAGGCTTCACCCCCACCCCAGGAGCCAGGTTTCTTAGTTTAACCACCATCCGGTCTAGGCTTTAGGGGTTTGGAGGTGATGTTTGTCATTCTCTTTGGTCACTCATGCCCTAAGAAGTTGGGGGTGCCCTCCACCCTGTCTCCCACTATGGAGTCTCAACACTTACTTTCCCACACTCCCTTGCAGCCAGGGCACAGTCCTGTGACCCACATTCTACTGAGCAGAAGCTAGGACCCGAGAGGCAGGAACTTGAGCAATCTGTTGAGGTGACAGTGGCTGCAGGCATACTTGTTTCCCAGGGTCCATGGTGGCAGAAGCTTTGGTGTCATATACTCAGACATGGTGGGGTGAGGTGGGATGCTGTGATGGCAGAGGGGTCTCTGTTTTGCAGTGTAATTTTGGACAATGTTCCTTGTTGGATAGCTCGCAAACCTGGTCTCTGCCCCGCCCTCCCCGCCCCCGTGACTCTGACTTACCACTTACCCCATAATGTATTGCTTTTCTGCTTCAACTACTTGGCAATGGCTGTGCGGTGGTAACTAGGAACTTGGGCTGACACGTTCAGTCTTCGTGGCCTTCGTCACACAACCACCTTACCCAGAGCCACTGTCCAAGTTACACTGAGGAGCCAGGGAGCCTGCAGACAAAACGGAGATTGTGCAGTGGAGACTGCTGGTGGCAGCTGCAGTTCCGCATTGGTTTGGGATCATTCTGGTTCCCATTCTTTGGAGCCTACAGACTCAGTCCGTGTCCCTCTCCCCAGACTATTAGTGTGGCTCTGGGAAACTCAAAGACCTACCTAAAAGAAATGGGGTCCTTTATGTAGAATAGAATGTGCTGCCTCCAGCACACCTGTTCGTGTTTAAAAACTATAGTCCTGAAAGCTGCAGATATCTAGCAAAATGGCAATTTTTTTTTCCTAAAAATGATCCAGAATTACCATGGCCATTACAAAGAAAAATCCAAATAGATAAACTCACTTAAAAGCAATGACTCTTAAATCAACAAACCAAATGGGACACTTATTTTAAATTAGTATGCAGCAGCTTCAAAAAGGCTCATGATCAGAAATTTGACCAAATTGGAAGGTGCTATTCAAAGCCTGATAAGATTTTGTGGGCCTTCTCCCTAAGTTAAATGTACGAAGAGGAAAAAAACATTCCAAGGAAGTGGATGGAGTGTCAGTCCTTTGATATTTAGGTGGCAGTTCAATTCTTTGAGGAATTGAAAGCAATCTCCTTTGTTTTATAAATCCAGTATTAAAGGAGCAGAGGTATGGCTCCATAAAGTATTCACAGTCCACCAATCCTTTTTAGCAATCCCAAAACTACCCCTATATATCTTGGGCCCTGAGAACGAAGGTTCTTCTTGAAGGAACTTTCATTTTTCCTTATGCCTTTGAGATACTTACAATAAATATAACACATACTTCAGGGAGGTAACTCTTATCAAAAGGCGAACAAAATGGGCAAAGATGGGAAATTTAAGGGAATGGAAAATCATATATCTTTTCAAATATTAGTCTATCTATGTATGTGTGTGTGTACCTGTATATGAGATCTGTCCAGAAAAAGCCCAACCACTATTAATGTAATGAGAACAGTTTGAGTGACATTGACGTAACCTAGCAATCAAGGAGAGTGGGCTGGAATGTGCGTGCATGAACAATGATGACTTCACTGTACTAGTCAGTGGGGGCATTAGATGCTGTTGAGTGAGCATGTGTACTGGGTGCCATCACATTCAAAATGAGCAAGTAGAACAACAAATCTGTATCAAATTTTGTGTTAAGATTGAACATTTGTCCACATAAACTATTTGGATGATTCAGAAGGCCACAGCTATGGGCAACTGGTGATGAGCAGCTTCATCACAACACACCCGCTCATGCACCACATCTTGTGCAGAGTTTTATGGTGAAATATCAAATCACCCAGGGGACACAGTCTCCCTACAGCCCAGATTTGACGCCCTCTGACTTCCGGCTTTTCCCAAAACTAAAATCACCTTTGAAAGGGAAGAGATTTCAGACCATCGGAAAGATTCAGAAAAATACAGTGGGGCAGCTGATGGCAATTGGGAGGACAGTGTGAGGTTCCAAGATGCCTACTTTGAAGGGGACTAAGGCATCACTATCTTATGTACAATATATCTTGTATCTTCTTCAATAAATGTCTCTAGTTTTCATAGTACCTGGCTGGATACTTTCTGGACAGACTTTGCATATATTATAGATGTGGGGTATTTTTCTTTTTTAATGATATTTTATTGATTATGCTATTACAGTTGTCCCAATTTCCCCTCCTTTGCCCCCATCTACCTAACACCTCCCACTTCCCTCAGACAACCTCCACACCATTATTCATGTCCATGAGTCATGCATACAATGTATTTTTGGACCATAAGATGCACCTAGGTTTTAGAGGAGGAAAATAGGAAAAAAATTTTTGAAGCAAAAAATGTGGTAAAATATTTAATAACATAAATAACATAATATTTCACCAATGTAAATGTAAACAGAACTCAACAGCACCATTAACACTCATTATTCCTCCCAAATTTGGTGGGGGGAGTACATCTTACAGTCCAAAAAATACAGTAAGTTCTTGTGCTAGTCCATTTCCTACACTGTACCTGACATTCCTCTGGCTATTTTGTAACTACCTATTTGTACTTCTTACTCGCCTCACCTCTTCACCCATTCCTATACACCCTCCTCCCACCTGGCAACCATCAAAACCCTTTCCAAACCCATGATTCTGTCTCCGTTCTTGTTTGCTCAGTTTGTTTTTTAGATTTAGTTGTTGATAGATTGGTATTTATTGCCATTTTATTGTTCATAGTTTTGATCTTATTGTTTTTCTTAAATAAGTCCCTTTAACATTTCACATAATAATGCTTTTGTGATGATGAACTCCTTAGTTTCTTCTTGTCGGGGAAGCTCTTTATCTGCCCTTTGATTCTAAAGATATCTTTGCTGGGTAGAGCAATCTTGGCTGTAGGTCCCTGCTTTTTATGACTCTGAATATTTCTTACTAATCACTTCTAGCCTACGAAATTTCTTTTGATAAATCAGCTGACAGTCTTATGGGAACTCCCCTGTAGGTAACAGGGAACTTTTCTCTTACTGCTTTTAAGATTTTCTCTTTATTTTTAATCTTTGACATTTTAATTATGATGTGTCTTGGAGTGGACCTCTTGGCATCCATCTTGTTTGGAACTTTCTGTGCTTCTTGGATTTGCATATCTATTTCCTTCACCAAAATAGGGAAGTTTTCTTTCATTATTTTTTCAAATAGATTTTCAATTTTTTGCCCTTTCTCTTCTCTTTCAGAGACCCCTATGATGCAAAGGTTGGAATGCTTGAAGTTGTCCCACAAGCTGCTTACACTGTCCTTGTTTTTTTGGATTCTTTTTTCTTCTTGTTGTTCTGATTGGTTGTTTTTTGCTTCCTTATGTTCCATACCATGGATTTGATTTTCAGCTTCATCCACTCTACTGTTGTTTCCCTATAAATTGTTCTTTTTTTCATTCAGTTAGTGAATCCTTCTTTCTGATTGGATCTTTTTTATGCTGCTGAGGTCCTCACTAAGTTCTCTGAGCATCCTTATAACCAGTGTTTTGAACTCTGCTTCTGACAGATTGCTTATCCATTTTGTTTTTTCTGGAGTTTTTATCTGTTTTTTCATTTGGACCATGTTTGTCTCCTCATTTTGGTAGCCTCCCTGTGTTTGTTTCTATGTATTAGGTAGAGTTGTTAAGACTCCCTGTCTTGGTAGCATGGCCTATATGTAATAAGTGTCCTATAGGGTCCAGTGGTACAGCTTCCCTTATCACCCAAGCTGGGTACTTGAGGTATATATACCCTTTGTGTTGCCTGAGTACACCCTTCTGTTGTAGTTGAGCCTTGATTGCTATTGGCAGGTCAATGGGAGGGATTTACCCAGGCCAGGCAGCATCAAGGACTGGCTGTGACCACTGACCACCAACCTCTACCCTCTGTGGAGGATCAGCTGTGCAGAGGCCAGGTGGTGGTGCTCCAACATGGTCTGTAGCTGTCCACTGGGTGCTCTGTGGTTTCCCAGGCAGTGAAGGCCAAATTCAGCTCCTACCTATGTTTTACCCAGGGCCACCCTGCCTGGGCTATAAAGCAATCTGAGATGCTGTTGCTTGTGCTGGGCTTGGGGATTCTCTAGTGAAGCCAAACTGTAAATATTGGCTGGCTGTTGCTAGTGCTGTGCCTGGGGCCACTTAGCAAGAGGTATGGGGTGAGGGCATGCTGAGGATGGCTGTCACTTATTTGGGAGGATTTAGGAAGTTGTGAAGCATGAGCCAAGACCAGCCATTCATATGGAAAAGCCTCTATTAACAGCTTGGGTGGGTCCATACACTGTGTTGGACAGAGTCTTAGGGCATCTCCAGGGCAGGGCAAGCAGTGTTGGCCAGGTTGGTGGAGACTCAGATATGGCACCTGCCTGCCAGCTCTGTGGCTCTGTGGGGTGAGGGTTCAGAAAAGGGACATTAGCCTTTCTTTCTGGGAGAAATCTGAACCCAGCTTTGGCCTTGATGCCAGATTCTTCACTTTTTCCCTGTATGCCACTTATGCCTTTCAAGCTGCTCCCTCAAAGGCAGTGAATATGAGTATGTCAGTTCATGTGTGGGTTCTTTCAGAGGAACTGCTTGGGACTCCAGAAGTTTGTTCTACTGACTGAGAGTCTCCACTGGTTTTTGCAGCCAGAAGTTATGGGGACTTATCTTCCTGTCACTGGAACCCTGGGCTGGGGGACCTGGTGTGGGATGGGACTCCTCGCTCCTGAGACATCCCTCCTGAATATTTATCTACCACACATGGATGTGGACCAGCCTGTTTTACGTCTCCACCCCTCCTGCAGTCTGGATGGATGTGGTTTCTTTAATAGTTGTCAGGCTTCCTTTCAACTTGATTTCTGACCGTTCTGAGTGATGGTTGTTCTATAATTTAGTTGTAACTTTGATGTGGTTGTGCGAGGAGGTGAACCATGTTTACCTGTGCTGCCATCTTGACTAGAAGTCTGCATTGATGAGTAGTATTTTTCTATTTCTGGATGTCATGGCCAAAATTAGTTTGTAAAACAGCTTTATTCAATTGGGTTAAAGGTACAAACTCAGAAATATAGAGACCAACCAAAACATGTTTTTAAATTCACATGATTTAAGATAATCTTCAGTAAATAAAGGCTAGTGTGTCAGTTTAATTAAACTAAATATGTCTTTAGAGTTATTAATGTTGAATATAATGCAGATAAATAATTTAATTCTACCTGGGTTTATTTTAAAAAGTTCATGTAATTGTAATTGTCACTGGAATGGGTCCAAGCCCAGGAAAGTCCTGCCCTGGAATGCTCCTGGATGAGCAGGTTCTTGAATCAAAAAAATTCAAGACTTGAGTCAGGTGAAAGTGAGAGTAAGTTTACTAAAGCTTAGGGTAAAGAAAATGGACTTCTGGCTAAGATGGAGGCAGGGGTAGATACACTGGGCCTCCTCACACAACCAAAAGAAGGACAACCACAAATTTAAAAACAAAAATAACCAGAACTTTCAGAAAATTGAACTGTATAGAAGCCTGACAACCAAGGAGTTAAAGAAGAAACATTCATCCAGACCGGTAGGAGGGGTGGAGATGGGCAGCCGGGGTGGAGAGGACTCGTGGCAAGATGGCAGCTGGAGGACTGGGAAAGGCAAGGTGGCAGCAGGTGGACCAAGCAGTCCACATTCATGTGCAGATAAACCAAGAGGAACAACTGGGGAGTGAGACAGACCATGAAACCCAGGGTTCCAGCCCAGGGAAATAAAGCTTCAAAACCTCTGACTGAAAAAACCTGTGGGGATTGAGGCAGCAGGAGAAACTCCCAGTCTCACAGGAGAGTTTGTTGGAGTCCCACAGGGTCCTAGAATGTACACAAACCCACCCATTGGAGAATCAGCACCAGAAGGGCCAAATTTGCTTGTGGGTAGTGGGGGAAGTGATTGAAAGCTGGCTGAGAGCCAAGCAAGCAGCATTGTTCCCTCTTGGACCCCTCCCCACATATAGCACCACAGAACAGCAAAGTGAGTTGCCACGCCCTGGTGAATACCTAAGGCTCTGCCCCTTACTATGTAACAGGCACACCAAGACAAAGAAATATGGCCCAAATGAAAGAACAGATCAAAACTTGAGAGAAATAACTAAGTGACAAAGGACAGCTAACCTATCAGATGCAGAGTTAAAAAAACTGGTAATCAGGATGCTCACAGAAATGGTTGAGTATGGTCACAAAATAGAGGAAAAAGTGAAGGCTATGAAATGTGAAATAAAGGAAAATGTACAGGGAACCAACAGGGACAGTAAGGAAACCAAGACTTAAATCAACAGTTTGGAGCAGAAGAAAGAAACATTCAACCAGGACAGAATGAAGATATAAGAATTCAAAAAAAATGAGAGGCTTAGGAAACTCCAGGACAACTTTAAACATTCCAACATATGAATCATAGGGGTGTCAAAAGGAGAACAGGAAGAGCAAGAAATTGAAAACTTATCTGAACAAATAATGAAGGAGAACTTCCCCAATCTGGCAAAGGAAATAGACTTTCAGGAAGTCCAGGAACCTTAGAGAGTCCCAAAGAAGTTGAACCCAAGGAAGCACACATCAAAACACATCATAATTACATTACCCAAAGATAAGGAGGAACCTTAAAAGCATCAAGAGAAAAGGAGACAGTTACCTACAAAGCAGTTCGCATAAGACAATCAGCTGATTTCTCAACAACTGACCCTGAAAACATAAACAAACTTAAGTAAACAACTAGAACAGGAACAGAATCACAGAAATGGAGTTCCCATGGAGAGTCATCAGCAGGGAGGGAGCAGGGGGAGAATGGGGGAAGAGATACAGGGAATAAGAAGCATAAATGGTAGGCACAAAATAGACGGGGGGAGGTTAAGAATAGTATAGGAAATGGAGAAGCCCAAGAACTTATATATACGACCATGGAAATGAACTAAGGTGGGGGGATGATGGTGGAAGGGGAGGTGCAGGTCAGAGGGGCATAAAGGGGAGAAAAAAATGGGACACCTGTAATAGCATAATCAATAAAATATATTTTTTTAAAAAAGGAAGTGAAAGTACACACCTGAGGAAAGGGCTCCCAAGTATGCTCAAAGGAACGCCAGGACTGGCATTTTGTCTTGAATGGTCTTTATCTGTTTTGTGTACATAAGAAAACTAGGAGGCTTGTCTCAGCAGAGGATCTCAGCAGAATATTCATTAGATTTCCAGGTGTGTCGTTCAGCATGCTGATGTATCAAAATAAGGGTATAGTGCGGTCAGAGGTCATTTTCTAGTTAGTTTGATCTTGGATTAATCTGGCTCTAATTGTTTAATTGTTGTTGTTATCTTTCGGAGTAAAGTGACTTAAACCAACTGCTTTTCAATATCTTTGGTTAGGGAGGATAGAGGTTTGTGATTCTGGTAATTGCTCAGCTGTTCCAGCTGTTTGTTCAGCCATTTGTCTCAGTTTCCTCATTCCACTTGCCAGGGAATTGTCCTAGTTTCTTACTAACCTGCCTTGCTTTCCCCTGAGACTTCCACCACTGAAACCTTTAGGGGTGATGAGGGCATGAGGGTACATCTTCAGTAGCTGTTTACCGCTAACAAGAACCTTGGGCCCCACCTAAATAGGGCACGGGAGTCGCTCTCTGCCTGATGTATGGGCAGAAAAGGGAGTGGGACCCAAGACTGGAACAGAGAGGCTATTGGTTAATTTTTCTAAATTAGGGGTGGGCTGGAATCCCCAAAGTGTCCTCGTCTTGATATGGGATTTCTGTGTCCTAGAAGTGGCAAATTTGACAAGAATTTTAAAAAGGCATGAGCCAAGATGAGGAGGAGAAGGGTAATTACTAAAGATCCAAGAAGGGGCAAAAAGCAGATAATGGAGGGGAGAACAGACTTTATAGCATCCCAGAGTGAGGGGCAGCGGGTTTTCCTTTCCAAAGTTATGCAGCCAGGTGGCCTGGTCAAAGATTTTTTGACATCCTCGTCCACTTGACCTAAAGAGTTTGTGTGGATGCAGCAGGTTTTATTGATGACTGTGCACATCCCACCGCCTTCTGCTATTGGTAATCAGGGGCTGATCTGTCATTTAACACAGCATTAACAAGAGAATCTAGAGACTGTTGTAAGGTTTTAGACAAACCAGTACTTTTTGCTAGAGCAGCATTACTGTCTGTTAAATTTCTTAAAGTGGCTTCACGAGAGGCAAATCCTCCCCTATGCCAGCTCCAATGAGACCGATGGCCCTCTTACTTTGAGGGTGAGTGGCATTATGAACCATGACAGAAATCCCTTGGGAGTTAGGAAAACCTAAGGTGCACTGGCCGTGAAACTGTGTATTGTTGACACGTGGAAAGGCTAGAGCAAGTAATGGCTATTGGAACTTAGTATAGGGTCTGCCATTATAAGGTAAACTATTTTGGGGGTGTCCACAATATCCAGAAGGGGTGCCCGCCCACTGGGGATGTGTTGATGAAAACCAGGCCCATAAGGCTGGCCCCCAGCTGGTGTCTCCCCTGCAGTTAGGGGAGGGGGGGCCTCCTCTTAGGAGGTGGTCCCTCAGCCCTGTGGGGGCTCTATGTGCTATGGGCATCTGGTAAAGGAGCTTCTGGTTGATACCATTTTTCTTTGCCAGTAGCTGCAGGTGCTCTGGAGGCCACCTTGAGAATCAGCACCCGAGATAGCTGATAGGCCGTGTGGCCCAGCGGGCACCAGTGCATCTCATTAGGGGCACAGGAAACATTGCTAGAGAAGTCTTTGGATATATCGGAGATGGGATAGAACTATCTTTTTCAGGCTCACTGACACATCCATTGGATGTAACACAATGACAAAAGGGTTCTTAGGGTCTTGCATAAGAGCAAGACTGTACTGACCAGTTACTAGTCTGAGTAGTGATGGAGGTGACATTGGTGCAAGGAAAACCACCGGGAACTGGAGGCAGGCTCACTAAAAAGGGACTGGACTTTTAAAATCCCTTCAGGGACTCTGATAATAGAGTTGGATTCAAGCTGAGGACTGTGGTTTGAAACTGAGGTGGCAGGGTTGTAACGATTGGTTGTCTGTGGCAGGTCCAGCAATTGGAAAGGTGATTTCTGGTAGTAATAATATTGGAAAAGTTTGTCCTGGCTGGGTGGCTAGGTTGGTTGCAGGGTCTTTCCATACACCAAAATGTTGCAGATTTGATTCCCCATCAGGGCACGTACCTAGGTCACAGGTTCCATAGTTGGTTGGGGCGTGTCTGGGAGGCAACCGATGGATGTTTCTCTCCTTCTCTCCCCCTTCCTTGCTCTCTAAAATTAACCAACATGGCCTCTGGTGAGGAATTTTCGTAAAAAGGAAAAGTTTATTAGTATATTTGTCTCCCATTCTCCTGGAGGGACCCTGGGTACAATAGGGTCAGGGAAACAAGAAATATGTACATTGTTGCTTAAAATTTAAATAATCTTGAGTGGAGTGGAGGACGTGGGATCTTATCCAATGAGAATTAAATCCAGCAAGGATGGAATGATTCTTTTCCTGGAGGAGGAGTCTGGGCCAGAAGTATGAGAAAGACGATTGCAACGAAGCCTGTCCGCCACGCTACCTCTCTGTGACAGGGTTCTTGTTCCTTGGAGAGAAGTTGGAGGTCCTGGGTGGGTGCACCGGAGAAAGTCACAGGTGTGGTTCCTGGGAGGACACGTAAGAAATGGGTTTGGGTGGAGATGAGTAGACCCAAATGGTTATTCCAGTGAGAGTTACTGCTGCCGGGGTGCTTAGCAGGACCTGAGATGGCCCTTCCAGCTGTGTTGTAGCTGGGAGTCAGGACAGCTGTCCTTCCAGGTGTTTACACGGACCATGTCTCCGAGTTTAGCTTGTCTGTGTGCGCAGTCTTTACCTGGGGCCGGTGGAATTTCATTTTCATGTTTGTGTAATGTCTTTTGTACCCGTCCTAGGTGAATGGTATAAGGTGTGAGCTGGAGGGTTTCCTCATCTGCTCACAGGTCAGATTTGAGAAAGGGGCTGCCTTAGGTGAGTCCAAAGGGGCTAACTTGTCATTTTCATTCAGGGACAGCCCTTGTTCTTGGGGGACCTGCAGGCGACACCCCCAGGATTCTGAGGTTTCTTGGCGTGGCTTGGCTAGAGTCCTTCCTAGGGTTTGATTAGCTCTTTCTTCCTTACCCAAGGATTGAGGTCTCATGACGATTCCAAGTGATAGTTGATCCCTAGAGCTTGAGCCAGCCGTTGTGTGATTTGGGCTGCAAAAAGTTGTCACTCTGTATGCTTCTTGGTAGTCCAAACCTAGGGGAGAGTTCTTGTAGTAGTTATGTGGCCACCTTAACAGCTTTTTTCTGTTCTGGCAGGAAAGGCCCCGATCCATCTAGTGAAAGCATCTACAAATATTAGTAAATATTACATCTAGCCCCAGAGGGACTCTGAGCGCAGTCACTCAGCCAAGCTGGCCCAGGGTATGTGCCCTGCATTATATTAAGAGGGGAGGAAGAGGAAGGTGAGGAAGGTGACTGCAGGGGTTATTTTTGGAGCAGAGTGCATAGCCTCAGGTCTCATGAAAACCAGTTATTGCTTTTATAGTTTCACAAACTCCCTGAACTACAAACGACTGGGACATGCGGGCTGCAAGTGCATCCCTCCCCAAGTGGGTGTCATCATGGGGCGTTTTGTTGTATTCCCACTTTAAGCTCCGAGGTAATAACAGTCTATCATCTCTCCATATCCGGCTGAAGGGTCTCTGGGGAACCCGTTCTGTAGGGCCCAAGAGGCCTCCTCCTTGATGTACAGGGGCTCCAGGGGCTGCGGGAGGTTGGGGAGCTGAGCTGCCTGCAGGGTGGCTGGTGAAGCCTGGGCTGCTGTCTTAGGGGCCTGGTCAGCCAGTGTATTGGGTATTGTCTTTAGTTACATCCATGTCCCCTTCTGGTGGCCCCTGCAGCGTATTACAGCTGCCAGGAGTTCTCAAGTTTCTTGATGGTGTTTCATGGGGGGACTTCTAGCTGTTAAATGTCCTCTTTCTTTCCAAACAGCAGCATGGGCATGTGAAACCCGTACTTTGAGTCAGTATAGATGTTAACCCGGAGGTTGTCCCTAATTGTGAGGTCCTAGGGAGTGCTTGGAGTTCCAGGTTTTGCCTCTATTGTTTCCTGAAGGCCAACAATGGCATATCCCACCTCTCTGATGCCGTTGTGCATAAAACTGCTGCCTTTCGTAAACCATTCTGCTTCAGGGCTGGGTGAAGGTTTACTGTCCTTTAGGTCATGCCTGCTAGAATATACTGTTCGATAACTTCTATGCAATGGTGTGTGACTTAGGTTTCTCACTTTCTTGGGAGGGGAGTAGCAGAACTGGGAGTTTGGCAAACCTTTAGGGTTAACACAGGAGAATCTAGGAGGAGAGACTGGTATTTACTTAGCCTTCCCCCTGCGAGCCATGAGCCACAGATGTCCCTTTAATTCAAACACAACTTGTACTTGATGGGGAGGGGCGTCTGCACTGCAGTGGCTGCCCTAGAGGAAGTTCACTGGCCCCTCCCACTGGGAGAGCAGTGGCGGCTCTGGCTCATACACAGTGTGGTCAGCCGGTTGCTACAGCATCTAGTTATTTTGAAAAGAAAGCTATGGACCTGCCGTTGAACCCAGTTCTTGGGTGAGGACTCCAAGTGCTACTCATGTTTCTCTGCTACATACAAGGTGAAAGGTTTTTCTAAATTTGGCATCCTAAGGCGGTGCACTGCTTAGTTAGGCTTTTAATGCCTACAAGGCACGGTGACATTCAGGGGTTCAGTCTACAGGTCCTCTGTTGTCCCCTGCCAGAGCTTCATATAGAGGTCTAGCAGTTAACCCAACACCTGGCACCCAGAGGTGACAGGAGCCAGCTATTCCTAAAAAGCCTCAATACTGCCGCTTATTTTGTGAGACTCTGAGGGCCAGTACGGCCTGTTTTCTTTAGGGTGACAGAGTCCAGGCACCTGGGGCCAGTAGGTACCCCAGATATTGGGCCTGTTGGGAGGTTATTTGGGCCTTTTTGAGAGAGACTCTATGTCCTCTATCTGCGAGGAAGTTTAATACCAGAGCGGAGTTTTTATCTGAGTCCTTTCTATTAGTATTAGAAATTAGTAAATCATCAGTATATTATAGGAGAGTCCCGTTTTGCCAAGTGGACTCCCTCAGTACCTCCCTCAATACCTCAGTACCTCCCACAGTACCTTGACTGGAGCATTTCCAAACAAATGTCCCCAAAGCCCCGAGGAAGCGGAGTCCGTGTATATTGGCAAGTCTCCCTAGTTCGGGGCTTGTGCATTCCCGTGTGAACAGGCAGGTGCTGGGAGTCAGAACGAAGGGGTGGGCGGAAGAAGGCTTCCTTTAAATCTAATACAGTAAAATGGTTGGCTTCTCCTGGGATTTGAGTTCAGATAGTGGAGGGGTTTGGAACTGTAAGGTGTCCCAGAATTACAGCCTCATTTACTGCTCTACGGTCCTGTACAAACCATTTGGCCTTTGTCCTGGAAGGACAGGCATGTTGCGTGGGGACTGGCAGGGCTGAGAAGCCCATGTTTAAATGTCGTTCCATGAGAGGTTTGGTCCCTGTAATGCCCTCCAGTCTGAGAGGGTGCCACCTCTTGGTAGGGTACCCTGGTTTTAGGGATGTCCCGAAAGAGGTACATCGTTGCCTGGTATTTCAGTTTCCCATACCTAGGGGTTGACTTGGTCAAGGACAGATTTTGGAACATTATTAATTTTGGGTTCAGGGTGAGAGGTTAGCTTGGCCATCAGGCATAACAGCGAGGGTTCATTATCCCTCTGTGGCTGATATTCCCAGGACCATGGCAGCTTCTAGACTGGACAAGATGTCCCTTCCTAATGAGGGCACAGGGCCACGAGACAGACACGACTGAAAGTGAGATTCCTGAGGGAGCAGCCGAGGTGGGAGGATGCCTACTCACCTGGCGATCAGACAGGTTGGGGAGAACACTGCTCTGGCGAGTGAGTCAGAGCAGAGTGAGCAGCCCCCATACCTGATGGAAATGTAAGGGCCTTACCACCCTGTCAAGGGTCACCCAGGGCTCCTCTGGCGTGATGGCTGGGTGTTCGGTGGGGGCAGTGGGAGGCCTCTGGCACTGTCAGTCCTGGGCAGTTTTGGCCATCATTAGTTGGGAGGCAGCAGGTTCCCCATGGAGCCCGGGACTCTCATCCTTGTGGAGGGGCGAAGCCCCCGAGGCCAGTCTGGGCACCCTTCACGTGTCCTCCTCGTCCGCAGGAACAGCGTCACTGCTTAGGTGTTCGTTGAAGCCAGGAGCTGGGGAACCCTGAGGCAGCAGAGAACCTAAAGCTGCAGCTGATGAGTGACACTTTTGTCTGGATCAGGCAGTCCTTTGTTCCTTCTCCATCCTGTCTTCGTGGTTAACAACACCGAAGGCTGCGGGTACGAGTTGCTCAGTGGGTGTCTGGGGTCCCAAGACTAGTTTTAGTAATTTTCTTCTGATGTCTGGGGCTGCTTGTTGGATTAAATGCATCCCCAGAAGGGCTGGGCTCTCATTGGACTCAGGGTTGGTATTCGTGTACTTTTGTAAAGCTGCTATAAATGCCCCTGAAATAGGGTGGGGTTTTCATACTCTCCCTGAGTAACCTCATTTACTTTATCATAATTAAAGGCTTAACAGTGCATTTTTGCATCCCTAATTGAGACAGTTTATCAGGTGGGACCAGCAGTCCCTTCCCTCTTGTCCTTCATCTGACCGCATTCGATAGGCCCAGTTAGGGCTCGATCAGGGACCGCATCTCCCCCGGCCCGTGTCTGTGATGTTGAGCCTGTTGAGCCTGTTGAGCCTGGTGCCCGGCTCATTCATCAGCATAAGCCCTTGCAGCTCTGTTAAATGCTGTTTCTTGAACTGCAGTTGCACCAATGGGAGAGGACAGTCTGTAAATCATTCCAAGTCAGGTCATAGGTCCATTAAGTGATTAAGCCCTTCTGCAAATTTGTCAGGGTCCTCAGAAAATCAGCTGAATTTTTCTTTGCAGAGGGCCAGGTCAGACACAGAGAAGGGAGCATGTACTACATGATTCCCCCACAAGGCTCTCCATTTACTGCTTTCCTCAGAGGTAACCCGTTAGGGTTTGGGCGTTACCGAGTTCTGCTCCTTGTAGCGGCTGGACTACAAACAGGGGCGGGTGCTGGCGGTTCTGTAGTGGCGGAGGGGTTGTGAGGCTGTGAGGCTACTTTGGGGGACAGGAAGGCTGGAGGCAGGCTATTCCAGCCGTGGGTGGGGTTTTGTTTGATCTCCTAGGAGCAGGGGCTCCATGTCTTGGTGGGACTGAGAGAAAGTTGTCTTCTAATCCATCTAACCCAGATACTGTGGCAATACACATTCCACAAAACTCTCTTAAGTCCTTATCCTGCTTAAGGACCATAAACATCTCCGAACATAAGGTATTTCACTCCATTTACCTTCATTTCTGCAAAACAAGTCTAGATGGAGAATAGTAGTGTAACTCAAGAGATCCATTTATAGGCCAGACTTCCCCACCCCTGAGTTTGTGTTGAGGCCAGGTGTACAAAGGAAGGTAAGGCAGTTTTTCTTTTGATGGCCCAGTTATGAAGGAGACACCCCAGGGGGGAACCGGGGGATGCTTTAGGCACCGCCCATTGCATCTCTCTTTATTTGGACAATACAACTGATGAGTGATTATGAGACCTACGTACCAGGACGTAGGGCTTCAGGCGAAACGTCAGTCCAGTGAAGGAACCAGTCCCAATGAAAAGTGGCCTGGTCAGCAAGAAAGACAAATCTGAAGAGGGCACAGGAAGTGATTAGGGAGGGACCCACCAGACAGTGGAAAGGTAAGGGCTCCGGAGAATTTCCTGGAGGAGCATGAGTTTCTCTTCTGACCAAGCAGAGCTGGGGAGCACAGCATGTAGACAGCAGCCAGAAGGAAAAGCGCAGGGACAGAAGCTAAGGTGCGACACAACAAGAAGGACGTCTCCAGATGGGATGAAGCGGACACTCCAAGTAGAGGAGCAGGAGTCACAGTGTGAGTCACAACAGCTGTGTCTTCCCCGAGCCGGATGGATGCGCCTGGAGTCTCTGAAGCAAGTCAGAGAAGTCAGGTCCCCTATAGCAGAGGCAGAACTCTGAAAAGAAAGTGCATCTATAGAAAGCTGGAAAAAAAACAAGGGCACTGCATTTGGGGGTCAGCGGTGATCGGGCTCTAACTCACCGTGGACCCTGTCGCCCAGGAACCACCTGGGGACCATCGTGTGGGCAGGTTCCCCGAGCCTTGAGGATAGACTTACCCGTGGTCATAGTGTAGACAAGGCCCCAGATGGTGGGTTTGCCTTGCTTCTGGTAGGGGACTTCCCCCACCCCGACCATGAGAAGCAACAGAGAAGTCAAATTAGAGAGTAAAGAAGAAAAAAGTCCTGCCAAGTCTCCCACAGAGAATGCAACTGGAACGGGCCTGGCTGAGGCAAGGCTGCCCCGGCATGGGCCAGGACAAGCTGGTTCTTGACTCATGCAGGAAAAAACATTCAAGACTTGAGTCCAGGTGCAAGTGACAGTGGGTTTATCAAAGTTTAGAATAAAGAAAGCAAAAATACATGCCTGGGGAAAGGGGTGCAGGCATGCCTAAGGAGAGCGCACACTGGTGTCCTGTGTCTAAAGGTTTTTATCTGTTTGCTATAGGTGAGAATTTTAGGGGGGTGGTCCCAGGGGAGGCTCTCAACACAATATTCATTGGATTTCCAGGTGTGTCATTTAGTATGCTGATGCATGAAAATGAGTACATAGTGGGATCAGGGGTCATTCTCTGGTTAGCTTTTATCTTTATTTTGTATCAATAAAAAATATATCCTTGGGTTCTTTGGGGTTTTTTGTTGTTGTCATCTATCTTTCTGACTAAGGTGATTTACAGTAACTGCTCTTATGCGTCTTTGGTTAGGGAGGATGAGTCCTGCAATGAACTTAGCCATTTTAGCCATTTGTTCAGCCATTTGTCTGTTTCCTCATTCCGGGGAATTTTCCTAGCTTCTTATTAACCTGCCTGAGTAGCCGCACAGAAACTCCACTTCTTTCTTTTTTTTTTTCTAATCCTTACTCAAGGATATATATTTTTTATTGATTTGAGAGAGAGAAAAGGGGGGAGAAGGAGAGAGAGAAAGATACATCAATGTGAGAGAGAAACATCGATCAGTTGCCTCCCTCCCGTACCTACCCTGACCGGGATCAAACCTGCAACCTAGGTATGTGCCCTGACCAGGGACTGACCCCATAACCTTTTGATGGACGATGCTCCAATCAAGTGAGCTACCCAGCCAGGGTGAAACCCTATTTCTTTAACATAACCCTTTCTGCTTTCTGTTCTTCTGTTCCTTTCCTTAATCATTAAGCCTTTAGGATATCAGGTTCTGGTAGGTGTTGAACTGTCTTAAGAACAAAGCCTTAAACCCTGGCTGGCGTGGCTCAGTGGATTGGGTGCTGGCCTGCAAACCAAAGGATCACTGGTTAGATTCCTAGTCAGGGCACATATACCTGGGTTGCAGGCCAGGCCCCCAGATGGGGTCTTGGGTGAGGCAATCACACATGGATGTTTCTCTTCCTTTATTTCTTCCTCCCTTCCCTTCCCTTTAAAATAAATAAATTAATAAAATCTTTAAAAAAAGAAAAGAGCAAAACCTCATCTCTGTTGACTACAGAAACAGAGTTTTGGCCAAGCTAAAGATAGTATCTTAAGTTCCCTTAGTGTTGCAGCTGTATGCCCATGAACGCAGGAGGACCCTATGGACCACACCTCCCAAAACCAGACATTTTCCACAGCTGACATCAGGACCTGATACAATGATCAACTACTCCCTACCCTGGCCCCAACCAATCAGTAGAGCTCAGGACCCCATCTCCTTTAGCCATCATGACCACTGATGCATTTCCCTGTATAACCTATTTTCTGGAAACGATCAGGGGGCCAGGGTTTTGGGCGCTAGCTTACCTGGGACTCCTGATGAGGTACCATTTCCTCAGCTAATAAACCTCCACTTTCTTTGCAGCAAACTCCTGTTTGCATTTCATTGGGCTTTGATGGACACAGGTGACCAGGCCTCTTTAGTCTGGTAACATGGTCTCTCTTTCAAAATCTGTCAGTAAAAAATATGTTGGTGTTGAGACAGGCTGAGCCTCTCCTAACAGGATTGGAGTTTCCGTCAGTTGCCCCTCACACCCCTCGCCCAATCAGCAGCCCAATAGAATGGCACTCGTAACCAAAAGGTACTGTTTTATGGGGCAAAGAGACTTTCTCAACCCTAACACATGCACTCCTCGGAAGGAGTGCTGCGTGACCTCACCCCCATTGTAGTAGCAAAAACCAGGTCTCTGGGTGGAGATTTAACATGCTAATGAGACATGCCACACCTGAAGACAGGTAGTTGTACTGCCTGAGCACCTGCGTCCATGCCGCTACATAATGAGACATCACCCTTAGACGTTGTCTTCCTGCCTCAACTTCTTTAAAACTGTTCCCAGCCTTTGTTCAAGTAGCAGCCCGTTCCTCCTTTTGCTCAGCACTAACGCCCTTGTGCACTCGAGCTACAGTGAGCCTCTCACCTGAGAACTTTTTTTTTTTTTTTTGGTGGTGAACTCTCTCGATTTCTGCCTTGGGAGTTCCCAAGAACTTTGCATGCCAGTAACAGTATGATGGAATTTTCAGAAGTAATCTAAACATAGCTGTTAAGAACAAGTTAGTTAAATAGTTGTGAGTAGAATTTTTTACAACTTAGGTGAGCTCTTCAAATAGTTTTTCTAAATCTTTTCAATAACCTGAAACTTCCAAGTTTTACTAAGTGAAATGATGGAAATATGTTGTATATCTAGATTATTTTAAAATATGATAAGTAATGAAACATTAATTGCTAAACATAAATTCATCTAGTGATGGCTCCCTGCTGCAGAAGAACTTAAGATAAATTTAGGTCTGTTAGTGAATATGTCTTATGCCATGCTGAAAATTTTTCTATAAGAATGCACGTGTTTCTAGAAATCACAAAAAATATGTCTGTCAGTCCACAAAATGCTCATGTAAATGACAGTTTACAATTGCTTACTTCTTAGTTTTTACTAGAAATTAAGGTTTCTAAGACTTGAATCTAATTAGTCCATGCAATTAAAGTGTGAACAAAAAGAGGGCTTGGCCAAAATGAACAAAACAGAAACAGACATGCAGACACCTAGAATGGACTGGTGGTGGCCAGATGGAAGGGGTGTTGTGGGACTGGGTGGGAAAGGTGAGGATTCAGAGGTACAGTCCACAGTTATGGAAGTCACCAAGATGTAAAATACAGCATAGAGACATAGTATTTTTGTAATAACTATGTGTGGTGGTGGGCAGGTAGTGAAAACATCCGGAGAACCAGATTGTATATAATTATCTGGTCACTATGCTCTGCACCTGAAACTAATACACAATAGTACTAAGCGTAAACTGTAATTGAAAAATAAAATTAAAAGGGCAGGGGCTCTGTAATAAATCCGGCAAGCCCACTGACCAGTAGTAACCTCACATGATGATGTCGAGATAGGCTGTGTGGCAGAACAGCTGCAATGGATGAAAGGTGCGGGAGCTGTTAAGAAAGAAGACCAACTCCCAACGGGTTTATGGCTTAGCACCGGCAAAGACCAGCTAGATGCAGCGCGGCAGCTCATTTCACCTCACACCTCATCACACACTCGCTGTGATGCGCTCACATGCTGTATCACACACCCTGCACCACCAGGACTGGAAGCGGGAAACCGTGTAAGGACACAAAATGGCCAACGCGAGTCTTCTGGTAAGTCTCCACCCATTTCTGGAAAACTCCTAAATATCCCTCCCCCTTTTTGAATGCCCCACCTCTCAATTACACGAGCCCCAGTGAAAGAGGTAAAACCCACTAGGAAGGGGCTGCTCGTCTGTGGAGTAGCCCACTCTCTGCTTCTGTTATGGAACAGCAAGTGGGGGCCTGCTGCCACCGCCATCCTCTAGGCCAAGCTCTGGGGGCAAAAGTTGGGTGATAAAGGAAAACAGTCTTTATTAAAAAGCTGCATGGTTTTGGAATAACAGCTTTCCACATGCATTAGTCACTTAAGCCTATCGATTAAAGCTGAAATCTTTCTCTTTTTTAAAAAGATTTTATTTATTTATTTTTAGAGAGGGGGAAGGGACAGAAAAAGAGAAGGAGAGACATCCACCATCTGCCTCTTGCGTGCCCCCAACTGGGGACCTGGATTGCAACCCAGACATGTGCCCTGACAGAGAACCGAGAATTGAACCAGTGACCCTTTGGTTCATAAACTGGCACTCAGTCCACTGAGCCACACTCGCCAGGGCAGAAGTCTTTAACTCTTTAGTTACAGCTTTTGTCACTTAAGCCTTTCAATTCAGGATAAATTCTTTAACACCCAAGTTCTCCTATCATTCCCCCTGTTAGTTTTTAATTACCTTATTTCAGTAGGTTTAGTTTACAAACTAAAACAACATAACATACAAAAGCTACACAATTTTGGAAGAATGGCAGGCTTCTGCGTCAGAGCCCGTCCCCTCTAGAACACCCAGAGAATAACCGGGCCACCCTCTGCCAGGCCAGCCTGATCCTAGGCTGTGCCTGGAGTTCCTCCTTTCACCCAAAATCCATCCAAAATATTGTCCCTTGGGAAATGCAGCATGATCATCCAAACATCCTCAAGGAAGAGAGCCAGAGAGCCAGTCTGCCCATCTTTTATTTTAAATCTTCTAGCCCATAATTCCATGCACACTGGAGGCACTCAGCTTCTCAGCTAATCCTGTCCTAGGCTGTTTATCATTGCCTTGGGCATCCTCCTGCTATGGCCCCTCCCTACTCCTCCCCAGTGATCTGATCAGATCTCTCTGCATTACCTCACTGCTTCACTAATAAACTCTTTCACTTTAAACTCTATGCTGGCTCATGTTTGAATTCTTTCCTGCATGATGCCAAGAACCCACATTGGGTTGTGGATCCCTGGGTCCCAGACCCCTGAAATACCTGCAACAAACTGATCATAAATTTCTGGGCGGGTTGTGGTGGGTAGTCACCTTCTAGGCCTATAAAACATTTATCTTTGCCTTAAGCCAGCCCTTCCATTTTTCCAGTACTAGGTTAACACACCTTTGAAATTCCAGAAGCAATCCTCTTTTCCAGACCACAGCTCAGTGTAGACACCCTGAAGGGAGCACATAATCTTGTTAATTATCTTCTAATCCAATTTTAGAGATCCACCCCTCCCTGCTTTCTCCAGCCTTCGCAATCTTCCTCACAGTCTCAGAGCGTTGAGATCTTGCTTTCTTGCATGGCATCAGTGTAGCTCAAATAAGCTCTTATTAAAAAAAGTTCTGTACAGGTTTGGACATTTCTTACATTGATAAAAACCACCGGAAATAATACAGGAAGCAACTGTATGCAAGGAAAGTGGAACATGTTTTGGGCTGAGAAAAGGTATGAGGTATGGGGATGTGTTTTTTGTGAAGGGAACTGAATAATTTAAACTGCAACTTCTGGTGATAAAGGACAAACTAAATGTATTTTAAAAAGTTGGAAAGAGAAAGAGAATTTCACCTGTGTAGCCAAGTTGGCTAAAAATTGAGTTGTTAATATGAGGGTTTTAAAATAAGCTTTGATATCAATACTGTATGTACTTATGCTTAAGTAAAATTTAAACTTTCCTTTCTTTCATCTGCTGGGAGGACAGAGTCTGTGGGACGGCAGGCCTGCTCCTGCCTGGAAAGCAGAGGTGCTGTGTCTCGGCAGCTCGCTCCGCACCATCTTCCCGGACCTTTGATGCCGAGTCTCCTGGACAGGGAGCGATGTTTTGCTCAGATCTTTGTACCCTTCTGTGTTTGCCTTTGAAGTATCATTTCATAATGATCTGTGATCCTATTTAGTCATGTTCATACTTTTGATATTTTTGACAAACTTCCCAAAATCAAATTCTAAAAAAAGTCTTTTGACCACAAACTAACTTTGAAATTTCTCAGAGGTCTCTTAGAAAATCTCAATAGGTTTGTTTATCTTATAAAAAAAAGAACTTTTGAACTAATTAGGCTTATTTGATATGTTAAATTAAGGCACACCTCATTTTCTTGCATTTCTCTTTGTCGCACTTCACCACTGTTGTGGTTTCCACAAGCAGAAGCTGGGTCGCAGCCCTGTGTCAGGTGCGTCTGTTGGCACCGTTCTCCCAACAGCATTTGCTCACTTATGTCTGTGTCACATTGTGGTAATTCTTGAAATATTTTTAACTTTTTCATTGTTACTATATTTGTTATGGCAATCTGTGACCAGCGATCTTTGCTTTGATGTTACAGTTGTAATTGTTTGGGGCACCATGAACAATGTCCATACAAGATGGAGAACTTAATCGATAAATATTATGTGCTCCAACTGTTCACTCTCTCCCTCTCCTCAGGCCCCCTACTCCCTGAGACATAATATTGAAATTAGTCCAATTAATAACCCTACCATGGCCTCTAACTCTTCAAGTAAAAGGAAAAGTCATATCTCTCACTTTAAATCAAAGCTAGAAATGATTAAGTTGATTGAGGAAGGCATGTTGAAAGCTGAGAGAGCCTGAAAGCCAGGCCTCTTGCTCCAACAGTTAGCCAAGTTGTAAATGAAAAGAAAAGGTTATGGAAGGAAGCTAAAAGTGCGAGTCCAAGGAACACAAAATGATATGAAAGCAAAACAGCCTTATTGTTGATGTGGAGAAAGCATTAATGGTCTGGATAGAAGATCAAACCAACCACAGTATTTCCTTAAGCCAAAGCCTAATCCAAAGCAAGGCCCTAAATCCCTTCAATTCTGTGAAGGCTGAGAGAGGTGAGAAAGCTGCAGAAAAGAAGTTTGCAGCTGGCAGAGTTTGGTTCATGAGATTTTAAGGGAAGAAGCCATCTCAATAACATCAAAGTGCAAGGTGAAGCAGAAAATTGTGATGTAGAAGCTGTAGCAAGTTACCCAGATCTAGCCAAGCTAATTAATGAGACTGGCTGCACTAAACAACGGATTTTCAATGTCGATGAAACAGCCTTGTTTTGGAAGCAGATGCCATCTATGACTTTCACAGCTAGATAGAAGTCAATACCTAACTTCAGAGTTTCAGAGAACAGGCTGACTCTCTTCTTAGGGACTAATGTAGCTGGTGATTTTAATTTTAAGCCAATGCTCACTTACCATCTGAAAATCCTAGGGCCCTTAAGAATTGTGCTAAATCCCCTCTGCTTTTGCTTTACAAATGGCACACAAAGTCTGGATGACAGCAGCTCTGTTTACACCATGGTTTACTGAGTATTTTAAGACCACTAGTGAGACATACTGCTCAGAGAAAAAAGATTTCTTTCAAAATATTACTGCTCATTGACAATGCACCTGGTCACCCATGAGCTCTGATAAAGAGGTATGTGGTTAATGTTGTTTTCCATTCTGCAGCAAGGAGTAATTGATCAAGGAGTAATTTCAACATTCAAGTCTTATTATTTAAGGAATACATTTCATACAGCGATAGCTGCCACCAATAGTGATTCCTCTGACAGACCAGGACAAAGTAAATCAAAAACCTCTGGAAAAGATTTACTATTCTAGATGCCATTAAGAAAATTCTTGATTCATGGGAAGAGGTCAAAATACCAACATTAATGGGAGTTTGAAAGAAGTTGAGTCCAACCCTTGAGGCTGACTTTGAGGGGCTCAAGACTTCAGTGGAGGAAGTAGCTGCAGAAGTAGATGTGGTGGAGAGAGCAAGAGAACTGGAATTAGAAGTGGGGCCTGAAGATGTGACTAAATTGCTGCAATCTCATGATTAAACTTTAATTGATGAGCAGTTAAATACTTCTTTGGATGAGCAAAAATAGTGATTTCTTGAGATGAAATGTACTCTAGTGAAGGTGCTTTGAAGAAATGACAACAGAGGATTTAGAATGCTACATAAACGTAGTTGATAAGGCAGCAGCAGGTTTTGACAGGTTGACTCCAATCCTGAAAGAAGCCCTACTGTGGGTAAAATGCTGTCAAACAGCACCACATGCCACAGAGAAACTGGTCATGAAAAGAAGAGTCAATCGATGTGGCAAACTTATTTGTCTCATTTTAAGAAACTGCCACAGCCATCCCAGCCTTTAGCAACCACTGTCCTTACCAGGCAGCAGCCATCAACACTGGGGCAAGAACTGCCACCAGCAAAAAGATAATGACTCACTGAAGGCTCAGATTATGGTTAGTATTTTTTAGCAATAAATGATTTTTGAATTAATGTATATACATCATTTTTTAGCATGTAATGCTATTGCACACTTAATAGACTACAGTATAGTGTAAACATAACTTTTATATGCCCAAGAACCAAAACATTCATGAGACCTTATTGCAATATTTGCTTTATTGCTGTAGTCTGGAGATGACCCCACAGTATCTCCAAGGTGTGCCTGTACATAAAAATCATTGGTCAAATAAGTGACATTAAGCCTTCTTTATGTTGTGTCTATATAAATATGTCCTGAGTGTTCCAGAAATTGTGCAAAATTCCTGAAAGTCTGATATGTCCTGGCATAAGATGTTGTCTGTCATCAAGACTGAAGCTCACACCAAAAAAACTAAACCTGATACTCAGGTTAGTGCCCAGCTGACTTTCATAGAAAGGCAGCAACACAGTGTCTATAAGTGATTGTGGTACATGTGGATGCCAGAATGTGACATCCTGATGTCCTTGTAACATGGCAACAGTCTGCCCCTGGGCCAGAGAAATTAGGATAAGCAATTGTTTGGGCTGTATATATTTTTAAAGATTTCATTTGTTTCTTTTTAGAGAGAGAGGAGAAGGGACAGAGAAAGGGGGAGAGAAACATTGATCGGTTGCCTCTTGCATGTGCCCCAATCAGGGACTGAACCTACAACTCAGGCATGTGCCCTGACCGGGAATCGAACTGGTAGCCCCTCACGTTGCAGGATAACACCCAGCCAACTGAGCCTCACCAGTCAGGGCAACAGTGGCTGTATATTAAACAGTCAGGGCTATGGGACCAGTTCCTGGCAATCCCCATTTTTCAGTTTTTGCATTTCTGCACCTACCATAGTGTATTTCAGATGACTCAAATTATGAATAGATATCTATGAGGAGACTTCTACAAAAATGTTAAAGCAATCTACCAACAATGTCCGACCCACCAGGTCCATAAACCTAGAAAACCTCCTTTTGTCTTTAGAGGGCTCAGACCTCCTACCTCTGGACCTGCAGCTTGATTTCATCCAGCTGCCTCCTAGCATGGGCTATCAGTGTGTTCTTGTTGTCGTGTGCATGTTTTCTGGATTGGTTGAAGCCTTCCTCTCTCACAAGGCTGATGCCCTCAGGGTGGCAAAGAAACCGTCAGAGAATGTGTTTCCCACTGGGGGTATGCCTTCCACAATCTCCAGTGACTGAGACGTTCACTTCACTGGGCAAATTATAGGCACCGTGATGAAGGCCTTGCAAACTTTTTGTAATTATCACTGTACCTGTCACCCTCAGTCATCAGGCAAGGTCAAGAGAAATAGTAAGGTCCTCAAACAAAATTTCTAAACTTGCCAAATTGCTGGACTTTCCTGTATTGCCTGTGATCTTTCTGACTGTTCATGGTTCTTCTTTGGGAAACAAACTCACTCCACATGAGACAGTCACCAGCTGACCAGTGTCTGCTGGTGTACGGCCTTCTGCTGATGCCTTGGCTTATGCTAATATGATCAGCTACTATAAGTCTCTAAGGTCTTATGCTCACACCTATCATCAGCTGATCAAAAGAAGCTGTCCCAGATCCCAAGTCAAAGGATCCTGTTGGTCCCAGTGTACAACCTGGTGACTGGGCTTTGTGGAAATGTCAATCAGAGGAAGATAGCCCCATTGAAAGGGACATTACCAAACCAAGTACTCCTGATCGGTGCTGTAAAACTAGAAGGTATTGAGCCTTGGATACACATCTCACAGCTAATTAAGGCTCCACCTGACATGTGAGTCTGTGCAGATTCTGGAGAACTTTGAGTCAAATTGAGGAGGAAGAGAAGTATCTGATATCAAGGTCGATGACAGATCAAGCTGCTGTTTTTCTTTCTGTTACTCTGACACCGACCTGGAAAGATAATGCCCACTCATCACCCCTACATTCCCATGGCTACACAGATCAGATTTGTCCCCACTCTCTAAGAAATCCCATCAGCAGCACTCATCTTGGCAGGCATTTGGGGTGACTATTTTATGCAAGGAGATTCTTTTCCCACATGTGCTAAAAGGCTGATTAACCTTGTGCTTAAATGAGTAAACACAGCAGTTCCTAAAAATGAATTGCCTATTAAGGTGATGCTGGTTCAGCATTTTAAAATGATCTCCAACACTGCAAAATACAGGCTTTGGATAAGAAATAAATACATGAGAGTTCTCCCAGTTACCCTTCTTTGTTACTCAAATGTGGCCTCAAGCTGTTTCTGGTCTGTGCAAATTCCCTCTCATGTGAGACATGACATCCAGGAAAAGTTCTTCCTGGCACCTTGTCCCTTGGAAAACCTGACTCTTGGCCAATGCTGCTTTCAAAGAAAGATCTTGGTCAAAAAGGGAAATTGTGAAAAGTCAATAAAGGAAACCCCAACTAAAATTATAGTCAGGAAGGCCTATGTAGAGGGAGCTCTCATGCTGCTGCTCCTTATCAATTGTCCCAAACAGGAAAAGATACACCTTGCGTCTTCAGCCAGGAGGTGGTACCAGTCTGTACTACCTCAACAGGAGGAAGGGAGATTTTCTTGTTGCCTAGCAACAAGTCCAGCCAATGGAAACGCTGCAACTCATCCAATAAGAAGCCGTAGTCACTGTGAACTCTTACTTTCCTTCAACTTTTCTTTTTCTTTTTCTAATGATTTTCTTGCCCTACCCCTATTTTTATTTTAAAAAAACTTTCATTTTCTTTAATTCCTTGGAGTATCTCTGCCAGGTGAGATGCTGCCTGAATCATGAATCATTTAATAAAACCAATTAAATCTCCCCATTTACTCAGCTGAATATTGGTTTTTTAATTTGTTTTAACACAACAAACTTTAAGGAAGCCTGTTGACATGAAGGTTGTGAAGGCACTGATTATGAGCTTCTAGAAGCCTCATGGAAGCACAGCCAGGACTTGGGAGGAAAGGTGGTCAGAGGGAGACAAAAGTGCTTTGCCCTGTCCCAGGCCCCCACCTGCTGAAACAGAGCCTGGCCACACCCATGGGTGGGCCGAGTGACTTTGGGCTCTTACCTCTCCGCTTTGTGCCTCCGTGGCCTTACACATAAAAAAGAATTGTAACCATGTTTCCCCCCGGGGGCGGTTGTGAAGTTGGTGACAGGAGTTAGCACATGTACTGTGTTTAGTGCCAGTCTTGACACAACTAGATGCTCATAAAATGTTATTTTTTTATTATTGTCATCAAACATTAGCTAAGGGATAGACCTAGTCAGAGAAGAGGGAGCACTTTTCTCATTACCTACACATTACTCTGTTTAGTATGATAAAATTCTTGATATATTTTTAATGATACTTTTTCCCACAAATTCTCACCAAAAAGGCTGTGAACTCTGAGACCCCGGGTGGGCCAGGACCATCTCCCTATCCTGTGGCTTTGTTTCCACACCAGCCTGGTGGCCCAGTGCAGGTTCTTCACATAAAGGACCTTTAGCCCTGGGTACAGAATGGGTAAGATCACGTGCTGTCTACTTTCCATTGCAAGTGACAAAATCTATCCCAGTTTGGCTTCCTGAGCCACATATTGAATGAGCTCAGAGGGCAAGTGACCTGAGGGCAAGGCTTGATGCAGGAGCTCAACAGTGTCCTCAAGGCTGTGTTTCTTGCCTGTCTCTGCTCTGCCTCCCCCACTGGTCCTGCACGGCTGCTAGCACTGTGTGCTGCTTTTCCTCAGCTGGTCAAATCTGGTCCACTGACTTTGGTGCCTGCAGCTGCCTGAGCGTGCTTCCAGGACCCTGAGTTGTCACGGTTGCCTGGCCTCTCTCTCCTACCAGAGGAGGCAATTTGAGATCGGGACTTGGCTCTTAGGTCTCAAAATCCCCAGTGCTTACCACAGACCATGGAATACCATGGATGCTTCAAGGTGTGCTGAAAACGACCAAATTCAGGCAATACTGCACAGTAATAGTTCACGCTAAGAAATGCCCTCCGAGCAACACTTGAGAGCAGTGGAATGGATACGCTGATTCTTTAGCAGCACCATGGAACTCCTGCTTTAGCACTTGCTGCTGATAGAAGTTTCCAATGAGAGAAAATCTGTGGGTGACTCACATGTCTGTGGGTTTTTAATGAGCATTAAATCCAGGTACCTAGATTGTCCCTTTGACTGACGTTTTCTGCAGGGGCTGTGCAGGGCCAGTAAATGCACACAGAGAGCATACAGGCAAAGCACAAAACTGAGTCTTTGCTGGGCTTTGTGTTTGTAGCATCTGAGTGTGTGGCCATGTGTGAGTGTGTGTACGTTAACCTGGTTCTGCCCCCTCCTCCATCCTATCCCAGCTCTCAGGAACACATCCTGGGATCAAAATAGAAATTAACAAGGATAATAGGGTTGATTTCCACCCAACTTCAGAAACCGATGTGGAAATGCAAAACTCTAGACAAATCCTGCTTGCAATAGGTAGGCTTCAAATTGTTTTATGAAATAAATATTACACGGTACCTACATATCCATGGATATAACTCAAACAAGAGCTTCTAGACCCTTGTCCTTCACTGCCTGCCATACACTGGGTCCTCCCCATCTTGCTGTTTTATTTGTATTTTTATTTTTTTTATTTATGAATTTTAGAGAGAGGGGAAGAGGGAGAGGGAGGGAGGGAAGGAGAGAGAGAGAAACATTGATTTGTTGTCCCACTTATTTATGCACTCATTGGTTGATTCTTGTGTGTGCCCTGATGGGGGATCAAACCCACAACCTTGGTGTATTGGGACAATACTCTAGCCAACTGAGCTACCCCACCAGGGCCTCCCATCTTACTGTTTTAAAATTCTTAGAGCATCTTCCCCCACTCTAGGGTTTTGTGGAGGTGAGCACAAGAGGCTCGCCTTTGAAGAAGGAAATGACAATCGGGGCATGGGCCCCAGAGAGGAGACAACTGGCTCTTGTGAAGCCATCAACAAGTAAAGACCCTATTGGCCATGGGCTGCCTCCAGAAGAGTGGAGACTGGCCTTCAGCTGAAAACAAGGAGGCTGCAGCTTTGTTTTTACAGGAGTAGGGAAGACTTCTCTCTCCCCTCCCGTCCCTCTCTCTCTCTTGCTCTCTCCCTCTCTAACTTCATTTCCCCATCCAAGTCCAGCAGGAATTTGGCAGCTCAGTCGCTACCAGGACCTAGCTGAGTTGCTCCCCGTTTGGATCCTGTCCCTCCCTGGCTCACAGCCCTGGCTGAGCCCCATCCTTCTAGGCCTCTCCATTGGCAGCTGCTGGATGGGGGGTTGTGGGGGGCGGGCAGGGTGGAGGGGCGTTGGCTGAAGGGAGAGCTGTATATGTTGGTGTTTGTTTTAATGCTTTCTAGAGTACAGCCCACCCCAGGCATATAATTTTAATTTTATGATATCAATATTTAGCTTCAGCAATGGAAATGTCAACTTTAATTATTTTCAAGGAGCCTTGATGGCTCTGGGAATAAATCAATATAAATAATATTTTCATAAGCTCTGAATCATATTCCTAATTGCATCATATCTATAATGCTATATCTATATTCAAAACAATTTTTCTTTGCATCTTAGCAATTAATTATTGCCAAGTGCTCAGTTTTCTGTTCCCCATTGCTGTCAGCTCAGAGCCAGGAACTGGGGGCGACACATTGACACAGGGGCCATGACCATGATCCCAGAACCATTGCTAATTCTATTGCCCAAAGGGTCAGGATCGGTCTAGTGTGTCTTCCCCAGAAAACCATCCTCTTCCCTCTCAGCGCATGTATTTTGCTCACCTTTCTGGCCCACTGTCTCCAAGAAGCCAGTTCTGGCCACCACACCTGGCAGGGACGGGTCCCTCCTCCACACTCACACGGCACTCATCAGCTCCCTTCTACCACTCGCTGGGCAGACAGCGGGGCAGGCGAGGTGACACGGCCCGCTTGGGACTTTTCCAAGCTGTGCCACCTACCAGCTGTGTGACTCTGGACAGCTGACCAGTGCGGTGCCAGAGGGTCATCTATCAGGAGGGTTCTTACGTTCAGGTCACAGAGAATGACACCAGTGAATTTGAGCAGAAATGGAATTTATTAAAAGACCCCAGGAAGCTCAAACTTTGCAAGGGCCAGAGAATTCGACCCGGATGCAGTGGACCAAGCAGTCTCAAATCCCACAGGGCCTCTGCAGCTTGCACAGCAGACAGACAGGCGCAGATGTTGGAGAGCTGCTGGATGCCTCTGGAAAAACAGCTGCTTTGGAAACCTGACACGGCCAGGCCACCACTGCTGCAGAATGGAGGCTTCTCCCATCTCTAGCCACCGACTCAAGGCCTGAGGCGCTAGGTACCACAAGTACAGGCTGAGGCTCGTACCCTAGCCAAGCCACAAAGGAGTTTGGAAAAGTATCTGATACTTGGCATTTCAGTAAAAAGAGGCAGACTTTCTGCTTATTATTGGTAGTGGTGGGGGCGGTTCTCCAGGCAGAAGGGGGGTTCAGACACTGGGCAGCTGAGAACAAGGTCAAACAGCCCCACTGCTGCCAGAGGTTTCCCTCTGCCTGGTCGCCACAGTCCCTCCACAGCTGTTTTGTTTGGTGTCAGCACTTTTCAGTAAAGAACTACATACACATATGCAGCTCCATGGGCCTCCCCCTCCAACCTGATCCCTGCCACGAGCTTCCAGTTCTGTTTCCTGTCCCCAGATGGACGGACTTATAGGGAGAGTGTGCAGAAGGGTCGCCAGAGCAGGCCCTAGCCAAGGCAAGTCCTTACCCTACATGGTCCTGGGTGAGCAGGTGCTTGAAGAGAGCAGGAAAAAATTCAAGACTCAAATCCAGGTGAAAGAGTAAGTTTACTAAAGCTTAAATTAAAGAAACCAAAAGTACACACCTCAGGAAAGAAACATGGGCGGGCGTGCTCAATGGAGAGCATGTGCTACATCCTTTGTCCTGAGGGTTTTTACCTGTTTTCTACAGGCAGGAACTTCGGGGGAGGCCCCGGAGGAGGACCTCAACAGAATATTCACTAGATTTCTAGGTGTGTTTTTAGTTTGCTGATGCATCAAAATGATCCCACATACAGTAGGGTGAGGGGTCAGTCTCCAGTTAGTTTCATCTTTATCTTGGATTAATCTGGCTCTATGTTGCTGTTGTCATCTATCTTCCTGACTAAGGTGATTTAAACCCTCTGCTCTTAGATCTATCTTTGGCTGGGTAGGATAGGTTTAAACTACCTGCTCTCAGGGATCTTTGGTCAAGGAGGGTAACGTCTTGAGATTTATCAGCTGGCTGTTAATGATTCAGCTGTTTTGGCTGTTCAGCCATTTGTCTCAGTTTCCTCATTCTGCTTGCCAGGGGATTTTTCTAGTTTCTTACCAACATGCCTCAGCCCCATGACAGTTACATTTCTCAGTGCAAGTGGATAATTGGCATTCTGGTTTTTAGAAACAGGTCTCTTGGGAGATTACAGCCTATGAACCAGGACCTCAGGCCCAGTCCCTTCTGAGCCACCAGACATTTAGATTCCCTTTTTCTAAGGCTGGGAACATGGCCTCAGTCCCTGGTGGAGGGTTGGTGGTGGTTTAGACAGATGCTGGCCCTGCCCATGACCCCGACCCAGGAGTGCCCTTCCATTCCACAAGTGCAGCGCTGAGGTGTCCCCCCTCTGTCACTGTGCATCTGGAAGCAGAAATCAAACTTGCAGCCTTTGTGACATCACTCATGCAAAGGTTTAAAAAAGAACAAGTCCATTAAGTGATTTATTAGACTATCACTCTCACTGTAAAAAATGAAATTATATTCAGGTGAGACTCTCTGGGAAATTCCAGACCCACCCCTCCTTAGTGGTAATATGAGGATCACTGGGCATGCAGCAGTTGTGCACTGTGGGGCGGACTAATGAGTGAATGAATAGTTGGGTGGATGAATGGAGAGCCTGCCCTGCCAGCCCAAAGCAGGGGAGGGGAGTCAGAAAGGGGCCCACAGTCTTGGGGAGGGCAAATTAGGGTCTCTGACTTTGAACAATCGGAGCACAAGACCATCCCTTCTTTGTCTGAGATGGTTAGGGGTGAGTTGGGGTCTCACCAGAGGTAGGGGGATGGGTAAGATGATTTCCTGGATCCCTGTCTTGGAAATTTCTCTAAAGATGCCCAAAGAGTCAGCTGGATCAGGTGGAAAAGCAATAGGAGGGCAGAAGGCAACAGGGCCATTATCCCGTGCGCACCATTCAAAGGGAATCTATCCAAGGCACCAAATCATTTTCTCACGTGTGAAGACAGAAAAGGAAAATGTGAAGGTGCTTCTTTCACACTATGTTCCTTCTAATAAAAAAAAATACAAGGACCTATACTGCAGAATTGTTTGATTTGATTACTATACCCAGGGCAACCAATTCATATTATTCCTGAGCAAGATTCTCTGAGAGTAACTCCACATCCTGTGGGCCATTAATCTCCAGTATCCAAGGGTTAAGAGAGTATGTTTGTTCCTGGAGAATATTATCTCCAAGTTATCTCCAACTTCCCCTGAGAAATTTCTTCTCCATGGCTGCACTGGTTCACATTTACCTCCTTTGCCCCTGCCTGGTCCCTGTCCCCACCCCCATCCCACCAGTCTAGATTTTTCATTACAAGCAGCTGCAAATAAGAAGAGTCTGCAGGGGGGAGGCCCCAAACAGGACTTCCTCACCCATGAAGAGGGGCCATGGATGGCACTGCGCCTGGAAGCCACATGCACCTCCTGTGCAGGGGAGAAGAAGCACGTGGCGGGAAGGGACCCATAACGAGGCGAGGCTGTGGTCAGCTCAGGTCAGCAGTCTCAGGGGAGGGAAGCCATAGGGCTGAAAATGTGTTTCTTTTTCTGGAGCTTGCCTGAGAAGCCAAGGTGGGGATATAGTGGGTAGGAGTGAGAGGAACCTAGGAGATCCGGCCCTGCAGGTGATGCTCAACTGAGGTTGTGAAGGCAAGCCCCTTGGCTTCTACCTAGGCCTTTCCCATTTGGCTGACAAGAGGCCTGGCTTGAGGACCTCTGGAGCAGGGTAGAAGGTGCGAAGCCATAGCAGAAGACTTGATGGGTGGCCCAGAGCAGCTGGCAGGTGGTCCAAAGAAGAATAGCTTCAAACCTTTATGCCATCATGGGTGCTGGTTCCAAGGAGAGCTTAAACTGCATGTGGCAACTTAAAATAGGATTATGGCAGATTGAGACTCCCAGTGGTGCGAGGGCCATCTGCAAGGTAGCCATGCTGGGCTGGCTGGAGAGCCCTCCCTGAGGGGACTGTGTACGAGATGGGGTGGGAAGGGAGTGCTGGGAAGGCCAGTGGAAATTCTGTGCTTCTGCCTGCCATCCCAGGCCCTTGTCAGGCACCCCACACCCCATGGAGAATATCTGAAACTGCTTGCATGGGTAAGGTGGGAGGAAGAGAGATGGGTCCCAAGCCTACAGCAAGGACCCTTCACCTATTGACTCCTCCACTCCTGCTTGGGGCCACCATCCCAGAATGCACCTCCCTCCCCACATCAATCTCTTCACCTCTCCAACTACACTCCTCATTTTAAAGACTACAGATTTGTTAGGGTGGCCAGTAACGTGGGCTGTGAAAGATTTCATGAACAATAGAAAATATGGAGAGCAAAGTTTATTTACTTTCCAAGAGAGGAAAGGGGCCTAAATGCAGAGTTGCACTGGACCCAAAAGGTTGGGGCTGTGAGATTTTATTGGGTTATAAAGGGTAAGGGAGTTGCAGTAGAGTAATCAGGGCTGTCACAGAATAGGATGCTTCAATTGATTTTGTGCGGGCTTCCATGTGTTTCAATGTTATCTTTAAGTTGAGGGTCCAGTCTTGCGATATGGCATGCCCTGTTTTACAAGTTTTTAGAACATCTGAGCCTTTAGGGAGCTTTTGGTAATTATCCCATCCTGAGAATAGAGGCTCAGAAAAACAACATTTAGTTACACCTGACAGGGTCAAGGAAAGGACAGCTAGCTCTGGTAAAGAGGGCCTGAAAAGAGCTTTTTGTCCTTTTAAAAGGGTGCTCCTCTCTTCTACCCCATCAGCCAAGAGATGCCAAGTTTTGGAGACCATGTGCCCCTTCCTTCCAACAGGGGTTGGTGGTCCTCTTGTGAAATTCCTGGGGCTCAGCCTAGGAACTGTGCTGAATTTAATTCCGCTGGCAGTGTGCTGGCAAGGCCAAACCAGCTCAGAGCCAAGCTCAGACTTTGGTGTCCTTGGAGGGCTCTCCTCCATTAAGCTTCAAGACCACAGCCCATGTCTACAGTCTGGGCCTGATGCTCAGCTTCTCCTTGGCTCTGCTCTCTGGCTTCCACTTCCCATCTCCCACCTTCCACCCCACACCAAGTCCTAGTTCCACATTTTTTCTGCTAAGACATCCCAGCTGATTAGGAAAACTATGTCCAATAGGAGCTATGGTCCTAAACAATATCTTAGAAATACAGCAGCCTTTGCCCCTCCCTGGAGACTTATTGTCCTGTCCTAGAAACCACCTTCTTCTCAGCAGCAAAACTGGCTTTTCCTCCCCTGCCACCTCCTTACCATCTCCACCTGTTTGATGTTCAGGGTCCCAGACCCCTGCATTGCTATTCTGTGCTCCCATTGCTTGGTGACCTTCTACAATTCACTCCTGCCCCAAGGGCCTGATTCTCTTTATCAATAAAAAGTGGGAGATTGGACTCCATCACTTGGGGATGGCTTCAAGCTAAGAATCTGTTTATGTGATGAAGTTATGGATTACCATAGGCCCAGTTTTCTCTCTTGGTAAAATGCAGAGAGAACAATAAATCCATAGAGACATGAATTGTTGAGTATAGTGCTCACTTTGTCTTTTCTGGGATGAGCAATGTTATCCACCAGCCTGGAGTGCAGGGCTCTCCATCCCCCCACACCCCTACTGTCTCCCAACCCCTACAGGGTTGTTGGGAGAAAGGAATGAGATGCTCTATGTCCATGTGTCCTGTCCCCAGGAAAGGCCAATGAAGGCATTTGGACATCACTACCTGTTCAGTTCAATCACCTGTGGATGACGACCCACCATGGTCCAACCTTCCAGGGGTCAGACTCAGGCCTCACAGAGTCCTTGCAATGTGACAAGAGCAGGGGCCTCCCAGGGGCTGTGTGTGTGGCAGAATTAGCCACTGGCCAAAGGACGAAGGCAATCACAGGAGAGGGATCATGAGCCCACCGTGGAGCACAGGGCAGTGGGCCCTGCAGGAAAGGCAGGTAGGGTGGGAAGTGATGAGCCTACAAGCAAGGCAGCCATGTCTCCATGGCCCAACAAGGGATCTCTTGGAATACTTGTGGAAAGAGAAAGTCATCCATGAGTACGACAGATGCCCCCCAGTAGAGGTAGAGGGGATCCCCCCACTTTTGGGTCCAGAAGAAAAAGGCTGGGGTCCTGTCCTAAGTCTAGGCAGAGGGCAGTTCTGAACTAGGGGGCAAGAAGGGTGCTTTTCTCCCTCTGTGACACAGGCCACCATGCTTTGTACTATGTGACCTCACTAACAGGACTGAGGGTGAGTATGAGACCAAGGCAGCTCCCTCTCTGTCGGGGGTGCTGTATCCTGAGGAGGAAGCAGGTGGGAAGAAGCAAAGCCAGAGGTGGGTGCGGGCTGAGAGCCCTGTTGTGTCTCCAACAAGCCTGTCTCCAGGAGGCCAGCCACAGTTGACCCCCAAGAGCCCCATTTCCCAGGTGGCCCCCCTTCCAGTTGCTAGTTTCTGCGAGGACACTTGTGTAGACTCTAAGAGCCTAAGCAGCAGATCTGGGAAGGCCCTGGGGATGGAGTGGTGTGGGCACTGCCTGGAGGACCAAGGATGGAGCCCAGGGCTTGGGGCAGGCCACGCTGCAGTGTGGCTTGGAGGCAGGTTGGGGGTGAGTTCAAAGTGGAGGTTGTGAGCTCATGATCCTCAAAGCTTATTATTAATAACAACAGCAATTCTACCCATATGTAAACCTCACTCTGTTTCGTGTACTTTTTGCATCATTCTACCAGGTCTTACATCAACCCAGTGCAGCAGCCACGGTAGGCAATTTATCTCCATTTTACAGTCAGGGAAATGGGCTTGGAGAGGTCAAGGACCTTTGAGACCAGAAGCTCAAATGAAACAGGCGACTAGCAATGTCCCCACCAATGCACTTTTCTCAAGACTGTCCAGAGTCCCTTCTTGCACACCTCTGTACCTTTTCAGGGCACCGTCTCTCCTTACCTTGGGGCTGGAAGGAGTGCTCCCTAGTCCCTGGCAGAGATGGGGGTCAAGCACTTCACCCACCTGAAGTTGGGGGCTCAGAGCCCTTAGACCTGCATGACAGCTACTTGCCACATGTGGGTACTGAGCACCTAAAATATGGCTGCTCTGAGTTATGATGTACTGAAAGTATAAAATAGAGTGAGTTTGAGAATTCTGTATACACAAAAAGAATACAAAATATTTCATTAACAATTTATATTGATTACACATTAAAATGATAATTTTGGGGGTGGGGGGAGACTGTCACCAGGTCTATGACTCCTTGCACATTAAAATCAGGAGCATTTCAGAGGAGAGCTGGTCACAACCTTGGGCTAGGCCACCTCTCCTCTGTGCATCATTGGCCCTTAGGAGCTGCCCTCAGACAGCTAAGCAGCCAAAGGGGCCCCAGAGGCTCCTGGCAGCAGAGGCAGGCATCGCATGCGTGCAAGCGGCAGGCACAGCTATGGCGGACTGAGCCCCTTGGCTCTGCCTGGTATTCTTTCATCTTAGCTCAGAGCTGGCAGCTTATTTTCTGCATGGAATGAAGACATATCTCTCCGCTCCAGAAAACAACATTTAGCATCTCATTCTTTTTGCGGGGCAGGGAGGTTTCATCAACAAAGCATTCGTGTTGCAGATGGCCTGCCAGATGCCACATTTCCCTCACGCTATCACCTTATAAGCAGATTCTGTCAGGTTCTAGGAGTAAAAGCTTAATTAACAAGTGGTGTGTACAATTATGTACTTAATTATCTACTGCTTTTATTTCTTTGTTTTTTCTTGTTTTGCAAAAGTTTGGTAACAATTGGAGGAAATTGTTCCCTAACACAATTTCTCTCTGTACCTTGTGTGTGTGTGTGTGTGTGTGAGAGAGCGGGGTAGGGGGCGGGGAGAGAGAGAGAGATTTGGAAACTGGTGGTGTAGTGAGTGGAAGTCTTTCTCTTTTCTCCCCTGGTCTACCACTTAGGACAGGCAAACTCAACATGGGCCTCCTAGACTCACTGATCCAAATCTCTGGGAGGTGGCTGGGCCTGTAAGTTTCTAGAGAGTTTCCTGTGGTACCAATCTGCACTCCAGCTGGGAGCCAGATCTGGGCCTCCCTATCAGGACCATCCTCTTCTCATTCTCTCTCCATCTCTCCCTGTTGGTCCACCCTGGAGGACAATGTTGTGACTAGGACTAGGGTGATGAGAAGACAGGAGGTGCCGGGGGAACAAGAGATGATCCTGCCTCAGGTTAAGGATAGTGGCAGCGTTAGGGAGCCAAGCACAAACAGTCAGACGGCCTGGAATGGAACACAAGAAGGATCAAATTGGAGGGAATTGGATGAACTGAAGCCACACCCGTGATTTGGGGCTAAGAAAGAAGTGATTGATTCTTTTTTAGTGATTAAAATGATAATATTTTTTATGTGTATACTACTACAATTTATTTTTTAAAAGATTTTATGACTTGCGGCCAAGAAGGAGGCATAGGTGGATGCACTATACCTCCATGCACAACGAAGATTGGAACAACAACAATTTAGAGGCAGAATAACACCCAGAACTGATAGAAAATTTATCTGAATGGAAGTCGGAGAGCCAAGAAGTTGAAATAGACCCGTTCATCCAGACCGGTAGGAGGGGCGAAGACAAGCAGCCAGGCACAGGTCGAGGCACAGAGAGCAGAGAGAGTTGGGCGCATAAGGCAACAGGGGGTGCGTAAGGCATCTGGGGCACACAAGATGACAGCGGGTGGACCCTGAGTACGCAAGTGGCAGCTGGCAGACCCAGTGAGGTGGCAATTGTGGAGCAGGGCAGAGCATGCAACCCAGGATCCCAGAGAAGGGACTGAGGTCCCATGGAGAATGGAGCTACCGCCATTGTTCCCTCTCGACCCCTCCCCCACATACGTCACAATCTAGCGACTGGGGTGCCCAGCCCTGGTGAACACCTAAGGCTCTGCCCCTCACTGTAACAGGAGCAACCAGACCAAAAAAGAAAAAAAAGAAAAAAAAGAGAGAGAGAGAGAGAGAGAGAGAGATGGCTCAAACAGAAGAACAAATCAATGCCCCAGAACTCATCCTTTTAAGTGACCGAGAGATAGCTAACCTATCAGATGCACAGTTCAAAACACTGGTGATCAGGAAGCTCACAGAATTGGTTGATTTTGGTCACAAATTAGATGAACAAATGCAGGTTACCATAAAAGAAATGAAGGAAAGTGCACAGGAAACCAATAGTGATGGGAAGGAAACTGGGACTCAAAACAATAGAGTGGACCAGAAGGAAGAAGGAAACAACCAAACAGGAAAGAATGCCGTAATAAGAATTAAAAAAAATGAGGACAGGCTTAGGAACCTCCAGGACATCTTTAAACATTTCAACATCCGAATTATAGGGGTACCAGAAGGGGAAGAGGTAGAGCAACAGATTGAAAACGTATTTGAACAAATAATAAAGGAGAACTTCCCCATTCTGGCAAAGGAAATAGACTTCCAGGAAGTCCAGGAAGCTCAGAGAGTCCCAAAGAAGTTGGACCCAAGAAGAAACACACCAAGGCACGTCATAATTACATTAGCCAAGGTAAAAATGAAGGAGGGAATCCTAGAAGCAGCAAGAGATAAGGGGACAGTCACCTACAAAGGAGTTCCCATCAGACTGTCAGCTGATTTCTCAAAAGAGACCTTATAGGCAAGAAGGGGCTGGAAAGAAGTATTCCAAGTCATGAAAGACAAGGACCTATATCTCAGATTGCTCCATCCAGCAAAGCTTTCATTTAGAATGGAAGGGCAGATAAAGTGCTTCTCAGATAAGGTCAAGTTAAAGGAGTTCAGCATCACCAAGCCCTTATTTTATGAAATGTTAAAGGGACTTATCTAAGAAAAGAAGATTTAAAAAACATGTATAGTAAAAGGACAGCAAACTCACAATTATTAACAACCACACCTAAAGCAAAACCAAAAGAAACTCAGCAAACAACTAGAACAGGAACAGAACCACAGAAATAGAGATCACATGGAGGGTTAGCAACAGGGGAGTGGGAGGAGGAGAGAGGGGAAAAGGTACAGAGAATAAGTAGCATAGATTGTAGCTTGAAAATAGATAGGGGGAGGGTAAGAATAGTATGAGAAATGTAGAAGCTAAAGAATTTATAAGTATGACACATGGACATGAACTAAAGGGGGGATGTGGATGGGAGAGGGTGTACAGGGTGGAGGCGAGTGAAAGGGGGAAATGGGACAGCTGTAATAGCATAATCAATAAAATATATTTTTAAAAGATTTTATTTATTTTTAGAGAGAGGGGATGGAAGGGAGAAAGAGAGGGAGAGAAACGTCAATGTGTGAGAGAAACATGATCAGTTGTCTTTGACACTCCCCTGTCTGGGGACCTGGTGCAACCCAGGCATGTGCCTGACTGGGAATTGAACCAGCAATCTTTTCGTTTACAGGCCCACACTCAGTCCACTGAGTCACACCCGTCATGGCAGAAAGAAGTGGCTGATTTTTCCTGGAAGGATCTCTGTGTACATCCCAACTGACCTGAGGGGCAGGAACCCATGTCTCCAGTGCAGATGTCACTTGTGAATATCAGCACAGGGCGTGTCCTGTTTTAAGCAAACCTCCCTCAGAGTTTAAAACTCATTTATCAATACATGGTGACAGAAGTGGCCCCAGAGCTGATAGCAAAGTCTGAGAAATGGGGGAGCAGCCCATTTGGCTTCTCAGAGGGTTTGGGCCTGACTTGGGGCTCCTCATCTGATGAACTGGGCCTCCGGGCCCCCTGGTCTCAAACATCCTCCCCACCTTGTCCACCAAGGTTAGCCGGGGCTGGGCACAGTCAGGAGAGGCCTGGGAGGGTGCATATAGGAAGAGAGAAGATGCAGGAGCAGAAGAATTACAGGATCAGGAGCTCAGGGCTCCCCTTTCCCTCTGCAACTCAAAGGGAAACCTGATGGACACTTCCCTGAAACGAAGACAGACGAGGCCACACGCAGCCCTGCAGCCAGGAGCCCTTGGCTATGCCACTCCTCTGTCCCTCAGTGTCCCCGTCTGCAGCAAGCAGCAGGGTGGGATGAGTTCTTTTGGCTCTGCTTGATCCACCATAGAATTCTGTGTTCTGTAGACACCCCTTCTCCTACCTCTTAAAGAAGAGCCCGCCACAGTCCAGGAGGCTGTGTGCTGGGAAAAGAAGGGCAAAGGCCAGTCTGGGCCCCTGACCTTGTGGTACACTCAGACCCAGAACAGGACTCGGCATGTGCTAAGTTCTCAGTAGACACCTGGTAAATTAGCAATGGAATAGACCTGCTGTGGCAACTTTGCCACACTTGTGGTTCCCTGTAAAGACAGCCATCCTGCCCCAGAGAGCGCCATAGTTGTGTGTCCCTGGTCTGATCCGAGCTGACTAGGGCAGCCCGTTGAGACAGCCAACTTGAGATGTGGCCTGGGGTGAAGAGATGCAACAGGGCAAATGGATTCTGCTTCTCCAAAAGTTGATCTGGGAAGTACTCAGCATTGAGGAGGGTCGAAGCTGAAGGGAATCATTGGGAGGAAGAGGGGTAATGAAGAGCGAGAATAAATGGCAGTGGCGAGGGAGCAGGAACCAGGTGGGAGCAGCTGTCCTGAGTGGGCACATCCCCCAGCCCGGGCACGGAAGCCTGGCTCAGCCTCGGAGACCCTCTTCTCCACTTCCACTGCCTTAGTGCCCCTTGCCACCCCTGTGAAGCTGTGTGACCACCCTTGCAATATCCACGACCCCGAAGTCCGAATCTGACTAGCCTCAAAGGCAGAACAATAATTTGGGGACAAGTGAGGGGGCCATTCATCCAAGCTGGGATTCAGGGAGAAGTTCGAGAATTACCTGCAGGGGCCCCAGAAGGAGGCTGAAAAGATAATCACAGGTCCAACTTCCCCTGCTGGGGTGGGGCTTGGGGTGGGCGAGGGAGCTGCCAGGGGAGGTGGGACAGTGATGGGGGAGGGAAAATACGGTCGAGAACTCCATCCCCACACACAGGATGACCGGGCATCTCATGCTTTTGCTGAATAAGGAAACACTGTGGGGCCGGCCTGGGGACGCTCCCTCCTGGTAGGACCCTAATGGAACAACTGCCCGGCCTTTCACCCGAACAGAAAAACCCTCTTAGGTTTTTCTAGACCTAAGGGAGTGCGTACCAGGTGTCCCACCTGGAAAATGAGATGTGCCCTTCAGCCCTTGGGAATTTGTGCCAGAGCACACACATTCTAGACCTGTAGGCTCTCAGCCCTCAAAAAATCATGTTTTTAACTGTCCAGCCCCATTTTTGATTCAAATAAACCTGGAATGCTTGGCAAACTATCTTTTACATTAAAATGCATTTTTTCATAATGCAATGGCATTTAACCTCCCTTTCATTTATCAAATTTGTAATGTTCTTAATCATAAAAAAAAAAACCTCCACCAGGTGTGGGGACATGGTGTGGCATCAGGCTGCAGACTGGGGACATGCCCCCTGCTGCTCTTAGTGTAGGTGATTGTGGCGTTCTTAGTCATGATGTCATACTGGGTACCGGGGATCAGAGCAGAGAGGAAGCTTCATTTCTAGCTCACTTGTGTGGGTGCTGGTCATGAGCAATATTCTAACCTTATGAGTATCTACACTGTGGTCTTTCCTATCAGCCAGCCTCCAGCCTTTGTCACAGACCAGAGGCACTGGGCCACCTATATGGCCACCGGCCCTACAGGCAACACCAGCACCAATGAGTAACAGTCAACACAGGTAACCATGCTATTCACTCAGCTTTTATTAATGCAGCTTCAATCCAAATCTATAATAACCCAGTAATAACAATCACTCAGAAACAGCAATAACATCACACAAGAGAATGGGGGGGATAACGAACCTGAGTCCCAAGAGTCTAGGTCAGGTCCAGGTCCAGGAGGCAGCTGGTCAGTGTCTTTCAAGGCAGAGTCCAAGGCGGCTTCAGAGACAGCGAGAGCGGGGTTGGTCAAAGCAGCGGAGCATCTCTTTGCCATCTCAGCTCCTCTGGGCTGTGTCTGCCGCCTATTCAAGGCTTTGCCCTCATACTGTTGTATGACGTGATGTTGCATCAGCCTTTGATGAACACACATTGTTTTGTGCTACCTCGATAAGCACATGTTGCTTATGTTGCTCTACTACACATGTTCTGAGATGGTGGCATCACCCTTCACCCTTCAGATAAGCAGGTGTTGTCTGCCACATTGTACTGCGCATGCTCAGGGGGTTGCACCATCCCTCTGAGTCATTGCTCTACTGCGCATCCTTTAAACATGGCTTCTTAATTGACAGGACTGAGCCATCCTAGTTCAGTCCTGCTTTCCACAGAGCTTGAGTGCCACCAACCTGGGACCTCTCCACTCTGTAGGGGCCAACCCGCCCTCCACATCAGCCTTGCTGCACCCATAAGCCTCAGACTCTAAAGCAGACAGGGAGTCGAGGGCCTTAGGAGGGAGTCCCACAGGCAGTGCAGCATCTCTGTTTATCTCCCCAGAAGTGATCAGTGTGTGGGAGAGGCTGTCTGACCCATACAATGGTCCTGAGGGTCAGGATGAAGAAACCTCCAGAGGCAGGAGCCAGCTTTTGCAGGGGTTTGATACAGTGCAGCAGCTCAATAGTAGAAAGTTCCTGGCCTGGGGATGTGGTCGCCCTTTCTCCTGCACCTGAGGTGTCCTCACCAGTCCTGCGGAGATTGAACTGCCTCCTTCTCAGGTGAAGCTGGAGTCTCCAGAACCTGTGAGCCATGAGGGGGACCAGGGCCTTCCCCATCCAGAGCTGGAACTGGAGCCAGAGCCCAGACCTGAGCGGATGTTGGACAAGGGGCTGCAGCCCAGCATGCTGCCTCCCAAGCCAACCCACCTTTTCCCACCCTCAGATTACCAGGACAAGGAGGAGGGGGGTACAGTGGGGCTGAGTGGCAGGGTCAGAGACAGGAGAAGACACCTTGACAGCTGTTCTTCCGGAACCATGCTAGGGAGCCAAGGCTGGAAGGGCCAGTGGAAGTGAAGGGCGCAAGCCCTCCTGTGTCTGGGCCCTATTTATCTCTGCCCACCAGCTGCCCTGAGGGCCCTGCCCCCACACCCTCCTACTCAAAGAGTCTGACTCTTCAGAGCCAGCAGATCTGCGGGGGCTCTGAAGAGAGGAGAAGGCCCTGAGGCTTCTGAGGCCCAGAGCCAGGAACCAGCAGGAGAGGAGCTTAGGCCCCTGCCGGGCAGCTCCCAACGGCCTGACCTGTGGGCTTTGGAGGAAGATCCTTGAACCCTTTCTTGTCTCAGGGCAGCTGAGATCCCCCCCAGCCTCTTGTCCACATCCCCTCCAGAGTCCAGGGAGTCTTCCATCCACTTTGGACCAGAAGAGCGGCCTCCACCTTCCCCAGAGCCCACCTTTCCACCACCCTTTCTCCAGCTCTGGGCTGGCCATGGCCATAGAGGTTGGGGGACAGTTCTCCATGCTCTCCTTTGCCTGGAGCCTCACCCCTGGCCTCTTCCTCCCTACCCCCTGGAAGCCAGCCACACCCCCAGGGGATCCCCTGCCCCACTTTCAGAGGACCACACTGCAGCCACCCCAGCCTCCCTGCCTGTGCTCTGCCCTCAGAGACACGACCTGCCGAGGAGCCACAGCCCAGTGCCAGGTGGGCGGCTGGTCGGCCAGCCCGAGAGCACTCTCCTGGAGGAAAAGGGTTGAAGGGGGCAACACAGCCCAAGGGCTGAGGTGTTCACAGTCCAGCCTCAGCACCCCCAGGGGTGGAGGAGGGTCTTGTTCACCCAGGATGGAGGAGGGAGACTTTGAAGTCATGAGCTTTCTGTGGTGCCAGCTCTGAAACGGCCTCCTTTTTGGGACTTTGGACCAGCAGGTGCCCCCACAAGCCGGGACTTTGGGGCAGGGGGTGAAGAAGTGGGGAGAGGTAAGGCAGGTCAGCAGGGGAAGGGGGATGAGAGGGAGGCCACTCAGCTGCTGGGAGCTGGGGGCAGGGAAGCTTGTCAGGTGTCCCCCACCCCTCCAGTCTTCTGCCATGGTCCTTTACCCCAGGTCCCGGGCAAGAGGCTGCCGAAGGCAGAGAGCCAGAGGACAGAGGAAGGACTGGCACTGAGGTCAGAGAGGAAAGTAGAGACGCCACTGGGGGAAGGAAAAAAGAAAGGCTTCCCACAAGTGTGGCCCTCAGCAGACAGGGTCTGTAGCCTCACCTCGTGCCTCCCCGGTTTGTGTCTGTGCCTTCCGGCGGTCCCCGTCCCCATGCGCTCAGGGCGGGCTGAGCCAGCAGTGGTGGCTCCTGTGACTGCGGTCGCTGGAGAATTGACCTGTTTTGGATGAATTGTGAGGCTGTGACCTCACTGGGCGGCTATAGGGTGTGATTTAGCTGGGGCAGCGAAGTCCAGAGGAGTGCCGGCGCTCTAGGAGGCCTGAGTGAAGAAGTGTGGAGAGCAGAGGTGGCTGCTGCCCCTGCCGAGCTGGAGGTGTGGGGGCAGCAGAGGCTCCAGCCCCTGGCCCCTGCGCCCAGCCCTCCACACTCTCCGAGCATCCGCTGTGTGTCAGACACTGGGCAGGATGAAAGACGCTGCCCCCTGTATTCCCGAGGGGCTCTGGTCCAGTGGGGAAGACCGCAGTGAACCATGAAGGGAAGGCCGAAGGCCAGTGCGGGTGGATGAGAAGGGCTGGGAGGCGGTCTGGGCTGCCCCGCCTGCTGACGCAGTGGTGAGTGGTGAGGCCACCCCCAGGGTGTGGGAGAGGAGGCAGTCACAGCTTCCCAGGGTCCTCAGCTGGCCTGCTGTATTCCAGCAGCACTTCTAACTACACTCACTACTGTTTAGAAGTTTTCTTCTCTTCAGAGGTGGCTTCATGCCTGCACTTGGCATGTTCCTTACGTCATGAAGTGGGTAGGGCATATAAGGCTGTCCCTGCTTCTCAGATGGGGACGTGGGGTCCATGAGCGCTCCAGGTTCAGGGTCCCTCCAAAGCACAGGGGCCATCGGACCGGAAGCCCAGGACTCCTGGCCCTCATTCAGGGTGTCTGTGTGCCTCACTGGTGCTCCCCACCACACTCCTCACCCAGCACAGCCCACAGGTGGCATCAGAGCTGCTGTCACACCCCATCCCTCACGCGGACTCCTAGTGGGGCAGGACAGACTGAGATATGCTCTTTTCCCTACTGCCTGCCCCGCCTGGGCTCTCTGCCCCTCTTCCCGGGTTGGCAGCCTGAGTCCACGGCCCTCTCCGGAGGGACGGATAGACTTCCCTGGATGTGGGTGAGCCCTTCTTCAGCGAGTCCAGGGCCCTGACCTAGCCATTTTGCCTCCTACTCCCTAATGGTCCCAATCCTTTGTGAAGGAAGCGTGGTTTTTAAGAGGTCCCCTAGGGGTAAGTTCATTGATATAGGGGCCTTATGCTTGCAATTGGTGTAACCATCACAGGTACAGGGTGCCGGAGGATCCCAGAGGAGGGTCACTTAGCCTGGAAGCATCCAGGAGGCTTCTTGGGGGAAGTGGCCTTGTGTAGCTTTGAAACATGAGTAGAAGTTAGTAGGCCCAGGGTGAAGGGACACATTCCAGATGGGAACAGTTTTTGTAAGAGCCTAAGGGTGAGAGAAAGCCTGTTTCCCTGGCTGGGGTGCATGGGGGTGGAGGGCCAGGACGAAAGGGCGGGGCCAGCTATGTTAGAGACTGTTTTCTGGCCCTGACAGGGAGGCTAAGACCGTGATCCCAGAGCACAGTGGGGTGTGGGCGGAGGGGGCTCTCTGCAGAGGAGCTCACCTAGCAGCTGTGGCCATGAGGAAGGTTTAGTGAGCCTGGCCTGATGTTTGTCCAGGCTAAAGCCAGAGCAGGAGGTTCAGAGGGGCTCCCAGGGTTTTGACCAGAGGCATGGGAGGTTAATGATGCCACTCACCACTGGGGAGCGCAGGAAAGGGCAGGCGAGGAGGCTGACGTGCCTGGGGTGGACCCCAAGTGGAGTAAACCAGCCTGAACTGTCCGCTGGGTTTGGAGCTCAGTGCAGAGGTGCAGGCTGGAGATCGCTGTGAAGAGGTGGAGGGGAGAGAACCCCAGGCTGACTCGCAGTTAAGACTGAAAAGAGGCTATTAGAAGGTGGAAAACCAGAGAAAGGCTTGGGGGAAACCCAGTGGGGAGAGCAGCCCAAAGGAAGGAGTGGTCCAAGAGTCAGCGCCACAGAGAGGTCAGGAGGTGAGGAGTGGCCTCAGCAGGAGCACTTGTGATGGTCGGAGGTGGGGGGGTGCTGACGTCCTGTCCTGTGGAAGGAGGAGTCGGTGAAGGTGAGAACTTACAGGGACAGAATGGAGTGGAGAGGCCGGTGGGAAGGAGGAAGCCATGGAGATGACAGAGGGCTGTAGCCAGGCAAACACAAGGATAAAGGAGTGATTTTTTTTTTCAGGCCGGTGCAAATGCTGAGGGGAAGCACCAGTGGAGAGAGGTGGGCAACCAAGTGCCCCAGTTTGCCCAGCTCTTTCCTGGGTTCAGCACTGAAAGTCCCACATCCTGGGAATCCCCACAGTCCTGGGAAAACTGGGGAGCTGAGAGGGTTAGTCACCCCCCTCAACTGGAGAAAGGTTACAATACAGGAGAGAAGGAAGGGAAGATGCACGGAGGGGGCGGCCCTGGCAAAGACGGGGTACAGGTGGAGAGGAGTCTGGGAGGCCTCTGCTGTCCCTGTGCTGGGACCAGGTCATCTGAGGAAGTGACATGGGGAGGGGCCGGTGGGGGTGCTGAGGAATGCTGGGCACAGCTGCCCTGAGGTCTTGGCTCTGCAGGGGTAGCCGCTTTCTCTGTCTGGCAGACCTGTGGCCTCAGCTTTTCTGTGCTGCCCAGCCCTGCCCATAATGCATCGCCTGCCTGTCTCCACATCCCCACCTGTGATGCCCCAACAGGAAGCAGCCCCACCCCAGTCTGAGCACAGCCCTGAGCAGTGGGTGGAGTAGTTCAGGATAGTTACATCTGGCAGCGTTCAGCCCTTGGCTCCCTCCAGCTCCAGCCTCCCAGGTTGGCCAGACTGTGGACACCAAGAGGCTGAAGGTGAGACCTAGCAGGATGTCGTGGGGCATCAGACCAGACGTGTGGTGCTGTGGAGAGAGGCCAGGCATCTTGAGGTCAGAAACAGGGTGCTGGGCAGGGTGGAGCAAAGAGCAGGCCTGGTCTCGCACCCAGGGCCCTGAAGCCAGTAGGCCATCTCTGGCATTGGAGACCGAGGTAGCTCCAGGAGCGTGTGGTGGTACAACTGGGGTGTCGGTGGGCAAGTGGGCAGGTAGGCCTGAGGGTGCCCTGCCCACTCTCATTCCATCTGACCTCAGGATCCCGGTGTGCTGGACCAAGTTCTGCCGTCTGACCCATGATGGACTCAGGGGTCCCTCCTGCAGTGGGAGTGGGAGCCCAGCCTGCGGAACCAGCAGGTGCGGGGCTGGAGAGCTGTACTGCCCGGCCGCCAGTGCGGATCATGGGGACCTCGCCCACCTTCGGCAGATCCCCCCTGCTCGCCCAAGTAGCCCTTCTCACTCCCACCCCCCAGGAGGGTCAGCACGGCTGGACCCACTCTGCTCACACAGGGCACACACCCTCCCTACCCCTGCCGAGCTCACCCTCACCTGGGCCAGGGTGTAGTCCATCCTCTGTCACCGCCCTTGCTCCCCCTTCCTCCTGCCTCAGCTGGAGCTGCTGGAAGGAGGGCCTTGGGACTCCCGCTGGAGGTGGGTCTTACCCACCTATTTTCATGCCCTTTAGCTTTAGGGGGCTCCAGAAATTGGAACAAAGATTTTAGCCGTCAAGACAGAGCAGGGGTGAGCTGCAATCTGATGAGGTATCTGGGACATGCTTTATTACTCCACAGGGATGGGCAGCCACTTCTTCCCCAGCTAAACCCTTGGCCTCTTCGTCTCCCTCCAGCCCCTGGAGGGCTTCTAGTATTACTAGGGCTGCAGCAGGGACCAAGCTGCCCACCTGTTTGGGAGTTGTGGGCCACCAGGTACCAGCTCTTCAGCCTCATGTCAGTTCCCCAAGAGCAAGGAGCCTGTGTGGTGTAGCGTCATGTCCGCCATGTCCTGAGTCTGACTGTCTCCAGCTGTTTGCAGAGGAACTGCAGTGCGGTTGGAGGGAGATAATGTGCCTTCTCTGGGCCACTCCCCACCCTCCTCCCTGACCTTCCCGTGCGTGTCAGGTGTGAACTTGTGGAGAGCTGGGGCCAGTGAGGACAGACTATCTCCTCACCCACCTCCAAGGTGTGGGCCCCTCCTGGCCTCGGGGCTTTGGGTTGTTGATGTTTGAGGATCAAGTCTCCATCCCTGTTTTCAATGTCCATTCAGATGTCAATACTCTGCTGCTACAGGATTTGAACTTAGGGAAACTGATTAAAATGTGCCTTTTGTGGGTGGGGTCATGCACCTCTGAATGTAGCCCCGCCCCCGATTGGCACCCCTCTCCCTCCCTGTTGAGCACAGGGGGCTCCATCTGGCAGGACCCAAGGAACGGGAAACAGGACAAGAAGCCCCGCCCCACGCTCTGCCCTCCCCTAGAGTGAAATTCACCTAAGGGTCAAGCCAAGCTGCTGCTCCCTTAACTACCTGCTGTCTTCTTTTACTCACACAATACCACTTGAGGGCGGCCTGGGGCAGGGTGTGGGGGGGTGGGGAGACAGATAAGAAACTCCATTCTGGAAGTGGGAGGGCCCGCTGTGCCTATGCTTAGGAAAAAGCCTTTGTTGTCCTCCCATCCATTCACCACCTGCTGTCCCAGCCTGTCCCTTCTGCCCCATGGCCTTGGCTGGCTTGGCTGCAGTGCACTTTGAAATAAAGTGTCTGCCCTTTGGCCCAGCCCTGTTTGCTTGCAGAAAAATAGCAGCCTTCCCCACAGCATCTGCAGGGGACCTTTGGTGGCTTGGAGCACCCTCCTTAGCAAAGTTGTGGGGTGGGGAAGTGAGAGCTCCCCTAGGGCCATCTCTTTTGTGAGCTGGCCTCTGGGGCCACTCTGGGGTCACTGGGAAGGCCCCAGAAGGAGATTGCTCTGTGAGGGGTATCTCCTGCCAGGGTGAAGCAGAGGGGCCCACGTATCCGGAAAGCCCCTGCAATATTGTCTACCTCAACATTAAGGACCACTCGTCAAAGCTGAGGAAAGTGTTTGGGGGCATCATTGGAGGTAGGATGGTATCTCTTCTGTGGAAAGGGGGTCACTCCTCTACTAGGTGTCCCTCTGTGTTCTATATAGCCCCAGCCCTGACACTGACCTTCCGCTCGTCCCTGATTAGGGCCTCCGGAATGCCCAGGTCAGGGATGCCTTGGGAAGAGTTTGGAGTCGAAGCCCACAGTTCTTGCTGGGCGTTTCTGCTCCTGGCCACGAGGTGAAAGAGAGCTGCAGGTGGGGTGGGCAGGGAGCGTGCCCAGTTCTGCTTTGCCGTGTGTCTTCATAGTTGTAACTCCATTTATAAGGAGCTTGTTCTTTATCTTTCAAGCACTTTACAAAGAATAAAAAGTTCACAGACTGCAGGTGGCTCTGCTGTGTTCCTGATCTGATGAGCGCGAGGAGCAGGCTTCCTGGGGGCGGGGAAGGCGGGTGATGGGTTCTCGGATGACACCGTCCCTGTCCTAACCTCAGGGCCCAGCACAGTGCTGCCCCGTGGCGGCCGGGACTCAGTCTCTCTCACCCCCGGGACACCACATACACTGAGTACTGTGGGGAGTACAGAGGACAAAACACTTGATTCCTACTCACAAGCCACTTAGTCTAGTAGGGGAAGGTAAGATACAAATCCAAGACACAAATGGTTCCTCATGGCTGGCTAGAATCTCTCTTCGGCTTTAGGAAAAGTCTGTTTTCTTGTGGTTCAGCCGTAGGAGCACCAGGAACTGACTGCCTCAGGCCCTGTGTTGTTCAGAAATGCATGGGCAGGCAGGAGCCAGCCCTGCACCTCACCACAAGACTAAGGAGACCCAAAGTGGGGCTCCCCAGTGTCACAACCAGATATTTCTACTGTCCTCTCATGGGAAACAGGCAGCAGAGCTGGGACCAGGACTCAGCCCCTCCCTTCTCCCTACCCCACTAAGGTATGAATGTAGATTTCCTGACACACAATCTGCTAATGTCTTGCTGGATTGTGTGCAAGACTGTACTGGAATTAATGTAGCGTTTTATTTACACATAAAGGCCGATGAGCGTCCCACACCCTCCCACGGAGGGCCAGCTGGGGCCCCCTTGAGTGCACAGACAGGGCCTTGCAAGCAGGTGTCTGGAGCTGCAAAAGCCAACAAGTGGGGTGTTTTAAGGGAGCAAAGAAAAGTTAAAGACAGAGAAGCAGCCCTTTTGCTCACACCCTGCCCTCAGCCTGAATGCTGCCATTAGTTAAATGCCTGTTTGGAATTTGCATGAAAATGAGAAATGTGCCAGGATGACTCCAAATTCTACCCGATGGAGGATGGGAGGGAAGTGAGGAGGGAATAATGGCCGAGGAGCAGCTGCGAGCTGTGGACTTGAGACTGATGTGGATGGCTGAGCGTGTCTGGCCAGCTGAAGGGCCTGCATTAGGAACCTGCGCCTCTGGCCTGGCCAGGTCAGCTGCTCGGGAGAGACCCATGCTGTCGAGACCACATGCACACGCCCTCAGGCGGTAGTGATACAGAATCCAAGCTTACATTTGTTCCTTTGTTATGTTACAGGTTTTAAAGCACATTCCCATGTTATTGTAAACCTCCCTGATCCATGGGTGAAGAGCAAGGGAAGAAAAGCTTCCCTGTGCAGACGAGAGGCTGGTGCTCGCCCTCAGTACTGTGGCGGGGCGGAAAGACTGCAGGTGACCTGTGTCTCTGCACCTGTCTCCCGCAGGGCAGCTGCAGCTGGCTGTCAAAGTAGCCTGCCTTGTCTTCTGTTGTCCCTCCAAATAATCCCTCCTCTGTTTCCCATCAAAATCTCCATCCCAATTCCAGATGCCCCTCCCACTCATGCCACAGCAATAAGAACGTCAGGCTGAACATAAACAGAGGAAGACCAGGGGTCCAAGGCCAGGGGGCTAAGCGGGTTCTGGAAGGAAAAAGGCAGACAGCCTGGGGAGCAGCTGAGCTCCATCCAGAAGCAGCTCACCTGCATTGTCGATGCAGGGAGGAAGACTCAATTCGGGCCCCATTCATTAGGCACCTGCCACGACTCAGATTCAGCCTAGACTGAAGTCTGCCTTTTTCTGAATCTGGCGAAAAGGGTTCACAGAGCTGGATCCCTGCACACAGGCTCTTGCACCTTGACCTCACAGGTGCATTATGCATGATTTCCAGCCTTTCGCTCCTTGGGGCTGCCTTTGCCTTGTGTCCCTTGCCAGATTGTAAACTCCATGAGGGCAGGGACTAGGAAGGGGCCTGTCTTAGCCCAGCACGCTGGGCCACACACGCACAGCAAACACCTGGGGAGGGGAGCACTGTGGCTAACTCCAGGCAGCTCACCAGGCATCTGTCAGTGAAGAAACAGACGATGGAAAACCTGGGACTTGAGCAGAAAATGGGAGGCCCCTAAGGAAGGCCAGCTAGCTCATGTCGAGGTGAGTAATGAGACTAACTCTGGCTTGAAGAAGCCACATTCGATCTCCAGAGGCATCATTCGGGAGGAGAATCCACCCACCACCGTAGGCAGCTGGGGAACATCTGGTGGCCCCGAGAGTCCTGTCTGCAGAACTTCAGGGTGGTGGGAGAGAATGGACAGGATGCCGGATAACAAGACTGGCAGAAAACTGCAGTCTTGGTGTTCGTTTCTGGACTGTGGGTGATAGAAACCTCTGTCTTTTCCCTTGGAGAGTTGGAAAAATATGCTTAGACTCGAGAAAGACGGTTTGGGGGTTTCTCACAGCATGCCCCTCTGCCGAGGCGGAGACAGCTGGGTTGGGATTGGCTCTCCCTCATGCAGCCTCTGATCACGGTTTTAAAAGGAAGCAGGAGAAAGCTGGCAGGCCTGGTTTGAACTCTCAGGGTTTGTGAACACGGCAGGGCTTTCATAAAGAGGCCACCACACTGCCAACTGTCATCCCCTGGGAAATTCCCTGGTCCCCAAGCTTCTTGTGTAAATTACTTTAAAACTTCATTCCTCTGTACCTGTTACCTGACTTCACCCACTCAAGGAGTAGAAACTTGCTGGGGGACATGAGTGCTGCGGAGCGAGAGAGTAAAGAGAAGCGATTCTTGGAGACTAGGACGTGGGGCTCAGCAGGAGGAGATGTGGGGGGCACCTGGAGAACAAAGGGAGGCTGTTTGTTGCCGAAGCCCCTGGTGGTGGCATCCATATCCCCGAGAAGTCCTGGGTTGACAAAGAATTATCCTCTTAAATATCAGCTAATGTAAGGTTTCACACTCCCTGGGCAAAATAAGGAAGCCAAGTCAGGCAGAGGAACCTGGGTCCTTGGGATGGATTAGGAAATTGCCACTGGAGGGAGGTTTAGGGCAGCTGCTCCCCAGCCTTCTAATCAGGCCTCCAGGAGTTCTAGGCTGGGGTCCTGGCCAGCTGCCAGGCCCAGCAGCCTCAGCCAGAGCCAATGGGCCCCTTGCCGAGGATGCCTGCAGGGATGTGGGGAGAGGAATGGGAGGTCCTTGCAGACACCAGTTCTTGAGAATTAGTGGAGATCAGGATAGTTTGAGCCTGGGGTAGATGAGCAGGGTGGAAAGAGAGCAGGATCCTGAGCCAATGGCCTCCTCCCTTCTCTGTGGGATCATGGGGGAAAAGGAATGAGTAAAAAGAAAGGATGTCTGTGGAGAGATAGGAGGTCTAGGAGAAGATTCTATTTCCACGCCACCCCGCTAATCCTCCATTTGGGTCTAATATAGAATTACATGTCCTTTCCCTAAGTTTCAGATTTGCACTGGGGCAAGGGGTACGAGAGTGTGTAGGTCCCAATGTGCCAGGGACATGGCAGCAGCAACAGGCCTGAGGAGTGACCATAAATGGCCTCAAGAGTGATGGTGTACGGGACAGGCCTGCGGGTGACTTCTTTGCTCAGCCAATACAACTCAAGAGCACTTAGAGATTTACAAAGTCCTGTGACTTCCATTATCTTACTGGGCTTTCCAAGGGCACTTCAAGATGGGCAAAGAAAAGCAACTGAGTTTCGGAGAGGGGACTTCTCTGAGGGGACATGATGGGTTAGTGGGGGAGCCAGCACTACCAATAGTAGTAGTGCTGTAACAGGGTACAACCAAGAGGGGGGGCCCAAAATAGGGATTTGTAATGGAGTCCAGACTCAAGGTGTCCAGGAAATATTAGAAAAAAATATATATAGGATGTCCTCACCCCCCCACCCAGGTTTGAGCTGGGGGAAGGGACGCATGGAGCAGGAACATGCAGAGATGCTTTGTACAGCCACAGCTTTGCAGCTAATCCAAGGCATGGTCATTTAACATATCTATAGCCTTAGGCTGGTTACATAGATATGTTAAATAGTGGTGGCCATACCCTGAACCAGAGGAATGGAAGGAACTTCCGCCCAAGATGTAACTGGGGGGCAGGTCCCCTGAGTTACAGAGCCTGCGTGGGAGCTTGGAGAAGATTGGCTCCATGCCATGGGGCCATGCTTGCCCAGGCTTATGATGGCAGCCGGTAAAGCTGGAAGGATACGGGAATGCTGGCAGGTGTAACTGATTGTAGGAGGAGTTGGAAATGGGGCTGCAGAGGTAGGTTGGCATAGGGATTTAAACCCAGACATGGCAACCATGTGAGGGGAGAACCACGGGGCTTTGGCAGAGTGGGGACCACGTGGCTTTGGGATGCTCCCTTTTGCCACGTGGCTTAGGAAGCAGGAGAGACTTTGTCTGGAAGAAAAGCGGGGAAAGGACTCTTGCTGGTAGGCCATAAGAAGGTGCCACATGGCTTTGGATTAACTAGAGATCATGGCAGTGACACAGGTGATGGTGCCAGGAGCCCAAATCATGGCCTTCTGCTTCTTTTCCTGAGATATGGTACCCCAGATTAGAGCAGAGGGAGAAGGAAGGACTGTGTGAGTCTGTGGGTATCCTAAAGGACTTTACTATTTTAATGAAAACATTAAGTCACTACCCTATGTCTATATAACTTTAAATAAATAATTCCTTTCCTTTTCACCAATCTCTGGCATTGAGAGTCGTCTTTCCTCTGGCGGTGGGCATAGCAAACCTAGGAGGGGGTCCTTTCGGTAATAGTATATGGTACACCGCCCTCTTGGGCCCATTCTGTAACAGTGCCCCAGGGCTCTCGTATCTGGCCCTTTGCCCTCTTGCCTTCCTGCCCTCTCCCTCTACCAAGCTACAAAGGAACCCAAGTCACCCCAAGAAAGAGTCACTGAAGTGTGAAGATATCCAGTGCTCTCTGCTTCCAGTCCCCTCCTCCACATTTGGGCACCTTCCAAACCCTCCTTGGCTATGACAGGGAGAGTCTCACCACTACCACTGTCGCCCTGCTTGAGACAAGAGGTGTTCCCTACAGATCAGACCACCTTTAAGAAGAATTGATTCCTGACAATAAGTGGGGAAGGGGCTATTTTAGCCCCCAGGGGTGTCTGGCCAGCCCTATGGAGAGTCCCTGAAGCAGGGCAGACCACGAGCTCTACAAACTCAGTGACTTATGAGTGACCCAAATTGACAGAGTGGGTGAGCAAAGAGGCAGCCTGCCTTCATCACAGCCCACAGGACCGGGCCCTGGAGAGATGCGCTGGTCCCCTCCGGAGCTGCCCCACTCTGCCTTGAGGCTCGGTTACTCCCGCTGGCCTGGGCCTGAGCCTGAGCTTCAGCCGCTGGGCTTTCTGGGTGGAGAGGAGGTTGGAAATAGGGAATAGCCTTCATTTACACCTTGAATTTCAATTTTCTGCCCCAGGAAGGATAATGAATGGGTTTGAGAAAGACTTTGATCTTGAAATAGGTCATACTGGGTCCAGGTCTTGGATATGCCACTGACTAGCTGTGTGACCTTGAACTAGTCCCTTAATATAGTCATAGAAGGTCCCTCACAGAGTTTCTGTAAGAATCAAATAAGATAGTGGGTGGGAAAGTGCTTTTCGATCTGTAGAATGCTGTACGATGAAAATGAATTTTATTATAAGGGCTGTAGGGCCCTGTGTCTGGGAGTGCAGATGCCCGTACAAGGGCTGTATGGGGCCTGGATGACACACTTTCCCCCCTTGATATGGGGGACACGGGGCTTTCTAAAACGTGGCGGCTGCCAGGTGGGCAGGGAGCAGCTCAGCATGGCTCAACAGCCATGGAGCAGGGTCAAATGAACCTTCACTGGCTGCTCGGCTTCACCAGATCATTTTACTGCACATCACAAATTATCGTCCTGTTTTATTTTCATTTTATAGCTTTCCCCAGGCCATTTCTGGCGATTTACTCTCTGCTCTGGGCCAACTGTGTTAGAAATGGTTCCTGGTCTTTATCTTTCTCTGTCGACACCTCAGTTTCTTGGCAACTGACCCAACAACTAACTGGGGGCTTTCTGTGACCACCTGTTGGCCAAGAAAGCCTCAGAGCTGGGAGCTAAGGGGTGACACCACAGTCAGAACACCCAGTGCCTGCCCTCGAGTGACTTCCATGAGCTGGAAGGCAGCAGCACTCAATGTCCACGTGTTTGCGTGAGCTTGTCAAGGCTGCTTCTGGAGGAGCCGTCTCACCTCCTGGGACCTGGGCCTCCAGGGCAGGCAGCTGTCAGGAGGTGATGACAAACTCTTCAGTGCAGTTGGCTTTCTCTTATGTAGGTGGTCCTGCCTTCTTGTATAGAGAAGAAGGTGTGAGGAATACCTCCAAGATCATTTCCATTGTGAACATCCTGCAGTCCATCCTACCACTGATTGTGAGAAGCTGGGGTCGGGGCAGGTCCTGATTGGGGAATCTTGGGCTTGCATTGTAGTTTCAGTTCTAGTACTAGTTAGTGCCTTAGACAAGTCCCTTCCTCCCTCAGGGTGTCAGTTTCCTCATTAAGGGGACAAAGCAGATGGCTTCTGGAGTTCCTCTAGGGCTGCCATGCTCTGACACAGGACATGCAAGTATTGGTTTGCAGAGTGACAGATTCACACAACAGTGTACTGTCAAGTGTCACACACAACAGTGCTGGCTCTAATGAAATGCTTGCTTTTCCCATGAAGGCAACTATTAGGGAAGATTTAAAAGGTACTCGTGAGCCTTTAAAATAACATTTTACTGAGTTTTTTTGTATCTTGATTAAGGGGAAAGCAAAACAGTGGCAAAGTTGTCTCTCCTGTTCTTATTCAAGTGGATTTTTGTTCAATACAATTTTTACAGGAAATCGTCAATTACCATTCTCCCCGATTTATTTGGAAAGCATGACCTTGTGTCAGCCTCATGTGTGTGGTTACGAGGTGGTGAAATAGAAAGTAGTACGTGCCGAGTTTGTACTCAAGGATGAATGAAAGGACACAGACGGGACCAGCGTCACAATACTCACAGTGGCGAGGTGAGGGGATCTGGAGGGCAGGAAAGAGCTCTGCTTTTACCATGCCAAATATAAGAGGGTGGCAGCCACCTACTCAAAAATACTCTGATAAGAGTACAACAGGACAGGGGCGCGGGAGAGGCAGGCTTGGTGCCATTTGCACTGAAGGGTATCGAGAGTGAGGGCAGAGGGGAAGGCAGAGCAGATGCAGGGCCGAGTGAGGGTGGGGTGGGCCCTCCCCAGGCTTCAGTTTCCTCATCCGTACGGTGGGGGGGATATGCGGGAGAGGCTTTGTGCTTCACCCCGTCATCAGCTCAGAGTGAGGATGAGCTGCGGGCGGAGAGGAGAGGAGACCGGGTATGTGTCAGCATTGGCTCTTTCTGGCTCAGCTGCATCACTCGTGGCTCAGAGACAGCCCCCCAACAAGGGAAATTTTGTTAAAATTTACACTCAAACTTGTTGATAAACTGATAAATGTTTAAATAGTACTATCTCAATTATTTTAATAAAAAGTTTCTTACAAAAAAATAAAGTGCCATTTCCAGGGTGAGGCACAGGGCTAGCAAGAACCCCCCACCCCACCCCACCCCACACAGTGGAGCGCCAGCGCGGCTCTTTCCAGGACAGTGTTTCAGGTCTGTTCAGATAAACTCATGTTCCCATTTCAACAAAATCACACACCAGAGTGTGACTCCTTCTGATTCCATAAGGGAACCTTAAGGAATTTCATCTACCTGAAAAAATATACTAAGTGTATAATTGTGTTTGTGTGTTTAACATTAGGGGACATTGAGAAGCAACAAGTTTTTCATTTTCTTCTTTTTCTTGGAAATGCTTATGTGCAAGACGTTGCAGTAGTAGAAGGGAGGAAGGGGAGGGGGACACAGAGGTGTGGGAGGGAGATTTTACAATTTATCAAGACCTGAGTACAGGTCCCTCTTTTTTTAACCCCCAAAGAACTCTGCTTTGAGCTTTTTAAATTAGGAAGTAATCTTCTTAATGGCCACCCTGAGGCGAGGCTCCGTCTAGAACGCCTAGATCTGATTCTTCAACGTGAAATCCTGCTTGGGTGGTTCTTGTGCTGAGTACGTCTTGGGTTTGAACCACCCCGGCGTGCAGCTTCGAGACAGCACGGCCGGCGGCCAGCGTGGGTGGGGCCGGAGTCAGCTGTGGCTGTGTTTCAGAGGAGGCCGGCCTTGGTGAGCCTTGCCCCCTTCAGTCCCGACTCAGGAGGCGGGTTTCCTGTTGCCATGCTGAAGGCTCAGTTGTAAACTCCCAGTCAAACTCTAGTTCTGCCTCCCCTTTTCGCAGCCTGCCTTGATTTCTGGCCAGTCCGGTATGGCAGAGAATAATCTATTAGAACAAAGATGTTGTGTGGGAAATGATACTGTCTTTCATTTGTATAGCAAGCACGCTAACCATTCTTAGAGGGTATACACCTATCTTATTAGACAGTGTTAATTATAAATGGAATTAAATAGCCCATAAGCCAGCAAGCTCTATTTCCAGAGAATTCTGGAAGGAAGTTTTAAGTGCTATGAGATCAATTCCCTTAGCCAGGAGAGGTCTCAGGGAATCCCTTTAAAATGACTTTGAAGGAAAAAAAAAAGAATAGACTGAGATAGGGAAGAATTAAGCTTGCAAATATACCATTTAGGGCAAATGACATAAAATTCAACTTAGTGTGGCAAACACTGACTGAAGTGCTACTGGGAATAGAAAATAAGACCCAGCCCAGCTCCCAAGAGATGAACAGTCTAGCTGGGGCGGCAGGGTGCGCGCTGAGTCGTGAGACCATCCAAACAAAGGAGAAATTACACTAACTGCTCTCCATCTCGACCTCCATCCTCACTTGCCCAGACCCATTCATTCTTTCTCCTGTGCCTCCTGGCTCCCACACCCCTGTGCAAAATTCTCTATTCCCAGATTTCTCTGTCAGAACGTGGCCTGCCCCCAGTGATATTCCCACAGACTTTCTCTACATAAACCCAAGATTACCTCATTTCTGCCTACACCCTCCAACCCACCATGCCTTATTCCTTCTTTGTACAGCACTTCCCAAGGGTTCAGTCTTTCTTGTTGTTTGTTTGTTTGTTTGTTTGTTTGTTTAGGAGAATCTGGCTTCACTCAAGACTAGCTGTTGGGAAGACAGTCTCTGAGCTCCCCAACCCCTTTGCTGTATTGAGGGTTTAACTACAAAGAAAGGAGTTGACCAAAATAGAAACATTCAGAAATGACCAGATACAGATCCTTCAAAGATTTCCTAAGTTCTGGTCCCTAGTTTATAGCTTCTGATGTCCCACCGGAAGAGCCATTGAGTTCTGCCCTCTGCTTCTAAAGCCGAGGATGTGCTGGCCAAAAGCAAAGCTACTGCTGCTGGAGGCTCTCCTGATTCATCCCTGCAGGAAGCTGGCGGAGGAGGGCTTTGGAGGGGAATCGTGACAAGAAGCCGTGCTCCCTGCATTCTGAAGTGCTCCCGCTGGGCCCTCACCATCCCGACTCACCCAACCTGATTAGCCAGTCCTGATGCCATGCCAGGCTTTCCACAGGGCTTCAGCTTCCCTCCTACAGTTACCGAGGTTTTCAAGGACACCCGCCTTTGGAATGTGACATAATGGAGACAGAGCCTTTCTGCAGGTGGTCTGAAAGAGGCTCTTATAAGAATCTGGGAGTGTGAATTTTGCCCCTCAGACTCCAGCCCCCCTTCGCCGGCTCCCCACCACAGCTTGACACACACAGAGTCAGGCTGAGCGCAGCTGGCAGCCCCTCCTAGACGCAGCCTGTCTCACCACCACTGCCGCCAGAGACAGCTGCACTTCCTTCTCGCCTGGGTCCTCCTCTTTCCAGGGGGCTCTGCCCCTCTGGCTTCTGATATGGGCCACCTGGGGAAAGAGTTCTCCACCTTGTTTTCTTTACATCTTTCAGTATCTCCCTCTACTTCAAAGTCCAAGCCCTAATTAAAAACAGAGTTCTCCTCCTTCCTTCCCTCTTTCAGGGTGTATTCCCTTGCAGTTTACTGTGACTTTCTGTGAGAATAACTGTCATAGGTAGATTTGGTCAGAGGGCAGAGAGGAGGTTACTGCAGGGAGATGGATTGGGATCATCAGCGAAAATGTGGGTGGTTATAAACTTTCTATTTCAATGGATTTACACAGACACAAATGGTATAATTTCAGAGTCACCTTTTGTATGCCTCCAAAAAATGGCCAATTCACTTTAGGTTTTTAAAAAGGTCTTCAGTTATTTAAAAAGGAATGATGGGGAGAGGTGGGAGTGTGGCAAGGCAGGTTGCAACCACTCTCAGCTTATTAAATCCCACTTTCTCCGGGTTCATATTAGAACCTTTTAGGCTGAAAGGAAATTACTTTTCACCTCCTCTCTTTTCACCTCACTGCTCGAGCTCCTCTGGAGTTGGGAGGTAAGTGGAAAAGAATCGCGGAGTGGGAGGGAGGGGCTGAAAGGAGTGGAGGACGGCCATTAGCCAAGACTGCCAGGAAGAGAACAGGGAGAGAAACGCAGCCCGCCCACTCCTTGGGGGAGGAGGGTGCTGATGGAGAAACTCCGAGGCCTCGATTTTTGTTGAGGAAGCAGACAAGATTCTTAGACTTCAACGTGGATGGAGAGGAACTAGAGGGTTCAGGGAGGAGTGGGAATTGACGATGCCCAAGATTTCTGTGGGTTCATCCTCAAGCCCAGAGAATACAAGGCAAAATCCACCGGCTCCTCAAAGACATCTTTGGGCCCAGGAACAGTCTGCTGGACCCAGATGTCTGAATTAGCTAAGGACGTTCCCCAGTAACCATCAATCACTTCTGTTCAGCTCAATCTGAGATCCCTCAAAGGTGCATGAATACGCAGTTCTCCAACGCCCAGGGAGGACCGCTCAGCCTGACCACAGATCGGGAAACTTCAAATCAGGATGTGTCCGGAAACCCTCTAAGTTGGTCTTCAACCCCGGCCCAGAAATCCAAAAAAGGCGGAGCTGAGCTTACACCCACCCCAGGGGCAGCTCAGAGCTGAAGACCCTCCAGGGGTGTTTGCCGCGGGGCGTGGCCAGGAGCGGGCGTGGCCGGAGAGGGCGTGGCCGGGGCGGGGCGATGCTGGCTGAACCCCTGGCCCGGAAGCGGGCCGGCAGTTGGAGGGGCCGGGCTTTGAGGGCGGTGGTGTCGTCGCCCCGCCCCATGCGCCCCCTGGAGGGAGGCCTCGGAGTAACGGCCGTTCCCAACGGTTTACCGCCGTCCGGTCGCGCGGCCGAGCCGCCCCGGGCTACTTAAAGGCGCACATGGGCCGTGACCACCATAAGGGTCCGAGGCTGCTAGCGGGTTTGGGGGCGCCTTCCTGGAAGCCGGGCACCCCGGTGGCCCCAGAGGGACAGGAGGTGGTCTGTGCCCTGGACGGGTCGCGGGGCGGGTTGGGCGCCTCGGTCCTGCTGCCGCCAGGAGCAACTCTGTTCTTCCTCGCAGCCTGGTCCCAAAGCACGTGCGGGGGTGCGGGGCTTGTCGGCATCTGAGTGTAGGGGAGGTATTGTGGGCCATCAAGGCAGACGGATTATGCTGGGGGGAAGCTGCCCACGCCAGAATTTGGGGCCCAGAGTTACATTTACATGGCTCAGCCCACAGCTTTGTCTCCTGTGAAGTGAGCTTGCTAAGGCTGCCTCTTCAGGAGCGATGACGGGCATCTTGAAGAAATGCTGGCATGGGGTGCGGCAAAAAAATAAAAAAAGCCTTGTGGTACAGGGAATGGGCTGGAGCGTCTCTTACAGAGTGAAGTCAGTGGTAGCTCACTGCAGATGGGCCCTGGGGATGGGGAATGTGGAAAGATAATGGACTTCCGTTTCTCACAACACTGGGGTGGGCTGAGGCCAGCCAAGGTTTTAAATAAAGACTGGGGGTGGGGGGTCACGGTGTAAAAAGATGGGAGGTGGGGCACAGCTTGGAGGAGAAGAGGTTGGGGCAATGTTCCTGTCACCCAGCACAGCCATCCCACCAGCTCTTTGATGTCAGTCCTCAGCTGCCTTTGGGGGACAGTTCCTGACTGCTGGATCCATCAGTGGAATGGGGATGGAGAGAAAGGGGGCTTGGGGCCTTACTGGCTCCCTACTGAGAGAGCAGAGAAACAGTCTTTCCCAGGTTAATTCGGAGTACAGGGAAGTCTTCTGAGCCTCACCCTGAGTTGTAAAGGGTCTGAATCCAGCAGGCATGACGGTTGATGCTTTGGGTTTTCTATCATGAGCATCTGGAAAAGAGCTCTTTCCATCTCAATATTGTCTGCTCTGGCCAGAGCCCAGTCTTTTCTGGGGACAAAGAAAGGGGAGCGGAGCAGGCTTCCAGGCCCTCGGGTGTCCTGGGAGGATCACATAGATCAGGCCAGGTTTGGGGTTAGCTGTAGGTCAAGATTTGCCTGCATGACATATACGGGGCATGTTTTTTTCCCTTTTCTATTTTGATCTGCTTCACACATTTGATTTGTTTGAAGAACAGCTTCCCATGTTAGAAAATTTTGAAAAAAAATAATCCTGGACCAAACGATCCCTGGAATCTGAACACCCTGCAGGTCTGATTCATTTGGAATGGATTTTGTTGCCTGCCAATTGGCAGGGCCTCCCTCGGGCTTTGGAGAACACAAACAGAATGCAGCAGGGAACGGAGGAGGGAAGGGCTAGGACTCAGTCACTTGTGCACATACTGGACGGTCCTATGTACACACCGGGCTCACAGCAGAGCAGCCTCCTGGTGAGGCTCTCCTCGTAGCAGCCTGCAGGGACTGGCCCTGCGCCTGCGCACTCAGGAGCTCTGCATAATTCTCCACCCGTTTCCCCTGGTATGGGATGTGCTGCGGCAGCCTGTTGACCATGTCCCGAAGGTCACCCAGGTGGCACTGAAACAGACTTCCCTGATGGGCAGGGTGTGCCTCATTCACCTCTGGGCCCTTGCAGACCTGGCCTTGAACTGGCAAGGGGTTGGCACTGGCAATGCACATCCTTACTGAATCCTGAAGGCCCAAACCACAGGAACGTAAGAATCACATCAGCAGCCGGGTGGGGAAGGCCTGGGGAACTGACAGAAAATTGTGGCGAGTACCCGAGGAGGTAGTTCAGCTTGAGCTTTGACTGAGCAGGCCCCATTTGCTGATACACTTGTAGATCAACGTGACTTCTAGGAACATAAGAGCCCATAGGACGTTCCCTTTCTGCTGAACCATGAAGGACTTCTGGGTGGGCACTGGGTTGTCTATGGGCCCTGTCAGCAAATCCCTGCTGTCTAGGCCCCCAGAGCTACCTCCTACTCCCTAAAAAAACATATGGAGACAACAGCAGCCTGGCCTAACTTCCTGAAGAAAGGGTCAAGGAAAACCTGAGCCTCCACTCCTGGCCCGGAGAGACTAGAGTTCAAGGGGAAACATCTTTAGAGTGGGTGGCGGTGCTCCCGAGGCCCTGACAGTGCCTAGAATCTTAGAGTTGGGGAGGAAGTGAAGTCCCTGCACCTTGCTGGTGACTTGAACCTCCAGCTTTGGTGTCCACCCCATTGGTGCTCTCTGGAGGGGCCCCCTCCCCAGGGTAGGCGAACTGTGGGTGGCCTTCCAGGCCACACCCTCCCCTGGATGCTGGGCTATTCTCTGCTAGGTTTTATTCTCATAGGCTCTGGGGGAAACTTTGGTCCCCAAAGCCAGGAAGCCAGAGCCCCTATAAGAACATCCCTGGAAGGACCTGACACGATCCGCTGCCCCAGGACCACAGGGACTCTTGTGTGCTAGGAGGGATTTAAAGGCTGATCGGGAAGCTCTCAGAAGTGGGTCAGGGCTGCAGGCCCTGATGTCATAAGCCTCACCTAAAGATTGTGTCAATGTGAGTGCATTCCAGACCCTCTTCCAAGACAAACTTCCTCTCCTGCTCCACAAAGTTCACTGTGGAGACACGGGGCCTGGGAGGCTTTCCCGGCTCAGGATAACCCCAGGCTGTGGGACAAGGACAAGGCCTTGTTGAAGCCTCCTGTTGAGAACTAGCAAAGATTCCTGGACAGTGGGCTCTGCTGGGCTCTGGGGGCTAGGCTCTGGGGCCTGGGGGCAGGAGCTCATCTCGCAGGGACCTCTGCAAGTAGGGATGACTGTCAAACATGGGGCAAGGCCAAGGGAGACTGTTATGTCTGAGGTCCTGGTTTCTTCTGGACTTTAGCCAGAGGCAGAGCCCCCAGCCACAGATAGGTCCCCTTGCAGCTCTGCCTGGGAAGAAGCAGGCAGGGAAGCTGGTTTCTTTGACTTCAGGATCATGAATCCCCCTTTGAGGAGGCAAAGTATGTGATGGCTCCTTATCTGTGTGCCGGGTCAACTGGGCTGTGGGCATCAGTTACTTGAAATGGATTACTCCTGTTTGTGAGGTCCTTACATGTCCTCTGCATCCAAGACACCTATCCCTGCGCAGAGCCCTCCTTGCGCCCACCCTGTGGATGTAAACTCATGTCTCCAATTATGGCAGTGTTCCTCCTTTGCTGGACGCCTGTCTCTAACATTTACAGTGGGGCCTGCAGATGCACTTTAGCCACAAATACAAGACAGTGAGAAATTCACCTAAAAAGTGGTCCTGGGACAATGATACACTGGGGGCAGAAGAAAAAGCAAACCTTCTCTTGGATGCCTCTTGCCCCAAGCCTCACCTCAAGACCACAGAGCCTCAGAGAATCCTGGACCGTGGCTTTAGGTGGGATCAGTGTGGGGGAGATGGGAAGACTGGTGCTGGGGAAGAGGAGCCCACTTGGCCGTGGTTTGCCTGTCTTGGCCCCTGCACCTGCCCTATAGACCGTCTCTCTGCAGCGCATACCCCTGAGCCGGGAGAGCAACTGCTGGTGGATAAAATGGGGCTGTGGTGGGCATGGGGATCCCTGTGGACTTCCCAAACACCTCAATTTCTCCCCTGCCAGGTGTGGTTCCAGAACCCAGGGTGGCCTCGAGCCAGGGGCTGACAGAGGACAGGAAGATGAGGCCCCTGGGCTCAGAGCTCTCCTTTCCATTCTTCACCCTGATGGGACAAAAAACAGAAGGTGCAGGCTCGACCACCACCCAGGTTATAAATTCTTGGGAAGAGCAGGGCCTTTGCCTCTTTGGACCCCTGATCTCCCCACCCTGCCCCAACCTCAGGTGTTTTGAAGCTGCCCCAGCATTTGGCAGACCTGCTCTTGGCCTGCTGCAGATGCAGGCCCCCTGGTCCCCAGGCTGCCCCGGTGAGGGGAGCCACTGGGGAGAGACACAGCCGGGGTCCTTCAGTCCTGCTGCTGCCTTTGCTTAAAATTTCACGCTTCCTTCTCCATCTCAAGTATGTTTTGATGGCATGACCTGGGGAAATGTGGGCTTGAAGCCTGGAGTGGCACAGCCTGATCCCATTGAGCGGCCCTTTCCAACCACCCAAGGACGGATGCTTACCTCTTCTTGTTGGAGAGAGAAGGGCAGATAACACTCCTTTCTTCAGAGAGATTATGAGGGGACAACTTGGCCGGGATTGGTGGTGGGAGGGGTGGGATAGAAGGGTGGGCAGTGCAGGCTTGGGGCGAGCTGGAAATAGCTCAAGGCTCAGGCTCAGAGGAGCACCAGCTTCCAAGTGACAGGGAAGTCTCCAGCTTGGCTCGTGGTAAATACATGAACCTATTAAAATCAATTGACTAGCAAAGGATCTCCGCTTGATGCTCTTTAAACTCTAACATATGTTCCCAATAAATAATTCACATAGTAGGTATTAATTAGAAGGCTTGGGAGCTTAAAATGTGCGCTGGGATGTTTCTTTGCCAAGCAATGCAAACTGAAACCCCTATCCAGATGTAGACAAAGTACTGCGAGCCTGGGCACAGGAACCTCGTCTTCCCTGCGCTCCGCCAGCCTCCTGCTCAAGGCCGCCCTGGCTTCTGGAAGCTCCCCTGGCAAGGAAGAAACTGAGGTCTTTGGGAAGTCCGCAGGGATTCCCTCCTTCTGTCCGTTAGTCATGGGCAGCACACGTCACCCTGTTCCGGTCCCCAGCAGGTCAGCAGCATGACAGCTGCCTGCCATCTCCAGCCCAGCAACACCCCTGGAGGCAGCTGTTTGCGCAAAGCTGCCATGGCCCACAGCCGCTCTGGGGGTGTCTGTGGATTCCTAGAACACAGCCGCCACCACCAGCAGGCAGGTGACTGCTCGCTCAGGCATCCGCTGGGGACTGGGAAAGCCTCTGCCTCCTGGAGGCTCTACCAGAGTCCTCCTCACCTGGGCCCTCAGAGAGAGGGCAGAAGGCCAGGGTCAGTGATGGGAAGATCTTAGACCAACCCAGAGAAGATATCTCCCTCCCTGCTATGTTTTCGAAGGGTCCCAAGCCCCTTGCCTCCTTTTCTCATCAGTTTCCTTTGAGTTTTGACTTCTTTAGCGGATAATCATTGCTTTTAACTTTGGAAGGATCAGGACTTCTGGTAACCCCAGCAAGGGGCCTTGTAGTTACATTCCTGGACAGAGCCGGTGGGTAATTTCTCCGGGGTTGAGGGGAGGCTCAGTTCATCTCCACGGAGTAAGGGAGGAACTACCCCCACCAGGCCTGGTCAGGGGCCAGGGAGACGGAAATTCATCTTATCTTCTGAGTGTATAGTTTGCAGCTCACTGAGACCAACTGGGAATCAAGAAGATAAACAGGAAAAATACTTTATACCCTTTGATGTCTACTCTCCACCAAATATTGGAAGAGTTTAAGGACTGGAGCAGAGAAGCTGCGGGGGCTGGCTGGGCCCTGTACCCGTCCGCAGGCGCTGCCCTTGTGGGGCTGCGCCTTCCTGCCAAAGGGGGTTTCCATGCTTCTCTCGGTGAACTCCGGTCACTGAGTGCTGTCTCCACTGGCACTTTAAGTCTGTTTAGATGCCAAGCCATCATCTAGCCTGGCAGGGAAACAGCAGCACCTGGTTGGGGGCCCGAAGAGCTGGTGGGAGAGCTGTGGTGGGAGCCGCGTGGCTGCCCAGGTGAACGGAGTCCAGAAATCACCCACGCCGTTTTCTCCATGAATTGACTGAGCATTTAATTCCTGAAAGCTTTGCTCTCCTACAGGGCTTGGCTCCGTGCTTTGTTTCGGAATCTCTTGGTGCTTTTATTGCAATAACCATTTTCCTTCCAATCAGCAGTGTTTGAAACGGAATGAATGTAACCACATGGAGGTTCCGGGTTGAGAAGAGAGCTGTTGTCTCTTGTTTAACACTTTCAGAATCAAAATCCAGGAAGAGAGGTTGGTCTCCTGGATAGATGCTCCCCTTCTGGGTTTCCCTCCCTTTACTACAAGTTCAAAGTTAAAGACTCAGCCTAGGCAGGCGCCTTAGACTCCTGAGGCCAGGCCAAGTGGTTGGCAGTCAATGTGGCCAGCACAGGGACAGACTCCAATGCTGTCACGTGCCCTCACTAGTGTTTGTGGGCCGCTTTGCAATCAAGGCTGCAACTGGTTGGCCTATTTCTTGGAGAACTTTTAAGATCTCACACCATGGGCCTCAAGCTGCAGACAAGGGGGTAGGAGGGCCAGGGACTGTAGCCCAGTCTTGGCATTTCTTGCGTTAGCTGAGGAGGGTTGAGGTATCAAATACAGGACTGACGAGGTGCTGTGAAGAGAAGGGCCACCTCACATTTCAAACTTCAGTGCAGGGGGTAGGGGGTAACCCTCCTTGGGTAGAGGCAGCACATCCCTCCTAGGGAGGCAAAGAGGGGGTCCAGTCCCTTGGCTAGAGGTCAGTAAGGCCTCTGGGAAGATAGTGTGTGATTCTTGGCTAAAAGAACGAAGGATGGCCAGAGTGGGGCTCCAGACCCTATGTCACCTCTTCTGTCGTTTAGGGTGGTACCCATGAAAGCCACTGAGTAGTCCAGACAGCCAGTGGTCAGACCACCATTTGGCAAGACTTAAGTTAGATGGATGAAGGGGCCAGTGGCCAATGGCCAGGTTAAGTCGCTTTGTTTTATTCATAGGGATCAACATTTCTTAGCTTCTATTGAGAGGCACCCAGACTCCAAGAGCAGAAAATACCAGTGAATGGAAAAATAGAAACCCTCACAATTCATGTAATGAGAAAATATTGCCCAGCACAGATCCCCAGAGGTGGGAAAACATGTCTCTGGAAGCCAGAGGTGAGCTTAACAGAACAAAAGAGTTGACTAATTTGTCAAAAGCCAACCGTCACCCCTATTGTGTCTCAGATCTACCTGTCTCTCCAGTGACTCATAGGAGGACTTTGAGTGTCCAGCCAAGGGAAACGGGCACACCTACAAGGGCAGAGTATCGGGATGTAACCAAGGCCATCAACGAAAGGCAGGTGATGGCGTCTGCTTCCCTCTTCTCCCCTATCAGTGCATCCTGAATACGAGGCACCGTGGTCTGAGAGGGGCAGAACATGGGAACAAGTGTTTTTCTGTTATTTCCTGTGGCTAGAAATGCAGGAATGGTCAAGAGCAGGAATCTCACAGAACAAGGCTTCCCAAGCCCCTAGCTAAATACCAGACTGTGCTTCTTTTCTTGAGGTGCCTGGGATGTGCCTCACTCCCCTCCAGCTGGGCCTTCTGTCCCAGTGTGGAGAGCTCTTCCCAGCCTGCTTCGTGTGCTCAAAGCCTTCCCAGATCTCAGTTCCGACACCATCTCCGGGGGAGCAGGTGAGCAGTGTGCTGGCCACACTGACTGCCAATCACTAGGCCTGGCCTCTTTGGCCCCGGCAGCTGTCAGAGACATCTCCAGGAGCCACTCTCTTGTGGCATTTAGCACAATTTGAAATCATACAATTATTTGTGTGATTATTTGATTAACGTCTCTCTCTCCTCCAAGACGGCAGTCGCCTGGTTCAGCTCACCATTTTCCCCAGCTTCCTGAAATACACCGCACTTAATAGGTACTCAATAAATATTTGTAGAATGCATGAATGATGGGGGCATGATATGTTCTCCTTTTCCTCACACTCACCTGTGCAACCCTCATTCATTGGGCAGTTCATCTGAATTGCTTGATTGCCTGTCTCTAGGAGGAACAAGGAAAGAAGGGGTCTGGAGCTGCAGGGAGGGACTTGGACCCATCTGAGGCCCTTTAGCATGAAGATGATAAAGGGGGCCACTCCAAAAACCAGAGGAGAACTCATGAAACGACATTCTTGAGGCCAGAGGCAGAGGAAGATAGACCAGCATTGAGGGGTGGAGGACAATTTGAGAAGAAGAGGTCAGAAACCCAACAGCAGAGTTTGAAGGCGGAAGGAGGGCGTGGGGCTGTAGCTGGTCATGAGGATGGTTACCAGCCGCCTGCCCAGGTGTGCTGTGGGTGAGCGAGGAACTGGGGCAGCCTTTTTGGAGGGTCATTTTAAACATGAAAAGCGGTTCCACACTGGGGACTCTCTACAACAAAATACATAACTGTGTGAGGATATACATACAAGAAAAGTTGTGGCAGTGTCACGATATTAAAAAATTGGAAACAACCTAAACAGTTAATTGGAGAGCAGCTAAGTCCACGACACAGTCGTCCCCGAGCTGGGAAACAGTGTGGCCTCACCGAGGGTGTGGGAGGGACCCGGGGCTGGTGTGAAGGTGTGTCTGTGCTCTAGCTGGAAAACAGCAAGCTATAGAACAATGTGTGTACTAGGATCCCATTTCTGTTTTTTGTTTTTGTTCCTGCTTTTTTTTTAAGAAATGTTCTATTTCATCTATAACTCTGGGTATCAAAATAAGAGCTGAGTCAAATTCCTTGAGAAATGAGCTGATGGCCATGAGGGAGGTCACCTGTGCTCCTTTGGCCGCCACGTGAACCTGGACCAGTAACAGTTGGGCCATGCCGCCACCACCAACTCTTGTAGACAAAATACTAATTAACATATGATGAGACCATTTGTAAGTGGCTATATTTGCTGCATATGATAATATATCTAATGGAGAGTAATTTGCATGCATGATGCTCAAGCCAGCTGCTGCCTGGAACACATTAAACCATTTTTTCACGACTCTTAATGTGTGAAGTGTCTCTGGGGTCTCAATACAGAGCTGTCAGTATGTACACGGTGACATAGTAGAGACCAAGGCGATGAGGTGTGCCACCAGGTACTGCCGAGATCCTGCTTGAACTAGATGCATAACCTGTGGGCAGCCATGATCCAAGAGAACCATCCTGCTTCTTAAGATGGCTTTCAACTCGAAAGGACTGGAGGAATGCAGGAATGACTCTGAATAGCATAGTTGTGCACACACTGGTGAGAAGTGTTTTCATCGATTGTCATTGTTATGTAAGAAGAGTAGGAACATGCCCTTCAGTAATAGGTCATGTTCAACTTCTAGACCTACAGTAGAGAGACTTTTTGCAAGAGCCCCTGACCCAGAGTCCTGATTCCTCATTGTACACCGAATGTGTCAGGTGTTCAGTAAGGGGGCCAGGTCCCCATTTCCGTCTTTAACAAACTTCTATTTGTTTGCATAACACTGTGTATATATCTGTGCATTGAGAAAAGTCTGGGGGGATATAAACTTAACCCACATTTACCGCTATGTCCTCTGGAGGATGGGACACAGGGTAGGTTAGAGGGGAGTCACACTATTCAACTCTCTCTGTGGTTGGTTAGAACGAGCACGTATTTCTTTTGTGACAAAAAGGAAAAGGAAAGACTGTATGATGAGGAGTGCAGAGGGAATCCACTCTCTGGTAGCTCAGACTCATTAGACGGGGCACAGCACAGAGGCCAACAGCACTGGGTAGAGTGGATGGGAGGAATGGGTAAGCTCTTTACAGTCTTCGAAGATCTTTCCAGAAGTTTTCTGGTGAGTGGCATTTTTAAAAGAGAATGCTAGCTTAAAGAAGATGCTTGGTTGAGGGAAGGTTTTTGTTTTTGTTTTGTTTTTTTTAATCTAGTGAGAGGTGTTGGCACATTGGTAGGCTAAGAGGTGGGAGGCGAGGTCAGAAGTAATTTCACAGGATATCTGGGGGAGGGATACTTGGCTGGAAGGCCAGCCTGGGGTGTGCGAGACCCAAAGCTCAAGTGGAAGAATTATCAAAAAAAAGAGTGTGGAGCCTGAGCAGGGCCGGGTACGGGTAGATAACATGAGATAGGAGGGCCAGGGAGAGAGTTCCAAGCTAATGGTCTGGGTTTTCATAAGTGAGTGAAGACTGGGTGTATATGTCACAGAAGGGGAGCAGCCTAGCGATGGGAACAATGGTTTGAGGACAAAGGTGAACTCTGGGAATGGGTAAACTGACTAGCAGCTGGCAGCAGAGGAAGGCACAGCTGGATTATTAATTAACCCTTTATAATGGAACAACCACTGGGCTCTGCACTTTTCTCTTATAGAGCTCAAGTACAAGTCCAGAAAAAAAAAAAGAAAAGTCATGTTCCAAGGCTGCAGACCAGCAAGGCAAGTCCAGCTCAAAGGGAAGAGAGTCAAGGGTGTTAGGTGGGTTGACCATGAGGTGCAGAGACAACAACACAATATGAAACTGGGATCTGCAAGTTGTGATGGTAGTCATGGAAGCATCTCCAAAGAAAGGGGTTGTGGAGAGCACAGATGGGGCCCCGTAGGTGATATCTGGGTTTAAGGACTGGCCAAGGGGATGGGTTGCAGAAAGAGGAGCGGGGGCAAGGTCCCTTGGAAGTTGTTAAAATTGTCTAGGTGGGGGCAGTATTGGGGCAATGACAAAACCCGTGATTCTGAGACCAGAGGTCTCCATTCATTCATTCAACAAATATTTATTGAGCACCTACTATGTGCCAGGCATAACTCTAAGCCCTCATGGGGAGGTGAATGTGGGAGTCCACTGGGTCGTTAATAGATGAAGATGGGAAGAAGAGAGCCATGTGGCGCAGGGTATGGGGCTCCGAGTAGAAGAGTATGCATTATTTGGGAAGGAGTTAGAATGGTCAGGAAGGCGAGGCAGGTGGACAGGAAGGAGAGCAGCCTCTCTCTTTCAGGAGAGCTGGAGGAGCACCGTCAGGGGAAGGCTGGCTTCAGATGAGGTGAAGGGGGGAAGCTGATGTGTTTTGCGGTGCCTCCTTGCAGCCAGCCCTGCTTTTCCCCACACCTTGGGCCTTGCCGCATGGTACGGGGCTCACCGACGGGAGAGGCAGTTCTCTCCTCAGACACCACGAGGCTCCATCCCGGCACTGTGACCCTCCTCTGTGACTCCAGCTCTGGATCCTGGCCCTCAGCCGTTGTGCAGAAGTGGAGAGAAACAGGAAGGGCCAGAGAGGGACAATAAAACACATGCAGTGCTGGGAGAGAGAATGGTCCAGGAGAGAGATGCGGATGGCAACCAAGCAGAAGCCAGAAGAGACTCCTGAAAGAAGGGCGTAGGGGCACACAGAGGAGGCAGGACTAGAAGACAGTCAGAGACGGAGGGAAGTGGGGCCAGGCACATATGTCTGGTTCTGCCATGTCTTGGGGGCTCCCATTAGCCAGCAAAGGTCCCTCTGATGGCTTCTGCTGGGGGAGGGAAGGGGTCTGGGGGCAGTTGTGGGGACCAGTGGAGCAGAGAGGGTGTAGAGTGAGGTGGATGGCGACGACCTCATGACCTGGTTCACCCCCCCTTAGGAAGGACACCTTTCCTTCTGCCTGAACACCCTGGCCCTTGCCCAGTATGACACCTTCCAGACTGAGCTCCACTTTCTAGGGTCACCTACTTTTACTTGGACCTACACTGCTGACCTTGTCATTTGACTTGAGCATCCTGCTCTTGATTTCTCCTCCGTTGAGGAGTGAGTGTGGGGGTCGCCCATTGGCAAGGCACTAACAATCATGCTGTGCTCTTAGATTCCAGACAAAGCTTCCAGGCAGGACAACCTGGGGCCTTCAGCTCCCCCTAAATGCCAAGAAGACTCTCCTCTAGGAAGAGCCTCTCTGAGTCTGGAATGTTCTTTCTGGAAGAGCTGGAGGCAGAAGCCTTTTGAGGGAGGAAGGGAGAGGAGCTGGATTCCTGTGGATGGCTTTTCCTCCTTTTGCCTTCAGAGTCTTGGAGATGCCAGCGAGGCTCCCAGCAGGAGGGCAGGTTGTTCTTCCTTCTTGTAGCCACTTTCGCAGCAGGTGCTGCTTCTGGAGAGGGAACAAAGGCAGCTGAAGTGGCAGGGAGAGAAGGGAAGGCAGAGGGAAGGGAGGAGCAGGAGCCCAGCCCTCAGCTACGGGACAGCATTGGCTTTGGTTAAAGAGGACGAGAAAGGGAGCAGAGTGCTCAGAAGGAAAATCTACCCTTCCAGCCTACAGGTGGGCACCTGTGAGTAGCAGCAGATAATTCTAGGGGAGAATAACAGAAGAGGCAAAAAAGCTTGAAATTGCTTAGAAGAGGGCTGAGGCAGAAAGTGAAAAATTAAGAGCGCTAGAAACAGAACTGCTTCCGGGATTGGTGGGTGGGTTGTGCACCCAGTGAAGCCCCGCTGGGGGCTCCTTTGGAGGAGGAAGAAGGGGTCCAAGGTGGCAGGCAGGCACCCTCACACATGCCTGTCCTCCTTGCTTCACTGCCCTCCTGGGTGCGTGCTGGGGGTCTCTATGCCGTCCTGGTTCCCTGGCCTCCCAACCAGGGTAGCTGGCCCCTCTGGGGCCTTAAGCCAGCCCCGACCTCTGAAGAAGGGGAAGCGTTGGGTGGGGCCCCTCTCTGCCTCTCCCGACAGCCCCTGCGCATGCTCCACTCCCAAGCTTTGGCTCCCCTCTGACTAGGCTCTGCCTTCTTCTAAGACAATGCTAGTTCTTACAGACCAGACTCCTCACGTGCACCATGCCCAGGACGAGCTCGCAGGTGACAATGCCACAGGGGCCTGGGGTGTAAGGCCTTCTGCCCTTAGACGCCCCGCCCCCCCACCAGGGCCGAATCACTGAAGCCTGACTGCAGAAAGGGCAGGACAGGCCCCCTGGTGTCGAGACCACCATCAGGGCTCCCAGCTCTCCCCCTGTAACTTTTTGGGGACTATTATGATCTCAGTGTATCTTAACCCTACTTTAAGTGTATTTTCAGCTTAGAAGCCTCTCCCGAGACAAACCATCTGCTTTGCTAAATGAGTCCTTGCCACCCCAAAGGGCCTCCCGTTCCTGATATTTCAGGATTTTATTAACTGATTCGTGGTCTCTGCTGACATATCCTTACAGACTGGACAGCCCAGCTCAGGCCTCTTCTTCCTAGAACACTTGAGCTTCCTGGCAGCCTTCTCTGGACTAGAAAAAAGCCTGGTCACATCTGGCGTGAGGCAGAATAAACAGAACCCCAAGTCAGTCTCAGGGGTGGAAGCTCCCTGCTTTGTGTCAGCGTCAGCTGAGGTTTGATTTTGCTCTCTGCTGGTGATCCCACCCGTTCACTGGCCTCACATGCTCCGGGGGTGCCCAGACCCTTCTCTTCAGGCCATTCTGGAAGTCATGCTTCCGCCATGCGCGCTAGGCTATGACTGACCACCCTGAAGTTCCAGGCAGCCGTTTACTGCCCTGCTCCCTGAGCTGTGGCTTCTGCAGGTTGCCCCCCACCCCAACACCAGTGCTGGGGCTGGGGAACTAAACTACCAATGTTGGGTGTCATTATTGTTTTGTGTACCCCTTTCCCCTTCAGTAAGACAGGTCCCAGCTGCGTACACCACCCTACTGGGAGCAGTGTTCTGTGCAGAAACATACACCTGTCAGTTCTGCTTTTGAGTTGTGCTGTGGTGATTATCTCGCTTATCTGTACACATGTTTGACATACCTTCTTTCTGCTTCCGATTTTTTCCCCCTTAAAACCCAGCCCCCAGGGACCTGCCTGCTCCATCTTCGCCAGCTGCCTTGCTCCTTTCTCACTTAGGCAGTAGTTTAAAAGCCAGATGCAATGGATCGTAGAGAGAGGGGGTCTAGGTGGCTGTGCCCCGGCCTTCCCCTCAGTTCAAACACATTGGTCCTCCTGAGCGTGGGCTGTGATTGGTTATCATTCCGGATAATAACAGAGGAGAGCGGAGCAGGGGAGGGCGTGAAGGCTGCAGGACCAGCCTTGGGTCCTCCTGTTTGGCTTCCTGGTCTCTATGGCAGTGTCACCGATGGCTTGCCCTCTCCTTATGTTTTGATGGAACGGAAGCCTCACCCATTCCTGCTCCTGTCTCATGTTCTTCTCCAGAGCCAAGCTCAGCCCTCTCCACAGCTCCCCTGCCCTGCACTGGGTGCAGGAGGCTGACCTGAATGGATCACAGGACAGCTCTCAGTGGGTCAGGAGGCACCAGCTGCGATCAGAAGGCAAATGTCACCTGGTGTGGCCCTTAGTGGGAGGCCCGGCTCTGGCCTGGCTGCCCCTTCTGGTCTCAGTCCGTGTGTGCCCACTCTTTCTAGGTCTCGTATTTCTCTCTGCAGCATCCCACCATTGCAGACTGTCAGCTGTGAAGCCTTTGTTTCTGCTGGCTCCCCGGCTGGTACAGTCCACCTGTCCAGTGCGCTTTCCCAACTTCTTAAATCCACGTTTCCTGTTGGTGAACACACAGCATCTGGCGCTTGCCGGAGATTCTGAAGCACCTGTTGGGCAGTGTGGGAGGCCCCTGCCCACTCAAGAGGGCACCATGGATGCTCAGGAGAGATGGACTGTTTGCTCTGCCAGCGGCCTGCCTGGCTCTATGGAGTGGACCTCTCCATTGCATGGTCTTGTTAGCAGTCATGAAGGGCTTCGGTTCTTGAGGTCAGCTTAGAAAGCATTCAGAGCCAAGAACTCTAGTGTAACCAAAAGTCTGTTCAGCAAGCAAAGCAGAAGCACACTGGAAAGAAAGAATGGAGCAGGCTGCTCAACGCTGCCCCCGAGGTGGGCAAGGGCTGCTTGTAGCCGGAGGCAGTAACTGCTACTATTACTACTTTTTTTAAATTAGTGACCAAGTTTTAAGGAACTTTTCCTCTCTTCCTAAGTTCTTTGTTACTACAGAGAACTTAGTTACTACAAAGAACTTAGGAAGAGAGGTAAAGTTCAGAGCAGCTTAGTGCTAAAACAAACTTTTGGACTTTGAACTACTTCCTTCTTCAAGCTGACTTATCTCAGGGTCTGTCATCTCCTGTCCTCGTACTAGAATCGTAAAAGGCTATTCTCCCACCCCTTGATCCTCCTCCTCTGAGGGGGTCTAAACCACATGGCTAACAACAGGCTGGGGGAGCAAAGGTCACCCTAGGGGTGAGGTCCCGGCCTACAACGGTTGTTTCCTTTAGTTTGGCCCGTTGCTGGGCACCCAGGACTTTCGGTGCCTGGCCTGTGGTTCCCGCTCTGCTCATGCCTAACTGCCTGCTCTGTCTGTCTGCACTGCGAAAACTCTCAAGGGCTGGTTTTCTAAATGTATGATTTAAATGTGCTTTCATTCAAAAGGTACCTCCCTGAGATTCTGAGGCTCTTCTGGGCCTCTGGGTGGAATGGCTGGATAGAAAGCCTGAACGGGGGTTGCGGGGAGGGTCCCAGGATGGGAGAAGGTCCTGGGATGGGGTCCCCAGGTTTGGTGTTGCTGAGAGGATGTGCCCAGAACAGTGGATTGACCCTGAACTTTGGGGAAAGTTGATGCTCCAGGGGCCAGCATGGGAAGGGAACTGGAGTGAGAGGATCGTGAAAGGGCGGAGGTGGGGGTGAAGAGAGGAGCTGAGAAAAATTGCTGTCCCAGAAGTCAAGAGTCTCAACAGAACTCCTGTGACCATGTTGTCAAATACCACCCCGGAGGCCTGAACTGTATCCCGTGAACTGAGCTCAGCACAGCGGTGGCCCTCAGGGACCCCAGAAGGGAAGGAAGGGGCTGCCTGTTCGTGGCCCAGACAGGGAGAGGCTGAGGGTTTCTGGCTTGAGGGAGCAGACTGAGGGTTAAGTCCTGCAGCCTGGGTGGGGCAGGGGTCCCAGGTCCACACCCCGCACTGGATGCCTTGGGAGCGCCAGGTTCCGTTGATGGGCACACGGGTGTGACGAGGGAGCGGGGTGGCAGGCACGGCAGGGCTGGTGAAGGCCTCTGCGCTCCGAGCCTTTCCTTCCCCCAGTGAAACAGCTGCTGAGGGCCTCTTTGGGCTTTGGGGTAGGGGCCGTAAGAAGCCTGGAGACGTCTCGGCCGAGGGAAAGTGTCGGCTGAGGGCACACATTGACCTGGACAGCAGCTTTCCTGGGCACTTGGAGGCCCATGCAGCTGAGGCTGAAAGAACAAGTGGGGAGAGGGGGTGCTGTTCCCGGCCAGGGGTTGGAAGGAGGCTGAGACCACTGAGAAGAGCCCGGGGGTGAGTGTGGGTGAGGGGCCTGGCCGCTGAAGGGAGCAAGGGAAGCCCAGGTGCTAAGACCCCCGGCACACAGGGACCTGGAACTCTCAATGAGATCTTAAAATGGCAACATTTTTATATGACTATTTGACCATCTTTGTAATCAGAAAAAAAAGTCAATTGAAAAGAAAGACTGCACAAGTTCCCATTAACAGGATAATGGATAAATAAAGCGTGGTATATGTCTGCAGCACAGCACACACACAGAGCGGGGCAGCGGCGTGGCTACATTTCACCACAAGGAGCTGCTGAGCAGAAAGGTCAAACATGAAAGACTAGATACAATTTGTAATCGTTTATGTAAACTTCAAAAGGCAGGAAAAGTAATTGGCGGAGTGACATTTCAGGACAGTGATTACCCCTGGGGAGAGAGATCCCCGGAAAGGGACTCACCTCCTCGGGGGGCAGCTGCTCTTCCCTGAGCTGATCTCACGCCGCCCCGAGGGGCCTCTCAGGCAGTGAAAAGCGTTGGCAACGCACTTATGACATGGTCATTTTTCTGTTTGTTTATCGATGCTGCTCCACTGGAAAAAGAGACATGAAGCGATTCCACTGGGTTCCAAGCTGGTCACTTCTGTGATGGCCTCCACCAGGTCCTTCCGGCTGACCAGACCGCAGCTGTCACAGCAGCGGCGAGCCTTCCCCTCTGCTGCCGCAGTGGAGACCCCGCCCTGACTTCTCCCTCCATCCTCGCCAGTTATGGTGAAAGACCTTCCAGATAAGCAGCCATATCGTAAATGCTAAACATCATTTCGCCTCTGGAGTCCTCTGGCCTTGTCACTGGTGGCCCATGTGGCCAGGTCACGAGTAGAGCTCCACAAGTGTGCCGGCTGCACAGAGCAGGCTGTGCCGAGCCCAGCTGCCCTGGATCCACCCAGGGGACTGCCTTTTTCTAGTTTGCACAAAGGTGCCCAAGAGAGTCTCAACATCCCAGCTAGAGGTTGTTGGTCAAATGTTCTCTAGGTCTTACAATGTCTGGACCAGAAAAAAGGAAATGTGAGGCTTCGGCCATAGTGTTACACCAACAATAGTGGTGGGTGTAGAACCTTTTATTTTTTTAAAGCAAATGGGCAGGGGCACTGTCTGTGACCAGGGCAGGAGGAATAAAAGCATCTCTCCTGGCCACAGTTCCTAGGTAGCCATGTGAGAGGGACAGTTTGGACAGTGTGCTCAACAGCCTTCTCCCTCGCCTCTGTGTGTCATCAGCAGACCCTAGCATGTCATTACATTGCAAGACGTGTGTGTGGCATCACGTGCTTCCCACTGTCATCCTACTGCTGACAGAAGCCTCTGTGGCTGAATGCATGCTTTAGTTCCTGTTCCCGATGCAGGTACGTGGAGGAGCTGAGGCTCCGGCTCCCAGGCCCTCTCTCCCAGCAGGTGCTCTTCTCATGGCTTTGCATTCGGAGGCCTGTGGCCTCTGGGCAGGGGCCTAGGCTTTTTGTTCTGCAAGACACATTTGTTTGCTGCCCACCCGCCCCGGCCCACCCCGTTTTCAAATACACTCCATGGCTTCCTGCAAGATTTTTGCTCTTTAAACAGTTCCTTTTTATTTTTTTCCTTTACTAATGGCCACATTTCATCCTAGTTCCTTTGTCTGAAATTGAGCCCCTGGGAGGGGCACATCTGGGGCCTTCCCTCTGCCAGCAGAGCGTTAAATACTAACATGTGGGCAGCAAGAGCCTCAGTGCCCCCGAGGACCCTCCCACTCCAGTGTCTGACCCTTCAAAGGGGGAGCCCAGCCTGTGTCCTGTCTTTATGAATGAGAAACTCTTGTCTTAGCCAAGAGCCACCTTCACTGCTTGGTCTCAATGAGGCGTCAGCAGCTGGAGTCAGGAGAGGAGAGTTTTATCCTGAGGAGTGAAGTGGCAACTGACGGACGGGGCGACAGACGGAGCTCATCGCCCAGAGAAGTGGTGAGACTGGAAAAGGTAACATTCTGGAAAGCTTGGGGGATATCTCAGGGCAACTAGTAAAATGAGATTTGGTTGCTGAAACCAAGCCCATTATGGTTGTGTGACAACTGTGCACGCTCCCCACCTCCTGTGGACTTGATGGTTTAGGCAGCCCGGGGGCAGCCTTCCCGAGCACGCCCTTCCCGGGGAGTTCCCGCAGCTGGCCAGAGCTGCCTGCCCTCCAGCAGCGAGCGGCCCTCCACCTGGCCTCCTCCACTCCCTCCGTGCAGCCTGCACCCACGTTCCCACACAGCATTTTACTTCTCGGCTTGTGATATGTGTGTGGAAACAGGCATACACATTGTCTTTGCTTTTCATTGTTGTGGTTAAATGAACAAGCTTTTGATACAGCTCATAAAATACTGTACACTATAAAAGATATAGAAAACTAGAGCTTCAAGCCTTATTTTTAAAAGCTATTAAGCTTAAGAAAAAAGCAAGAATAGTCAAAGAACATGTATGAATGACTCACGGACATGGACAGTGGAGAGGGGACTGACTATGGGGGGGGGCGCTGGGTGGAAGGGGGAGAAGGGGGGAAATTAGGACAACTATAATAGAATTAACAATTTAAAAAAGAAAGAAAGAAAAACCAAGAATAGAGAGCAGCCCTGGCTGGTGTGGCTCAGTGTATTGAGTGCTGACCTGCAACCCAAAGGGTCACCAGTTCGATCCCCAGTCAGGGCACATGCCTGGGTTACGGGCCAGGTCCCCAGTGCGGGGGCACGTGAGAGACAACCACACATTGATGTTTCTCTCCCTCTCTCCCTCCCTTCTCCTCTCTATAAAAATAAATAAATTAAAATCTTTTTAAAAATATTAATTTTAAAAATATTTAAATATTAAAATTAATATTTTTTAAAATATTAATTTTTAGAAAATAATAGAGAGCAAAACTGCAACAAGGACCATGGTGAGTCCATGGCATCTGCACCCCAGGTCCCTTGTACGGAGCAGCAGCCGCTCACTGGGGGTCACACTGATGTGCTGCATGGGCACAAGCAGTGTGTCCAGCCCAGGAATGGGGTGGAGAGCTGCATCTGGGTCCTGTGGTCACTTGGGTATTCTCGAACTGAAACAGGCCACAAAAGACCAAGAACCAAAGAAAAAAACAAACCAAAAAGACCAAGAACTGGCTGGTGCGAAGAGGGGGTTGAGTTGGAACATTCCCCCACTCTGCACAGCCCCAACCTTCAGCTCTGGGCTTGGTTCTCCCCAGGAGCTGTGTTGGGTTCCTGTGAGGGGCCTGGTGAGCACCATCCACAGCAGACCCTGCAGCATGGTCTGAGGGCGGCGGCTCCTGCGGTGCTCTCACGTGCTGTGGTCCCTCATTTCACTGTGTGCCACCCAGGAGCCAGTGAGCTGGCCTCCTCTCACCATCCTCTCACCACTGATCCACCCCTCCTGGAGAGCCCACAGGTCAGTCACTTGAAATATTCTGGAAGACCAGCATATTCATTTCCAAAAGGGACAATGAAAATCCCCTGTCCCCAGTATCTTCTCAAAGCTTCTTGAGCTCATCTGCATCTGCTCTCTGAGCCAACACGAGATGTGCTAAGTCGGAGTTACGCTGGACAGCCTCTGGAAGGGAGGGCTTGCAGGGCGGTGCCACCCACAGCCTTGGCCGCAAGCCGGGAAAAGAAGTGATGGTGTTTACGGAGTTTCTGAATCCCTCTCATAACCTCAGTATTCCTGGGCACATTCTGATGCCCAGCTGAAGGAGGGACATGCCATTAGGATTGGTGTAGACCCCATGGATGTGTAACACTCTCAGTTTCAGCTTCTCTAGAGTCCACTCTCAGACTTTTCTTCATCAGTAAGGTCAAGGGGTTCGAGCTGATGTGCTACATACGGTTCCAGGAGGTTGTCAAACTTTTACTCAAAACCAGGGCTCCGTTTTCCAGCGGGCGGAGAACTAACTGAAGCAGCTCTCTCCAGAGTCTTCCATCTTTGACTCCAAGTCATCAAATGCTAAATATAAACAGTCCTTGAAAAATGAGGATTGAACATCCGTGGTACTGTTAGGTAGGATAAATAGTAAACCAAGGCAGGGAGAGGAGGGAGACACGTCTCACCCACTGGCCCAGCAGTCCTGAGCCTGGTCCGATAAGATTGCCAGGTGTTCCAACATCACGAGGAACACCGTGAGAGCACAGGAGGGGGGAGCCCTTGAAGTTTTGCGCATAACACTTCCGTGGGAAAGGAAGCCTTTGTAATGATTCCCCTAGCTGGGAAAGAAAGCCTTTGTAACTGTGTATTAGTCCCAAGGTCTAGAAGAGGGAGAAGGAGGGGTACCTAGAAGCTAGCTAAAGTATATAACCCCTGAACCCCAATAGTCTGGGCACCCAGATTGGCTGGGTGCTCACTTGTACCTTCTGGTTCAAGTGTATAAAATAAACTTACTAATAAACTTACTAATAACTTTATTTTCTCTATACATTTTCTCTATACATTCAGACTAACTGGGTCCCTGCCTATAGTTCCATGCTCAACCGTATTTCACAAATAAACTTGCTATCTCATTTCCACTATACGTGCTGTCTCTTGCTTATTCTTCTTTTGCAAGCGAGGCAAGAACCGAGGAGGGGGAGCCCTCTGATTCGTGTCTCCCCAGTAACAGTGCAAGCAGAGTTTCTGAATAGGGTCATGGATACCATGAACAATATTCTTGTCTTTATGGACACATTTCTGAAATTTTTGCTCTCCTCATTTTCTAGAAGAGCAAAGTCAATGGCAGCGTCCAGTCAGGCCCGAATGAACCCCTTCCGGGATCTCGGGGCGGCAACCCGAGGTGCCACCACAGCACTAATGCCTGTTCCAGTCACCAGCATGGGTTCCCCAGGCTTCTTACCTTCTATGCTTGGAGAGGCATCCTGGCCTTTCTGGTAGGGGTGTGCTGTCACTGAAGAATCTAAAACTGCTGTCTGTGTCAGAGGCCCAGCTCCCTGCAGAACCCGTCAAGTTTTGTGTCCCCCCTCCAAGTGCCGCCACCACTCTAAGGCCAGCACAGGCACACTCAGCGCGCATGCTCACTTGACTTGGCCCAGGTTTCCCCTCCTCCGTCTTTGTTTCTCTGCCACTTCTGGACCTGTAAGTGTCAGATTGTGTGGGTAAATTTCACTGTTACCCTTGTTTGTTTAGAATCCCTTTATGCTTCCTGCTGACTGCTCATTGTCATGGAGCCGGTGCCAGTCAGAAATTTGTACAGTTTGGTGATGGTAAGTGTCTTCTCCGATTTTAGTTGAAAAACTACCCTGATTCCATGTGAGCCTCACTCCCAGCAACTTAGAGCCATGCGTCCAACCTGTGCATTCAGTCTCAGAGGCCCTGGTGTGTCTGTGTCCTGCAGGGAACAAAAGACTTGGGATGAGCCTTCACGGGTGTGGCTTAGTGGACTGAGCACCATCCTGAAACCAGAGGGTTGCCAGTTCAATTCCCAGTCAGGACACATGCCTGGGTTTCGGGCCAGGTCCCCACCTGGGGGCACATGAGAGTTTTTCTTTCCCTCTCTTTCTCCCTCCCTTTCTCTAAAAATAAATAAATAAAATATATTTTTAAAAGGCTTGGGATGAGCCAGAGAACTGTGGGATGAAAAATGCACAGCAGGCAGAGGGTGGGCAGGACGGGAAGAAAAGGCGATCGCAGGCTGCAGCAGTCGGAGGCAGGGAGGACAGCAGCGAGCACATATACATGAGTTGATCTGGGGGTCAGAGGTTCTGGAATCCAGGAACAAGAGAGTAAGGGGCTGGGCTCCAACAGAGTTTGCAACATTGACCCCACATAACTTTCCATTGTTTGTTTTCTCTCTGAAAATAAGATATTCAAGATTATAGGGTATATTTTTCATAATTGGTGCAAAGACTGGATTTATAGTCCTATCTGGTCTAAATCAGCTTCAAAATTTATTGGCAGAAATATTAGTTTCATAATTACTCTGTATTGGTTATGCACTCTTTTTTTAAATTTTTATTGAATTTATTGGGGAGGCATTGGTTAGTAAAGTGACACGGGTTTCAGGTGTACAGTTGTGTGGGTCATGCCTCCTCGGCACGCCTACCTCCTGGAGCCACGGCAGTGAAACCCCTACCCTGATGCCTCTTCTCTGGCTCTGGAGGCAGATTTATGAAGTTGTCATGGTATAGCACATAGTTCTGCTTTTTTAAAGTTTAGATGGTTTGGGGTAGCCAAGAGAAGATGCTAAACCTTTACATACTGAAATAATAATTTATTCCTTTGAGAGCATTGGACTGCATGTACAAATACAAACACAAAATGAAAAATAAATTAACTTGGAGATTTTTTTTAAATAAGAGGGTTAGGGAGATGGAATAAATGAGGCAGAGAGGCAGCTGACGAAGCCCCAACGCGCGGAAGAAGAGGGGGAGGTGTGAAGCTTCACACCGGGGCAGGATGTCCAGGCGGCCTGGGGTGACCTGGAGGACAGGTGCTCTGGGCCTGGGGGCAGAGACAGAAGTCTGGGAAATGATGTCCCCCACCCTTTGGGATCACGGACAGGCAAATGATTGGCAATCTGTTAGAAATCTCTCTTCTGCAGTCACACTTACTCTGCTCCACATGGCCTCAGACTCCTCTGGCATTGGCTCCACCTCCCACTCTCCCTTCCCGTCTCCTGACTGTGCTCCTGATTGGCACCAACAGCACAGTTCTCAGCCAGTCCACTCCCAGCTGGACTGAAAGCTCCTCTCCCTGGGCACAGAGGTGGCCCTGCCCTGCCCATCACTCCCCCTTATAGGCCCCCAAATCCAAATAACAGGAGTCCCTCCCCACCAGGCCTTTCCCCACTTGCTCCCTTATCCCCAGCAAACAGACTCTCCCCAGACCCACTGCCTCAGCTGGCTGTCCTCAGGGACAGGCCGGAGAGAGGAGGGCTGCTCTGGCCTCAGCCCAACCTCTGGGTGCCTTCAGAAAGGCAGTGAGGAAGCAGATAAGAGGGAACAGGCCCCCAAAGCATCCTCCTTTTTCTGGGACCCAAGGATGCATGCTGTAGTGTCACCTAGGAGTGCTATGGCTTTTGTTGTTGTTGCCTTTGGTATCTAGGTATCTGCAGCTTCTCACCCCGCCCCTCACTTCTCACCCCTTTCTGCCCGGTCTCCAAGGCCTGCCTGGGTCCCCTCGCCTCCAGGAGGCTTCCTCGGTTTACTCCAGCCCACCACCATTTCCATGGTCGTCTGACTGCACAGACGTCTTACTGTCTGCATTCCATATTTCTTTCTCTATCAAGATAATAAACTCCCTGAGGATAGGTCCTACCCTGCACATCTTTTAAAGTACCCCCCACTCCCCACCTTGGGGGGTAGGGAGGGAGGATAAGGAGTGCCTGAGGGCTAACGGCCTGGGTCCTGGTGGCTGACAGCTTGGGGTTACAGGGTACTGTGTGCACAGCCCCCAGCTGCAGATAAGGTTGGCTCCTGCACCTGCTGAGGTCTCAGTGGGGCAGAAGAGCTGTGTCTCCGAGGGCAATGGCCTGGTACATAGGACTCTCTCTGGACCATGGGAACATAGGAAAAGCTCAGGTGACCAGGGCCGCCTTGGGGGTAAGGCAGAGGGGATGAGGGCTCACACATGGGAAGGCCCCTTGGGAAGGGTGTAGACTTGGGAGCAGGACTAGGGGTTGCGGGGGAACAGTGTGAGTGCTGGACTTTGTAACTGCTGCTTTGTATATGGGACCACTAGGCCCCCCTAATCAGTCTTGCTCCAGCCTGGTCAGCTTAGAGAGGTGTGGAGGGCAGTGCTGGGGTCTGGGGTACAGGGAGGTCCCTCACAGGGCCCAGAGCTGGGGTCCACAGCAGACTCCCAGGGGGCTGGAGACAGGGCACGGCCCCAGGGGTCGGCGAACACGGGCCGAGCTGAACTGAATGGCAAGGGTATAAATCATCTTTCAAATGTTCTCGCCTTCCAGGGAGGGAGAGACAAAGGGGAGTTGGGGGAGAGGAATCTGGTGTACTTTAGCAAGGGCTCGGTGTAGACTGTGCTCGACCTTCATTAACCACTGGTCTACGGCGAGGCAGCAGGGGAGGCCCCTGGTGGGGCAGTGAGGGCAGGGTTCCCACCAGAGACAAGCCAGGTGTCAGAATGTACTGGGGCACGGAGGACCTAAGCCAGAAGGTTTGCGTCACCAGCTGAATACCTGAGCACGAGGTTCCCTGTTACCAGAAGCAGCTGAGGTACAGCCTCCAGCATCCTGCTGGAAGCCGGTTGTGCCCCTCCATCCTCATTGCCCCTTCCCTCTCGCTCGAGCTTTTCCCAGAAACAAGGCCTGTAAATGTCCTGGATTTTCCCTTGCTGAGTCAGCCATCACTGATCAGAGGACATTGTCTTGCAAACACCTATACCCTGGGCTCCTGGGGCAGGTCAGCAGGGTGACCCGCCCTCCTTGGGCTCTGCTATGCACCCTTGAAAGCCCTTCTGCCCTTCCTCTTGCTGCTGCAGTCTGCTCGGACTCAGCCTGTCTGATCTCAGTGTACCAACTTGAATAAAAGCCCTGAATTGGACATTTTTGACTCTCTGTCCTTTCTTAGCCACCTCGGCTACCTAGCACCAGGCGGTCTAAGGCAGAGGGGCCTCCAGGAAGCAGCTTTTCCCTTGGGAGCAGGCAGGCCCTGGGTGCCATCATCCGCTCCTGCTCTCCTTACCCACCCCGATCCATTCCCAGATAATAGAAACTGTCTGGCTTCTCCTGAAACATTTGCTCTTTTGCACACTGTTGGCTCATCCCCACCACTCCAGTGCAGCTTACCACCCCCTGAAAACGGTCTGCTCCAAAGTCTGCAGCTCCAGCGGCTCCCACCCCCACCAAAGCTGTCCTGTCCTGGTTTTTTCCTAGCATTTATCATTATCTGGGTTTATCTTGTCCTGATTTCCTTGTTGGTGGCTGTCCCTCCTCCCAGGAAGGAAAGCTTTATGCAGGCAGGTCTGGTCTCTATCGACTGCCGCTGTCCCTTCGGCTTCTAGAATGCGCTCTGACGCAGAGGGGCACTCAATGAGTATTTGTTGAATGAATGGATGGGTGGATGACAACAGATGGGCAAGCACCAGGTCTCAAGTGGGATGGGGGGTGCACGTCAAGCCTCCTTAACTCTCCTCTCAGGACCCCGCTCTGGGGGAGTGGCCAGTTGGAAGAGAGGGCATCCTGGGCCTGGCCGGCCAGTCTTCATCCCCTGATGATGGCATGATGAGAGACATGTGAAATGGAATGCAACCTCAGTTTCATTTAAACCTGAATCCCTGGAGGCAGGGAAAGGAAGGACCAAAGATGTTCCATTCTGGTCCACCTGCCCAGGTGTGGGGCCTGCTCTCGAGGGCTGGACAGTGGAGAGGGGTGTCTGGGGGCAGAGGAAGGGTTAGTATGGTCTCCAGGTTGTTGGATGGAATGAGAGGTGTGGTGCTGTGTGCAGTGAGCCTACAGGGTGTCACAGTCCCTGGGGTGCAGTGGCCAGCACAGTGATGGGCAGGGGGGAGGACCTTGAGTTCGGTGCAGGAATGTGGGGCTGTCCCACTGCCCCAGCCCAGGTGCTTGGGTGTTCTGGGTGGAGGCTTTAACCTGGATCTCTTTCGAGGTTTAGCACAGTCTCAGTCTCGTTCACTTTCCTAGCTAACTGCACTGTCACGGCCATGTCTGAGCCCCCAGCATGACCAACACAATGAGAAGTCAAAGGAAGAAAGGGCACCTGGAGATTTGCCCCTGGCCCACAGGGTCCCACCACCTCCAAGTCCAGGGAACGTCAGGCAGTGGAGGCAGGGGTGGGGCTGTGCAGCTCAGACAGGAGCTCAGGGACTTCACTGAAGGTGGGTTGTACAATAGGTTGTGATGCCTTTTTCTCGCTTTTAAGTGGCTCCTTCCCTCTTTCTATACTTGCTAGGGAGCTCAAATCTTTATTTTTTAAGAGAGAAATATCTAAGTTTGGGGAAGAGGAACCCCAAGATCACATCCATCTGGGTGGGAATATTTAGTGCTAGAGCCCTTCCCATGCATGTGTGTCCTATGGGGAACACCGGACAGAATTACACACAGAGCGAGAGTGAGGGGGGAGATTGCCCCTCCCCCCAACCATGCCCTCTTTGCCTGTCTGGCTGTGGCCAGGCCCCTCACCCCTGATGGAAGGTCCACAGACATCCCATAACATCCCCCAAGAGCATTCACTTCTGAGACTTGGAGAACATTTGGGACTTGGTGTCTGGGCCCAGGAGGTGAAAGTGAGGTGTGGTGGCTTCGGAGGCTCCACTCCTGCCCATGGATCCTCCGTCTGATGAGTGTCTGCAGCCTCCCATACTGCTGTCCCCACAGAACAAGGTGTCCCGTTGGGCATTTCCTCTGCATGGACCTGACATCCTCTGAACCTGCCCCCACTCCCACCACACTCACCTCCTTCTCCTTGTCCTCCTTTGTAAATGGGCTCTTGCCAACTAAGCCCCATCCTGTTTCTGGGCCTTGGGTCCATTCCCCATGGGTCTCTTCCTCGCTTGGGCCCCAGGGCCTTGGTACAGCACCTTCTTTCTTTCACAGCTGCAACCACCTGCCCTACCTCTGAGGTCCTCTCCCTGTCCTCAGCAGAGGTGGCTGAGGGACACTCCAGCTGCCTGCTCCTCCCAGTCAAGTGCAAAGTCCTTGTCCATTTTAAATGCTTATCTGCTAAGAACAAACAACAAAAGGATATTAAGAAATTTCAGAAACAATCACAAAGCATTTGTCTCTAACCCAATAGAAATGTCAGTGGCCAGGAAAGGACTCTCCACTACCTTCTCCAAGGTCCTCAGGCTCTTCACTTTCACATAACTTTGGGTTTTCTTGAGTTTCCTAGGGGTCAGCTGAGACCTAGTTCGTCCTGGATATTACATGTGGATTCACAGGATGCAATAAGTCTGTGTGGGGAGGGTTGGGGGGGGGACAGCGGGAGCTGAGGCAGAGCCTCTGATGAGTGGGGCCTGGGACAGGTTCCTGTACAGTCCCTGAGCCTCCCTGGCAGCCCTCCGCCCCCATCAGTTGGGAAAGACTTGGCAAAGGGTCTAATGTGAGTGGTAGAGGGGAAGGGGTTTCCAGGCAACAGTGCCCACACTAAAGGCCTTCAAAGGGGGCCCCCCTTGGGACTGATCCTGCCTGACAGTCTGGTTTGTAGGTGAGGGTAATGGATTCCAAGCTGGAGTATGTGGTTGCAAAGTTTCAGGGAGTGCTATTTTTGTAAGGATCGGGTATTAAGGTTTCTGAGGTTTGCCATCACTGCTGTTCCAATTGCTGGGAAGCCATAGGCTTAGGGAGTTGAGTAAATAAAGTTAAGAGGATAGAGGGCTAAGCGTTGGTCCTACATAGCCACAAAAGCAGAAACTGTCTGGTACTTGGGGTCCTGACAGTGAGGAAGGTGCCCTACTAGCAGAAGGGACCACAGAGAGAAAGAATTGCTTCCTAAGAACCTGGGTTGGAGGCAGAGAGGGGACTAAAGCAGTTCCTGGTTGAAGAGTGTGGAGTTATAGAGGAGCTGGTGGCAGCAGCCTGAGTCAGGACTGTCCATGCGTCAGTCCTCTCTGGATTGTAGCCTGGCCTTGAACTTGGCCTGGATGGTTAGAGACTCTTTAGCCTCCACAGGAGACTTATGCTCTGCTAGCCTCAACTGTTGGGGGAAAAGAATATACACAAGAGCAGGGACAGGGTGGTTTTGTTGCGGAAAATAACTCACATGCGGGAGAGGTGGCAGAGCACGGTCCTTCATTATGCGTGCGGGCTCAGAGGAGAAACCCCAAATTCTGAGCCCCAAACTCTGACCTCATGGGGTTTAAATAGCCCCGGGCTTCCTACCTACAGTGGCGAAGCAAGGTTACAGAAGCTAAATGCGGAAGTTAGGTCTAGCTACCTTATATGGGAAATAAAGGAACAAAGCGCAGGAGGAATTTGTGGAAGCTACAGAGCACAGAAGCTTATCATGGGGGTTTTCCTTTTCTGCTACATTCCCCCCTTTGATGCTATAAGGTGTTTTTATCCCTTTAGCATCGCTATATACCTGGCTATATTGCTGAGGTCCTTGGGAGCAGTATCAGCAACTGCTGATACTGGTGTTGGTACCACTGGAGGGCTAACACTTTGGCAGCTGCCCTACGAGTCACTGTGGCCCCAGGTGTTGGACCAAGGTCCGGAGGATGCAGGTGCCATATGCCTGACACCTCCGGGTCTGGTATCCTATGGTCCTGGATATCACTCCCATCCGGTATACCTTCCTTCCCCAAGTGCAGAGGGATTGCTGTGGCTGAACGCAACCTGATGGCATGTCAGTGGAGGAGCTGAAAGCTGACCCTGGGTGATAGTAAGAGACCACTCTACCACTGATCATAATCCTATGCCCGGGGGAATTACATTTGCAGGCTGGGGCTGAGACAGGGGCTGCATTTGTTAAGCAAAGCATACAATAAACCCAAATGCAGAGACCAAACAGAGATAAACTATTCCTAGGGTGATCCGCTCCATGGGATTCCATTCTGCAGGGGTCACAGTCACTAGTCCAATTCCCAATGCTCCTTCGAAGATGCCAATTAAAGTCAGGTACCCTACAGAACAATGGTCCATTCCTTGGTGCCTTCTTTACTGGCTGGCATCCTCCAGTGCCTCAGCGAGGGTATTCTAGGTGCAGGCCTAGTCCTCGGGTCCTCAGGATCTGCTGCTGTTTTGGCCTGACTGTAGTAGATCCAAGGGGTGACTCCCACAACCTAGGCAATGCTAGTGGCAGCAAGTCTGTCCAGGGCAGTCCAGTTTCCTGGTACAATTTAGCTAAGGTTCCATTTTCCATCCGTGCCCCTGATCATGCCATGAGTATCTCCAACAAGCCTGGTTGCTGAGTGCTGCGCTGGGCGACACACCGGAACCCTGAGGGAGCTTGTAGGCTGCTGGGGCAGGCGAACCCGATGGAGCACCGTGAAGGGCCATGACAGAGGACTGCTCGGACGGCTGTGGGGGCACTCCAGATACACAGTGCGTGCCCTCTGCAACTTGGTGTGAAGAGTAGGAGTGGGTTCGGGATGCGCTTCTGGTGTTCTTTCCTTAATTCAGCCAGGTGCTTCAACAGCGTGTGCGTTCCCTCCCAGCACCGTTCCTGGGATGGGCCGCCAGGAGGAGGTCATTCGTCCATGTACTGCAGAATTGTCAAGTCCGGCCCTCTTAGTGAGGGGCTTCAGGTCTCCTGCTAGGGCTTCCCCAAATAAGGATGGGGAGTTCTTAAACCCCTGGGGCAGTTTAGTCCAGGTCAACTGAGTCTTGACCACTGTGTGCAGATCTTTCCACTCAAAGGCAAAAATGGGTTGGCTGGAAGGTGCCACAGGAATGCAGGAGAAGGCATCCTTCAGATCAAGGCAGGTAAACCACGTTGCTGTTGGGGGAAGCTGGCTCAGGAGGGTGTACGGGTTTGGGACGACCAGGTGGAGGGTGATGGCTGCTTCCTTGACGGCCCGCAGATCCTGGACAGGCCAGTACCCGCTCCCATCCAGCTGCCATCATGGGTCTGGGCAGGTGTGGCCCCATGTTATGCAGCCAATCTTCTTCAAGCTCCCACGCAGGTGCTGTAACTCAGGGGACCTGCCTCCCAGTCACCTCTTGGGCGGGGGAGTCTTTATCTCCCTGGCCCAGAGCATGGCCACAGCTATTCAGTGGCCAGCCAAAGGCCATAGGTATGTTAAAACACCATGCTATGGATTAGCTGCAAAGCTGCCCTGCATATTCTTGCTCTGTGTGCCCCTTCCCCCAACTCACACCTGTGGGGGAAGGGGTGAAGACATCTTAAAATCTCATGGACACCTTGAGTTCTGGACCCCATTTCAAATGCCCATTTGGGGTCCCCCCTCTTGGCTGCACCTTATAACAATCCCTCCTTTCAGATATACACCCACTTTAAAATCTTTTAAAGGACAATGGACGAAGATCTCATCTTCTTGTAACTGCCACCGGCTGGAAATGGACATTGTCCTGCCTACCCGTGGGTCAGGGGTGCCCTGAAAGGGGAGGGGTGCAGCACAGAGGGAGTCCTTCCTGTAAAGGGAAGGACCTTACAGAATCCTGGTCAGTTGGCTGTCACCAGAAAGTCGCAGGCTTGGTGTCCAAAGGCTGGCATTACTGGACCGTTGGCATCCTGGTCATATTCTGGAGATGACAGATTTTGAAAGAGTTGGAAGGCACAATTAAATCATAACCACTAAATGACAAAGGCAGGAACTTAAGTAAAGAATGGCTTATCTGGAGGCAGATGTACAAAGCATGCTACACCTATCCAAAACACTTGTGGCCCATTATACTTCACTCGGGCAGAGGGGAATATATTAGGATTTCCCTCCTTCCAGATATCTGAACGCTTCCTGTCCAAGCTATCAAGACAGAAAAGGGAAAATCAGTTGTAAAGTGAAGCCCACAGATCACCTGAACTGCTCACCAACCCAACTGATCAGTTCAGCCAAACCATTGAGTTTTAGGGGGCGATGATGAAGCATGGGCTCCTTAAGTGAGGCCTGTATTGCAACCACTCACTCAGGTAATGAAGTCATGGGCATACGTCCTATGAAAACAGAAGAACACACAGGTTAATTCACACAATAGTCTCCAGACCAGTCTCTGTACCTGTGAGACTGTCTTTTGGGAAGACATTCAGTTGCAAGGTCCTTCCTGCAATGACATTTGGCAATGGCAATTTGACAGGTTCTCCATACCTGTAAATTGTATATCTTTGATGATATTACAAAACCAGTTTCAACTTTTAAACAAAAAGACACTCTTAAGCTGTGTCATTCTGGTGTCCAATACTGAGCATTGTGATTTTCCTTGAACCACAATTTTTCTCCTTAAGATCACCCTCACTGTTACTAAAGGGACTACTTTGAGTTCCGCTTTTCATTTTGACTGTTCATTTGCATAAACACACCAAGAGCAGCCTGGATCACTTATGATCTTTAATTCTGCTTTGCTGGAACTCACACAGGGAACCTTTAGATTGATTTCTCAGTCCACCCCTCGGAGCACAGAAGCAGAGCCACACATTTACCTTGCGGTTTCGCCTGTACCAGTTGTTTCACTCAGATCCTTGAGGCTTCCATTGTGCCCACGGGGTTTTTTTTTGGCCATCTTTCATGAAAGCAACCTTCATTCCTTCCCTGGAAAGACTGCCATGAACTGCACAACCAACCAAAGTACCAGGCTTTTCTTGTGGGCTTACACTAGCTTCACAAGTCAATCCCAGTTCCTCAGGGCTTTCTGGTGATGACCAGAACCCATACATGCCTCCTTCAGGTGTGACATTCCAGTCAAAGTCTTGGTTAACAAAACCACTATTAACGACTGGTCTTATTGGTTTTATGCAAAGAAACCTTATGTCTTCACTCACTTCTTCAGAATGCCAAATTCTGGAGGGATCAGTTAGGGAGAAAAATACAAAGTATGAAGGAAAATCCATTCCCTTCTGATATCTACCAGGCTTCTCAAAACTTTTACTTCCACAGACTTTCTGCAACATTTACAAACCCTCTATTCTTTCTTTCATACAGCTTCTGATATCCACCAAGATTGCATCTCCATGCCTTATACCTTTAATTACCAACATAATTCCTTCCTAAAACTTTTACTTTTTCATTTATCTTTGCAGTTTTCCACAGACTTTCTTCATATATATATATATATATATATAATATTTTTTATTTACTTTCCTACAGTGTGAAGTTTCAACCTTCCCTGGAATCCTCAATTTCCTTTTTAGAGCAGATACAGAGCAAAATCCAAAACACAGAGCTCCAGAACAATACACAGGTAGGGGCATTCTCTTGTACCAATGCGTCCATCGGTGCCTCACAGAGACATGCTCCTTCAGGCCTGGTCTCTTGGCAGAGACATGCTGCTTTGCCTCTGGCTGAAGCACTCATCAGCCCCAAATGACCCTTCCTGGGTCCCGAGTGGCAAAGGCAATCTCCCCGACCGGTTACAGGCGACCTTTCTTAGGTCTTACAGGTGACCTTAAACAGGTCTTTAAGTACAGAGGGTTTCTGATCAGAAACAACAGCAATGTTAGAAATTTGCTCTTTTCCCACAAAACCAGAAAACAAGTAGTTGAGGTTTCCTTTACTCCAGGTTTAAAACTTCACATTCTTTATACATAATTTTACTCATTCAGATTTAACCATCATTCTCTTTTAATCCTGGTTCCTTTCCCACTCTGGGAAGGACTATACTTAAACTCAGCATGTGGCATCCAAAAGTCCCTGGAACTGCAGGTACCTTCCACTAAAATTCCCTAGATTTGCAGGGACATCCTGCAGTTTTCTGAAGCTCAGACCCTGCAAACACCCTGCAGGTCAGATGTTCACCCTTGGGCCTCAGTTCACGTCTTTCAGAACCAGAGCCATTCCTATCAGAACCAGTTACACAGAGAACCAGACTGATGTGGTGCCCACCCAGCAGCAGCATACAGCCTATATTCTGAAGAGAACCCTTAGCCTGGCATCTTGCCCAGTTCCAAGATGGAGGGGCTCTCATGTGACCCATCATCCAAGATGACGACAACCATGCACACTCCACCCTCCATGGTGGGGCACCTATGTGGCTCATCCTCCATTTTACCCAAAATGGCAGCTTACCCACATGGCTTGCTGTCTCATTTCCAACATACATGCAATATAGTACTGTGGCAGAACCCCGCCCCCCACCCCATGATGAATTCTCCCAGTCAGGGCGGACAGACAAGGGAAGGGACTCTCAGGTCGCCCACCTGGCCTCTCCCTTCTCGGGGCACTTGGGGTTCCATCTTAGCTGAAGCTGCCCGTGTAGAATTCGGGTTAAACTCTCAGCCGTTATGCCATATGACTGACCCAGGAACCGCAGGTGAGGGCCCAGTCAGACTCTGTAAGCCTGGCCGGCTCATGGAGTCACAGATACATTCACACACACAGTCACACAGAGTTTACAACTTTTCCTCCCCCAAGTAGGAGTCCGATGGTCTGAGCCTTGGCTCAGACTCCTGGATTTTTCCAGTTGAGAGGTGATCAGCCTCTCTCTGGTCTCGGGTCTGGTCCTAGGGGCACTTACTGATTCCGATTTGGCGCCTCCGACAGTTCGTGATTCGTCTCTCCCCCTCCGCCTGGGTCTCAGAGCGGTCGGGGATGCAGCACGGGAGTCTCCACCCCGGGAAGCCCGAAACAACTGGGGCATGTGCTCCTTCTGTGGCAGGGCTCCCCCGCTGAGCCCCCAGTCATCTTCACTGGAGGCAAAACGCCTGCTCGCGTGAGTCGTTTCCCCGTCAGGGAACCAAAATGTTGCAGAAAATAACTCACATGCGGGAGAGATGGCAGAGCACAATCCTTTATTACTCTCGTGGGCTCAGAGGAGAAACCCCAAATTCTGAGCCCTGAACTCTGACCTCACAGGGTTTAAATAGCCCTGGGCTTCCTACCTATGTGGTGAAGCAAAGGTTACAGAAGCTAAATGCGGAAGTTAGGTCTAGCTACCTTACATGGGAAAAAAAGGAACAAAGCGCAGGAGGAATTTGTGGAAGCTACAGAGCACAGAAGCTTATCATGGGGGGTTTCTTTTTCTGCCACAGTTTGGGGTGGGATAGGGTTTTAGGGTTTTCATGGACCAAAGTGATAGCAACTACCATAGTAGACAAGCCTGTTTCCATGCCAAAAAACAAACAAACAAAAACATCTAGAAGCAAAGTAGCAAATCCAAGAACAAAACCTAGAGAGGTGGCCTAATATTTTAGGACTAGGGTTGGAATATGAGAGCATTGCAATTTGTCCCAGAAGGAATGAAGGAGGCAATAGAAGGAACCCTCAGCTTCTAGTTCTGCAGCGGTGCATTAACAACAGGTCCAGGAGGTAGCATGCCGGGCTTTGGCTCGGAAAGAAGAATGCCAATTCCTCACTTACCTACAGTAGTTCACTGAGGGCCAGGCTCACTGAGCTAGACTATGGAATTTTTACTTAAGGGAGGTCCAGATGGAAAAGGAAGGGGTGAAGCAGGCCCTGCCTGCCCAGGGGGTGCTGGGAAGAAGAGCAGGGAGAGCATTACTAGCTGAGTAAGGTCAAAGCAAAGGGTGAGTGGCCTGTGGCCACCTGGCACCCACCTGCCCCTTGGCCACCCTTCAAGGGCAGGCTGAGGGGTCACTGCATCTTAGTTTTTCTTGACCTGCCTTGGTGCCCACATGCTGTAGGCAGAACCCAGGAGAGGCCAGGTGTTTGGCTGCAGAGGTACCTAATATAAAGGTCACTTCAGTGTGGACACCAGGCTGGACCATGTGGAGGCCACAGCTGGCTTAGAGTGTCATCAGAAGTGCTACATGGGCCACAGAAGGAGCTACAACCCTGCATCAAGGTGGCAAAGATCCCCACCCTGAAGACCTGAGCTGGCCACATCTGGGGCCTGGGAGAGACCCTCTGTTATCAAATGGGACTGAACCTTAAACCAGACTGTGCATTTGGGCAAGGTTTTTATTTAAACTATAGATAGAATAAAGAAATTTTATTTCTTCTACGTCATTTCAATTGTGTTGGTTAGGTGTTGCATCCCTGCCCCAGCAGCCACCATTGTCACCAGGAACTGTAGCACTTTAAGGCCAAAAGGCCTCCTGAGCTGCCAGCATCTCCTGGTCCTTGCCAGGGTGTTTATGGTGTCATCAGTATTAAGAAACAGTAACGTGCTGACCAAACCCACTAACAGCCTTGGCCTGAAAGTCCTACATCCTTCTAAACAATGCTGGACCCATGGTCTACAATTGGTGAGCCAAACATGCACACCTGGGCCTGGCTGCCCCTCCCCATGCCCCCAGCCTTAAAGTCCAAATAATCCCTGGGCCTGGGTCAGAGGAGCCTCCTCAGGGTCTGTTAATTGACCTTCCAGGGCAGCTGACAAATCTTGTAGGCAGGAGTTTTGAGTAGCCACAACCAGAGGTAGGTAAGAGCCATATAAGCCAGAGGTGGAGATCAGGCAGCACACTAATCCCTCCTCCAGCAGCAAGGGAGCCTCAGCTCAGACTGAGCATGAAAAAACATCTAATCCCAACAGGTTGCTAGAGCCTGGGAACTGTAGGGAACCTCCCTGCCTGGTTCCAGACGCTATAACCCCCTGTGGCTAAGGCTGAGTGAGAGACCTTGAGAGCCTAAGCTACTAGGGAGACAAAGCTTATCTCTCCAGCAGAGGCATGGCCTCTGCCCCCTTTACTTCACCCTGCTTGGACCCAGGCAGATGACTGGTTAGCCAAGGAAAGGTAAGATTCCTCGAGGGAGGGATGACTTAAGACAGGCACGGTCATGATGGGGCCATTAGGGAAGGACTTGGGGGACTATAGAAAAAGGAGGTGATGGACCCTCACCCCTTTACTTTAACATAGCCTGGGTCCTCATTCTGTCTGTAAAAAGTCTCCTATCTCTTGGCTGCCTTACTTCCCCTGCCCAATTTAAGCCTGAAATAATGCCAGAGGGTGGGGCAGCCCTGGGCAGGAACGGGAGGTTCCCCAGGGCAATCAGGCCTAAGAAAGAATGCATAAAATCTTGTGAAACCTGCTTTGCTAAGAATGCCCTCAATTTTCTGATAAGGGTTCAAGAGCGAAGTGAGTTTGTTTCCCAAAGTTTTATGGCCCTTTGGCTATCTGACCCTGACTCAGAATAAGCCCTCCACACCAGTTCCTTGAATGTTATCTATTGTTTAGTCATTACTGCCTGACAGTGATTGATAAGCTTTACCTGTGTTCCTGTGCAAATTAAGCCCAATAAAAGCCCACTGAGGAACAGGCTCAAGACCCTTCTCCTCTGAGAGACTGGCCACCTTTCCTCCCCAAGCAGATCATGTCTTGGTAGACTTATTCCCATCCAAGACAGCCGGGGGGCAGGGGACTCTGCCGGACAAAGCTCCCCGCCAGGGAACATCCTGACTGTGCTCTTGGCCTAGGAGTGTGTCTACAGCGGGTCTCCTGAGCAGGGGTGATGGCGCAGTGGTGGGCAGCCAGGACACCTGAGGAGGGCTCGGCCAGCGGCCTAGGCATAGTGGCCACGTCCACTGGGAGAGGAAGTATAGGGTGTCGAAGGCTGGAGCTCAGGCCATTGGGACCTTGCCCATCTTTCTGCCATCCTTAGCACCCTCATGGTCACAAGAGGCCAATGCTCCTCTAGGCACCATACTCAGAGGGAAGGGACAGAAGGCCCAATGGGGTAGACTAGGCTCTTGTAAGCCCAGCACCTTCTGCTTACATGCCACCAGCCAGAACCACCTCATGTGCCATCCCTGTGGAGGCAGGGCCTTTGTGCTGGCCCCTGAAGTGCTGGCCAGGCTCGGTAATTCAACAGCAACCAAGAGGGATATGGCCTCTGCCACCAGCGCAGTGTGATCACGTAGGTTGGGGCAGTATGGCGTGTTGGGAAGCATGCAAGAGAGATATGAATCCCATTCCGGAGGGGGCAACAGCAGGGAGAGCTTCCTGGAGGTGGAGACGTCTGAGCTAAGACCTAAAGGATGGACAGAAGTGATCTGGGGAATGAGCCAGGGAGGATGACCAATGACACAGACAAGGAACCAGGAGGAATCCAGCTTCAGTGCCCAGAGAGGACCATGCTGCAGAAGAAGCGGAGCCACACCAGGCACACGGGGCTCTTTGGGCCACACAGAGAGGTGTGGGCAGCTATGGGATTCAGTGTGGGCTGGAGAAAGGCCTTGGCCTGCAGGTGGCACAGGCCAGGCTCAGGGCAGAAGGCTAGTTAGGAGACTAGTGCAATTAGAAAGTCAGGGATAACAGAGGCCTGAGCTCATAAAATGACAGAGATGCAGAGGGTACCTCAGAGACAGACCCCCCAGGGCTCAAAGACTAATGAAGAGGTGTACACAGGTTGCTGGACAGGGAGTGACCGATAGCTGTAGAAACCAAGTGCAGATGGCCTTCAGTGAGGGAGGGACACAGGGAGGAAGCCAGCTCTAGGCAGAAGAGGCATGTCTGACTAGAGAGGCTGGGTCCCAGCCTGTCCACCTCTTCAGTGGAAAATGTGGGTATCTGGTCCAGGAGCCCAGCAGAGTTCCTCTGCCCTCCCAGTCAGGCCACCTGCACAGAGGCCATCAGTGCAGAGGCCATCACCAGGGGAAAAGCCCTCCTGCCACTGACAACCAGAAAAACAGGTGAGGGATGAGGGATATGCAGAATGGGCCGTGTTTCCCGTGGGCCAGCCTGGACAGCCAGCCTTGGGTGGGCTCCTGGGAGTCTCAGATGCTCTCCCAACCCCATCCCATCGCCCTCCTGTCTCCCAGTACCACCAGCATCCTGACTCCACTCCGGCCAATCGTGAGCTTCTGAGGGTAGCAGGGGAGGTGGCAGCAGCATATCTGGGCCTTTCAGACTGCTCCCCGAGGGATGACTAAAGGCCAGGCAGGTCCAGCCTCTGATAGGGTGCCCGATGCCCCCATGGTGGGCTGTGGTGCAGATCACACTGACCAACGCTCTGGCCCATCACAGATGCAAGGGGGGTGGTTCGGCATCATAACTCCATAGTGGGAGTTCAGCCACCCCAGGGCAGATGCAGAGAACTCTGTCCCTGGCTCCTTTCCAGCCAGGGAGAGGCAGAGATCTGGGTTTCTGTTGTCCAAATTGCCATTGGGAACTGCCCAGGAAATTCTGTTTTCCAGAAAATGAGGGGCCTTCAAGTCTTTGGGGGCGGGGGGGGGTGGGGTGCAGAGCTCCTAGAGTCCAGCCCCTGTGTCCCAGAGCCAAGCAGGGTGTGGCAGGGCAGCACAGCCACTGCTTCTGGAAGGACACGGCCACAGGGCCTATCCTGAGACCCCTCTGCTGGCCTGTCCCAAGAGCAGATGTGCTACAAGCATCTGCTAATAAATCTTTTCTCTTGACAAGCCTGAGAGGCTTTCGTGAAGCACCTACACAAGAGCAGGGAGGATGGGGAGGAAGAATCCCAATGGGCCCCACTGAGGACAAGGGTTTTGCAGGACTAGGTAAGCCCAGTGGACAGGACCCCAGGGGCCAGACCACAGATGGGGGCAGAGGAAAATGGGGTGCACCGGGCCAAGTCGCTTGAGGGATCAAGGAGTGGCTGCTTTAGCTTTCTTACCTGTATAAATAGGTTGGTAATTATTCATTCATTCACACATTCATTTACTGAACAAATATTTTCAAGCCACAATTGAACAAATGTTTTCAGATATCTGCCCCTGGAAATACATCTATGAATAAGACAGACAAGCACCCACCTCTCAGGGACTGATTTCTGGGTGGCAGGCTCGGGGACAAAACAAACACAAAACAAATTACATTAGGTCTGAAGCTGTGGATACAATGAAGGAATAAAACCAGAGGGCAGGATCACAGAGCCGCAGGAGGAGGCAGGCAGCTACTGTTGGAGGAGGAGGGAGCCAGGTGGGTAGGGGAGGCAGGGCTACTCCAGGCAGAGGGCACAGCAGGCAGCTGGGGCCCAGCTCCCTCGGTGGGGTGCTGGGAAGCTAGAGAAGACGACAGGCCTGGCATAGCCCTCATGCCTGCAGCACTGCCATTGGGAAGGAGACACCTTGGGGCATTTAAGTGTTGGTGGTAATGGACCCAGAGGGAAGCAGAGGATAACAAGGAGGTGGCATGGAATGGAGGGGAGGGTTCCTCTCTGTTGGTTGCTCCATTCTGTGTGAAATGGGAGATTCTGTGTCTGCTGAGAGTTCCAGACGGGGGCTCTAGTGAGGGGCTAACTGGAGGCTGACTAGGAGCCTGCCTAGCCTGCTAGGGACACGTGCTGGTGGAAGTGGTGCCCTGCAGCTCAGGGAGCGAGGCCAGCCAGGCAGTATTGATTTGCAGTGTTGATTTGATGGAACCGGGGATGTGGCCAAGAGGGTGGGCGGAGAGGCAGGCCCAGCAGCCAGAGGCACAGAGGATCGGAGGGAGGCCAGAGGCCCCGTCAAGGGAAGAGAAGGGACCCAGGCATGGGAGTAGAAGTGGGTCACCCTCCACTGGAGCAGAATCAGTGGTGGGAGAGGCTGGGGTGGCCTCAGTGCGGTGTGTGGCCCCAGGAGACCGGCCCAGAAAGAGGCTGCCCACACAGCAGCCTCACCTCCGTGTCACCAAGCACTCAAATCCTCCTCAGGCCTTAAAACCTCAATTCTAAACATGATCCCCACAAGCACCTGAAGAAGAAAATTGGGGAAAAAATTAAATTTTTACATATGTTTAAACTGTCATAAAACTAGTCATTTATAGATTTTCATGAGTAACCAGAAACTTTTACAAAGTACTTTGTGTTATAATGAGAAAGATGGGGGAAGGAATTAGCATTTATTTAGTGCCTACTATGTGCCCTCTCTCCACCAGTGGGCAGCAGCAGCCCCCATGTCGCCCCACTGCCACCCCCCAGTTCTTGGCCACTCCAAGTGAGACAGCTTGGTGAGCTCACAGGACAGCCCCTGAACATACCCTTTGCCCTGAGACACATCCTGTCCCCACTGGGCCCAGGAGTGGAGGCACAGTGCTGTTGGCCTCCTCCTTCTGACTGCCTTCCGAACCCCATGTAGAGTTTGAAGGAGACAGGATGAGGTGCAGTTGGTGCAAGGTGTAGGTCTCATTGGCCAGGGAAGTATAGGAACCAAAGGCCGTGGGGGTAGGAGGGGGTCCCCCTGCAAGGAGTTACACTGGGAAAGAGAGGTGAGCAGCTGGGAGAGGCTGAGGCTAAGCCTGAGTGGGCGGGGAAAGGGCGATAGTCCAGGGCTGTGCAGGGCTGGGAGGCACATGCTCCACCCCCACCCCCACGGCCCTTCACAGCTCTTCCCACATGGTTTTTGTGGCCAGATTTCTTAGTCCCTGAGCCCAGCACACCAGCGGGTGACTGAGCAGTGAGTCAATGGCAGCCCCATTGCTTGGCAGCTCAGGGCCTTGGGTAAATTCCTAACCCCTCTGAGCCTCACCACCTCCCCTGTAATATCAGGACAGCATGTCTTTCATAGGGTTTTCATGAGGAAAACAACGTGACAAAGCATTTCTGATTCCAAGCACAATGCCTGACACTTGGCCAGCGGCCAGCGCTCAGGAAAAACTGGGCACTCACAGTGGGATTCAGCGCTCAGAGAACAGGGAAGGCCCCAACCTCTCCCTCCGCCCCAGCTCCCCGCCCAGCCCATGCTTCTTGGTTCCACCAAACCACCAGCCTCTTTGCTCTTCGTTAGCCTCAGCTCCATGGGTCTGACCTGCCCTTCCCCTTGACACATGGCACCCTCCCACCCTCCTTTTCTCCATTTAAGGCTCCTGGCTACCTGCCCACCCACACGTAGGAGTGCCCTGAGGGCAGAGTCGTCCTGGCCAAGCACACGATGCCATTGAAGAAAGTTCTCCAGCACCAAGGAGGATCAGGTGAGAACACTGAGTCCCAACCCTGGAAGGGAGAGAGTCTCAGTGGCTAGGAAGGAAGTCACAGTTTTCCCCAGCCCCCAGGTTCCTGGATTCTGAGACCCCTCTGACCACCCCCTCCAACCGGTCCCTCTGACAGCAGTAGGGCTGTGGGGCATGGCTGCTGGCGGCAGCTGCCCGAAGTCAGGAGTCCTTCCATGCTCACCAACGCTGATTATCCTGACTGCCAGGAAGTACTGCAGCCACCATGTGACATCCATCCCTGCCTTTTTGGTAATAGAATTCTGCTTTTTAGGTGGAAAACAAGAGGTTGCACAATTCCACACTCAGCCCTGGCAGCCAGATGTGGCCATGGGACACGCCAGCAACAATGGCCAGGTGTGGAGATCAGGAAGCACCTCAAGGGGACGCGCTGCTCCCCTTCCCGGCCGGAAGGCAGTCGAGTATGGCTGCCATCTCCGACCACGAGGCAGAAGCCCTGTGGTGAACATGACGAAGCAACCAGATTGTCATGGTAGCCCCGTGAACCAGCCTGCACTGCCTATGTTAAGGTGAGGGAGAAACGTCTACCTTATTTAAATATGATGACTAAAAGTCAACATTTTTTAAAAGGTTTTATTTATTTATTTTTAGAGAAAGGGAAAGGGAGGGAGGGAGGGGGGTAGAGAGAGAGAAACATCGATTGGTTGCTTCTTGCACACCCCCAACCAGGGACCCAGGCTGCAACCCAGGTATGTGCCCTGACTGGGAATCAAACTGGTGACCTTTCTCTTTGCAGGCTGACACCCAACCCACTGAGCCACACCAGTCAGGGCAGTCATCACTTTTTGTGCAGGCAGACCTGATCCTGATACAGAGTGCTGTGATCCCTCCCACCCTTCTCTGTCACCGATACTGGTGAAGCACTTCCTGTGTGAAGAGCACAGGAGGCATACAGAAATACTAGAAGCAATTTAGAAAGAGCAAGGATGCCAAGGATGCAGCAGAAGGGGGAGGATTTGTCAGAGTCAGGGTAGGGGTGGTGGGCAGAACCTTCCAGAAGAGCAGGGGCAGCAATAACTCCCCATCCATCCCCATACCTGTCCCAGTTCTCCCTTGGAGGGTCCAGTACCACCCACCCCCAACCTTCCCACCTGCCCAGCATGGCTTAGTTCCCCTTCCTAATGAGGCACTGCTCTGGTGAAATGGTTGTCTGATGAGAGTCTGAGGCCAGCGGGGAGGGAGGGAGGGTCTCTCCAGACCTGAAGGTTTTTCCAAATCCAGACAACAGGTGTAGAGGTGACCGTGGGGCTCCCACCTCATTCCGGGGCTCCTATGCAGTTTACTTGTCTCACTTCATAGTAGTGGGCTTCCCGCTGGGTCCCCTTTGACTTCAGTTCAGTGAACGCATAGTCCTACTGTGTACACCACATGTGCACGTGTACAAAAACTCCAAGAAGGCCCTACACTGCAGCCCCAGGGTAGAGCACTGACAGGCCAGCCCAGGAGAGCAGCATGCTGCACATGTTTAACAACCAGCTCTCTGGTTGGTGGCGTTCGCAGATCCCTGTGGTCTAAGTCCTCCGCCATGACCAGTCCACGCTGCACACATGAAGTGCCTGGAAGTGGAGTTGGGAAGGCAGCTCAGCTCCACTGTCAGCACACCCTCGCCAGGGGCTTCTGGCACCAGCCACAGGTTCCCACCCTCACCACAGTGTCTTGGCCCTGAGCCCATAGGTTGCCTGGCCTGGGTTTGGCCCCTGGGAAGGCAGGGTCTGGGCCCTAGAGCCTCCTACCAGCGTGTACCTTGTCCCCGGCATATCAGTCACTGGCACTGGGTGGAGAAGCCTCAGGGTCATTCAGCCACAAGACACCCTTGGAGATGCTCACCTCCCCTGACTCCTGTCACCACCACCCCACCCTCCAGGCCTTGTCCCACTCTTCCTACTTTCCCTACATGGCTTCTGCTCCCCCTTCCAGCTCTCTTGCTCCTGGTCAAAAGGAACAATCCCCCAGCATTCGGAGCCTGAGCCTCCTCCCAACTCCAAAGCCCATTCTCTACCTCAGAGCAGGGACTCTGCTGCCCTGCCCACCCCTCACACACACACACAGGGCTTCCACACACAGCTGTCTCCTTCCTGGGCCCTCATCCCCTCACCCCTTTGGCCCTGCTGCCAACCCCCCAGACCCCCCATCTGTCCCAGAGAAGGCCTCCACGGACACCCTCTGAACATTGCTTGAAGGAGACAAGCTCTGCTGGCTGCCGTGAACTGCTGTCTTCAGGAAGGATGGAATGTCCCCTCAACCTTCCTGCCTGGCTCTCCCTGCACAGCTCCAGGCCACCCTGGCATCATCTGTGCCACCTCCAGGCAGCTCAGAGCCAGGCCTGGCGGCCTGGGGCACTGAGCCTGGTCCCCCAGGCCCCAGGCTCCAGGCTCCAAGGTGCCAGCCCCACAGGGGAGTTGCTTAATGACCTTGTAAGCAGTAATTACACCTCAGGGCCCGCTCTTAATAACCACTATTCTCCCTGTCAATGTGCCTTAATTGAAAATGAGTAGGCGATACAGTTGCTGTGAAGTTGGCTGACAAGTCCTTAACGTGATATTAATTGTAGTAATTAGTACTCACTTTGTGTTGGAGTCATCTATAAATAGGGGGTCTATTAGTTTAGCAAAAGAGCATGATTTAAAATGCAAATAAAAGCCCAATTACACAGATATATCACCCATCTTTCCCAGCAAATGAAGGGGAGGGAAGATTGCAGCCACTTTGAGGATACATTGGTCATTTCAGGAGCTCTGGACTCAACACCACCTGAGCAGCTCCTCTGGGACACTGTCCCTTTAAACAGGTTTGCTGGGCTCCCTCAGGAGGCTGTCACTCTTGGGAAGTCCTAGACTCTTTACAGTCACAACTAGTGGTCAGGCCCCCAAATAGCTCCTCCCCCTGCCTGCTGATTGGTTCCCTCAAGTGACATGCGAACACTTTTTAAAGGGACAGTAGTATAATGTACCTCTAAGCCCTGGAAAAATGGGCTGGGGCACGGGAGGGCTCTTCTTTTTGAACGCAGCTCTGCATTGTCCAGACAGAGTGAACCCATGGATACCATGTGCTATCCTGTGACTCAGATGAGTTTTAAAAAACCAGCCCCACAACATTGTTCTGAGGGTGAACAACTTACTCCCCACTCCTTCCTTCCACAAAAGCACTTGTGGAAGTTACAGCAGTAACACACACAAACTACACACACACAACACAGAATATTTCTCACAGGTTTTGGGCAAACATTGGAGGTGAAAATGACTGAAAATAGAAGGTAGCAGCTAGGGAGGTGTTAAGAGGGCTCAGCTTCAAGGCCAGAGGGGAGATTGTCCAGTTTCAGCCTTTACCTGATTAGAGCTACACTCTTCCCAGCACCTTCTCCCACACCTGCAATTCCAATCTCACAAGTAGGAACTCCTCTGAGGTGTGCCTGGAGACATGGAAGTTAGTCTTTCCCTCCCAGGGCAGTGGAGCTACCAGAGATCCAGTCTGAGCTCTCCTCGCACCCTCTGCCACCTGCCACCAGCCCCTTCCCCTCCCCAGAGCCTGTCATCCCTTAGGGACTGAGGTTGGTGCTGTCATGGTATTTGCATTTGAATGAGTCAACAACCACTAGGTAAAAGCAGCCATCCCCAAAAACAGCATTTGTCCATTCCAACAGGGCTTTTCATCATTGCTCAAGAAATGAGAGCAAAGCAGGCGATTTGAGAGTATTCCCTTTTAATTTATCTTCTATTTTATTATCCTTTTATAATACAATGCTTACAACAGGTGGTAGTACCTGTGATTTTTAATGCCCTATTTGACAAAACAAAATATTGGCAACTCTATAAGATGGATCTTTAAAATAGTTTTCAGAAATTTTTCCTGGACATAAAATACAAATGTCTGGGAGCTGCTGAGCTAAAACCCTGAAGCAGGGACTTGAGGCCAGATGAGTCAGCTGTGTGTGGGGAGAGGGGAAGAGGGGCCGGTGAAATAGGGGCATTATCGGCAGAGATTCCCCCCTCTCTGAAATAGCACAGGAAGACAGCTAGACTGTGGATAAGGACCTGCAAGGAGGCCCAGGCATTGTCCCATCTGAACTCCCTATATTACAGATGAGGAAACTGAGGCCCAAGGAGCAAAAATAATTGAGCCAAGCCACACAGCGAGTCAGGAGTCTAAGCTCTGTCCATCACATACTGAGTATACTTCTTACCTTTCCCCACCAGCTCTTTGTCCCTGTGTTGGTCTTCAAACAAGTGTCAGAGTAGATGTCCTAGGACAGGTGAGAAGTTGAAGTTCTACTTTTTCTGCAAACAGAGACAGTTTGTTTACTCCCAAATGTAAAAAACAGCCTTGCTGACAATCAGACCAAGAATTTCCCAAAGGAAGAGAGACCGTGCACAGCAGAGCACACAGACGAAGCTGCCCTGGGCCAGTCTCTGGGGAATGGTGCTTCCCTACCAGTGCCAGTCACCGCTGCTTTAGTCCTCCCACCTCCTGGATGGGAACTAAGATCCCTGTCACTGAATCGCTCTACTTCTTAGCGACACTCCACCCCAGACTGGCCTCTGTGTCCCCACCCTCTCCTCCAAACTATTCAGCCCTAACCAAACCCTCTAAGAGGCCCCTCTCGGAGCCCTCTTTTTGAGGTGCTCCAGAGGTTCTTAGGGTATGTTCTCTTTTGCTGCAGCTAGCTAAATTAATCAAACTTTTAAAAAAGATTTTATTTATTTATTTTTAGACAGAGGGGAAGGGTGGGAGAAAGAGAGGGAGAGAAACATCAATGTGTGGTTGCCTCTCACATGCCCCCTACTGGGGACCTGACCTACAAGCCAGGCACATGTATTAGACTGGGAATTGAACCAGCGACCCTTTGTTTCTCAGGCTGGCACTCATTCCACTGAGCCGCACCAGCCAGGGCTAAATTAATCAAACATTTTTGATTACAGGTGTGTTCCCCGTGATATTTGGTTGTTGGGCTTTACACATCCAACAAATGCTTGAACCACAGTGTTCCAGCCAAGTGGTGTGAAGAAAAGCAATGAATATTGAAACTGTGTGTCTTAAGCATGCACATATAACATGATCAATGGAGCAGAATTGAAAGCCCAGAAATAAAATGTGTCCATGGTCAACTGACTTTCCACAAGGGGGCCAAGGCCATTCAGCAGGGAGAAAGAATCACCTTTTCAACAAATGGTGATGGACAACTGGACAGCCTCATGCAAAAGAACGAAGATGGAGCTTTACCTCACATCATATACAAAACTTAATTTAAAATGGGTCGAAGACCTAAATGTAAGAGCTAAAACTATAAAATTCTTAGAAATATTTGATGATGGATTTTTGACACCAAAAGCACAAGCAATAAAAGTAAATTGAACTTTATGAAAATTAAAAATGTGTGTGCTTCAAAGGACACTATCAAGAAAGTGAAAAGACAACCCATACAATAGGAAAATATATTTGCAGATCAGATATCCAGTAAGGGAATTGTATCTCAAATAGAGAACACTAACAACTCAATAAAAAGACAATTTTAAATGGGCAAAAAGTCGGAATAGATATTTTTCCAAGGAAGATATACAAATGGCCAATTGGCACATGAACACATGCTTGACATCATTAATCTTCAGGAAATTAAAACCACAATGAGATATTATTTTACATTCACTAGGATGGCTATGATCAAAAGTCAGATAACAGCCCTGGCTGGCGTGGCTCAGTGGACTGAGTGCCAGCCTTTGAACCAAAGGGTTGCTGGTTCAATTCCCAGTCAGGGCACATGCCTGGGTTGCAGGCTGGGTCTCCAGTAGGGGGCACACAAAAGGCAACCACACATTGATGTTTCTCTCCCCCTCTTTCTCCCTCTCTTCCTCTCTCTCTAAAAATAAATAAATAAAATCGTTTTTTGTTTTTTTTAAGTCAGATGGCAAGTGTTGTGGAGGATGTGGAGAGGCCTAAACCCTCAAATACTTGTGATGGGAATGTAAAATGGTGCAACCACTTAAGTTTTTAAAAAACATTATTATTTTGAGAGACAGAGAAATATCAATTTGTTGGTCTACTTATTTATTCATTCATTGGTTGATTCTTATATGTTCCCTGGTTGGATGGACCAGGGATGGAACCCACAGCCGTGGTGTATTGGGATGAGCTAACCAGCCAGGGTTGTTCAGCCACTTTGGAAAGTAGTCTGGCATTAAAAGTTAAACATAAAGTTTCCATTTGACCCAGCAATTCCACTCCTAGGTATTGTGGATCCTGAGAAAGAATATACCTACTAAGAAGGGTCCCTGGTAGCTAACTCAGCTCAAAAATTTAAAAAATAAATAAAACAACCTAGCAGTCATTTCTATACTGAGGTCTCTCACACAAACTGTACTTCAGGAAAAAGCCTGCCCTGAACTATCTGCCTCTGCCCTGAACTGCCTGCCTGCACTGTGCTCCTGCCATATGAGCCAGCTCTTATAAAGGAGTCCCTGGAATCCTGTTTCAACCAATAGGACCGAGACTTTTCCTGTCCAATAGAAGCTATGTAGCTATATCCCTATCAGCATCCTCACTGACCAAAGTGGCTCCATTATGACCAATGAAGGCAGTGCCTTTTGGACCAGTCAGACTCCAAAGATTTGGAATTCTCATTTGCATAAGGACAACAAATCAGGAATCAGAGGCAGGGACTTCTGTCTAAGATGTCTTGCCAAGGCAGAGCAGAGCAGAGCTCTCTAATAAGAGAGGGCCTCCCCCACGATCACCAGGTGCCAGGGCTGCCTAATAGCAGTGCTGTATCACAACTGAGCTGTCTGTACTAAATAAAATTTCTTCTTCACCTCCCCCCAAATTGGGGATTCCTGTTGGCACTGAATTGGTTAACAGTTTATAATCAAGAGAAATAAAAATGTATGTCCACACAAAAACTTGTATACAACTATTTATAGCAGCATATTTATAATAGCCAAAGGTGGGAACAACCCAGATATTTAACTGATAAACAGATAAAGCAAATGTGGTATATTGTGCCATGGAATGTTATTCAGCCATGAAAAGGAATGAAGCATTGCTTCATGGTACAACATGGATGAACCCTGAAAACATCATGCTAAGTGAAGGAAGTCAACTACAAAGACCACATATTATGTGATTTATATGAAATGTCCAAAGTAGGCAAATCTATGAAGACAAAGTAGATTAGTGGTTGTGTACGGCTGAGGGGAGTCATGGGGGCAGTAAGTAGAGAGTACACGGTCTCTGTTCATGTGATGACAATGATCTAAAATTGACTGTGGTAGTGATCACCCGTACAGTGAGTATAGTAGTTCAGTATACTATTGAATTTTACACTTTAGGTGGATGAATTGCATGGCGTCTGAATTACCATATTTTGCCATGTGTAATGCTCACTTTTTTGCCTAAATTTTTGAGGGAAAAATAAGGGTGTGCATTATACGTGGAATAACCCTGTGTATAATGTACACAAAACCATGGGTATGCATTATACACAACAAAATATAGTATATCTCAATAAAACTGCTTAAAAGGAAATAGAGCCAGGCCATTCCCCACAGAGGCTCCATTTTAGAGGAGAAGGTTTGCACGGAACAGGTCACCCACAGATGTAGCTCCCCGTGGACACGCGGGCTAGAGGAAAGCAGAGGACGGGGTCGGGCTGCATTTGGAGGGGGCTAGGGAACAGGTGTCAGGGAGGCTGGCTCTGGGGAAATGACTCCTTTGATATCTTTTTTTATTTTATAGCTATAATGAACTTTTTTTAATTTCTGGCCATTAGTTTATTCAACACAAAATAATCCCTCCAGCTTTACTGGAGTGGTTGACCATGTGCATGACCAAATCTACCTGTGAACTACAATTTGGCTGCTGACCCAGCCCCAACCTGGGCTCTCTTGTTGGCCCCAGGGGGCAGAGCAGTCTCTGTAAGTGCCTCTGTCCGCTTCCCTTCCTGTGAGTCTTACAGGCTGCTCACCCTCGACCTTGGGCCTTGGCCTGCCAGTCTCAGGCCGGCTACGGCGCAAAGTGGCAGGCACGATCTCAGGGGGCAGGTGGAGGTGATCATGGAGATGCCCTCGCTGGTAAGGTACCAGTAGAAATACCCCCAGGCAAACTGTTCCTTCACGTAGCCTCGTGAGTTGAGGGACTGCACAGCCTTCGTGACGTGAAGATTAGGCATGTTCTTGTCTGCCAGCTTGGGGGTTTGGGCATGTGCACATCTTTCTTGGCCACCATCTCTCCCTCCTTAAAAAAGAGTTCCTAAATGGCACTCTGCTTCTTCTGGGACATCAACATCACACTGGGGTCAGAGCTGGAAAGCAATTGGGTTGTTTTTTTATATGTCAACATTCACCCATTTCAAATGCACAATTTGGTATTTGGTAAATTTACTGTGCGGTGCACACCATCAACCACGACACCGCTGAGAACATTTCCATCACCTGAAAAGACTGTCAGCCCAGACACAGTTGGTCCCGGTCCTGTCAACACTGGTCAGCTTCGCTTCTACAGACCTGCCTTCCTGGAAGTGTCGTAGTGGGTCATAATGTGATGTCATATGTTTAACTTCTCAGTATGTGTTGAAGGCCCATGTTGTGGCATGTACCAATAGTCCATGCCTTATTTTCGGTGAATGGTGCTCTATTTTATGGATAGACCACATGTTGTCCATTTACTCACCAGCTGAGGGACAACCAGGTTGCCTCCCGCCTTTGGCTGCTGTGCATAAAGCTGCCGTGAACATTTCACACACAAGTCTTCGTGAGGATGTGTTTTCATTTCTCCTGAGTAGATGCCTGGGAGTGGAATTGCTGAGTCCCATGATAAATTTAACTTTTCAATAGACTTTGTTCTCCAAAGGCTCACCATTTTACCTTCTGTGGGGAAGTGACATCTCAGCCAAGAGCTAACAGATGAGAAGGAGCCAGCCTCACCTGCCTGAGAGGAGCAGCGATGCAGGCAGGGCAGGCAGGGTGCACGTGCCAGGGCCCGAGGCCTGGAGGTGAGAGCTTTCCCGGATGGAGGAGCTGGTTCCCTTAGGAAACATGGGTGAGATTCTTCATATTTAGCTGCAGAAATACAAGAACACAGAAGAGTCTGAGAGAAGGAGGCCCTAAGGGTAGGGCGGTGTGAACACTGGATGAGAGCAGTGAACACGAGACAACAGGCGTGCGTGTGATGGCTGGGAGCTCAATGCGGGCTGCCCGCAGGACCTGGGCTTCTCACAGCGTGGCCGCTGGGCTCCAAGGAGTGTCTGGGAGTGAGCCTGCCAGGAGACCCAGGCAGGAGCTGTGAGGCTTCTAATGCTCCAGCCTTCAAAGTCACGCGACATCACTTCTGCCATGTGGTTTGGGCCAGCGCAGGTTCCAGAGGAGAGGACTATACAGGAAGCAGGTTTCTTCGGGGCCATCCTGCCACAGAGACAGGAGTCCAGAGCTGTGTCCAAAGACACAGGTTTGGGCATCAGCAGCATATAGGTGCCGACCGAAAGCCCAGAAACGGATGAGCTCTGTGTGCACTTGAGTGTGTGTGAAGGATGTGTGAGGGTGTGTGGTGTATGGTGTGTGTTATTGGGGGGGGGCGTGTTATGTGGCATGAGCTGTATGGCAGGTACAGTATGGGAGCAGGGTGACATTCGTGTCCACTCATGGTTGGGAGCAGGAGGTGGGCAGAGAATAAATGGGATTCAAGGGAGGGGTGTCTTTAAATTAGTCTTCAGGGGTTCCGTTCCCTTTTCTGCTACTTCCCACTTTCCTCCTTCAGAGCCTCTGCTACCACGAGGCAGGGAAGAAGTTACCAGAGACCACCTCTGCGGGAGGAGCCAGGTCTGGGCCCCCTGCGGCAGCATGACTGGTCTCACCCAGGCCACGGCCCCTCCTCACTGCCCGCTCCCAAGGGCAGCAGGTCCAGGTGGGGGCCCGCAGTGGGAAGGGCAGGCCTTACTGAAGCTCCTGCCTCACCAGCAGCTCCCAGAGAACACAGTTCTTGTCACACTTCTTCCCCATGCCAGAGGCCTCTGGGGAGGGATGGGGACCCTGGAGTCCTATATACAAAGATCCCTGGGGCAAAAGTCAGAAGTCCTGAGTGCCACTCCTGCCACATGACTCTAGGGAGGTCCCTTGCATTCTCTGAGCCAAAGAGCAGAGCCAGATTAGACCCCGTACAGTTTCATGCAGAGTCCCAGCATTGAACAGGGCTCCACTTAACCCCCCTTGCACTCCCCCTCATCCATGTTCTACTTTCACAGGCGAAACCTGGAGTCACCCACAGAGGCAGGAAAGCACCGAAGCTCCAGGGGTGACCTCAGGCGGTGGTCTGCCTGGGTTCCAGCAACGTCTCTGCCTCAGCCACAGGCCCTGATCCATCAGGTCAGGCAACGCCCGGTGGTTCTAGGGGAGGGAGAGGAGGAGAAGTTAATCTTCCCTGGAATATTAATGGCCCCGTCAGGAGTGCTGGGCACAAGCTGAGCAGCAATCTGCCTTAATTTAAGGAGGCAGGCAACAGCTGGAACACAGGGAAGTGGCAGGAGAGAGGAAGAGCATCGGCAGCTGGAAGGAACCAGGAGGGCGAGGCAGCAGGTAGACAGCAGAGGGGGTGGCCCACCTCCACCTGTGCCTTCAAGCCCCTGCCACCCTCAGAGCTGCGCCCACCCTACCCCCTCACCTCATCTCCCCTTCCTCCGGGAAGCCTTCTGGCAGTCATGCTTAGCTGGTAATCCCGCGTGGCCTCCATTTGAACTGGCCTGTCCCCTCGACTTGCCGCCACCACGTAATTCTCTCACCCAGTGGTTCCAGCCCTGCTGCACATGAGAATCACCTGGAGAGTTTTAGCAACGCTGACGTCCTGCCCGCACCCAGAGATGCTAGTTGGAGTGGTTCGGAGAGCACCTTGTCAGGGATACTGGTATGTTGTTACCAGTTTCCCAGGTGCTTCCCGTATGCGGCCACGGTTGAGACACCCTGCCTGACCCTGCCTGATCTAGGGGACCCCTCACCCGTCCCCATTGCCCACTGCCACTCCCAAGACTACTGGCACTTCTGTGTGCTCACTGCCGGCCAGGCACAGTGCCACCTGACTTACACAGTCACTGACGCTCACAACAGCCCACTGACCCAGCCTCCATGGCCCCGTTTATACATGGAGAAACTGAGGCACAGAGAGGTAAATTAACTGGCCCAAGATCACACAGACACAGCAGTGGGGCTCCAGAACTGGGCTCTTAACCTTTCCGCCAGTGCCCACAAAAGGGACCTGGTGAAGAGAAAGGTTCAAGCTGCAAGCCCTTTGGGAGAAGACATAGAGACATAGAACACGTGTGTACAGCCAGGCCATCGGAAACTGGGTCTTTTTCTGAGAACAGATGCAGTGAACTCGAGTCAGCTGGCGGGGGTCAAGGGAGGGAGTGAAAGAGCCAAAGCAAGGCAAGCCTCAGTGGAAGGCTGGGTGGCTCACAAAGAGATTGGCACCTGAAACCCTCTGAGTCCTGTTCCAATGCCCATATCTCTGAGGGGGAAACTGAGGCTGGAAGTGGTGAGGGGCCAGGCCACCTGGCTTCCAAGCCAGTATGGGTAGAGGCCGGGACCCACACTCGACGGTATGCCCAGTGCTGGGGTGTGAGGGCTTCCTTCCTGACGAACGGGGTGTGGCCCCGTGGGAGGTGTGTGTCGGCATGGGCATTCTCGTCTGCAGTTGTGGGGGCTGCCTGCATGACCTGAGCCCTCCTGCTGCCTGGCCCACACACTGGCCCAGGTCCCCGAGGGCATCTGCACTTAGAAAGCGGAGCGCCCCGGCCACGTGGGCCGTTGGTTCCTCCGTGAGCAACAAGCCAGGCTCGGGGAAGGGGCATCACTTAGCCGGGCCCCACTGCACTTAACTGTGTAAGCCGCCACCGGACAGGGTTACGAAGCTGAGATTAACCACTGTCTCTGTGGCTGGAAACAATACATATTTCCCTCTCTTTTGCCATTTTGGTTCATCAAATTGAAACGATTTATTATCAAAGTTGATCACAGTCTGTTCACTCTGATTCCCCAAGAGTGAAGAAGAAAAATGAGTCATTGGGACCCCGGGGCCAAGTCTCACTCACTGAAATGAGCCCATGCCAGACAGAGGGGCCCTACCTGCCCGTCACAGCTGCCTTCACCCTCCCACTGGGCTCCCCAGCCCCCAAGCTGAAGGCTGCCTTGCCCCACCCCAGGGCCTGGTCACACACCCACACCCAGCTGCATCCCCAGTCCTGGGGCCCCCGTCTCTGACCCCAACGCCTCAACTGAAACCAAATCCTGGCCCCACCTGACACATCCCCCACACCTCAGTGGCCTGTGCTGACCAAGACAGAGCTTGCAGGGTAGATGCCTCACTGCCAACACACTGCCACTGGGCCTCAGACGCCACCTCTGGAATCACAGACCATCAGTCACGGTACCAGCTAACAACTGAAAGTTTCCCAGACCAGGGCTGCTGCATGAACTCACCTAATGGTGTAATTACTGTGATCATCTCCATTTTATCAGTGGGGACACTGAGGCTGGAGGGTAAATGGCTTGCCCACGGCCGTGCAGGCAGTAAGTAGTTGTGGCCCACACAGTGGGTGAACCATTCAAAAGCTATCACCAAGCCCCCTTTCCCTTCCTCCCCTTATTCTATGGCTAGAGAGCTGAAATGCTCACCTTCCCAGGCTCTCTTGCTCTAGGAGTAGCCCTGTGACATCATTTGGACCAGTGAGTGGCCAGTGAAAGTCCCTGGAGCAAGCATTCCTTTCCAGATAAAACCACAAGGCCCAGTGAGAGGAGAACCCTTCACCCTCCTCTTTCCCACTCCTTTCTGGTTGTCCTTTACCCTTCCCCTTATTTAGGGGGAACAGAAATGTGATGGCTAGAGGTACAGCAGTCACCTTACAATGATGATCACAAAATCGACATACTAAATAGGATGGAGCAGAAAAACAGAAGGACCCCAGGTCCCCGGTGATGCCTGTAAGCTACTGCAGTAGCCCCAGACTGCCTTCTCCTAGGCTTGCTCTAGGTCTAGGGCGAGCTAAACAACACCCTCCTCTGTTGAAGCCTCTCACCATCACGTCCTGTCACTCACTGCTGGCTGCACTCCTCGATTCCCACACGAGCCTTGTGGCTCCAGAGCCCCTGATCTTAGCAACCTTGTCCCACCTGTCACTGAACTTGTGGAGCATACGTTTGGAGGCTCTGCATGCTACACCTTCTTTCTGGTTCCGTCCCATCCTTAGCTGAAGGGCTGTTTGTCCCAAGTAACTTGCAGCTGCCTGAACACAGCTCTATGGCTTTAGAGTGGACACCTGACCGAGAGCTGAGCCAGATTCGTGCTCGAGAACATGAACCACACCTGGGACCTGGTCTTGTGTGGGGAACATTGTGATGTTTCCTCCCTCGGTTAGGAATGAAGGATCGGACTACACCCAGATCCTCGTTTAGGGATGAAGGGCATAGTCCCCCAGCTTCAGGAACATCCACATGAGACACAGGATGTCTCTCAGTGGTCGCCCATTCAAGGACTGCCTCCTTTGAAGAGAACTGCCTTGCCAAGGTCACACCCTCTTTCCTGGGCAGCTGACACCCAATGACTAATGAGGGGTGGTGGTTTAAAGGCCTGGTCCCCTCACTATTCCAGGTCCAGAGCTTCCCATGAAATCAGCTGAGGACATTCTGGGGACAGTCTCACGACCCAGTTTCTCCCTCTGCCAACTCCTGCATCCTCCCCTTTCCTCCCGCAGGTGTCTATCCTGAGAACATTCCAGGTAAACACACTCCGTGATCAACTCCCTCCCACAGTGTGCCTCTCAGAGGGCCCAACCTGTAATGCAGTAGCTGGAGGGACCCAAGCCACACAGGCCAAAGAGAGAGACCATTGTCATCCATGAACAGAGATGAGGAGTCGGAACCTGGAGCACAAGAAGGGGCAGGCACGAGGGACAACGTGGCCGCCAGGAGGGAGCAGGTGAACCAGGTGTCTCGGTCGCTTCCTGACACTTCCCAGCTCCTGGCAAAGGCCTTGGGTTCATGGACACCCCTGATTCCTCATAACCACCCCCACCATGCAGAGCTAGCTTGAGTGGATTTCTATTTCTTGCCATCAAACTATCCTTGAATAAGATCTATGGTAACTCTGCGAGTCATGAAGGAGAAAACTGAAGCTCAGAGGGGCGGGCCTTCCCTGAGGTCACAGAAGGTGAGTGAAAGAGCCAGACCCTCATCCTTCATTTATGCAACAAACAGCTATTGAGGATCTACTATGTGCTGTGAATGGTGTCGACTTTGGGGTTATAACTGTAAGCAAAGCAAACAATCCCTACTATCATTGAGCCCACAGGCCAGTGAGAGAGAAGGACAAGTAAACAAACAATGACAGTACAGGGAGAGAAATGCTGTAAAGTGACTTAGGAAGGGGACTTCTACCAGGTTTGGAACCTCATGGAAGCTTCCTGGGGAGGTGACATCTGTGCCATGCCTGCAGGAGAACAGAGCCCTCCAGGAAGAGGGGACAGAATGTGGAAGGCTCAGAACTAAAAGGAAGTGGTATATGGAATCCACATTCCAGTTTTGTCTGATTAGCAGCATTTCCTTGGGGGAGGGCACAGTTTCCCTGGCAACTGTGTTATTCTGGGATGTGGCCAATCAGTATGCCTGTGTCTCTCACTGTAGGGTTCAGTCCATGACCCCATCTAGCCAATCAGAATCTCTCTAAAGAATCTGCATGTCTAGTGGAGACATCCTGGATGGAAGGTGCCTGGATGGAAGAGCTGAGGTGCCCTGTGGCGGCACCCTAGGGAGCTGGCCATGCTACCCCGGTCCCCAGAGCTGCCCCAGTGCCCCGATCCTGAGCCCACTGTCTAACTTCTCCTCCCACTCTGTGACCTGCCGCACTGTCTCTTCAGTGAAGCCCCTGTTCTTGTTTCGCTTTTCACAGTCAGCGTTTGGTTCTTGCAACCAAATAATCCCTATTTAAAAATTAGTACCAGGAGTGGGGTGCATGAGAAACCTGCAGGGATACATGAGCTGCTTGGAATTGGTTTTCCTAACTCCATGGGGCCAAAATCAGTAGGACTCTGGTTGCTTAGCAGGACAGAGGATGCCAGTGGTGCACAGTGGCGAACAGCTAGTCCCGTGGGAGCGCGTGCTAGCTGAAAATGGAAGACTCTGGCAGCTGCCGTGGGCCAATCTGTAAGGGGTGAGGAGCGCTGGGACTAGAGGCCCGATGATGGTTTCTAACATTGGATAATTTAAAGCAAGAAAATGACAGGCTCAAGTCAAAGTGTTCACTTCAAGACACAGAACAAAATTCAGGGCCATTATATGACCAAGTTGGAAGAATCTTGTATTGCGTGTAGCCGAAGAGCTGAAGTTGCTGAAGACTGAACTTAGAGACTGAGTTTGAACTTACCAAGCTACAGGGGCATCTGAATCCACAACCTCACCAGGTCCCTTCTGTGAAAGGGAGGGCATTGTCAGACAACATTAGTACCCTGTCAGAATGGCAGTATCTGGGAGGGTTGCAGACGACTTGAACGACACTCCATCCCTAAGTAGCTTACCGACCCACCCCCTCAGTGTTTCTCCTGGATGACACCATGCAGGACCAAGAGTAGAGGAGAGTGATACCCAGAGAGAAATGTGGGAATTTACTAGTTTATATTTCCAGGGTACAAGGAATGCATGTGTAATGGATTGTGAGGGTGCCCTGATCAGGCTGGGAGGGATGGAGGTGTGGATGGGGCTGCTTGTGGATTTGAGTGTCTTCCCAGAAATGTTGCAGTCAGGGTGCTCTCTCAGGCAGTTGGCAGGAGTTCCGACATTTTGCAGAAGTCACTAATGAGAATCTGGACCAAATGACGATCCACACTAATTGGCTTAAAAGGACCAGAAAATCCCTAGCATAATTAGAGGGAGGGAAGTAAAACTGCCGGAGATGGGAATGCTGAATGGATCTATCAGATCCATAGCCCTCTGCCTTCCTGTTCCCCATGAGGGTGCTGTCAGTGAGGATTCCAATCTTACCTCTTTCAATCAGAAGTTGGTATCATATATCAGATATCCAAGAATAATGTAATAGCCCCAGCTGGTGCGGCTCAATGGATTGAGTGCCGGTCTACAAACCGAAAGGTCACTGGTTCAATTTCCAGTCAGGGCACATGCCTGGCTTGTGGGCCAGGCCCCCATTTGGAGGTGTTCAAGAGGTAACTGATCATGTTTCTCTCACACATTGAGGATCCTCTCCCTTCTTTCTTCCTCCTTCCCTCTTTCTCTGAAAATAAATAAATAAAATCTTTTTTAAAACAAGAGTAAGAATAATGTAACAAACATTTGTGAACCTCTTACCCACTTAAGACATGAAATGTGTGAGTTTGAGTCCTCTGGGAACTAGACCTCAAGAAAGATTGGAAAACACCCATGAGGGAGATGGTGGAGGGAGGTGGAGGGGTGGAAAGGGCCATCACATCACCATGCAGTCTGACCGATGGGAAGGACAGGGGGAGGGAGGCAGGGCAGGAAGTAAGAGTCCCAGACTGCAGCAAGGCTGGTGGAGCCAAAGCTGCCAGTAAGAGGAACCCCACATCTCACAGAATGGGCTGCCTGGTTATCTCTACCAGCCCAGTCAGGCTGGGTGCGGCCCAGGGGAATGCAGCCTGGACACACACCCAGGGGAGAACGCAGAGTGCAGCAGCGGGGGCCACGGCCAATTACATGCACTACCACAGGCAAAGCACATTCCCATGGCCGCACGTGAAACACGCCAGCAACAATCAAACTGCTCAGTAAGCAGTACCTCCCAACTCTTCACAATGGGCTCAGCCGTGGTCCCCAGGAGTTTCGGCAGAAGTGCTGCTGTTAGATGGGATTTTTAATCTTGGAGTGGGTGGGAGGAGCCCCGCACAGGCGGCAACATGTGAAAATTGAGGGATGGTGCTTTGGTAATCTTCCAGGGACAGAGATCCCTGCACGTAGGTAAGTGATCAAGGGTCCCTGGGGATAAAGTGAGCTGGCAGCCCACTGAGCCTCACTAGAGCCTACAGCTGAAACCTTCACAAATGCAGCGGTGGGCAGGGCCTCTGACCAGGACCTGCTCAGTGAGCAGTGAACAGAGGACATGGTGAGCCTTCCGTCCAGCTGCTGCCCTTTACCTGGAGTGCTGAGCACAGGTGAGGTGGAGGAGACATTAAATGAGTACCGGCTAACTCTGACTCCTGGGGACAGGAGTGCCACATGGTCTGCAGGTGGGAGAGGCACTTCAGGAATCTGGGATAACGCAGTTCCCTCCTGAATTCACTCTGCACTAGGTCAGTGGGACCTTTCCTCCTCCAGGAGTTGCTTCTCAAGTTCCTGAGAGAAAATTGAGGTTCTCGTGGGTGACATAATTCAGGACCTGCCACCTCAGTGGGAATCCCACAGGTCCATGGTCTGAAGTGAGCTGGAATACTCTCTTCAAAGTGAAGGAGAATTTGTTGCAGCTCGAACCCTCTCACCTCTGAAAAGGAGGCACAGTGCTCCACGGCCTTCTTTGGATTTCAAAAGAAGCCTCAAGATCAACCCATCTGACATCCAGCTTTGTGGGTCCTGCACGGTGCAGGCCCCTCAGCCCTCAGCTCCTGTCCAGCAGTGCTCCAAGCAACCAGGCCGGTCACAGTGCTGCGTGGGTCACTGCAGCAACCCCCGGTGGGGAAGTCCCAGTGGAGTCTTAGTGCTTTTGAATAAGTAACTCTTATCCTTTAAGGAAACAGGTACTTGTCATGGGCTCTAGAAACCCTGAACATGTGACCCTGAGTCACCAGGCAGGTGGCAGCCTGAGATGTCCATCACGAATCAGATGCCATGGGTCCCTGGCCCTACGGCACGTGCGGCCAGCTGCACTCTGTCCTCAGTAACCCTGTGCATAACCTGTGTCAGGGCTCAGCTTCCACGTGAGAATGAGCCTTAAAACTCTGCAGCAGAGACCAGCAGTATCAGGAAGGAATACTTAGTCGCAAGTAGCAGAAAACACTGCATTAAACAGTAGAAAGGCTCACATAATTCTAAAATAGGCAAAATTAACAGCTTCAGGTGAAGGTAGATACAGCAGCCCTTTGCTATCACTGGGGACCTTGTTCCTGCCTGTCCTCTCCGCTTTCCATGGTGGAAACCTTATTCTAACATTGTCCTCTCTGCCCCCACAGGATGGCTGTAGGCATTCCCCGTGTTGCACAGGCTGCCTCCCTCAAGTCTGGGGGCAGCGAACACAACTCTGCTGGCAAGTCTTGGGAACGCAGTGGGCTCCTTTCCCAGAACTCCCCAGCATCCTTTTGTCTCACTGGCTGGAAATGAATCATGTGCCCATTTGTACACCAATTCCTGTGGCTGGGGAGCTTCACTGATTGGCTGCAGACCTCCAGGCCCTGCCCCTGGAGCTGAGGGGAGCCAGTCCTGTCCAAGCAGCATAACCAAGATTGGGGGAAGGGCAGTCCTCCAAAGGAAATGGGGGTTTTATTGCTGTAAAGTGAGGGGAATGGACCCTGGGCCCTCCCAAACAGCAGGCTTTGCGCAGGAGACAGTGGAGGGGAGAAGAACCAAGTTTGATTATAGAACCATAGTCCCATATTTTGGGTTGAATCTTATAAACTGTCATATTCCAACCACGTTCATGGAATTTTTCCTCTTATGGGGCCTCTGCTGGTTAGCTGTGAGGAGGGGAGGGAGCTGTGGCCTCTGGATGGAGGGGAGTGGAGAAAACCTAAGAGCTTCAGCTCCAGCTGTTTCTCCAGAGTTCCCGGGGCGTGCACCCTTCACCAGCCCAAGGGCTGGCTTTTCCTTCAAGCTCCTGCTCTACAGCGGGCACCTGGGGGCCGTAGAGGCTGCCTACTGACAAGCCTGGAGCCCTGGGAACCAAGTCCTGGGAAAATACAGCCTTTGCCTCAGCCCCTGCAGTTGGAGACTTTTGCCTTATTGGCTTTTACACAGCTTTTCAGACAGTAAGGCCCCCAACCCTCCCACCACCTCCCTTGTTACACAGGCCCACCTCTGTTTCCATAAAGGAGACCGGGCCCAGCAGGGCCTGCAGCGTGCAGGTGCTTGACTTCATGCAGGAAAGACTTCGCAACACCAGTCCAGGTGACTTTAAGGGTGCATTTATGAAAGCAGAGGATGGTGCAACAGGGGGGCCTAGGACAGAAGAAGCAATAGGAGAGCCTAGGCGGTGCTACTTTAGCTCACTGACTGGGGAGTCAGAGAAGAGGGGCCTTGGGGACAGGGTCAGGGGGTCGGCCCAGGACAGCTGCCACTGCCCGGTGCCCCCCTGGGTGCAGGTCTCAGGGGACCCGGGGAAGAAAGGCCTGGGCGTGCTCCCGGGAGGGAGGAGGTGCCCTGGGTCCTTCCTCTTGATGGGTTCTTTTTTTTTTTTAAACTTTTTTTTTATCCCCACCCAAGGGTATATTACTGATTTTAGAGGGAGGGAAGAAAGAGAGAAAGAGAGAAGCATTATGAAAGAGGAACATTGATTGGTTGCTTCCTGTACACACCCAACCAGGAACGGAACCTGAAACCTAAGTACCTGCCCTGACTGGGCATAGAACCCACATTTTGGTGTTCCGGTTGATGCTCCAACAAACAGAGCCACCCAGCCAGGGCCTTCTTGAGGGTTTTAAAGGCTGGGAGTTTAGTGGAGGTCTTAGGGGGGGATCCAATGGAATATTCATCAGCTTTATGCTGATGAGCCAAAATGAGATTGATTCCCTTGACTTCATCTGTCCTTGGGTGTGGTTGGCAAATGGCACTAATTGGATTTCTGCCATCAATCTCCCTGAGTAGGGTGATTTAAGCCATTTACCTTCTGGTTGGGGAGGAGAAGTGTAAACCATTTACTCTTAAGTGTCCTTGGTTCGGGAAGATAGGATTTTGCGATTTACTAGATGGCTGTAAACTGCTTGGCCATTTAACCATCTGTCTTGGTTTCCCCACTGCACTTGTCCTGGCTTACTAGCCTGCCTCACCTCGGAGACACTGTGGGTTTGCTTCCAGACCGTTGCAATGAAGTGAGCAGCAATCTTTTTGCTGGTGGAAAGCTTTGCCTTCAATTTGTAAAAAATGCAACATCTGTGAAGCATGATTAAGCGAGGCGCAATAAAATGAGGCCTGCCTGTACAAACATTCTGCCCCAAAGCTCACTAATTAAATACACTCTACAAAGAGATATTTCTACATTATGGTTTCAGACGAAGACACACTCGCCATCTGTTTCCTGGACTCTGCCGTCTCTGGGCAGAGATTGCCGCGTGGAATGCGTCTGAGTCGCATGCCGAGTCCACAAGGACCACACTGCTTTGCTTTGTTATCGTGTACCAGGCAGGCGGTGCAGAAGAGGGGGCACCTTCGACGGCTCCCCGGGCTGCTGCCTATGTATGTAGCGGTGTTCACGTGTTCAGAAGGGCTCTCTGTGAGCCTTTTCTTCGCCCCCGTGTTATTTTTCTCTGCTATAACTTTATTTTTCTGTGCAAGATCACCAGGAGCCCTAAAAGGCACTGCCTGTGCGTCAGTCCTCAGAGATGCCCCCCACCCTCCTCCCCAAGGGCAGGGCACTGCCCCTTTTATGCAGGAAAGATAAACTTCATCAGATTACCTTTTAGTACAAACCACAGTACTGAATTAATTTCAGGTTGTTGTTTATTGTTTACATAAACTTGTTTTCCTTGTTCAATTGGTATGTTTTTAAAAAGATTTTATTCATTTATTTATTAGACAGGGGAAGGGAGGGAAAGAGAGAGAGAGTAACATTAATGTGTGGTTGTTTCTCATGTGGCCCCCACTGGGGACCTGGCCTGCAACCCAGGCATGTGCCCTGACTGGGAATCGAACCTGTGATGCTTTGGTTCGCAGCCCATGCTCAATCCACTGAGCTATGCCAGCCAGGGCTTGTTTTTTGTTTTTTTTTTTAATCTGTGAGAAATTCAGTGCCTTGGAATGGAATAGAACATACCGTAAATTTTTCATTAAAATAATTTTTAATTTTTTTATTTTATAGTATTTCATCCAGGGGCAGGGTTTTTAGAAATGAATTAAAGGCATCAAATAGGGGAAGGTGTGTTCACCTTGGCATTCCTGAACTTTACCTCTGCACGGAGGGGTGGGAAGGGCGACTCGCCTAGGACCTGCAGGTCCAGGGGATGAGCCCCACTGTGTCCTCCTCGGTCTCTGCAGTGACCTGTGTACACCTCCCCCTAACTCACCTGCAGACTTCTCAAGCTCCTTTGCACTCCAGCACCCAGCCCAGTGTTGAGTGCCCTGGTATTTAATAAATACTGACGATTGAAAAGAAAGGCAGGTGGCAACCCTGCTCTCACCAGGAGCTGTTCCCCTGGGGCTGAGCACCAGCACCTGGACACCAGGGGTGTAGGGATAGGGCCAGCAGGGCCTGAGAGGCTGCCCTCTGACTGGTTGGCTGCTGGGCTCAGTGGTCCTCATGAGCTCACTCCATCCTGGGCCAGGGGCTCGCAGGGCAGGAAGACTAGCACTATCTCCCCACTGGGTCATGTGAAGAGGGGCCAGAAGAGCTGGACAGAGGCAAACTCCCATTCCACGTGCCTCTGGGAGATACAACTGGGAGCAGGTGAGAGGGGAGAGCACACTGAATCAGAAGCTGACCCCTGGGAGAAATCTGCTACTCCTACCCCAGTATCTGTTCATCCCTTCTTCCAGTAGTCTGTCTGGAGTGTAAAGACATTTTCCTTGCAGCTAGAAGTGGTCATATAACTAAGATTTTAAGAATTTTGGTTAAAGACAACTGGCATACACACTTTGCCTGTTCTTATTCATCCCTTCTTCCTTTCTGCTGATGGTATGAGGATGAAATAGTTGGAGCTGCAGCAGCTATCTTGGACTATGAGGTGACCCTGGAATAAAGACCATGTAGAGCAGAGTAATAAGGAAAAAAAGTCCCTGAGGACTATTTAGAGCAGCACTGCTACATCATTCCTGAACCACTTTACCCAAGAGAGGAATGCACTTTTATCTTGCTTAATTCATTGATATTTTGTCTCTATTACTCCTGGTCAAATAGAATTCTATTGAATTCACATTCTAATCCTGTGACTGTCATAGTGGACCCAATAAGAAGGCCTTGGGGCAGTGGGGCACCGGGTTTATATTAGAGCTCCAAGGCCTGAGGCCATCCCCCAAGGACACAGCTTCCCTCGCTCCCTATCCCTGGAATGCCACTTCCCACCTGTTCCCAGATATACACGAAGACCACCCTCATCAGGATTCTGCAGCTGGAGCACAGGGTCAAAGACCACCTGGTCCTACCTCACTCCTTTGGCTAACAGATACTGTGTACCTGTTCTGTGCATGTCTTGGGGATACAGAGCTAATGAGACAAGACTCCTTCAGAGGTTTCCAGCGTAATGGGGATGATGACAGGTAGGGAGTGTCACAAATGGAGAGTGTGCAGGGTACATATGTGTACAGGGTATGTATGTGTACAGGGTATGAGAGGAAAGTTGAAGAGTTGTCTTAATGGATAAGAATTTTGCTAGACAGAAAGAGTAGTCTAGGCCAGCAATTTTCAACCCTTTTCATCTCATGGCACACATAAACTAATTACTAAAATTCTGCAGCACACCAAAACATATATTTTTCCTAACAAAAAAAAACAGGTGTAATTTCGATTCATTCACACTGGATGGCTATTGTTGTGTTGGCTGTTGTCATTTTTTAATTTGACAATCTAAGGGAAAAGAGGTCAGTGCCCCTGACTAGTCAGGTATTTCATATTTTAAAAATTCTTGTGGCACACCAGTTGAAAATTGCTATTCTAGACTGAGGAGAAAGCAAAGACAAGTAAGGAAGAGCAGTACCTTCAGGAAACAGCCAGAAATTCCCCGGGACTGGAATGCAGGGGCCGAGTGCAGGAAGATGGGAACAGGCTGGAAAGGCAGCTGGCCTGGCCCCCGGTCTTCAGGCCCTTGGGAGACCCTGGGCTCCCGTTCCATAGGCAGTGGGAGCCAGCACTTCTCCGAGGGGACATTGCAAGGCCAGGTTTATGATGCTAGTTTGACCAGTGAGGAAACCAGAGGAAGTGCCTGACTGGGGTCTGGTCGCTCACTTATCAGAGGCACCCAGGACGTGAGCCCCGGATGTGCGGAGCTGCTGGCTGGCCAACCCTGAGCCACTCTCATGAAAAGGGGTGTGTCCAAGGGATAGCCCAGCCTCCCCTCTATCCTTTCTCCCAGGTGCCTGGGTCAAGTGTGCAGTAATCCCCCAACTTGTTGGGGCTACAGGAGGACACCTGAGGAGCCGAGCCAGGGAGGGAGATCACAGGCCTCCTGGGAACAGGGCTATTCAGGGAAAGGACCTGGCCAGGCCCCAAGGCCCAGAGGTCAATGTCGGCTCCCACTCTGCTCAGGGCCAGGGTGACAGAGACGAGCTATGGAACCATCTCAGTCAGATGGCCCTTGGTGCTAGACCCTGGCTCAGCACACAGGGACAAATAAAATCCAGTCCTGTCCTGAAGGAGCTCACAGCCAGGAAGAGGAGACGGTCTGTAAACAGTTATGAAGCAGAAGGAGTCCAGTTGCTGTAGCAGCTTCCTGGTACAAATACGGTCACAGCTTTATTTTTTAATCATATTTTATTAATATTTTATGTTGTTAACAGTTGATCCATTTTTCCCCCTTTGTCCCCTCCAGCTAGCACCTCCCACTCCTACAAGCAATCCCTACGCCATTGTTCATGTCCACGGGCATGTGCGTGACTTTGGCTACTCCATTTCCTATGCTGTATTTTACATCCCCAAGGCTATTCTGTAACTGCCTACCTGTACTTCTTATTCCCTCACCTCTACCCATTCCCACACACCTTCCTCCCACCTGGCAACCATCAGAACGTTCTCTGTATCCATGATTCTGTCTCTGTTCTTCTTGTTTGCTTAGTTTGTTATTTAGATTTCATTGTTGATAGATATGTATTTATTGCCATTTTACTGTTCATAGTTTAGATCTTCTTTTTCTTAAATAAGTCCCTTTAATATTTCATATAATAATGGTTTGGTGATGATGAACTCCTCTAGTTTAGTTTTTTTGTTGTTGTTTTTTTGGTCTGGGAAGCTCTTAATCTGCCCTTCAATTCTATATGATATCTTTGCTGGGTAGAACAATCTTGGCTGTAAGTCCCTGCTTCTCATGACTTTGATTATTTCTTACCAATCCCTTCTAGCCTGCAAAGTTTCTTTTGAGAAATCAGAGGACAGTACCTCTTTTGAGGTACAGGTGCTGGGAGCTTGCTGAGACTGGCTGTTGCTTGTTTGAAGCCCCTGTAGGTAACTATCTGCTTTTCTCTTGATGCTTTTAAGATTCTCTCTTTGTCTTTAACCTTTGGCATTTTCATTGTGATGTGTCTTGGAGTGGACCTCTTTGCATCCATCTTGTTTGGGACTCTGTGCTTCCTGGACTTGCACGTCTATTTCCTTCACCAAATCAAAGAAGTTTTCTTTTCATTATTTTCCCAAGTAGATTTCTAATTTCTTGCTCTTTCTCTTCTCCTTCTGGTACCCCTATGATGCACATGTTGGATCACTTGAAGTTGTCCCCAAAGGCTGCTTATACTATCCTCACTTTTTGGATTCTTATTTTATCTTGTTGTTCTGATTGGTTGTTTTTTGCTTCCTTACGTTCCATACCACTGATTTGATTCTCAGCTTCATCCACTCTACTGTTGTTTCCTTGTAAATTGTTCTTTATTTCAATTAGTAGAGCCTTCCTTTCTCACTGGATCTTTTTATGCTGTTGAGTGCCTCACTAAGTTCCTTGAGCACCTTTATAACCAGTATTTTGAACTCTGCATCTGATAGATTACTTATCTCCATTTAGTTTTGCTTCTTCTGGAATTTTGATCGGTTCTTTCATTTGGGCCATGTTTCTTTGTCTCCTCATTTTGGCAGCCTCCCTGTATTTGTTTTTATATATTAGGTAGAGCTGTTATGACTCCCTATCTTGGTAGTATGGCCTAAGTAGTAGGTGTCCTGTAGGGTCCAGTGGCACAGCCTCCCTTCTCATCCAAGCTGGGTACTCGAGGCACACCTTTCACGTGGGCTGAATACACCCTCCTCTTTTAGTTGAGACTTGATTGCTATTGGCAGGTCAATTGGAGGGATTTACCCAGGCCAGTCAGCTGCAAGGACTAGCCGTGATCACTGACCACCACCCTCTGCCCACTGTGGAGGATCAGCTGTGTAGGGGCAGGGTGGTGGCACTCCAGCCTGGTCTATAGCTGTCTACTGGGTGTGCAGGCTCTGGGGTTTCCTGGTTAATGTAGACCAAGGCCAGCCCCCACCCTGTGTTCTGCCCAGGGTCACCCTGTATGAGCTTTAAAGGAATCTGAGATGGCTGCTACTTGTGCTGGGCTTGGAGATTCCCAGGCAAAGCCAAGCTGTGAGTCTAGGCTGGCTGCTGCTAGTGCTGAGCCTGGGGCCACTTAGCAAGAGGTGCAGGTGCTGGGAGCCTGCTGAGACTGGCTGTTGCTTGTTTGAGAGGATTTAGGAAGTTGTGAAGCCTGAATCAAGACCAGCCATTCATACAGAAAAGTCACTGTTAACAATTTGGGTGGGCCCATAATTTGGGTGGGACGGAGTCTCAGGGGATCTCCAGGGCAGGGCAAACAGTGTTAGCCAGGTTGAGGAAGTCTCAGATATGGCACCTACCTGCAGGCTCTGTGGCTCTGTAGGGAGAGGGTTCAGAAAAGGGACAATGGCCTCTGCCCACCTTTCTGTTTGGGAGAGAGCTGTCCCCCAGCTCTCGCCTTGATGCCAGACACTTCAGTACCTCCCTGTATGCCACTGGTTCCTTTCAAGATGCTACCCCAGTGCTGTAGCTCAGAGAGATACACGGAGTAAGTCTGTGTGTGGGTTCTTTAAGAGGAACTGCTTGGGACTCCTGAAGTTTCTTCCACCCCCACTACCAGACTGAATGGATACAGTTTCTTTAATTCCATAGTTGTCAGACTTCCATTCAACTTGATTTCTGACAGTTCTGGCTGATGGTTGTTCTATAGTTTAGTTGTAATTTTGATGTGGTTGTACAAGGAGGTGAACCATATTTACCTATGCCGCCGTCTTGACCAGAAGTCACATCAACTTTAAACCCTTGGTTTATCTGTCCAAATCTGTCCATGAGGTCTATCAGCTTCTTACAGAGGTCCCTCCCCAGGGAGACTCCCAAATTGGTGCCCCATGCCACCTGCCCGCGGCACCTTCTCACATCCTGGAAGCTTTGGGCCATGCCCTCAACATGGGACAACTCAGTGGTACCCTCAACAAGACATGGACATTCTCCACGTAGAAAAGGAAAGTGGTCCCTTCCCTGCTCTGGGCCAAGTGGCTTGTCCCACATCTAGACACCCTCAGGCCTCTCACAGAAGCAGCTCCTTCACCATCTGGCCCTCACTCTCTCTCCTATGAGGTTGAAACCCAACCTAAGGGCAGAAGAAGGGACAGAGCCCATCCTGTCCACTGCTTTCCCCACCACTGGCCCCAGTGCCCCCTCCACTGTGAAAGGAAACCAAGCAGGGCCTCGCACAATGGACAGGAGGCATTTTGGCAGGTGGAGAGGCTGACTGGAAGCAGCTGCCCAGCCCTGCCCTGCCTCATGCCAAGAGCATAGGGTGGGAGCACCAGCCCCAGGAAGAGACTAAGGATGGAAAGACAGACCCTGGTCAGACATGGCAGACTCTGGCAGTGGGGAGCCACTGAACGTTGTTCAGGACAAGGTGCTAGGACCCACCTACTGACTGCCCAGTGGCCACAGTTCCCACTGAAGTCCCTCCCACCCCAGGCAGCAGCCCTAGCTCCAGACCCTGCCTGTTTACAAAGCTCCCCTTGCTGCCATGTCTCCAAGCCCAGTAACCGATGCCGCAGTAGCCACAGGTGTACAGGTGTGACAGAGCTGCTCTGAGGACAGAGATGGGACACCCCAGGTGCCTTAGCGGGTTCAGTGGGGCTCACACGTGCACCTGTGTTATGCGACCAGGAAGGTGTGAAGCTGCGTGGACCACAGGGCCTTCTCTGACTCCCCACCCTGCTTTTCAAGAAGAGCTTTTGCCCCTAGGCCCCATGGCACCCCACCACAGAGGCCTCTGCCTTCGCCCTAATGTTACTGTTTGGCAGCTGGCTACTGGTCTGTTTCCCTTCTGGACTGCAGTTTCCTCAAGGCTGTGACAGACTGATATCCGGTTCCCAGGGAGCACTGCACTTGGCATATAATAGGGGCTCAAGGAGTGCCTATTGACCGAACAGGTGCGCTCCAGGACAGCACAGGAGCCGAGTCTCTGGGTGCCTCTGCATACAGCTGTGGGTGCCTCTGGGGGGCGGGGGGCGATGCCCAGTGTGGTCTAGCTCGAACCTCACCTTACTCAGGGAGGTTCCTGCCAGGGCCAGGAGGAGGGCTGGGTTTTCTCTCCCACTTCATCTGCCTGACAGGTGTTGGCAGTTTATCTAACCGATAATGAAGAGGATGGGATGGGGGTATGCATGCTAATTCTTTCTCACTCTATTGAATCCACCAATACTTCACAGCCTGGGGGCCCTGAGACGGGGTGATTAAAAGACACTTCAGCATGCTGGTTATTGCCAATTAACAGACTTCAATATAAACAATTAATAAAGCCACTGTGGGAGGCCAGAGGGAGGGATTCAGTGGCCCCAGCTGGGCAAGCTCTGCTAGCTGCTGGGCCCCAGGGTGCAGCCACACAGATGGCCCTGCCCTGGGGGCAGGTGGTTAGGGATAATGGATGCCTGGGAGGGGGTAGAGAGGTGCCAGCCAGGGGGAAAGTGCAGGGTGGTTGCTCAGCAAGAGACCTGGGGTGTGTGTGTGGGGGGGGGGGGGGTGCTCCAAGTTCACCCCCATCATTCCAACAGAGCAGAGTCCTAGGAAGGCTGCAGAGGGGGTGGAGAGGGCTTGCTGAGATCCCCAGGGACCACCTGTTCAGAGCTCTTTGGACCACCAGTCCACGCTCTTTTCCTCCCTTCACCCCTCAGGCAGGCAGTAGCCAAACCAAGCTGGTGGGGTCTCCTCCACAGTCCAAGGCCTTCATCAGTTACTGTGCCTCTTAGGACAAGCTGGTATGACTCTGTCCACTTGCCAGCCTGGCCCCATGATGGTTTGGTGGCTTGCTTTCTCTAGCATGCAATGTGCCATGCCTGCCTAGGAATGCCCTTACCTCTTAGAGGTTGTTTTTGGGAGTTGCTGTGTGAGCCTCCCAAAGGTGCCATTCTGTGTCCAGTGATGCCAGATGCCACTCAAGCCCAGCTCATGAAATTCTCAAACGGATCTTGGTGGGAGGTGTGACTTAAAGGTGGAAAACACCCATTCCTCAAGCGGTGACCTAATCACTCTCAGCCAGTGAGTGGCGGAGCCCACACAGGACTCCCAGCCCTGGTTCCACGGTCTGTGGGGCTCTAGGCCCAGGAAGGCGCACTTGCTGTGAAAAGGGCCAGACAGTAAACATCTGAGTTTGCAGGCTGCACACAGTTTGTGTTGGAACCACCTGGCTCTGCTGACAGTGGTGCAAAAGCTGTCTTAACACAATGCCTAACTGAATGCGAGTGGCTACGCACCTGTTAAACTTATAGACAATGACATTTTCCTTTCATGTCATTTCTACATTACAAAATGTTTTTTATTTTATCATGGTTCTGTACTCAGGGGGTGCTGTATTATACATGAGTCGTGGTGGTGGCCAAGTAATTTTTCATACTTGTAGCACAGACAGGAGATTCACACCCAAAGCTCTGTCTCCTGGAATGGGGGCTTAGCCATTACTTATGTACATGATTTGGTCAATTACATGTTGATTTCTTCTTTGCGGTTGGCTAGTTTCATCCTGTTTGGTTCCTGTTAGCTCATCGTGTTTACTGCTGCATCTGCAAAATACTGTGCTACATTTTAACATTTACCAAAATTAACATTTAGTAAGAGCCACCCAGACTTTGAGACCCTTGTCCTATCTAACTATTCTTTTTTACTCATTTAAAAATAAAAAAACCATTCTTAGCTCACAGACTGTACAAAAACAGGTGACGGGCCAGATTTGCAGCATTCCAAAGGGAGGTCATATGGCCTCTGGGGGAAGAGAGTCTAAAGTCCCACCACACGGCTTTGCTGGTGGGGACTGGGAAGGGCAAAAATGGGGTGCCAGAGAACCTGTCTGACCAGAGAGCCAAATGGCCACAAGGTGTGGGCCATGAAGGAGAGAAACAGACCAGGTTGGGTGTCAATACAGACAGATCAACAAGGAGTAATGCCACCAGCTCTCCTACTGCCCAGGGGTCATGGGGCAGGGTGTGGAAAACCAAATTGTCCCAGGACAGCTCCTGGCCATCACAAGGGACCTCGGGTGCCTCTGAAGCTCTGGACTCCAAGGTAAATCATTGGGAACTGACTCAGGGAGAGCTGAGCCGACTTTCTCTCTACCCCTGTTCATCCACCTCATTCATTCAGTCACCAAACATTTTCTGAGCGTCCACAAATGGTGCTTGTTTTCAGTTTGAAACAAAGCCTCCTGGTTTGCAGCTGTCTTGGGGGACGATCCTAGGGGCCCAGAGCATTGTTTTGGACTGCCAAGGACCTTCCAGAGCCGCCAGGGAAGTGAATAACAAATAGAGCACATCCGTGTCGGCAGAGCAGGTGAGCAGTCTCCTGAGAGGGTCCCTGGGGGTCGGCAGAGCCAGTCAGCGAGCAAAGCCCCTGCTCTGGAGCCAGCGGGAAGGTTTCGAGCACAGGCATGCTGACGGATGGAGGAGAGTGTCCGCTTTGAGAAACCGAGAGGCCAGTCCGGCCCCATTGGGTGCTCCTTCCACCCCACCTGTCCCCAGTTGTCCCTGCCTCCTTCCTTGGCTTCCCCAGGGCACCTGTCATCTGGGGACAGGGGCGGAACCAGGCTCCCCCATCACACTGCAGCAGATGGGGGCTTTTCCTGCCGGCTCTACCTTACAGAAGGGCCCCAAATCCAACCTCTTCACCCCATCCCTCTGCTACCACTCTGCCTGGTGCCTGGGGGAGTACAGTGGCCTCCTCACAGGTCTCCCTGTCCCATAGTCCATCTGCCACCTGCTGCCACAGCGACCCTGTGAAAATGCCAGTCAGACCACGTCCTCTCAGGTCTTCGTGGTCCCATAGCCCTGCCATCCCAAGGACAAATCCCGAATTTTAGCATGGCTTAACACTTTGCAACTTCATGGCCTCCACCCTGTCCCCACTCATGCACACCCAGCACACTGACCTCCGCCCTGTCCCTCCTTTACCAAGGCCCACAGGTGTCCTTGCAGTGACTGGCTCCTTCCAGACCTCCTCGTGCCTGCATTTTGCCCCCCGGGGTAGCTCGTCTGTTTGTTTCCCGCTTGTCTCCGGCTACGAGGAAAGGCCTGGGGTCTGCAGATCTGGTTGAAGGGTCACTGGATGGAATTCAGAGGATCTGGGAATATGGTTGGGAAAAGAATCCCGTCTTTATTCTCCCTCATCTTTGCTTGAAATTTAGCTCTTCCTCCTGTCGTGCGTGTCGGCAACAAGCTGTGGCGGCAACACGGACCCTGAGGCTCTGTCACACGGAGAACACGCGGGCCGTTTCAAAGCACAGCACGACTGCAGCGGAGATCTCGAGGTACCACTTCTGCGCAACCCTACTTCGAAATGATGGTAGTTTTATTAGACTCACTGCTCGATCTTATTATTTAGTGCATTAATAAAGAAGCACACATAGTACTCCACCCCATTTTTCTTCATGTTTTGATAACTGCATTTTAATATACCTGGTTTTCTTTGAATCTTATAATTTTTATTTTAAAGATTTTATTTATTTATTTTCAAAGAGAGGGAAAAGGAGAGAGAAAGGGAGAGAAACACCAATATGTGTTGCCACCCACACGCCCCCTACTGGGGACCTGGCCTGAAACCCAGGCACGTGCCCCTACCAGGAATCGAACCGGTGACCCCCCAGCTCACAGGCGGCACTCCATCCACTGAGCCACACCAGCTAGTGCTGAGTCTTATACATTTTATTGCGTGGCTTCACAAATGTTATCCCGAGAAGAAGCCCAGGCACCAGAGGGGCCATGTGCGGCCACGGCGAGGGGCCCGTTCTGGCACGTGAGCTCTGTGAAGACGGGGCCAGCACAGACAGACAAGCACTCGCAGAGCGCAGTGGGGCGAACAGAGGGCAAGGAGGCCAGAGGCAGCCAGCACCTCCTGTCCCTACGCAGGCTCCCACCTCAGGACCTCTGGTCTCATTCATGAAGCCACTGGATTTGTCGCCACCACTTCCTCTTATCCAGGCCCAAGTTCCAGCCTTCTCCGTGGCCTTTGCCAGGACTCCGAAGCGGTGGAAAGGCCCTGGCTTCCGGGTCTGTTTGTCTGCCAACAGGACGGTGCCAATGGCCTCTCAGTTGGCCATGAGGACAGAGACGGTGTCTAGGCTTTCCTGGGTGGAGCAGGCACACCGACCAGGGCCCTGAGATGACAGGTGGCCCTGCCCTGCCCTGCCCTGCTGGTGAGAGAAAACCTGTCATTTTGGGCTGGGATCTCCATCAGAGAGGTGCCATCCGTCCTGAACCTCAGATGGACCCCCTGCTGGCCCACCTTCCCACTGCACTTGCTTATGGCATCCCAGCACAGGAGCAGGCTTTGGCACGTCAGCTCCTCCCACCGTCCTGTGAGGGAGGTAAGGCATTTTACAGATGATGAACTCGGCTCCCCACAGGGGCAGTGAGGAGCGCTCAGGTCTCTCCTTCTCCATGGGCTGTGGGCGGGCTGCGTGCTCTCTGTGGCAGCTCTTTCTCTGGGCTGAGTCATGTGATAGTCTGCCTAGACTCACCGCCATGCTCAGCGAGGGTGCTGGGTGGGCTTGGGCTTCTGCAGGGACACCAGCCTTCAGGTATTGAGCCCTTGACCACATGCCACGCATTTGACTCTGGGATTTGTTAATCCCCACAAGTCTAGGAATAGGCACAGTTGTCCCCTCTCTCCACCCCCAGGAGGAACCAGACCAGCAGCAGGAGTCAGCCTGGGCCATGTGACCTGACAATCTGGACTCCCCCACCCCCACAGCACTGATGAGAAGGGAGGCAGGGCCAGAGAGCAGTGCGGGAAGGAAAGAGAATGCTGTCTGCGGAAGCTGCACGTCTGGGGAGTCTGGAATGCTGGAGGGGAGGCAAGGGTGGGTAGCTGATTCAGGAGACGGAGCTGTAGCCAGGAAAAGCAAGCTGGAAGCCACCTGGGAGCCAGCTGGTGAGCCAAGGGCTTGGCAGAGGAAGAAAGAAGCTGCCGACGGCGTAACTGCACTCTCAGGGGCCGAAGGGTTTGTGGCAAAGCTGGGATGAGGAGTGGGCTCCTACGGACGCTGGGTGACACATGCCTGCCCGGACAGGCCTGGCCTCCAGGCCACAGCTCTTTTTCTTCAGGCCCCCTGCCACGGCTGCACTCCCAGCATCTCAGTCTTTCCTGACTGGAGTCCAAAGATGGGACCCAGAGACAGTCACTTGCAGTGGATCCATGGGTATTACCATGTGGGCTAAGTTTCTTAGGGCTGGTTAACCAGGGTCGGGTAGCTGCAAGGCAATAGGGGCAAGAGCTGTAATGTCACTTTGGGTGGCTAGGTGTTTGTGCATGCTTGTACATGCATGTGCAGGTGCATACCAATATGTGCATGAACACACAGGTATGTCTTTGTGTACAGGCCTGCATGTGTGGTTGCTTGTGTACATGGTGTGTGCATGCGCGTGTGCAGGAGAACCCTACAGAGAGAGTACAAGTGTTAGGGGGAGGACACCATTGTTCCTGTCACCCCTACTGACGCCCGGCTGGGTGAGGAGGATGTGCTGAGAACACAACGCCTGCTGAGCCTTCTCCCAAAGGTGCCACTACCAGCAGGGGAGGAAAAGAGGGAGGAAGAAGCACCTTATTTAAATGCAAATGACTGAAATACAACTTTCTTTATTAAAATGCAAATTGCACTTCTGTCTCTGATACCTCCAGAGTGGCAGAGCCACAGAACACAGTCAGGAATCAAGGCCTCGGACCCCGAGGCAGCCAGGATGGTGCAGGTGCATGGAGATAAGGGGGGCAGGGGATTGGCTCCAGGTGGGCTTGGAATGCTGAGCCAGGTGCCCATCCTGCCTCCAGAGCTTCCAGGAGAGGCAGCAACCACTGGTGCCAGAAGCACAGGCCAGAGGTCTAGATGTCACCCTATAGGAGACCAGGCTGGAGTTTGTCACGGGCCATCTGCTGGCTCCCTGCCTGGCTGGGGCAACACGCTCTGTGCCTGCCTAACGAGCTGGGTCTCCCTGGGGAGCCTGGAGCCCTCGCCTGGGACATGGCAACAACTGTTTGTCTGCTTGCCACCGTGGTTACTCAGATTGCCTCTTGGGTGCTCAGACCTGGCTGCTGGCGGATGAGCGTTGGGGTCCACCTGAAGCAGTAAGGTCCAAGGCCTGCCTCCCTCTCCGCTTCTCTTGCCAGAGGCTCAGGAGCAGCCCACCGCGCTGCCAGGTATAGAGCTGTTCAGGTGTCAGGGGCTGCCATTGGGCCCATGCCTTGCTCCCCAGGCTGGGTGACCTGGCATGGGGCCAGCTCCTCTAGGGAAAAAGGTGTCTTTTTCTTCACACTGAGACACACTGGACTAACACATTTTTCTAACTCATCAGCCTGCAAAGGACACCTTTTCCAGTTTTGCACAAGTCACTGTAGAAGTTGGAGCCATTGAGACCCCCGACTCCTTCCTTCTGCTCACTGCACCCCTCTCTCAGAGCTTTCCTCTCCTCCCTGCTCCTTGGTCCCTCGCCCACTTCTGTTCTGTACTTTGTTCCTTCCACCCATTCCTTGCTCCCTGCCTCTGTAGCCCCCTCTATGGGTTCCTCTGGCTTGCCCCCCTGCCCAGAATCAGTGGCATCAAGTCCTTACCCCCAAGGGCCAGAGGCAGGTGCAGGCAGCCCAGGAAGAGTGAGCATGGCCGCCCTGGCCCTCACAGGGAACTCTGGCCACAGGGAAGGCTGCTCCTTCCATCTGCCAGGCTTCTAATCCGGGCGGCAGCAGTGCTGGAGTGGGAAACAGAGGGCAGGTTGGAGCCAGAGGGTGACGGGGCTGCGGTTCCTCATATAAAAAGGCCTGTCTAGTGCCCTGGCGGGGGAGTGGCTTCCTGGGGCCCTTCTCACGTCATTGCCTTCCCAGGAGAGCTCTGCTGGTGTCAGCAGGGGGGCCTGTGACAGGGTCTGAGGTGAGGAGGCTGCAGTGCTGGGGACCTGGCCCAACACACCTCAGGGGCCAATGCCTCCAGCAGTTCTGGCCTCTTCTGAGAGCCCTTGGCTGTCCCGACTCACTCCCCAGGCATGCAGGCCACAGCTTGGGCCCCTCTGAGGCACCCAGAAAGGACCCCTTCCTTGACCTCACTTCCAAATCACTCAGCTGCTCCCACCAATCCCAGGGGCTGTACTAGCTCTGGGATGCTTCCCTCGGGGACCCCAAGGAGATGGTAACTTCATTCAGATCCCCACCTGTCCAGGAAGTGGGTCTGTGTAATGACAGAGACTGTGGTGAGAGACACAGGTGGCTCCTGGCACTTGCTGCGCTGGCTTCACCCTCTCAGCATGGCCTGCCTGGCCTACAGGACCCGGTCCTATTCCCTTTGGGAGGATGACACAGAGCGTCCTTCTGGCACCTGTGCAGGTATACCACCCTGCCCCGCCCCCACAACCTCTGCTCTATTTCTGTGTGTGACTGCAGGTTGTTTAGACCCTGCCACCTTGTCAACTAGGTAGAGGACACAGACCTGCCCCCAGGACGGGGGCTGTGCCTCCCCAGGGGACAGGGCTGGTCTGCCCATCAGACGGGAGCTTCTGGAGGGCTCAGCATCCACCCCTCCTCCCTCCTATGGAGGATGCCTGGTGAGCTTGCTATTGGTGCCTTGCAAGATTCTGTCTTAAGAGCCTGATCTGGCCTGGAAAGTGATGGGGAGTGATGGGACCTACTGGGGATTCACCCAGACTCTGACCAATAAGAACAGCTTTAGCTTGCAGCAGGCGGGCCCCAGGAGGCCATCGCAATGGGAGAAAGGCTCTGGGCTGAGTCGGCACCCGGTGGGAAGCCAGTGGGACAGTAAGCAGAGAGCCCTCCCTCATCCTAGGGAGATGGATTCGAGTGTCCTTGGAGGCAGGACAGGTTTGGGGAGTGGCTGCTCCCTATAGACCCCTTTGTGCTTGGTGGGTTTCAAACCAAATGGCTCATGCAGGACAGAGCCGGAGCCTTGGAGCTGTGAGGTGCTGCCACCACTTACCAGCTCTGTGAGGACGGGGAGAGGGTTTCACCTCTCTGAGCCTCACTTCCCAGAGGGAGCTCACGGCAGGACCTGCATCATGGGAATGACATAATATAACATGTGTGGTACACAGCAAGCCCTGTCCTTGTCCTTAGGACCCAGGCCTGAGCCTCCACTTCCTCAAAGGGCATGGACGCCTACATCCCCTCCGCCCCTTCCACTCTGTGCCCCGGCCCTCAGCTTCCAGCCCAGAACCTGCCCCAGAGAGGACTGACGGTGGTCCTTCCACAGGCCAGGAACTCGAGCGCCTGGCAGGGTAGCTGTGGCACATGCTGCGCCTCTCCCAGAGGTCCCCAGAGGGCCTCCCCTCCCTGTCTCATTCCACACTCCCCCCCGCCCCCCCGCCGCCAGAATGTCCTGAGATCACTTCCTGATTAAACTTGAATCAGTGGCGTTTGAACCCTTGTCTCAGGGCCCACAGTTATGGGCTTTTTCGCTCCAAGGCCAAGTGACTGAAAGGCTGGAACTGGGGCAGAGAGAGGGCTCCTCTTTCAGCCAGTCTTTGTTACTAGGCTCTGCAGACTCCCCGCTGCGTCATGCCGTGGCAGGGGCCCTCCCCTCCCGCATTCTTGGTCTGTGCTTCAACATCATCGTATCAGCCCTCTGAAGGAGGCTGTCGGCACCATGGCGCTGGCACCCCAGTTCTTGAGGAGGTGGGCATCTCGTTCACTCTCATAACAACCCAGTAGGCAGGGCTGCTGTGCACAGCTGGGCAGGCTGCTCCCTGCGTGAGGGCATCTGGCCAACAGAGCAGAACGTGTTCTTCCCACAGAGCAGCGTACACGGCATGGGGTGGGGGGTGGGCGCTGCTGGAGAGACAAGCTTTTTAAAATTTATGGATAGGACATTCTGGGCTATCCACTGCCTAGCTTATAAGGTAAGGCCTATTATCATCACCACTTTTTAAAGAGTTTATTTTTAATTTTTAGAGAGAGGAGAAGGGAGGGAGAAAGAGAGAGAGAAACATCGATGTGAGAGAGAAACATTGAGTGGCTGCCTCTCGCACACCCGCAACTGGGGACCTGGCCCACTCCCCAGGCACGTGCCCTGACCTGGAATCAAACTGGCAACCTTTCGATTCTCAGGCCAGTGCTCAACCCACTAAGCCACACCAGCCAGGGCGTTATCTCCATTTTATAAGTATGGAAACTGAGGCACAGAGAACAGAGAGCTTAAGAAATTTGCCCAAGATTTCTCAGCATGTAAGAGGATAAAATGAGCTCTAAATCCAAGAATTCCATCTTCAGACCTTACATTCCTTACTACCCTGCCTCGGCAGGGCCGAGCCAGTTTGGAGAGCTAGAAACCGGGGAGGGCTCAGACTCCAGGGGCAAGGCAGTCCTGAGGCACGGGGACCCCAGAGAACCAGGGAAGACAGCTGTCTCCCCTCGCCAACCAGGGGTCCAGAGGCCCAAGCCCGAGCGGCCTGCCACAGGGGGTGAGGCTTCAGCTGGAAGCTCGCACAACAGAATTTGGGGGCTTTGTGATCCTGAGCAAATCACCTCGCCTGACAGAGCCTCAGTTTCCCCACCTACAAAATGGAGTGGACAGGCCCCACCCTGCCTGCCTCACCGGCCAGGATTAAACCAGCTGTTAGAAGAGTCCCGAAGGGAAGCAGGTATTTTGGAGTGCCTGAAATCCCATCTAGTCAAAGCTTAATATATATCTGTCATCTGCTTAATAAAATAATTTCACAGGCCTGTCTGTGGCAGCTCCCCCTCCTCCTGCCCGGGAGCCCGTCCTTCCCAGGGCGGCCTGCCTGCCTTCTCAGACGGAACAGCAGAGCCCAGTGCCGGGTGCCCCCGGCTATGACTCAGCCTCCACAACGAGCCCAAACATCTGGCTGACAAAGGGCACAGCTCGGTCCCGAAGCGACTCCTTCTGCACAAATATGTTCTTAATATTCAGTTAGTATTTATCCACCACGAACAACAATTACGCCATTGACTCTCAGCGAAGCGGCTGGTTAATTAATTAACACAGTCTTTAACATGCTGGCAGTGTTTCTCCGAGTGCGATAGTTAAAGTAATGGCGCAGAGGCGGCCGGGTGAGCTGGGGTTGCAGGGGTGCCCTGGGTTTCCTGGGCCCCAGAGATGAGTCTGGAACTGAGCATGTGACAGACAGCCATCTTCTGGAGTTTAAAAAAGGAAGGAGAAAAAAGCACACTGGGATTTTTAGCAAGGCCCTTAACACCTCCCGTTGGAGTGCTCCTCAGCAGGGACTGGGCGGGGGATCGCCAAGGCTCCTCAGAGTCCTAAACACAGAGTCTCTTCTGACATCCTGATGTGTTGATGCCCCCCGCCTCCAAGGACTGACTGCCTGGGCTCCCCACAGCCTGTGCTCTCTGGCAGCGGTGACCCCACACACCGCACACCTCCTGCCCACCCCGCCCCCCCTTCCTCCCCCTAGTTGCCTCCTGCTCCCTCCCCCTCACTGACTATTCCAGCACCTGCTTCTCAAGCCCAGGGAGGAGAGAGAGGATAGTGATGGACAGGAGCAGCCTCTGCCACATGCCTCAGGAGGCTATTAGGAAGATAAATGTAAAACTTTAGCACCTGGCAATGGTAAATACCCTGTAGGCAATTGCTGTTGTAACTACACGTGCCCACGCTACGTTCTGTGGGTACCAAGATCAATAAGACACGGTCCCCATGTGTGAGCCCCTGCAGAGGAGGGTGATGGAGAGAGATGTGTAACCCAACTACCATCGCCCAGAAGGTGCTGCACCTAAAGTACCTGCAAGGTGCCTCCGCAAGGAGGGGCAGTGAGAACCAGGAGGGGATTCCAGGGTTGAGTCTCATGGACGGTGGTGGGAGATCGGGTGAAGCGGGGCCTCCGGGGTCCAGCTTTACAGGGCTTTGACAAGGACCCAGTGCAGCAGCCAGACCCATGGGTGGCCGTGGCCACATCAGGAGGGCAGAAAAGAACCCACGGAGGCTGGAGAACTGGACTTTCTCCTGGGGGGCAGTGGGAGTTTTTGGTTGGGTTAGCACAGTGAAGGGACATTATCTGACCTACATTTCAAGAGTCCCTCGGATGCAAAAAGGAGGGAGCTGGAACGAAGCAGCGGACGGCCCTCAGCACCCTGTCCCACTGGTGCGCCCTCCAGCACTGCAAGCCTGGCGCTGTAGACACCACCCTTTAAGGCTCCCTTGCCCTAGGTTTTGGAATACGGGTTAGGTCCCATCAGGCAAAAACATTCGCCTGTGACCTGGAAAGCACAGTAGGGTGGGGCCGTCTTCCTCTTGCTTTGTCTTTACTCTACTGGCAAGCAGCGCGAGGATGCTGGGTAGCTCTACAGCATGTCCCAGCGTCCAGACTCCAGCTTCCTGGAGAGGTCGCCACAGTGGAGATGGAGGCACCACCATCCCACCTTTGAGACCCTGAGGCTCAGCCCAGGACATGGGATTGTTCTTAAACTGAGAGCTCTAATGACGGCCCTGAGACCCCCACCTTTGTGACGGGGCAGAGGCACCACTCTGGTGGGCCGGTTTCACTGTTCAGTGCGGGCATCGCTCTCACAGGCCTGGCCCTGAGTGTCCAGTCCTTCCAGAGATCAGATCGGCCCTTGGAGGGCCAACTGGGAGGTTCAGCAGTGGTCTAGGAGAGAGACGGATAAAGGCATGGACCAGGACAGTGGCTGCAGGCCACAGAGTTGAGGATAGATTTGAAAGACAATTCTGAGAAGTCCACTAGGCTCATCAATTTATTGGGGGTAGGTGGTGGGGGATTAAAAATGACTCCAAATCTCCTGGCTTGGTTGCCGGAAGAAGATGAAGCAAACCACTGCTTGACATGGGAAAGAAAGGGGAAGAGCAAGAACAAAAAGGAAGGTGATGGTTCAAAATTGGCCCCTTGGTTTGAGAACCTGGGGGACATCCAGGTGGAGGTGTCCAGTCGGCAGGTACAGACTTGAGTCAGGAGCACAAGAGGAAGACTGAGAGACACTGGGCTAGAGGTGGGGATTCCAGCCACAGGGGTAGGTAGGTGGGAGGATACAGATGGAGGGGGAGAATGGGGTCCTGGAGTGAACTCTGGGGAGCCCCAACATTTAAGGAGTGAATGGAGGAAAAGCAACGGAGGAGAGGTCTGAGAAGGAGGGGAATGGGGAGAAGGTGTCACCTTGCAGTGATAGCAGCACTGTCCTGGAGAGTGGCCCAACAGGGTCCGATGGGGTCAGCCCTGCCCAATGTCCCTGGGAAGCCACAAGCACTGGGACAAACCTTCCCATCCTATTAGGAGGTTACAAGTGGCCCTTGGTGTCCTTAGATATTCCACCGAAATGGAGGTTTATCTTTATCTTGATTTCCTCCATGGTTTTCTTATGAATGTAACTCCTTGGCGGGCTTCCTGAGATCATGGCAGGCACAGGGTGGGACAGAAGCCACACTGGGAGGGGCTGGTCAAGGAGTGGGTAAGTTGAGTAAGTGTAGCCGGTGGTGAATGGAAACCGCTGTATGGGGATGTCTAGAGGGAAGGCAGAGGGAAGAGAGCAGGAAGAGGAGGCAGGGCTGAGGAAATGATTTACTTTTGTGGGAGTGGGATGAGAGCTGGACTGTGGTCAGGAGGACCAGAGATTGACACAGTTCCCTCCCCTCCAATCAGATTGCCACGCTCAGCACACTGCCCCTCTGTCTCCCCTTCCAGGGCACCCTCCAGGCAGATCAGACTGAGCCCCTCAAACCCGCCACACTTCACCCTCCCTTACTCACAATCATTCGATGGCTCCCTATGGCCCCAAACAAAGTCCCAGACCCTTTCTGCTCCCAGACAGGGCCCTCCCCCACCACCCCACCCCCACCCCCAATCCCCACAGCCTGCCTTTCCAAACCACTTGCCCTGCTCTTTCCAGATGAAACCTGTGGCCACAGGCAATTCCATTTCCCTGGCAAGATCATAGTCACTCACACCTGTGAAAAAGCCACTCTTCACTGTGTTAAATATTTGTGTGAATTCCTCTGATGGCTTCAAAAATGTTGGGGAGCAAAAGGCTTCAACCTCTGAGAAACAGAGCTGTGACACCCGTGAAACAAACATGTTCCTGTCTTCCAGAGTGGGGGCTCGGGGAAGGAAGGCTCCTCCCCAGGGCTACACACCACTGCCAAAGCCAATCATGGCAAACCTGTTGCTCCCTTTTGCCTATGATTGGTTTAAAGGTGGGCATGTGACTCAATTTTGATCAATGTCATGAAGAAAAGTTTGCAGAAAGTACTCTGGGAAAGACTTTACTCCCTGATAAAAAGAGAGCCATATGCTAGAAGAGGAGCCCTCCTTTCCTGTTTGTGGATACTGTGGTGAGAGTATGTGATGTGGCAGCCACCTTGTGACCATGAGAGGAAACGTGGCTAACACGCTGAGAATAGCTGTGTGGAATAGCTGTGTGGAGCAGAAATAAGACTGTGTACTAAGCTGCTGGGCCTACCCTGGATCTACCCAAGCTCCTGACATCTTGTTAAGTGGGCTTGTGACCTTAAGAAAGTTACTCTAGCATCCTCATTTGTAAAATTAACAGTAATAGTAATAATATCTCCTAGGGCTGTTATGAGGATAGAAGTGAATTATTATTTGTAAACCCCTTAGAAATATTCCAGCACTTATGCCTGGAAATATTGGTATTAAATAAATAGAAATAATTAAAACTCCTGTCAGGTAAAACACTTGAGTTGGCTTTTCTGTCTTGTGGCCAAAAGCACCCTGGCTGACACTCGGGTGGTGAGCAGTGGGCTCCCTCAGCGCAAAGCAGGGCCTGCAACACAGGCAGGAGGAGGGGCCTCTGGGAGGGCGTGTGATGCGCTGGCCTCTGGCACACGGGGGCAGCACCTGCAAGGTCCAGATGGTGCGGAGGACACACCCTCATCTCCAGCAGCTGTGTCCAGCGCACACTCTTGGCTCCAAACGAATACCTACTGCAGAGGGGATTCGAGCATGAAGGGGCCATTGAGCAGGATGTACTTTCAGGTGTCTGGGGTGGCAGGAGACGAGGCTCTGTGTATCGCAGTCTTGCCTCCAAACCACCTAAGAGCCGTTTCCCTAACTAGACATGCCCTCCTCTACTTTTGCTGTGAAGATCCATTCCTTACCCCTTGGTTAAAACTCACCTCCTCCAGGAAGCCAACCTTGATTACTGATGCCCCATTGGATTATGTCTCCTTTGCTTTACTCCAGCCCTGAGGCATTCACATCTGCGATACTCTCCTGGGGACTCGTTCTGAGTCTCTGTCTAGTGTGTGTGTGTGTGTGTGTGTCTGTCTGTGTGTCCTGTTTCTCTCCTCAAGCTGGGAGTTCCACAGGGGCAGGACTGTCTCTCTGAAAACAAAGTTGGCCTCTTCCAACTGACCCGGCCGAGGACAAGACCTAGTCTCCTCACCAGACATGATTCCCTAAGGGCACAGCCGAGGTGTCCTGTGCTTTGATTCATTTTCCAGCCCAGCAGCTGAATGTACAGAGACTGGACTCCAGGCCACCCCCTAATCAGATCACGACAACACTCAGCTGATCCAGTTTGGTTCTGTCACAGCTGAGCCTCTCTAAAGAATTTTCTACCACCCTGGCTTATGTGTGGGGAGGGACCCCAGGCTCCCAGCAAAATCTCCCATCTCTCCGGTCCTGTGAAGAGGCCTGGCAGGTTCCCTGGCCCTGAGCACTGCAGAGGGGGCTTCTTCCCCGTCCCCAGCCACCGGGAGGGCGGAACCATTTCCTCCTCACATTCCTGGCCTGGGCCGAGGGGCGTTCACCCTCCTCCTTCTCTCTGGCAGTGCACTAAGGCTGTGTGGCCTCCAGAACCCCCTTTTCTGGGACCAGGTCCCCCTTCCCCTGGCATCTGCCCCTCTCCCACCCCAGCCCGGGCAGGTGAGGATGCAGGCCATGGGCAGGTGGCGGTTGGAACCGTATGTAGGAAGGAAAGCCGCAGCGTTGGTGGTGCTGGAGGGGTCTGTGAGCCTCCAAGTTTCTGGATACCAGCTGTTGTGCAGCCACAGAGTCCTGACGCCCCTGGACTTGGAGTCTGTGCTGGATTCTGAGCCCTAGCTCACCCACTCCGCGGTGGGCTTCATGGGTGCACTGCCCGCCCATGCGTGGTTTAATGCTCTGCTGTTGCTGTCTCAGAATTCTTAACATTTCCAACAAGGACCTCACTGGGGCTGCAAGTTCTGAAGCCAGCCCTGCTCTGCACCCCAGGCCAGACTTTCTGTTCTTGACATCACAACCCGAGCACCAGTCCGTCCGTCTCCTGTCCCAGCAGGTGCTGCTCGCAGACACAGCACCCCTGGACACCACCCTCTGCACCCCAGCACAGTCTCCCAAGCACCCCTCCTCCTGCCACCTCTGGCTCCAGACCCCCGTCTCAGCCTGGGTGACCGGCTGTGATCACTTCTAACCGGTCTCCGGCTTTCAGGCCTCTCCCTCCTCTGTGTGGCCGGCCACCACCGAGGTCTGTCTAAACTACAAACCCGATCATGTCCCTCGCCTGCTTGTGACACTTCAGGGAGTCCTTGCAGCTCAGGTTATACACTCCCAGCCCCGGTAGCCCAGGGCACAATGCACTCCTAATCCACCCCATCGATGTTTCTAGAAATCATCCCAAACCACGTCCTCCCTGCCCACCTCAGCACCCCTCCCTCCTCCCCATATTTTTCAGTTCCCAGAAAGAGCCCATCTCATGCTCTGTGTTTCTGCATGTTGTTTCTGCTGCTGAAGTGCCCCTTCTCCTCTTCCTCACCCAGCTTACACCTTCAGAACTCAGGTACCACCTCCTCCAGGAAGCCTTCCCCTGTGCCTCCAGCTCCACGGGCCTCCCTCAGGGAAGGGCTCTGATTGTCTACTTGTCTGTCTCCTCAGCATCCAACACAAAGCCTCCTGGTACAGCAGGGGCCCGCTGACCACCAGGGCACCAAGGTCACTTCCCCTCTCTGGGCCTCACTCTTCGAGTTTATTTGTTCAGCAGCATGTGCTGGGCTCTTACTGTGTGCTGGGGTCTGAGCAGACATCTCTGTACAGCAGGGACCCAGCCGGACACAAAGCCCAGCCCTCAGGAAGTGAGTTAGGCAGGAGGGAGTTGACAAGCAGGTAAACTAACAAGAACATGGGTACTGTCCGACGTCAGTGAACATTAGACAAGCTGCCCTGGTTGGTGTGGCTCAGTCAGTGGACTGAGTGCCGGCCTATGAACCAAAAAGTCACTGGTTCAATTCCAGTCAGGGCACACGCCTGGGTTGAGGGCCGGGTCCCTAGTAGGGGGCACTCAAGAGGCAACCACACATTGATGTTTCTCTCCCTCTCTTCCTCCCTCCCTTCCCCTCTCTCTAAAACTAAATAAATAAAATATTTTTTAAAAATAGCGCTAGACAAGCTACAGCAGTCAGAGGACAGAGTGCAGACAGGGTGCTGTGTTACATCGGATCATCAGGACACGTCTCTGATGAGTGCACAGCCGAGCAGAGGCCTGGACGAAGTAAGGGGAGCCCTGCTGGGGTCACAGGGGGACTTACAAACAGAGGGAAACTCAGGGGCAAAGGGAGACTGCTTGGCGGGTCCCAGGGCCAGTGAGGACACCAGTGTGGTTGGGGCGGGGTAGTGAGAGGCGGATGGAAGGAGATAGGATCAGAGAGGAGGTGGGGCCTGGTCTTCGATGTGTCGCCCAACCCCTCCTTTGGGACCCCACCTGCCTCGGCCCGCGAGGCAGTCAACGGGGTCCGCCGATATACCTGCAACGGATGAAAAGGGATGGGACAGGAGGCGCGAAAGAACGACAGCAAGACAAAGGATTCTGATCAAGCTGCCGATTTATTTTAAAAAATGGGGGAGTTATATAGAGGAGGATAAAGGAAGGCAGAAAAGGGAAGTAGCTTTGATTGGCGGACCTGGGGCGTGCTCTTAGCTGGGATTGGCCAGGGGGCGCGTGATAGGCGCGTGATCAAGGCACTGATTGGTGTGCCGCCCGTGTGCTCAGGCTAGGCACCTGCAATGCTTCTGACCGCAGATATCCTGTTGTGCAAGCGCAATTTCCATATCAGCCTACTTCAGGCTTATCCCTGCCCCCAACACCCACCCTGCTCCGATGTCTGGCAGCCCCAGGGCTCAGGGTTGGGTGGCTCTCCGGGAGATGTCCTCAGCCAAGGGGCACTGCCTCAACCCAAGTTACCCGCCCTCCCGGGACAGCCCACTCTGTAACTGGTCAAACGGGGAGACAAAGGCCAACGCCCTGGCCTCTGCAGGCCACCCACTGCTCCGCAGCCGAGCTCCCCTGCCAGTCCTGCTCCCTCGCTCCCCCGCAGGTATCTGTCCCCCGTCCTACCCCAGGCAGAGTATCCATCAGGTTACCAACGAGTTCAGCAATGTTGCAGCGTATAGTGTCAACACACAAAATCAATTGTATTTGTACATACTAGCAATGAACACATAGAAGCCAAGAAAAATTTTTTTAAATACCATTTACAAGAGTTGCCAAAATGCAATGCTTAAGCACTAATATGACAAAACATGTGCAGGATCTGTGTACTGAAAACTACAAATGCTGATGAAGACTCAAAGGAGACCTAAATAAATGGAGAGATATACCATGCTCATGAATTGGATGACTCAATGTGGTTAAACATCACTTCTCCCCAAAGTCACCTACAGCTTTAACCCAATTCCAATCAAAATCCCAGTGAGATTTTTTTGTCCATATAAGCAAGTGGATTCTAAAATTATGCAGAGCCCTGTCTGGTGTGGCTCAGTGCATTGAGCGTTGGCCTGCAAACCCAAAGGTCACCAGTTGGATTCCCCGTCAGGGCATGCGCCTCAGTTGCAGGACACGTGCCCAGCCAGTTGGGGGCGTGTGAGAGGCAACTGACGGGATCAGTGTTTCTTGCACACAGTGATGTTTCTCTGCCTCTCTTTCTCCCTCTCTTCCACTCTCTCTAAAAAATAAATAAATAAAATCTTTAAAAAGTAAAATTATAAGGAAAAACATTGGAACTAGAATTGCCAAAACAATTTTGAAAAACAAAAAGTTGGAGGAATCAACTGCCCAATTTTAAGCCTTAATACAGTTATTATAATAAAGGCAAGGAGGTATTAGTGGAGAGCTGGACACAAAGGTTGACGGAACAAAACAGAGACCCAGAAACAGACCTGCACAAACATGGGCAAGCGGCTTTGGACAAAGGCAGAGCCTATTCAGTGGAGAAAGGATACTCTTTTCAACAAATGGTAGTGGAACAAGTGGGGGAAAATGCAAAAAAAAAAAAAAAAAGAAAGAAAAAATAGAACCTCAACCCCCAATTTGTGCAAAAAATTAACTCAAAGTGAATCATAAATCTAAATTTAAATGTAAAATTCTAAAACTTTTAGAGGGAAACACAGGAGAAAACCTTCACATCCTGGAGTCAGACAAAGAGCTCCCAGAAGTGACACTGAAAGCACCATCTGTGAAAAAACTGATCGCACGCCTGAGTCAGAGCCAAACCCTCTGCTCAGCACAAGGCACTGTTAGGAGGACGGAAAGACAAGCTACAGACCCGGGGGCAGGGGGACAGGATGGGATGGGACACATTTGCAAATCACCTGTCTGACAAAGGGCTTTTTATCTAAAACGTATAACGAACTCTCAAACTCAACAGTAAAAAGAATAACCAATTTGTTAAAAGCACGAAAGACATTAATAGATAGTTCACCAAAGAGGATATATGGACGCCAAGTACGCACATGAAGAGATGCTCAACATTATTAGTCGTTAGAAAAAAAGCAAACTGAGGTCATGAGGTACACCACACACCTAGAGCGATTGAATTAAAAGCCCGATGCAGGCGAGGGTGCTGAGAGCCTGGAACTCCCAGACATCGCTGCTGGGAATGCAAAATGCACAGCCACTCTGGAAAAGCGTGGCGGGTTCTTAGAACGCTAAATATACACATGGCATATGACCCAGCAATCCCACTCCTCGATACTTACCCTGGAGAAACAAAAACTCATATGCACACACACACACACTGCAGACAAATGTTTATAGCAGCAGTATTCATAATCACCCAAAACTGGAAGCAACCCAAATGCCCTTCAGTACGTGAAGGCGTGAACACACTGTGGGCATCCGTTCAGCACGATGCTGCTCAGCAAGAACAAGGTGCAGTTTTTAATTTATTGAGTTTCTGGGGGTGGCATTGATTAACAAAATTATACAGGTTTCAGGGATACAATTGTGTGATACATTATCTGCACATGGTATTGTGTATTGAAAAGGGACCATCGATACATGCAGTCTTTTAGAGAAATCTCAAAGGCATTTTGCCAAAGGATAGAAGCCAATCTCAAAAAATTACATATTGTAAGATTGCATTCACATGACATTCTGGAGAAGGCAAAACTCTGGCAATGGAGAGCAGATGGGTGGGGGCCGGCAGGGGGGGCGGGGGATAACAAGGGCCACGACCCCCCCAGATGGGAGCATTCCGGACGCTGACCGTGGTGGTGGCAGTTACAGAAACGTGCACATATGTTAAAACTCATAGAACTGTACACCCTCCCAAAAGTCAGTTTTACTCTATCTTAACTTTTTGAAGATTGTATTTATTTTCTAGAGAGGAGAAGGGAGGGAGAAAGAGAGAAACACCGATCTAGCTGCCCCTCACACCCCCCTCAAGCATGTGATTCCCAACTGGGAATCAAACCGGTGACCCCCTGGTTCACAGGCTGGTGCTCAACCCACTGAGCCACACCAGCCAGGGCTCTATATCTTAATTTTGTTAAAAAATAATTTGACTATGTCATCCTCCTGCTGAAAATCTTTATTGGCTCCCCAGTGGTCTTGGAGAAAAGCCAAACTCCTCTCTGGCAGGGTTGCAGCCGCCAGCCGCTCCATCTCCCACCAGCAGCCAGCCCCTCACTCTGCAGCCCAGGCGCACTGGCCTCCCCTCAGCCCCTTGACAGTGCAGCCTGTCTCCTGCCCCAGGGCCTTTGCCCGGGCTGAGTCCCTTCCCCTCAGGCTTCCTTCTGCTTCTCTGCAGCCAGCACTGTGGGCTGCCCGAAGGGAACATGTGAAGGGGTGCTGACCTCCCTCCACCGCCTTGCCAGATGGTGGGCAACTGTCCTGCAGCCTCCCTCATCTCCCCACCTCTGCCACAACTGCCCTAAATTGTCACAATCCCCAAGGACCAGGAGCTAAAAATGTGGATTGTAAAATAAACCTCAGAGCACATCCCTCACCAGCGTCTTCAAATTTGTGCCTCAAAAACCCAAGCAGGAGGGGCTGACGAACACAGACTCAGGGCCTTGTCCCAGAGCTTCTAGTGCAGGGGATCGGGCTGTCTGGGAGTCTGCGTCCCAGCATGACCTCGGGCCGGGTCTGGGACCCTGGTTCAGGAGGCTTTGATGCATCCCCACAGCCCCTTCTGCCAGGGGACAGCCTGGAACAGGTGCCCATTCTGCGTGGGCAGCACAAGGCTGAGCCCCCTGCTTAGAAGCAATTCAGAAAACTTTCATTATTCCTTTGTGAGAACAAAGAAAAACAAGGCTGATTTCCCAGCACATGATCCTCCAGGGCACAGAAGCACACGGAAAGCACAGGCTTGAGCCACCAGCCGTGGTCTGGATTTCAGGGTGGGTGGCAGCACCGGGGTGTTGGGGGGTGATCAGCCTGGCCCTCGTGCCCGTGGGGCCAGGGAGGCGGCTCTGGGAGCAGGCTGGGGACGCCGGGCCAGGACACAGCCCTGGCCGAGGGCGGTCAGGACAAGGGCTTGCAACTGAAGGTTGGGGCGAAGAGGGTTAGGGCAGCAGGAACACCTTCCCCCAAGGCTGTGCCTCCTCATTCTGACTGTCCAGGACCCCACTGCCACCCCCGCCTGAGCCTTAAGGAGCCGTTCACCAGCACACCTGCAGGCCCTCCCAGGTGGTGGAGATGGCACTCTCACGCACACGCAGTTCCGCACTGCAGCTGGCGGGGGCAGAGCCCTCCTGCAGGCCCAGTCAAGGCCTCAGAGCCCAGCGTGGACAGTGGGTGCAGGGAGCCCTGGGTACATAATGAGCAGGAGGGAGATTCTCCCCACACCACGGGCTGCTTCCAGAAGGTTCCTGGAAGGGGCAGAGTTGGCCTGAGAGTCAGGGCTCCGAGGGAGGACGCCTGCCTGCCTGGTGGTCTGGAGCCGCCAAAGGCCCGAGCTGAGCGAGACAGGCTCCCGGGCCTCAGCCCTGGGCCTGCGCCTCCCGACGGCTCTACCCGCAAAACACCCAGGATCCCCGCCTGCTCGCACCCCTGCCGTCCCCACCCTCGTCCAGGCCCCTTGCCTCCCGCAGGACAGTGCGGGGGGGCTCCTCACTGGTCCTTCATTGCCTGCCCTCAGACGCCACAGAAACCCCTGTGAAGTGTCAGATGTCGTCACTCTCCTCCTCTGAACCCTCCACTACCCACCGGCCATTTCTTCTGAGTGGACACAGGCCTGCGCCCTCACACGGCCCTGACCTCACCCCCCTACCCCACCCCGAACTCTTCACTCCCACTCCCTTCGCCTCTTGGCTGTTTGAACAGATCGCTCTCGCCGATCTCTGGGAATCAATCTCGCTCCCTCTGCGGCTGATGCTCCCCCAGGTGCCTCATGGCTCCCTTACCTGCTTCAGGGCTCTGCTCAGGTGTCGCCTCCTCAGAGAGGCCCTCCCTGACGGCCCCACATGAGAAGCAGCAGGCCGTCCCCTCCCTGTCCACGGAGCCTTCACAGAATGTCAGTCCCAGGAGGACAGGACCTCTGCTGCAGACACTGCACCGTCCCAGAGCCTGGAGCAGTGCTGACACACAGTAGGTGCTCAGCACACATTGGTTAGATGAACAACAGACCCCAGGCCAGCACTGTGTCTTCCACAGACGGCACCCTCTCACCTTCCTCATCCTCGAGCCCCACCCATCCTGAAGGGGTGGTGGATGTGGAATGCAGGGGGGGCAGACCTCAGGCCAGGCCCTTGCCCCCTAGAATTCAGCTTCTCAGCAGTGCGCCCCACCTTGGGCCCCCACGCTCCTGCCCCTGCGGTTGCCCACACGGGCCGCTGGGCGCACTCAGTGAGACAAGCAGTCACCAGGGCACATGCAGCTAGGCCAGGGGCTCGGTGTTGTCAGCTCACCAAGCCTCAGGAGACACATGCTTACTTTAGAGTAAGGAAACTGAGGCCCGAGAGGCTAAAGGACTTGCCGAGAACACACAGGGAGTGTGAGTCCCGCTGTGAACAGGACTTGGGGGCCTCGGTCCCTGATGCACAAGCCCAGACTCCGGTCTGCCCACAGACCCGCGGGGGCCAGGAACTGGGGCTGACTGTGCTGCTGATGACTTGTGAGGCAGGGGAAGGAGCTTCTGTCTGTTGAGTCCCTGCCCAGAGCTGGTTATCCTGCCGAGCGCTTCACACACACCAGCTCCATGAGCCTCAGCACGACCCCATTTCACGGCTGAGTGGACGACGGAGGACAGAGAGGTTAAGTAACTTGTCCTACACCACTCGGCTAATAAGTGACAGAATGGGGTTTCCTATCCCCCGAGATGGTCTGCCAAGTCCCTGAGGCTTTCCTGTCCCTCTTCTCACAAACTCCGGTGCCCCCTGCCCAGGGAAATGTCCCTGCCGGCCCAGATGGGCAGGACAGAGTGAGCAGGGTGGCAGGGGCAGCCGCTGTGTTTATTAATTTTCTGCCTCAGTGGGTCTGCAGTGCCAGCCGGAGCCGGCAGAGTTGCCATCCAGTCCACTAAATGATTCTGTCTGGGAGGAACCTGGCATGTGAGGTACCGTGCCGTGGGGCCTTTAAAATTTAATTGCCCGGCTCACCGAGATTAGAAGTGGGGAGGTGGGCAGGGGAACCCAGATGAAAGGACAGCTGTGTTTGAGAGGTGAAAGGGGCGTGGGAAACAAATTTCCGTCAGCCCCTCTGCGCCCTGGCGTTCCTCACCCCCCAGATCACCTGGCAGGGGCCGCCAGGCCTGAGCCCCCAAACCTCGCCATCACCAGGCAAAGCCTTGGCTCCCTGCGGCCCATCGGCTCCTCCTTCCACACACCACAGGCCCCTGGGGGCAGCCACACCAGGCCACATCTCTCCTGGGTGCTCCTGCCCCGTCCCACCTCCTAGCCTTTGCTCATCAAGTCTCTTCACTTGGAAGGCTACTCTCCCTTCACCAGCTAAAACTCTCCCACCCTCCAGAGGCCCTCAAGATGCCAGGCAGAGCAGGGCCCCGTCCTCTGTGGGGTGGGAGCTCCCACAGGGAAGGCGAGGCCCCTGTGGTTCTGATGGATGCAGGGCTACACGTCAGCCGGGTCCACTGGGTAACAGGCGACTTTCAGATCTTAAAAGTTCTTTTTTTTCCAATCTTTTTTTCCTTCCTGCATTTCTCTTCCCCCCTCACTCTCATCTAAGTAAGTGTCCAGCTGTGGGTCGCCCCAACCTGGGGGAGCAGGTGTGATGAAGGCCGGGGACAGGGCCCTGTCTTCTCCCCTCCTCTGTGACCCCTTGCCCTGGCCTCTTCCCTTCTCGTGACCGAGACCCAGCACCTTCCCCCCAGAGCAGTCTTTGGGCCTTCACACACTCCAGAACTCCCTCCGCCCCCACTCCCCGAGGGCTCTCGTCCACCAGCCGCCCTGCCATGTCTCTCCGAGCCCCTTTCTCTACTCCCCGTTCAAGGCTCTGAGTTCCCACGTTTAACAATGGAGTCGCCCATTTCCCTGGAAATCATCCCTGAAAACCATGCATAACTCCAAAGCTCTGAGCTCCTCAATTCCAAGAACATTTGTCGAGTGGCTGCTGTGTGCCAGGAACGGTGCCAGGGCTGGGGACACAGCAGTGAACGGACAGACAGGGTCTCTGCCCTGTGGAGCAGACACTCTGGTGCAGAGAAAACCAGTGAGGAAACAAGGTAACTATAGAAACCGTGACGTGTGCTGAGAAAAGAGAACCCGGTGATGAGATGGCGTGGGTGGTGATGGTGTAGGGGATGGCTAAGTCGGACGACGTGGTCAGGAGAGGCTGCCTGGGGAGGCGACACCTAAGCTGTGACCTGAGCCTGAGAAGCAGCTCACTTTACAGGAAGAAATTTCCGAGTGGAGGACGTGGTGAGTACAAAGGCCCTGAGGCAGGGCGGTGTTTGGCAGGCTGGAGAAGCAGACCTAAGGCGGGGGTTAGGGAGGAGTAGGGAGAGAAGGAACTGGTGATACGAAACGAGGTTGCATTTTGACCCCCAAAGCTTCATTCAATCAGGGCTATCCCTGATTGAATGAGCTCCGAAGAGCTCTTCGGAGAGGGGGTCTTGGGTCTTATTGGTCAGGCCAGATGGGCTCTTTCTGCGTCAGGGTCAGAGAGCTGCTAGGGCAGACCCATGTGATAGAAATGAGGCCAACAGGCATCTTTGTGGCCCCATAAGTGGCCTTAAAGCCTGGCAGCACACGGAAGGGAGCTCTGGAAAGGAAGACTGTTCAAGGCCCGAGGCAGCCACAGCCTCTGGCGCCTTCGTCAGACCACAGAGCAGGCTCGGGTGCATTCCTCATCTAGATGGAGACCCGCTCCTGTCCACTAGTCCCCCTGACCCCAGCTGGGGACCTCGCCATCTCCATGTACCTTCTCTGACCTGTGGCTTCTACTCCCAGGTCCCCCACCTGTGGCCCCCTGTGTCAGGCGCCTGCACACAGCCTTTGCCATAGACCCCATCGCACACACCTCCTCCCACAGACCTCCTCCCAGTGCAGAACCGGCCAGAGTGCTCCAGTTTATCCCTGCCCCCAGGGTGTCTGGCCAGGCTCCTCCCCACCAGTGGCCATGCCCTTGGGCTCAGACTCAGCTGTCCACCAGGGGTGCTGTCACCTGGGGCCAAGGGCCAGGCTCACTGAGGCTGCGGCCTGTGTGTAAGGGGAGGAAGAGGCTGTAAACCCAAATCCCACCCCCTCACCGCACCTTGCTTGGAAAGCACCTGGCGGTGGCAGCCTGGGTCCCTTAGGTGTGGTGACATTCCAGCATTCGCACCAGCAGAGTTCTTTCTCAGATGAAATCTAAGTAGAATCACAGTATGCAAAACAGATAAAAGTCATACTTTGTTAGTACAAATGCACTTGACGTATTCACATGGATGCCAAGAGAGAACGGTTATAATGAGATTAGATAAGATGAGAACAAGGCTGTTTTCTTGAATATAAAATAAAAACAAGGGATTATCAGTGACAGTTTCCACATTTTGTTTGTGTTACACACTATTATTTATTCTTACAGATAAGTAATTGCACATTGAAAGGGGATTATCCATCCTGGCAGTACTCTTCAATTAAATACAGAGGCCCCAGGTCCACTCACAACAAACTTTCCGGTGATTCCAAGTGGGTTAAAAGTTCTGTAACATAATTGCCAGCCTGTTTGTTTTTAAGTATTGTTTTATCATAAAAAAATGGTACTGAAACGCGTTTCAGTCAGACGCCCGGGTACACTGCAGCGCCTCCAGAGCACCCTGGGTCTGCAGGCACGGTTTGAAGCCAGAAGCCCAGCCCGTTCCTTTTTCCCAAAGACTAATACAGACGCGGAGCTGGGAAGGACCGGGGGCTCCAAAAGCCCACCTTGAGCAAAAGTTCCTCCATAGCCCCTCCCTAGCCCCCCATAGCCTCCATAGCCCCCCAACAGCGGGGGCTTGGACCTCTGCTTGAATGCCTAAAGTGACAGAGAACTCAACACTTTAGGAGGCTGCCTAGTCCAACTTATTATGGGACAGCTCTAATTGTTAAACATGTCTTCCTCTCTGAGCCTATTTCCTTATCTATAGGTGGACATAATATTTACCCAGCCTCACTGCTGTGAAGACCGAATCAGATGACACTGAGCTAGCGTATACTGTATTCAACAACCTTTAGTCTCCTGTGTCCTTTCCTGCCGCCAGAGCTCCGTCATTTTAGAGGGGCTGACAGCCTTATGCCTGCAGGGCAAGTAAACAGTGTGGAATGTGCTTTGCAGGGTGGGCAGGGGTAGGGCCGGGTGGGGAGTGGGTGTTCCCTGGGAGGTCCCCAAGGGAAGCCTGCCCACAGGAGTGAAGAGGGCCCATGCCCCCAGTGAACCTTCCACTTCCACATGCCCCGCTCCTACCCCATCCCAGCACCCCACTCCCCGCCGGCCTCAGAGCCTCATCTGTCTCCCTTCCTGTCACCCAAACTAGAGCCTCGTGGAGGAGGCAGGGAATTAAATTCCAAGGCCAGGTTCACCCCCACTGAGAAGCCGGCACTTCATCACTAGCCCGCCCAGCTGTCTGCAGGCATCGATCGGCTTCGGCCCAGTGACCTCTGATCGATGGGCCGCGTGTTATTTACTGGGTTCTGCCCTGAGCTGGTTGAGACAAGGGAAGAGGACCTGATCAGAGCACAGCCACCTTCCCAAGGCAGAGAGGACCAGCCACCAGTGAGCCCTGGGGTTGTCACCAAACAAAAGTGAGGTCAGCTGCCCACTGCTGAACACAGGCAGGAGATAAAGTTTGGTAGGGAAGGGAAAGATCTTTATTGAGATGTTGCACAATTGGTAAAACAGCGATGTTGGTGGACTCCCGGACTCAAAGCCAATCTCACACAGACAAAACCCAGCCACCCCCAGAACCAGAAACAGTGTCCAGAAATCCTGCTCAATCCTTGTCTGTAGCCCGAGGCTGGAGGGAAGCAGACTGCTTTCCAGCTCAGTCTCCTTCCCTGGAGTCTGCATGTGGGGGCCTAGGACCGCCACCACTATGCTGCAGCTGTATTCCACGCCGGTGGTCCAGGGCTGCTGCCAACTGCTTCAGCCAGTCATGCAGGGGCTTTGTTTGCAGGGCCCGCCACCCACCAAGTCCCACGAGTGCTCCAGACCGTACATCCATGCACAGACCCACAGGAAGAGGAGGGCATGGTCTGGGATGTGCATGCAGTGCAGAAGATGCCACAGCATCGCGTGGATCACTGCCAGGGCATGCATCCCCAGGGCACAGCCTAGTGCATAGAAGTTGGCCTCAGCACGAGCTGGCCCCCGATCAGGTGAGCAAGGGGAAGGAGAAGGGCTGAGTCTCTTCCCTCCTTCCGTTTTAAATATCCTGGCCCAAAATTCTGTGTGTTCCAGAAGCATCCAGCTTCCCCAGCCAATCCTGTTCTTTTATCAGTCATACTGGCATGTTAGCACCTCTCCCTGCAGCCATGTTCCTGGAGGGGATTGGAGGGCTTTTCCCTCCATCAATCACCCTTACCATCCTCACACAGACTCCATGCAAGTTCTCCTCCTGCCACATCTCCGCCTGAAAGTAGGGACATCTGTTGTCACATGCCATGCTAACTTGGTTGCCAGGACATGACACTACCACACTTATTTACCCTTTACCTTGAGAACACAGCCTTTCCCACGTTGCCTCAGGGGTTTCCTGTGGCACCTCCTTCACTAAAGACGCCATACTGGTATCAATTCTCCCTGTTAACACGTCTGGGCCCTTGTAATCTTACAAAGGCAAAAGGGCAAAGGTTTCGTTCTTCTGTAGCTACCTCCTGCTGGCCAAGGACATAGTCCTACCTATCCCCGGGTGCAGAGAACAAAAAGAAGGTGGATTGTCTAAAGTGGAGGGAAGCCTGCACATGAGGGAAAATGATCTTGCAGAGTCCAGGTCAGTTGGCTGTTCCTAGAAAGCAGCATGCTTGATGTCCAAAAGATGGTACTGTTTGACAAGTTGTCATCCTTGTGTTCTAGAGGTGACAAAATTTGGCAAGAAGGTTAGAAGACATAGTCAGAACCATAACAACTCTATGAACTAATTCTGCAGGTCCCAGATTAAGAAAAGAGTGGTTTCCTTGGAGGAAGGTATGTAAAGCGTGTCACACCTGTCTGAAACCCTTTTGTCCACTACACTTAACTCAGATTAGGCTGAGGGGATATTCTAAGATTCCTCCTCCTTCTGAAAAACTATGAGCTTTTTCTGTCTGAACCATTAGGGCAAAAAAGGAAAGCAGTTTTAAGTGAAGCTGACAGACTGCTCCATACTTTACCAACTCAACCATCTAGTCCAGCCAAACCATTCTCATGAGGTGGGAATGCAGATGGACTTCTAAAGTGAGGCTTATACTGTATAAACAATCACCCAGGTAATGCGGTCATAGGCAATACACTCTATGAAAACAGAAGGAAGGACACAATGGTTAATTCACACAATGAATCATAAACCAGTCTCTGAGTCCACAAGATTGTCATTTGAGAAGGTGTCAAGTTGCCAGGTCTTTGCTGGAATGATATTATATAATTATCATTTGACAAATTTTTCTTGACTGTAAATTGGATATCTCTGGTGATGTCATCAGGTACTGAGTTAACATCTGTATGGCATATACAGAAACCAGTTCAGCTTCCAAGTGAAAACAAAATTTCCAGGACACTTAGCTGCAGTAGAGTCCAATATCCATAATTGACCATTGTGATTTTGCTTGGAACATAATTTTTCTCCTTAAGATCACCATCACTGTCATCAAAGGGACTGCCAGTTTTTAATTTTGCCTGATTATTTGCATAAACACAACAAGAACAGTAATTAATCACATAGGCCCTTTAAATCTGCTTTGCTTAAACTTCCACAAGGAACCTTTAGACTGAGCTTTAGTCAGCCCTTCAGGGCACAGAAGCCAAACCCCATACCTGCCATCAGTCTTTGCCTGCAGTACCTATATTCTCAAGTCCTTGTTGTTCCCAAAATGTCTTAAGGTTCCTCTCTGATATCTTTCAAGAAAGCAACCTTTGTTCCTTACCTGGAAAGATTACCATGAACCACGTGACCAAACAAGGTACTGGGCCATTTCTCCAGTGGGCTTTCAATAGCTTTGAAAGTCAATCTCATTTCCTCAAAAATTTCTGGTAACAGCCAGAGTCCAGGCATGCCTCCTATGGGCATGACATTCTAGGCAAACTCTTGGTTAATAAAACCACAATTGGAAACTGGTCTTATTGGATTTATGCAAATAAACTGTATGCCATCACTCACTCATTAAGAGTGCCAAATTCTGGAGGAATCAGTTAGGGAGAAAAATATGAAGCACAAAGGAAAATCCTAGGCCTTCAAATATCCACCAAAATTGCATCTATATGCCTTATGTGTTCTATCACTAAAACCATATGATTTCTTTTCAACTTAGTAGGAAGTTTTAGCTCATAGAAACCTCAATTCCTTTTCAAAACAGAAATAAAAACAAAATCTAAAGCAAAGACTAAGTTCTAAAAAGGGGGAATGGAGCCAGCCAAGATGGAGGTATAAGTAGATATGGTTCACTTCCTCACACAAGCAAAAGAAGGTTAACAACCAATTTAAAAACAAAAACAACCAGAACTGCCAGAAAATTGAACTGCATGGAAGTCTAACAACGAAGAGGTTAAAGAAGAAACATTTATTCAGACTGATAGGAGGGACCAGCTGGGTAGCCCAGCTGGAGAGGATGCGTGGCAAGTTAGTAGCTGGCAAACTGGGTGGTCCCACATTCACATGTGGATAAACCAGAAGGAACAACTGGGGAGCAGACAGACCACACAACCCAGGGTTCAAGCACTGGATAAATAAAGCCTCAAAGCCTCTGGTGGTTAAAAAAAAAAACAAAAAACAACTGTGGGGATTGTGATGGCAGGAGAAAGTGCCAGCCTCAAAGGAGAGTCCATCGGAGGGGCCCACTGGGTCCTAGAACATACACAAGCCTACCCAACTGGGAATCAGTACCAAGGAAGCACCTCAAAGGGCTCAATTTGCTGTGAGAAGCAAGGGAAGTGACTGAAAGTGGGGCAAGAGCCAAGCAAGTGGCATTGTTCTCTCTCTAGCCCCTCCCCCACATACAGCACCATAACACAGCAAGTGGGTTGCCCTGTCCTGGAAAATACCTAAGGCTCTGCTCCTTACTACCTAACAGGCACACTGAGACAAAGAAATATGGCCCAAATGAAAGAACAGATCAAAACTCTAGAAAAAGAACTAAGTGATGAGAAGATAGCCAGCCTGTCAGATGCAGAATTCAAAACACTAGTAATCAGGATGCTCAGAGAAATGATTGAGTACAGCTGCAAAATAAAGAAAGAAGTGAAGGCTGTACAAAGTGAAATGAAGAAAAATTTACAGGGAACCAAAAGTGAAGGAAAGGAAACCAGGACTCAGATCAATTATTTGAAACAAAAGGAAGAAATAAACATTCAACTGGAACACATTGAAGAAACGAGAATTCAAAAAAAAATAAATAAATAAAGAGAGGCTTAGGAACCTCTGTAACAACCTTAAACGTTCCAACATCTGAATCATAGGGGTGCCAGAAGGAGAAGAGGAAGAGCAAGAAATGGAAAAGTTATTGGAAAAAAACAATGAAGGAAAACTTCCCCAATCTGGTGAAGGAAATAGACATACAAGTCCAGGAAGCTCAGACAATCCCAAACAAGTTGGACCCAAAGAGGAACACACCAAGATACATCATAATTAAAATGCCAAAGATTAAAGACAAGGAGAAAATCTTAATAGCAACAAGAGAAAAGGTGACAGTTACCTACAAAGGAGTTCCCATAAGACTATCAGATGATTTCTCAGAAGAAACTTTACAGTCAGCAAGGGGCTGGAAAGAAGTATTTGAAGTCACGAAAGGCATGGACCTACATCCAAGATTACTCTATCCAGCAAAGCTATCATGTAGAATGGAAGGGCAGATAAAGTGCTTCTCAGATAAGATCAAGTTAAAGGAGTTCATCATCACCAAGCCCTCATATATGAAATGTTAAAAGGACTTAAGAAAAAGAAGATCAAAACTATGAACAGTAAAATTACAACAAATTCACAACTGTCAACAACTGAACCTAAAAAACAAAAACAAACTAAGCAAACAACTACAACAGGAACAGAATCCCAGAAATGGAGATCGCAGGGAGGGTGAGGGAGGAGAATGGGTGAAAAGGTAAGGAAATAAGAAGCATAACTGGTAGGTACAAAATACACAGAGGGAGGTTAAGAATAGTATAGGAAATGGAGAAGCCAAAGAACTTATATGCACAACCCATGGACATGAACTAAGGGGGAGATTGTTATAGGGAATGACGATACTGGGCAGAGGGAGATAAAGGCGTGAAAAATGGGAGAACTGTAATAGTGTAATCACTAAAATATAATTTAAGAAGGGAGGAGGAGAAGAAGAAGAAGGAGGAGGAGGAGGAGGGGAAGAGGAAGAAGAAGGAGAAGAAGAAGAAGGAGAAGAGGAAAGAAGAAAGAAGAAGGAGGAGGAGGAATAAATAAAAAGTGGGGTGAGGACTCCAACTAGCCTTAGACTCTCACGCTAACTGGCATGCCAACCAGTATCCCAAATGACCTTTACTAATTTCAAATGGCACAAAACCAAAATGACAGAGACATTCTCTCACACCAGCCAGTACACAAATTGGCACCAAATGACCTTGACAAGGTCCAAATGGCCCAAAGCCCCAAATGTCAAAGACAGAGAACTCCCAGTGCATACAAAATAGCAAAGGTTATACCAGGTCCCCAATAAAGAAAGCAAAGCAAAGAGTAATTGTGGCCATGAGCTGAAGTTTCTTTCTGTTCAAAGTTATAATTTTCACAAACTTCTTACCCATTCAAAAATAACCATTTTAGCCTAATTCACTTTCAATCCTTGTCCTTTTTAACGATAGAAAGGACCTTACTCTAACTCTGTATCAGGTAGCTAAAAGTCCTTAGATTTGCTAACACATTTTGTAACTTCTTGAAATCCAAGCCTAGCAAAACTCCTATTGTGCAATGAATTGAAAGCCCAGACACGGGATCTCATCCCACTTCTCCATTGGCCATACAACTCCAACTTCATGATGGCAAACCAACTTAGAGAACCACTTACGGGACATTTTTTCCCATAGTCCAAAATATACATAGGCCAAGCAGTGTCACAACAGAATACCAGTTCCCTCTTAGACTTTGGACAGTGGTTGTACATAGCCCAGTCCACTAAAATTCAGCCCAGTGGGCTCACTCCTGTAGCTGAAACAGAACAGCTCCTGTTGGCCTGGACATACAGGCCTGAGGCTGTGACCAAAAGAACGTAGGCAAACTGAGAATACATGAGCAAAAGTTGAACCCACAGCCCTATCTCACAAGTAGGTTTTAGGGTCCTTGCCAACCAGTGTTGCAAATTGTGGCCCCTAACATGGTCCCCCAAAACACAGGTGATCCTCACCCCTTCTTAGAATCTGTCTCCTTCTCAGACCAGCTTCCTCAGTGCCCCCCCAAAACTTGGACAGTCCTCACCCAAACCCCCATTCATGGCTCCCAGAGCAGATACCATCAGATGCCAGTTCACAGCCTCCAGAGCTCAAACAGTCCCCATTGATCCCAGTTGTGAGATCAGATGGTCTTCCTCAGACCCCACTCTGTGGCCCCCCAAACCAGAGCTGTCCCCGTAAAGTCCCAGGTGCACAGGAACCCAAGCAACACAACACCCTGAATGGTGCAAAGCCCAAGTTGCATAAACCAGAATGGCACCACACAGCACACAGCTGGGATGGTGGGCGTGGCCTGCAAGTTGCCTGAAGCCCAAATGGTGCAGTGCCCACAAAGCACAGTCTGGCACAGCACCCACGTAGCCTACAGCCAGAATGGCAGGCATGGCCCACCAAGCAGTACCGCAAGTGGTTCTAACCCGACCCAAACGGCAGAGTGCCCACGCACCAATGTGTATGTCAGTTCAGCTCACCCAGTCTTGGGGTTCCTGTCCACCCCAGACGCGTTTCCTTCCACCATCCCGGCATTTCCAGCAACCAGCACCTTGAGCAGAGAGGTGCAGGGAAATTCCATGAGCCTGGGAAATCCCCACAGTGGCCTCCCGGGGTCAGCCTGCCCCAGGCGGCTGGGACCTGACTGAAGTCCAGAGTCCCATCTTGGTCGACAAACTGTTACTGAACAAAAGTAGGGTTCAGCTGCCGCTGTCAAACACAGGCATAAGACAAAGGTTGGTGGAGAAGGAAAAGCGTCTTCATTAAGATGTTGTACAATTTGAGGGAAGGGAAGGGAAGACACCCCAACTCCAGGCCAATTTTGCACAGAAAAAACCTAGCTGCCCCAGAACCATGAAGAGTATCCAGAGATCCCTCCCCATTTTTATCTGTAGCCTGAAGCTGAGGAGCAGGCAGCTCTCGGGCTTCAGTCTCTCTCCCTGGAGTCCGCCTGTGTGGGGCTGGAGCCGCCATCACCACACTGCAACTGCTTCCCATGCTGGGGGTCTGGGGCTGCTGTCAAATGCTGCAGCTGGGACTCTGGCAGCAGGACCTGGAGCCCACCAGATCCCACAAGCACTCCGACCCCCATGTCTGTGCACAGACCCCAGAGGAAGAGAAGAGCACAATCCAGGACCATCCACGCAGCGCAGAATTCACCGAGGCATCCCTGCAGGCCACCACTGGGGCATATGTCCCTGGTGTGTGGCCTAGAGCACAGAGCTCAGCCTTGGCACAAGCCACCCCCTAACTGGGTGAGCAAGGAGAAGGAGAAGGGCCAAATCTCTGCCCTCCCTCTGTTTTAACTCTCCAGACCCAAAATTCTGTGTGCTCCAGAAGCATCCAGCTTCCCCATCCAATCCCGCCTTTTTCTGGCTGGACTGGCAGGTCAGCACCTCCTGCCACCAGGTTCTGAATGGGGCAGAAGGGCTTCCCCTCCGCCAGTCACCCTCACCATCCTTGTGCAGGCTCTGTGCGAGGTCTCCTCCTGCACTGTCTCTGCCCAGAGTAGGAAATCTGTCGACACGCACGGCCTAGCTCTGTTGCCAGGGCAACGTGACACTGCCATGCTGGCTTGTTTACCCTTTACCCAGGGCACTCGGGCTCTCCCACACTGCTTAGGGGGTTTCCTGCGGCCCCTCCCTCACTACAGACCCCGTGCCGATATCAGGGTGGGAGCAAAAGCAGGGCCAGTGGCTGGGAGCACTCTACCAGGAGTGAGCGGTCCTGGGCCCAGCACAGCCACAGGACCTCGGCTGAGGTCTCTGGGCCTCCCTTTTCCTGAGCCTCACAAACTCAGAAGCTCCCAGGGTGGCAGGGAGTAAGGATGAGTGAAGGGGCACGCGGGGCCAGTGCCCTGTCCAAAGAGGAGGCACCTTGCTCAGTCCGCCCTGCCGCACGCCTCATCACCACCCACCGCTGACTTGACCGACAGTGGGGAGGCGTCCGTTGCTGCCCAAGCAAGTGTTGGCCCACCTCTCCTCCACCTTCCCACACAGGTCTTCTTGCCCCGAGCCCCCGTACCAGGCAGCCTGGAAGTGTGCGAACATTCCCTCTTCGGAGGGGTTGTATTTGAGATGGGGCTTGACCCAGCACAGGACATGGGAGGTGGGCACAGGGTTGCTGAGGGTCACTGTCCCCTGTCCCCAGGCTCTGTCCCACCCCCCTTGGAGGGCCAGCCTGGTGAGGACCACAGCTTCTCACGGCCTTGGCTGAGTGGCCCAGGGCAGGCACCTGACGAAGGGCTGTCCAGCTGCTAGTGACACAGGCCGCCTTGACCTATGGCTCAGCCTGGCATCGCTCAGGAGCTGGACCAAAGTGCAGGGATGGGCAGTTACTGTTGGAGGCACAGGGGACATGCTGGAAAGGCTGTGATACGCCATGTGGAATCAAAGACATGAGACAGTGTGTTCCGTGGGTGATGGGTGAGTGGGAAGCTGGCCATTGACACAGGAGAGCAGACTGTGCACAGGTGGTGAAACCCACCCAGGACAGGAGACACTCATCAGGACCAGCCCCTGGCCCCCGCCACCTCACAGGCCCCAGCCCAAGTCCACATGTATCCTTCAACAACCCTTTGGTTAAGGCAAGATGAGTATGTCTCTGTTCTTTGCAACCAAAATATCTGAGCTAGGACTTGAGTGGGAAGGTCCTGACAGCAGGCCCAGAGGCCCAGCGGGTCTTCATGGAAGCTGCATTACATAGGTGTGAATGATTAAACCATCAACCCTTGGCAACTGAGTCACCACCTGCAGCCCCTCCTCCCTCCTCTGACTGAAAGTTCCAACCCTCCAATCACATGGTTGGTTCTCCTGGCAACCAGCCTCCTTGCTTAGATGTGGTCTGAAAGTCACTTCATTCACACACTTTCATTTCACGTATCACAAACCAGAAGCATGTCCTTGAGAAGAGGGGGGCCAGCCTGTGCTGACCCTGGCATGCAGATCTGGGGGGCAGGGAGGTGACAGAGCATAGTCTTAATGAAGGGCCCAGTTCTGACAAGGGTGTCCTCTGAGCCTCTCTGCCATGGTCAGAGAGAGGGCACCATGCTGGGGGTGCCGAATCTGGCCACATGGGATACGTGTGGACATCAGCCCACTAGAGTTGGGGGTGGGGGAGGAATAGGCGAAGGCCAAAGTATTTCGGTCTGGGGGAAACAGCTTAAGTTGTTGTTCAGCTGTTTTAGTCTCTGTGAATCTCTCACATGGGTTTCTGGGGATCTCCCTGCTGTTTTGTAGATTCCTCATACCACCCTTCTGTTTCAATAACTTACACGATCTTCTGTCAGCCAGATTTAGCTGAGTGTTAAGGACACCTCCTCTGGGGAGCCTTCCTGGCTTGCCTTTCCATCTCATGTCTGTCACCCTTCCTTCCTCCCATGCTGTACAGACCCACATTGACACTCATTCCTTGTGCATAGCTGTCTGCTTGTTCCCACTGCACACACACCAGAGCATTAGTTTTCAAACTTTTTGGTCTCGGGACCCCTTTACACTCTTAAAAATTATTTAGGATCCCAAAGGGCTTTTGTTTGTATGGGTTCATCAATAGTTTACCATATTAGAGATTAAAACTGAGAAATTTCTAAGTGTTCCTTTATTAACTCATTTAATATAAAAATTAAGCTCAGAGCGGCCCTGGCCGGAGTGGCTCAGTTGCTTGGCGCGTCACCCTGTGACCAAAGGACTGTGGGTTCGTCTCCCGTCAGGGCGCACACCCAGGCTGCAGACTCAACCCCGGTCAGGGCACATGCGGGAGGCGGCCGAGTTTCTCTCTCTGCCTTCCTTCCCCTCTTCCTCTCTCTCTGAAAGCAATAGGGAAAACATACCCTCAGGTGAGGACAAAAAACTGCTTTAATAAAAATAAAAATTCCATGAATGTTAATATAAGTAATAAATTTCTGTGAAAGATAATAATTTTCACAAACAAAAGAGAAAAGAGTGGGACAGTTCCACATTTCTGCAAACCCCTTAACTGCCTGGCTTCCTGGAGGACAGCTGGACTCCTGTGCCGCCCCCACAGTGGGCCTGGGCGTGTTCCCTCGACTGAGGCAGACGGAAGGAGGAGAGCCGGCTTTCCTGAGCTGCGCAGCTGGGAAGCAGGGAGAACTCTGGTGAGCCGCTCCTACATTATGGCTGTTCTCTGATAAGGCACTGACGCTGGGCATGTGGGAGATTCTCGAGGGTTAGCTGAAGTCTGGAATCTGAAACCTCATCAAAGACACTGTGTGTTGTTACTTTACGATCCATGGGTCTGCCCTGCACCTTAAATGGATTTTTCGCCTCGTATGACTTTGTAACGTTGAGCGTTGGCCATTTGGAAATAAAAGCCTTAAAGTGTTAGGAAGCTGTCAAACTCATAGATGCCAATAAAAGTTGTCCAAAATTCAAATTTTTGCCTTGAAATTTTGAAGCTCAAATTTTATTGTTAGCAACAAATACTGACAGCTGTTTTCCTTGCAGCAACATGCTCACTTCATTCATTTTCAAGAAAATATATGCCAAATACCCAAGACTGAATCACTACAGTTTGTTTACAGTTGTTGTTGTTGTTGTTGTTTTTCAAGTAAAAATGGTGCTGCAAGGCCCTGGCTGGTGTAGCTCAGTGGATTGAGCGCGGGCTGTGAACCAAAGTGTCGCAGGTTCGATTCCCAGTCAGGGCACATTCCTGGGTTGCAGGCCATGACCTCCAGCAACCACACACTGATGTTTCTCTCTCTCTCTCTTTCTCCCTCCCTTCCCTCTCTGAAAATAAATAAATAAAATCTTTTTAAAAAATGGTGCTACGTGAAGAAATGGCCCTTCCGCTCCCCGCGCTGGCAGTCACGGAAGCGCTGTTCTCTTGAGACGGTCACCACGACGCGGGGGCAGCAGACGAGATTTACCCGTGCTTCCCGTTTCATCACCCGAACATTAAGAAGATGTGTACTCAAGGTAGAGCTTTAATAAAGCTAATGATTTTCACTGGCCCATCAAGGACCTTCTTAGTGCAGCTGGCTTTTTCCTTCCTGCCTTGTCCGCCTGCCAGCCGTGCGGGGAGGGAGACCACCCGCTGGAGCTTGTGCACCATCAGTCGCCAATGTCAACACGGTGAACACAGCAAACAACGTCTCAGTGTTACTATGAGAATAGTTTTGACCTTGTGGTTCTCTGAGAGGGTCTTGGGGCCATGGCGTGAGGACGAGCCCCTAAGGCAGGGGCTGTAAGATCTCGTCCCTGCGTTCCTGGCAAGGAGTCTGCGCCCAACCAGCACGTGCTGAGTGACAGGCAGCACCGCTGGGAACTCACCGGGAACTTTCAGGACCAATTTGTTACCTTCACAACAACCCCGAGGAGGCTGCCTTTATTATCAGACCCGTTTCCCCAGTGAGGAAACAGAGGCACAGACGGTGCCTCCCTTTACCCTTCCGCACCACTAAGAGAGAGCCATGCCTACCTCCAGAAACGAGGCCGGGAAACTCGACAATGCTCCACTGATGCGTGTGAGCCCCTGGGTGCCCCTCGAGAAGGCCAGCAGCTTTCCTCGGCCCCACACTGCAGTCCGAGGAGCAGAGACCCTGAGACATTAAGGGCCTGCCTGGGGCTCAAAACCAGGTCTGCAGTGACCTGGACCCCAGTGCTGCCAGAACCCCTAGCGGCAGTGCCCCTCACCCAGCTCACTCCCCCGCCACGCCCTCCTCCCGATCTGATCCAGGGCCCCGGGCCCTGGCACAGGTCCGGCTCTGGCTGGGCTGTGTGACCTCAGGGGGTGACCTCCGCTCTCTGCACCAGAGTCTCCTCACCTGGACAGTGGGTGGTGGGTGGTGATCAGGCCTCACTGACCACCGCTCCCTCCTCGGGCCAGTGCTGGGCCCTCCCTCCCCGAGGCGCCCCAGGCCCATGGTGCGTGGCAGCATGTCTGAGCCGACAGAGGTGCTTGACATACAGCACCTCTTCCCTGTGGAGGCCCCTGCAGGGTCTATGCTCATTTTCTCCCCCTCTCAGAATCACAGAAAAGTCAATAATCACCTGGAGAGCTCCAGCAGGTAAACAATCTAGACTTTGCTCTCCAAACCTCCACTCTCCCACCACGGAAGGCTGCACCCTGGGGTGGACAGGCTCATCTGCATTTCACTGCCTCAGCCTCCACTGTCCCCCACTGCCCACCCCACCCCCACCCACCCCCAGTGCCATCAGGGCGTCAGGGTGGGACAAGCTTCCCTGAGGGGGCAGGTTACTGCAGAGCTAGCCAGAGGAGGTTCTGGAGGCCTGAAAAGGGCAGGCCTAGAGGCTGCAAAGTGAGGGACTTAAGTGCCCCGGAGCCAGCCAGGACCAGGGGATCCTCCACCAAAGCAAGCTCACACAGGGGCCGAACCCCAAGGAAGCCCCTGGCCTAGGAGAAGGGCCCTAGGGGCCTAAGGGGTCATCTGGGGGCAGAGGTGGCAGCTCAGAGCCAGCCCACAAGCACAGGCTAGGGAGCTGGTCCAGCCCTGAGATGTCTGGTGCTAGGAGCCCCCACATTCTGAAGGTTCTGCCTCAGGCAGGAGAAGCCACTGCCCAGGGTACGAGCAGGTGTCAGAGGTTTACCAGGGTGTGGACCAGAGGGGCCCCGACATCTCCTGGCAGACACCAATACCCTGTGGCCACGTCAAGCATGAGGCCCAACGTCCACACTTTGTGTTCAGGAACCGGCCGTTGCACCGGTGTGGAAAGATGGGAGGGTGGGAGCTGGGCGACATACCTGTTGTTTTGGCTGGCTCGGGTTTTCACCTGCAGAGAAATGCATTTCTGTCTCATTCCAGCCTCTGTTAATGGGGCCTCTGCCGTGTGACACCGACCCGTCACAACCAACAGCTTCCCCCTCTGCTGGGTTGGGAGGACAGGCAGCGTCTCCGCGGTGCAGTCTCTTTCTGTTTGTTCTGTGCCCGATCTCTGCTGTAATTTACTCTTTAGGTAGGAATCATGCACACTGTACCACATTTACAAGGCACTGAAGTCTGTCACTAAGACCGTTTGCTGTAACAGAGACTATCACCAGACAGTGAATGAAACGGGAAACATTTGTTTCTCTCTTGCATGGGGGTCTGGAGTAAGTGATTGGAGTGTTCTGCCCCACCAAGAGTTTGGGGACTTAGGCTGCTTCCGTCTCACTGGCCCACCACCCGGGCATTCCCTTCTCCAGAGCCCAGCACTGCTGCCAGGGTGGCTGTGTCCCAAGCAACAGGAAGGAGGTGGGGAAGGTGAAGAAAGAGGCAAAAACACCAGCTGTCTTTTAAGCACAGTTTTTACAGGCTGCCTGAGATGCTTCTGCTTTCAGGCCATGGACTTAACCTAATCACGAGAGGAAGCTGCAAGGAAGACTGGGAAATGTAGTCTTCCCTGGACAGCCCTGTGCTCCTGGCGAGAACTGATGTAGGTGGCATCGTCACACAAGAGGTGTACGGTGGAGTCTCTGAGGGGATTCTCCGGGAAGGGGCATGAGGGAACTTTTGGGGGTAATGTCAGGTTTTGTATCATTTCTTTTACTTTATTTTTTTAAATCCACAACTGAGAATGTGTTTGTTTGTTTTTATAATTTTTAAAAAAGATTTTAGTTATTTATTTTTAGAGAAAGGGGAAGGGGAGAGAGAAAGAGAGAGAGAGGAGCATCAATGTGTGGTTGCCTTCCACGAGCCCCGCACTGGGGACCTAGCCTGCAACCCAGGCATGTGCCCTGACTGGGAATTGAACCAGCAACCCTTTGGTTCACAGGCCATCACTCAATCCACTGAGCCACACCAGCCAGAGCCTGAGAATGTGTTTTTACTGATTTTTTTTTAAATCCTCACCCAAGAACATTTTTTCCCATTGCTTTTAGAGAGAGAGGAAAACAGAGAAAAATATCAATGCGAGAAAGAAGCATCGATTGGTTGCCTCCCTTATGCACTACATGCACCCAGCCGGGATGGTACGCCCCGGACCAGGGGACGAACCCTCAGCTTAGGCAAGTGTCCTGACTGGGGACCGACACTGCAGTGTTCTGGTGTATGGAACAACTCCAACCAGCCGAGCTGCCCGGCCAGGGCAGGTTCTATACCGTAACAGGTTAGACGATACAGGTGTATATACTTTTCAGAGCTTAAGGAATGATCCACTGAAGATTTGCAGATTTCACTTTATGTAAATATTATTTCTAGAGGTCTCTAAGCAAAAAAAAAAAAACTCTAAACAAATATTGAACTGTAGCTGATGAACACGCTGAAGTATGTAGGAATGAGTATAGTAATGTCTGTACCTGGCTTTGAAACACATCCAAAAAATAAGATGGATGGGCAGACGGAGACCTGTGGGATGAAGTAAACCTAGCGAAACGTTCATTGTGAAATTTAGGTGGTGGGTAGATGAGTGTTGTCTGTCAAGTCTTTCAACCTTTCTGCGTGCTTCAAAGTTGTCATTCTAAAGTGTTTGTAAAAGAAGCCTCTGTTGTGCCCACGCCCTTGTCTAGCCACCCAGTTCTGTCGCCAGTCTGTGGCGTTCCCCGCCGGCAGCAGCCTGCACCTGCGCACACACACCCGACACACGGCAATCTGTGCTCGTCCAAACGGCAGCCCACGCTGTGTGCTGTCTGCTCTGCGATCCAGAGAAACCCCTGGATCAAAACCCTCCTGGGAGCCACTGTCCCCCGAGCTGGCCCAGGCAGCCAAAGGCAGCAGTCATACTGAAGATCTTCCTCCGTCACCTCAGCATCCCTGTGGCCTCCTGGCTGCCCATCCGCCCCGACCCACACCCCACCTGCTCAGTGAGTCTCGTCAAACCTACTCCCCTCCCTCCCCAGATCCCACCTGTCATAAGCTGCCACTGTCCCCTCTTTCCCTAGAATCTCAGGGTCTTATGAAACTGCTAACTCCTTCTCAGGAACTGTTAACCCTGCAGCCTTCACCCCTAGTTCAAGATAAAGGTGATGCAGGTTCTGTAACTTGACAGGTCAGATGACACAGGTGCATTCATTTTTCAGAGGCTGGGAGGTGGTCTTCTTAGCCCCTCTTCGTGTCTTTGTCCTACTCCAGACCTTTCTTCAGACTCTTAGCAGGTGGTCCTCCTGTCCCACTTCCCAGAGGAAGTGCTCAGACTAGGGCTCAGGGAAGGGTCCTTGGGGAGGTGACATCTCTGTGAAGTCTTGAAAGGTGAGCAGGGTCTTGTCAGCGGAGTGGCTGGCACAAGTGAAGGCTGCAAGCAGGAGGGACAGGCACAGTCAGACTGGCGTGGGGGGGCCTGCAGGCTGGAGAGGAAGAAGCAGAGCCAGGGAGGCCACAGACGAGGGAGGTCAGGGCCTTGATCCCATGCAAAGGAATGACCACAGCTCAAGCAAGCAAGGACACTTTATGGGGAGGGTGTCCCCTGCATCAGAGGCTACAGAGGATAGAGCCACCCAGGGGCCCGGACCCTCGGGGAGGTGTGGGATGCTGAGGCCAAGGGGGAGAGACATTTTTAATTTTGAAATGCATTGCCAAATTCCCCTCTGTGGGGACTGTGCAGCCTCCCGCCCTTCCACCTGCAGCCAGGCTTGAGAGGCTAGCTTTGCTCACGGTTTCCGAATGCAGCACTCGGGCGCTGTGCCTGGAGACCCAACCAGGTATTGATTTTCCCCAGCGGGTTGCAAACGCCGCAGACAAGCCGGGCTACTGTTCCAAAGCCCCAGTCCCTCTGCCTGTTCCTCCCTCCCCTCCTCCTCCTCCTCCTGCTACAGCTTCCCCCGCTCTCACCAAGCTCACCGCTCCATCCTTTGAGATTCAGCCAGGCGCTGCTTCCTCCAGGAAGCCCTATCTGAAGCCCTGTCCAGGGGTGTGAGGAGCCCCTCTCTGTACTTCCATTCTGCACAGGCTTTGCTCAACGCCACACCCCTCCATGTGTTGCAACCCTTGGTTTAGGTCAGCTGTGGGTCCCCCGTGTGTGTGTCAGTGGGGAGGGGTCTTCCTATAGCTGGGCGGCCGTTTTCCTATTAGGCCTTAAGTCAATACCTATTCAGCCATCAACAAGGGTTTGCACCCTGCTAGTAAAATGGCCTGTTTCTATGCTTCCTTTAAAAAAGGACACCTGTATTGGAAGCCAGGGTGTGAAGATTTGCACAGGACAAGTGGTTGGAGCTCAGTTTCTGGCTGCCAGATTGCAGAGGGGACAGGGCAAACCCCAGGACTGACATCCTACAGAAAAGACTGACCTAGAAAGACTGACATGTCACTACCCCTCTCTTCTCAGTATAGTTCCGGGCTTGTTTGTTACTGCAGCATAACTCAGCCTATCCTGGCAGCTACAGACACTCCCAGGTCAGAGAACAGCCCCCATCACTTCCTTATACAGAAGAGATAAGGGCACAGAGACACAGGGTGGCAGGGCAGCCTCACAGCAAGCAATCATCAACCACTCAGTAAGTATTTACGCAGCACATACTATGTCAGGCATGTTCTAGGCACTGAAAATACAGTAATGAATAAGGATTGAACCTCCTTGCCCATGTGGAGCTTATAATCCAGTGGAGAACAGGGAGGCAATATATTTTATTTTTAAAGCAACAGATATATATGTTTTCATAGCACTTAGGAGAAAAGGCAAAGCCAGAGGAGAGAGGCATGTAGAACATGTGCTGTTTTAGATGGGGCAGTCAAAGTCCCTCTGTGAGATGACATGGGAGCAGAAACTCACGGGAAGTGCAGGCATGAACCATATGGAAGTCTGGAGAAAGAGTAGTCCAGGCAGAAATGACAGCAAGTGCAAAGGCCCTGAGGTAAGAGGCTACTTAGCACTTGGTGTGCTTCCTGCATGCTGAAGCTGGGGCTGAGACCGAGGACTCTCCCTCTCTCGCCCTGGCGCTCTCTCACTCCCTCCAGCAGCTAGGAGAAAAACAGTATTGGACCAGGTTCCAGGGAAGGGAATCAGGCAGGCTGCCCGGGGGGCCCCGTCCCTTGAGTGCCCCCAGCCGGCAGCCCCAGACCCCCTCTGCCAGCCCTGGCTGCCCGCCCCAGTCAACAGGCAGCCACAGAGCTGCTTCATGCCAGGACTCAGGAGCACTGCCCTGTTTGCATGCCAAGTCCCCCGATTTTTTACTCAAATCCAAGCACCATGCTGTCTACCTACCTGTAACAAGGCTCCCCAGCCTGGAACCCCTGCTCCGGCAGCCAGACTGGGGCAAGTCCAGCTCCTTAGTCTCCAGGGGTGGGAGGGAGGAGGGGACCTCTAGAGTAGGTGCCCCACTCCCAACCCCTAGGACCAGCTGGTTAGCGAGGCCTCTGCAGAGGATTGGAAGCTCGTCCCTGAAGGCCCAGTGGTAGGTTACCAGAGGGGAAGCCTCTGGAGCTCCTAAAATGACGCCACTCCGAGGCAGCTGTCCAGAGAAGGAGCTTCCCAAGCAGAGCTGTGACTAGAGGTGGCCCTTGAGGCAGCGGAGCCAGGCTGCTGGGCTGCGGTCCTGGCTCCATCCCACTAGCTGCCCACCAGGGGCAGGTCAGTCACCCTGTAGGCGCCTCTAACCTGTAAAACGGGAGTGATAGTAACAGGTTACAGCCAGGGCCAAAGGGGATCATATCTGTAAGGTCAGTAGCCTGTGACAAGTGCTATAAAAGTGGCTTTTTACGTTAAAAGGAAAGTGCTCAGCAAAATGTATTATAAAACCACTCTCCTCCATGTCATTGTATTTAAAATGTTCAGCAGGAAAGGATTTGCCCCCTTTAAGAGTAATCTGGGAAGAAACTGCTTTGGTCAGCACAAAGTCAGTGATTAGAAAACAAAGTGACAGTTGCCAAAGGTTTAATTAGTTCCTTTTAGCCTCAGGACAGGTCTTCAGGCGGAAGTGCAGACCTGCCTGGGAAGGGCCGGCAAAGCCCGAGGTTGGGGGCCCCAGCAGCAGTGACCCCTGATCCCAGCCTTGGCCCGTGAGCTGGGCAGAACTGGCTGAGCAGGGACCTGAGGTTCAGGGTGTCACTGCCGGAATTCAACCCTCAGCAGCCAGAGGCCTGGGCAAGGTGAGGGGACGGTGGGTGCCAGGGCCTGGGAGCTGGGTGGGTGAAGGAACTGCAGGTGTGCTGTGGAAACTGAAGTCCAGTGATGATGCGAGTGAGACAGCACAGTGAGAAGCCAGGAACATCCCTAGCAAGTGGAATAGGGGGACTGAGAAGGACAGCTGAACAGAGTGGCCGAGTAACTTACAGCCAGGCACAGAAGGTCACCTCCCTAGAGATGACATCTAGGCCTCAGTAGTGTTTCAGCTCTACTCACAGAAAAACAGCAAAACCAGATGGGTGACACCAGGACCAGATACAATGACGAAAGACTCTGTGCTGGCCGATCAGTGGGGACCACGAGCCCAGAAAGGGCACCCCTGGAAAACTGATGAATATTCTCTGAAACCCTCCCCCGGGACCTCCTTTAGATTCCCGCCTGCAAGAGAGATAAAAGCCTCAAGATAAAGGACCCAGGATGCTCTCCCTCTGGGGAGCATGGCTGTGCCTTCCCCTGCCCCCTCCTTCCCTCACAGGCACACGTCTCCTAGACTCTAGGGGACCCTACAAGACTTGCAATCAAGGAGCAATGGGCAGTGGCAGCTCATCCCAGGCTCTCTCTCCTGCTTCTTCTATGTTAAGGCCTCCCTTGTCTCACTGTCCCCAGCTTTAATAGATGTACCCTCACAGTTACCCGGACCTGTAGTGAAATCTTTCCGCACGAAGTCAAGAACCCACACACTACCGGCTGGCCCCAGGCAGACTGGCTCAGGGCCAGGTCCCTGTCCGGTAACAAGAGGAATTTAAAGTCAGCAAGACACTTGGGTCATGCCTCCCTTGTCTATTCAACCTTTCTGGACAGGCATCATCTTTCTCTTTCCGTCGCACTGCCATTGTGCCCTTAAAAGGAAAAGCAGCATGACCGTCAGGGCAGTGGGCACGAGCCTGGTCCTTTCCAGGTCTACATGTCCACATTGGTGGCACCAGTCTTCTCCTGAGGACAAGAACAAACACCAGTATAACTTCCTGAGCACCTAATCAGTGCCTTGCAATGTATATTCTTCACTCCTCACAACTGCTATTCCACACTGAGAACACACGGCCATTTCACAGATAGGAAAACACGTCAAATGGCTGGCTGCTCTGCAAAAGAATTGCCAAGCTCTCCCCTACAGAGCAGATTTTCCTCAGAAGGAGTGCTCCATGCTCAGGACCACGGCTGGGTCCTATTTGCCCTACTTCCCTCCTTAGATCTCTCTACCTACCCTTCCCTCCCTCGGGGACTCACCCCTTGGTGACCCCTTGAAGGGCTGCAGCCAGCTGCAGACAGACAACAGGTTCCCTTCAAACAACAGCAGTCAAGCAGTCACAGGGAAGGAAGTTAATTCCCACCAAGTGCCAGAATGCAGTGGGGGTTTCAGAGAGACCCCAGAACGCCAGCAGAAGTGAAGGAAGACATTCATAAGTGGAGAGATACACGGTTTTCCTGGACTGGAAGACCCAGAATCGGTAGGGTATCAATTCTACCCCAGAGGATCTGTAGATTCAACACAATCTCGATCAAAGTCCCAGCAGCTTTTCGTGGAAATTGACAAGTCTATTTTAAAAATACAGGAAAATACAAAAGACCTAAAATAGTCCAGACAATCATGGAGACGAATGAAGATGAACGACTCGAACTACCCAGTGCTGAAACTTTCTAAGCAGGGGTCCCGTAAAGCTACAGCAGCCCAGACACTGCGATGTCAGTTTCAGGGTAAACAAACAGACCAATGTAAGAGAACGGAGAGAATCCAAACCAGACCTACACACAACGGTCAATTGATTTATGACAAAGACACCATTACAGTTCAGTGGGGAAAGGATCCTCTTTTCCATAAAGGGTGCCGGCCCAGCTGGATCAATTGATCATACAGAAAGAAATGGAGCTTGACTCCTGCCTCACACTATAAACAAAAATTAATTCTGAGTGGATCATAGATCTTAATGTGAAAAGCAAAACAATAAGGCTTCTAGACAAAAAAATATAAGAGAATAACGTCAGGCCTGGCCGGGCGGCTCGGTTGGCTGGAGCGACGCTCCCTACACCCAGAGGCTGCAGGTCCAGTCCCCAGTCAGCGCACGCACACGCGCAGCAGGCGGCCGGTCGATGCTTCCCCCTCACATCAGTCTCTCTCCCTCTCTCTCTCTCTCTCTCCCTCTCTCTCCCTCTCTCTCTCTCTCTCCCTCTCCCCACCCCCATCTCCACCTCTCAAATCAATAAAAACATAACCTCAGGTGAGGATTTAAAAAAAAATTTTTTTTACAAAGAGAAGAATTTCATGATCTTGAGATAGGCAAAGATTTCTTAAACATAACTCAAAAAACCACTAACTACAAAGGCAACGATGGGTGTCACTGAAATGAAAGACATCTGTTCTTCAAGAACAGCCATTAAGAGAGTGAACGGGTGAGCCAGAGCGGCAGAAGCTGTCCGCCCCTGCATGCATCAGACAGGAGCTCGCATCCGGAGCACAGAAAACGGTCCTACACACCGAAAAGAAAAAGTCAAACGCCACACTGAAAATGCACAGAAAACTTCACCAGCCACTTCACAAAAGAAGATATCAAAATATTCAATGAACTATAAAAATCACCAGCAAATTAAAATCAAACGGCGATACCACAGCACATCCACTAAAACAGCTGGACTGGGAAGCACCGGGTCCCACCCAGCACCGAGCACTGGCGAAGGTGCGCGCGGCGGAGACTCTCGTGCCCCCCGGGGGTGGGGAGGTGGGGGCGCAGTATAAGCCAGCCCCGCCGCTCTGGAGATCTGTCGGGCTCACGTCCCAAACCTGAAGCACGGTCAAACCCATGACCCAGCAATTCCACGCCCAAGCATTTACTCTAGAAAAATCAAAATATATGTTTACAAGAAGACACAGACAAGAATGTTCATAGCCGCTTTCCTCAGAACAGCGCAAAGCTGGAAAGGATGTAAAAAGCACAGCAAAGGGAGAGAGAACGCGGCAGCTGTGGTGTGATCTCGCGTTGGCTCACGGCTCAGCGATGAAAGGACCACACTAGCGATGCACGCAACTTGGGGGGGGGGGGTCTCACAGACAGCACTCGAGGAATAACCCAGACGCAGAGAGCACGTGCTGCACGACTCCATTTGTTTGAAGTTCAAAAATGTAAAGTTAATCTATGGTGATAGCATAGTGGAGGTTAGTCGGTGACCAGGAGGCACCTGAGGAATGCTCTGAAGTTCTGGGGATATCCCATACCTTGACCTGAATAATGATTCCACGGCTGTAAACATGTGTAAAAATTCATGACACTATAGACTTCATATTTATTCAATTTACTATTTGTCTTATTACAACTTTTAGAATAATAAAAAGAGAAGCTGTGGGTGCTAAGGCTAACAGGGGCTCCAGCTCCCCTCTAACAAGGGCCCGGAAGCCGAGGGAGGCTAGGAAGCTCTGGCAACTGAAGGACGTGAAGGGTATGGTTGATTAGCCCAGCTCTGGGGGACCTCCTCCCCCACCTCTCACTTCTGTTACTGCACAGCCCTGGGTTATCTGATTCTGTACAGGTCTCTGATTTCATTGTCTTTGAGCTGTTTTTACAACTCTGGAAATTGCACAAAACTGATGGTTAAGCAAATGACTCTTTTGTATACAGATGCAAATGAACTAGTCCCACAGAGGTGCAAATATTTCAACCTGAGGCCATTTCCTGGCAGCCTACACATGGAACCAGTTGCAATGTCTTACTGGTTCCCACTTTAAATAAGAAGTTAACGTCTTTGACACACATTTATTTTATATGTATATGAAAGTGATTTTTTTTAACATCCTCTTGACCCAGTTCCCTCTCCACCACCCTCCCCTCTGGGTGAAACAGCTTGGCTTCTCTGACTCGCACAGATGCTCAGGCCCCGCTCCCTGGAGGCTCTGGTTCTTCCATTCACCTGCACTTGTTGCGCACCTGGTGTGTGCTGGGCCCAGGGACACACAAGAGAGGGAGGCCGTGTCCTACCCTCCCAGGCCAGGAGAGAAGACCAGACCAGTCTGTGAGGTTTTCAGGGCCTTACTTGACCCTTGCAGCAACCCTCAAGGCGGCCAGTGTCACTGCGTGTGGTGCTGCCACACCTCTACTCCACCTGCAGTGAACCCGCTTGCCCAGGCGGACTGAGGACTCAGAGCCAGGTCTCCAAATCCACTGGAACCACTGGCTGCTTGAATGTCCATTTCACACAGGCCAGCCACTCCCAGCTCCCCACCTGGGACCCTGTGATCATCCCAACACCTTTGTCCCTCCTGGCCCCACGATGGACACCAGAAGGAAGGCCCACCTGCTGAGTTGAGAGCCTGGGGGAGCCCTGGCTATCTTGGGGAGACAAGCGATCTGAGCACCTTTCTGAGCCTTCGAAGGCAGTTTCTTCCCTGAGGGACACTGAGCTTTTGCTGGGCCAGGCCAAGCCACACAAATCAATGGCCTCTCTAAAGAGGAGCCGCTGCCACCAGGGGTGCTGACCTGGGCACCCCAGGTCCCTTGGGATCCAGACTCTGCTTCACCCAAACCTAGGCCAGGCCCATCATCCTGCCTCCCAGCCCCACCTGCCCACTAAGGGTCTCTCCAGAGACCAGAGCAAAGGCAAGAGGCTTCAGAGGCAGCAAGACAGCATCTGAGGGCAGACGGAGGGGGCACAGGGGCATAAAGGATGCCAGCCAGAGAGGCCAGAGGCCAGAGAGTGGCTGTGGACTGGTAACAAGGTGGCCTCCTTGTCCCCACAGGGATCCTTTTCCCCAAAGACGAGAACCCAGGAGGAAAAACACTAGAGACTTTTGCCCGCCTTGGCTTCCGACCAAGGAGATCTGGTGAGAGACACTGTGGGAAGCCAGTGGCTTCTGTGCTGGGACTGCTCCCAGCAGACAGAGGGGAGGGAGAGGTGGGGCCAGGGCAGGCCACCCCCTCCCCTTGCATAAACCGGATGCTAAAGTTTGAGGAGTAAGAGCTGACACTTCTGCAAGACTCCCTCCCTGTGTGCCACCCCTGTCTAAGCACCTTATATACTCGAATCGTTTATCCTCCACAACAGCGCTATGAAGTCAGCACCATCGCTATATTATCTCCATTTTACAGATGAGATAGCTGAGGCACAGAGATATTAACCAGCATGCCCAGGACCACACAGTAAGTGGTAGAGACAGGATTCAGACGTAGCCCTGCCGACCTATTTTCTATTCCCATCATGCTAGACAGTGGGGTCCACCTTTCATCACTGAGTATTCAACGAGAATTGACAGAAGACCCACTGGATGCCAGCATCCACCAGGCACTGGGACACAGCACAAAACAGACAAGGCCCCTGCTCCTCCTGGGTCGCCATCACAGTCCCTGGTGCCCCCCAGTTGTGGGTGGGGGCTGCTGTACATCGTGTGTGTAACCATGGACTTGCCTCCCCAAGGCAGCACAGGGTTGAAAACGCATTCCTCTGCGATCCCTGACACGGTTCCTCCTCACCCTCTCTTGCACAGAGGGACTTTACAGAAGGGAAGTGATCTGCCCGAGGTCTCTGGGCTAGGAGCTGCAGAGCGGATTTGAATCTAGTGCACTGTGGGGCCTCTCAAACTGTGGGGCTATTGGATTCCAAGAGCTAAGCCATTGCCACAGCCGGCTGAGCAAGTGGGCAATGGATTTAAATCAAGTTGGGGGTGCAGTTCAGTCAATAAATCAGCTGTCTGCCCCCCACCCCCTCAACAACACATCAGTTTGCACATTTGCCCTGGCCAAGGGTTCAGAAGGTTTATGAGCTCTTGGAAGAGATCTCGTGGTGGGGGGTAGGTGAGCTAAACCCCGCAGATGGGGACTACAGCGGGGATGGGAGGCTGGGGGCGATGGAAGGGTGCCGGCAAGCGGGGTTGGGGGAGCCAAGCAGGCCAGCCAGAGCCCGGTCAGGCGAAGCAGCTTCCCAGGTCTCCTTGGTGGTGTGAGGGGGGACAAGGGGCGGGGGAGGCAAGAGGCCTCTGCACATTGATCTCGCTCCAGTCAGATTCAATCCCGAGCGAAATGGATTTTTTAATGCATCTATTAGCTGCTTTGAAAATGCAATCTGAGTTCAGGAAAAATGGGGGCCACCATCAGAAAACATTCGGCATCTGAGGCCCTGGGGGAGCAGAGGTGCCTCAGCACAGGGCACCCGCCCCGCCCAGCCTGAGTTATAGCCTTGGGCCTTTACTCCTCCCCCGGCCCTAGGGCAGGGAGTTGTGGGCCAGCTCTTCTACAGAAATGAGCAAAACTACGACCCCAGAGGGGAGCCATTTCCTGTGAAAGGCACAACCCCCCACCCCAAGTCTTCTCGGATGCTGTGCGATTTTAAGGCCCTTTGAAGATGCACACTCAGCAAACCCGGGCTCAGTAAACAACAATGCCCAGCCAGCTTAGGCCCAGCACCTCACAACTGACAGAAGATTCCCCTGTTTGCTCCTGGTTTACTCCCCTGAAAAACCACAGAGAGCGGGTGGTGAGCGCACCGTAACGTTAAGAAAATGGAGGCTGGGGAGGTGCCTTGCCAAGGTCACGCAGGCAGGCCCAAGGCTGGAAAGCCCAACCCCTCTTTTGTGAGACCCACCTGTCTTAGAGGGAAAGGAGCTGTAGGAGCCGCCCTGGGCCAGAGGGCTTGGGGGAGTAGGACCTCCGACTGGCGTGGCTGTGGGTGGGAAATGAAACTGCTTCCAGATCAGTTTTCAAGAAGAGGCTCTAAGGAGGGGGTGGCAGAGGCTGGAAGTGGAAGGAGAGATGGAGGGATTTGGGTCAGATACACAATTCTCTCTATTGTCATTGGCTGTGTCTGGAGACTTCTTTGCATATGCAAATAACTTTATTCTCCCACAGTAATCAGGAGCAAATTACCTTCTTGCTGTTTACTTTCAGCATCCTTAATTAATCTGGTTATTAGACAATTAATGAAGCTTGTTGGGTGAGAAATTCATGGTAAGACTAGAGAAGGGTGTGTGCATGTGTGTGATTGTGTGTGGGGTGGGACATGCCGCACTTACCCTGAAACAGAGGCAGTCCCCGGTCTCCCCTCGACTTCCCAGCCTCTCTCCTGCCCTCCAGTTCCTGTACACACCCCAGCCCTGCTTTTCCTTTCCCCAGCCCACCACGTCCAGCTTCCTCTTGCAGCTCATCACCTCCCCCGTGAAGCCTTGTGGACTTGGAAGGTGGACCCCCATGTTCTCCAGAGTCCCTTGAGGGCAGAGGCCTCAAACTGGACTAGAGGTCGGGAGTCAGTTCCAAGGCCTTCTCTGTCACCCCAGGGCCCACTCCTGGCACCCAGCCCCACACTGCCTCACGTGCACTGTGTCCAGGCAGTGTTGCAGAGGTGGCCCTCTGTTCTCTCAAGTAACATCCTACAGTGTGTGGGCCAGGCCTCTGCCCAGAGGTTACTGAGTGTGACACACACACATACACACACATACCCAGGGCCATGAAAACACCAAGCCCAGCTGGAGGGAACATTAAGATCATATTTAGCCCTGGCTGGTGTGGCTCAGTGGGTCGACAAAGTCTTGCAAATAAAAAGGTCACCATTTCGACTCCCAGTCAGGGCACATGCCTCGGTTGCTGGCCAGGTGTCTGGTTGGGTGTGTGCAAGAGGCAACCAATAGATGTTTCTCTTGCACATCACATCAATGTTTCTCCCCCTTTCTCCCTCCCTTCCCCTTTTTCTAAAAATAAATAAATTTATTTTATTTTAACATTTATTTTAACATTTTCACAGTGACACTTTAGGGCCCCACCTGCTAATGCTGTCTTTTCTCCTGAGGCATCTTCCCTGTGTGATTTCTGGGCGTCCAGAGGACAAGGGTTCCATCCTGGGGCCATTGGTAATCCAACCTTTTTTATCCAGCTAGTTTTAAGAGCTTCTCTTTGGATTTCTACGGTTTCACTACAGTGTTTCTGGGTTTCTCCTTATTTACTCTGCTAGAATTCTTCCTGCTTCCTTCCCAGGGTTTGTAATTTTTCTGTTTTTATCATTCTGGAAAATTTCTAATCAACGTAACTTTGATACTGCTTCCCCCAATTCTCTCAATGGTCTCGTCTGGAATTCCTGGATGACGTCTGTTACATTCCTCGTTCTACATCCACGTCTTCTTCCCCTTTGTTCGTGTTGCTCTCTCTGTGCTGAATTATGGCTAATGATTTTGCCAGGGAGAAGTGAGAAAATGCCAGAGGAGGAAGGTGGGAGGGATCCCTGGTGGCCAAAAAGGAAGGTCCATAAAAAAAGTTTTGCCTAATTGCCTACCTCTGGTCACTATTTATTTTATAAGGGGTCCCAGGTGCTTAGAGAAAGAGCCCATAAATAATTTGGGGTAGCCGCCCCCACTTTAATTAACTGCCTCCTGTTACATATTTTACAAGATAACCAAATGGGGTCTGGAGCAAGATAAGGACTCTGGGCCAACAGACCCCCACACACACCTAAGTTTGGGTAGTCACATCCCCCCAGGGAAGCGGGCACCACCTTTATCCATCAATCAATATGTAACTCCCTCGCCCGCTCCCACCAACTACATAAGTCCTCAGAACGAAGGACCGGATGCTCTTGTCGCCCTTGCTTTCTGCCACCCGTACTGTGCCCGGCCCTGAGCCTGTGCCTGTCAGCACCGCCTCAGCAGGGCCATTCTGGTCCGTGAGGACGTGTCACTGATAAACCCTGCTTACGACACACTGACAGACTTGCCGGTCTGTCCTTTTTTACATTGCGTTGGCAAGAACTGGGTTTTCCCGTAACGATTTCTTCAAATCTGTTTTTCAGTTCACCGACTATCTCTTAGTCTGTATCTAATCTGATGTTGAACCCATCCATTGAGCGCTAATTTTCAACATGGTCACTTTTATTTCTGAGTGTATTTGTTCGTTTTTGTATTTGCCTGGTTTTACTGGTAGCATCTTTATTTCTTTAAGCATTTTAATAATCAAGCTATTTTTTAAAATATACTGGATCTGATCTCCCAGTATTTTAAATGCTGAAGGCCCAGCTCTGCATCTGTTGTTCCACTGACTCACTCGGAGCCGGTTTTCCCACGTGCTTTCAATTTTGCGAGGAACACACAAGCTTAGCCGGGCTGTCCGGGGAGTCCCGAGCAGTAGCCGTCGAGGGCGTGTCTCTGCCAAGAGAATTTGCTTTTGCTTTTGCCAGGTGCCCCAGCTGCTGCCAACACAGTTGGAATACCAAGTAATGCTTGTGTTTTACGTAAAACCTGAAGTGGGCCAGCTTGTGGTTACAAATTTAGAGGCTTTCCTTTCCACTTAGAGCAAAAACTGAAATAGACAAATGTTCCTATCACTTCTCTTTGCCACTGGATAGACTTTTTGCTCTGCCCTTTCACAAATAGTGCGGCCTCTGAGAGCCCTGGCTTTTGTAGCGGTCTCAATGACAGCTCCCCACCGTGCAGTGAGTGCCCAGCCTGCCTCCTCCTTCCCTGCAGGACCCTCAGCACCCAAAGCTCGAGGCCTTCATTTCTGGACCCGGACAACATTGCCCCCAGGGGACATTTCTGGTTGTCAAAAACTGGAAGAGGAAGATGCTACTGGCATCTAGTGGGTAGAGGCCAAGGTTGTTGCCAAACACACAATGCACAGGACAGCTCTACTCAGCAAGAAGTAATCTGGTCCCAAAGGTCGCCAGTGCCTCCAGGTTCTGGAGATGCGTCTTCAGATGACCTGAGGTCTCCCTGCAGGTCCGGAGCTGCCCCCACTCGGGCTTCCCACACTCTCTTTGCATTTGACGTCCTGAAGGTTGTCCTTGCATTCCTTCCTTCATTCATTCATTTCACAAACAATCATGCATTTAAAAGAATAGTTATTGGATTCCATGGAGCACTTTTGGGTGTTAATGTGGTGGGAGATTTCTCAAGATATGCACTTGTCACACCTGCCTGGGTTCACATGGCTAATCTTTGCTGCTCTCGCTCATCTCTCTTTGTCTTGTGATCCCCTTCTCCACTTCACGTCCCCACCCAGCCGCACTGTGCATCTGCAAGCCCAGAGCATGTGCTGCTGAGTGTTTGAGAAAGAACCGAAAGAGTCCTGAGAGGGTATGGCATCCCTACCAGCAGCAGTAACTCTTGGGGCTCACAGAGGCCAAAATTCCCCCTCAGGTCCCCTGCCTGATTCCACTGCCTCCCTCTTTCCAAATCTCCAGGTCTCTTCACCTCCCGGCCACAGCCACAGAGAGAGTCCTTTCCTCCCCCAGCCCGAGCCCCTGCAGTTCCTGCAGCAGGACCATTCATCCCGTCCCCTGGAGTCTGTGTCAGCCTTGTCCACCCTGGTGTCCAGGCCCTAACTTGCTGAATGAATGAATGAATGAATGAATGAATAAAGCCTGGCTGGTGGGCCCAGGAAAGGCGATCATAATAACTGAGTGTACACATTCTGGGGTCTGGGTTATTCAACTTCAAAGCGACACCGTCTTGGGACAGCCACAGTGCAGTCTAAACGCACATGTTGAGAGGACATTTCTCTAATGCTCCAAGGGCTGGCACTGGGGAAGCTCCCAATTTCCCTGACTACGCAGTGCACTTCACCCGCAAACTGCAACATCTGCACCAAGATCTGTGGGGACTTTATAAGAACAAGTTTCTTCCCAGAACAAACGGGGCAGGCTCAAATGTCTGCAGCTACGGGCCTGTCCCCCTCCAGAAACCCAAACTGCCCACGACCCCAGCTGGCCTCTCCCAGGAGAAAACAAAACAAGGTCTCCATCCTGCTAACCATCCCGGGAATTCCAAGGTCATTTATTCATTCAGTATTTGCTAGACTGTCTTCCATGTGCCAGGCCCCGTTTCAGGCATTAGAAGCTCCATAGAAAACGGAGTATGGTCCCTGCCCACTCGGGCCTTATGTTCTCCTGGGGGAAAGGTGTGACCTGGGCATTACGTGATGTTGGGAGTGATGAGGAGGAAGAAGGAGATGAAGTGAGCCAGCGGCTGCTCCGACAGAGAGCATCTGTTTGAGGGGCAGTCAGAAAATGCCTCTTTGTGAAGACAGCTTAGTGAAGGTCACCAGAACTGGTGGGGAAGATGGTCCCAGGGTGAGAGATCAGTGACTGGAGTGCTTAGGAAGAGTGGGGGGAGCCCAGGTGGCCGTGGTGAGATGGGAAGGGAGGGGGAATTGGGCCATGGCCAGAGGTCTGAGGGCTAGTCTAAGCGTGACGGGAAACATGGAGGTTTTCACCGAGGTTGTGAGAGAATGGAATTTACATTTTCATGAGATCCCTCTGGCTGCAGCTGGGGAACGGGGTGTCTGAGCAGCCCAGGCTCAGGACAGTGGTGGAGTGCACCAGGTGGGAAGAAGCAGTTGGATTCTGAGACGTCCTAAAGGAGAACCAATAGGATTTGCTAAAACATTGGATGAGGGGTGGCAAATAGGAGTCAAGGTTGGTACCAAGCTTTCTAACCTTGAAAATCATGGGGCCTCTTATTGAGGTGGGGAGCAGGTTGAGGGGTGGTCAAGAGCCTGCATCTGCACATGCTAGGGTGGAGGTGCCCGGTGATGTGGTTCAGGACTCACTACCCCAAAATGTGGCCTCTTGGCATGCTGAATATTCTCAGCTGGAGGAGTTGGCAGAAAGGTCGCTCTGGCCATCCCCACCACCCCTTCTCCCTGAAACAGGTCCTAAAGCTGAACTATGAGAGGTGCCCTCCCAGCCCTGACTTGTGTGGCTCTGTATGATGGGCATCATACTGCAAACTGAAAAGTTGCCGGTTCGATTCCCAGTCAGGGCACATGCTTGGGTGGCAGGCCAGGCTCCCAGCTGGGAAAGTGCAAGAGGCAACTGACTGATGTTTCTCTGGCACATCAATGTTCACTTCCTCTCTCTCTCCCTCCATTTTCTTCTCTCTAACAATAAAGAAATAAAATCTTTTAAAAAGAGAGAGATTCTCTCTCTCTCTCAAAAAAAAAAAAAAGTGGTGCCCTCCCTATGTCTGGACAAAAGGAGCTTCCTTTTCTCTGGAGACAAAGGGACACCAAGAAGAATCCTCATAAAAAGGCCTTGCTAAGTCCTTCCAGGCTATTACACTCCTCACACTCTCTAACTGTAGGAGACCGCTCTGCATGGTGTGGGCCCAGCTCCCACTGGGAGATGCACAGGACCCACACCCATGGATAGGTTCTCCCGTGGGGAATCAGGCCTGCATTGTACCTAGGCCGCTTTGAGACTTGCTTTTGCTAAAACTCCTTCACCCTGAATTGAGACAGCAAGTGCTTACTGTAACTTCCTAAAATCCATGCTAAACCTTCCAAGGAAGAGTATAACCAGTTCAACCACTTTTCCCTTTTCATTTGCAAATATCCCTCTTCTGTGATGTGATTAGCGGCATTGGCTCCCTTGTTTTCTGTAAAAGGTAACCACCTAAAGCGAACCTGTGCATAGTAAATGAGGACCATCATGTAATGTGACCAGAAAAAAAATAAAGGCCTGTGATGGTGGAGGCGGCGGCTTTTGCTCCCCTTGAGAGAAAAGCCATTCTTGCTCTTTTCCTCCACAGGACTCGGTCGTCTGTGTGAATGTCTCGTGTCTCATCCTCAATATGGCGGACCCCACGAGCCAGGGTCCAAGTCATCTAACCTACCACATTGCTACACAACTGCCCATTCTTCATCACACCCGCATAAAAATGCTCAGGTCTAAATGTGTCTGGGTTTTCATCTCCTTATCAAGGCTCCCACATCACATTAAATTTACAGTAAATAACTGTAAATGCTTTTCTCCTGTTAATCTGTCTTTGTCAGTTTAACTTTCAGACCCAGCCAGGGACCCTAGGAGAGTGGAGGCAAATTTCCCCTCCCATACACGGGCAGAGCTGGGGGGTAGGTGGGGGCCACGGGGGCCATGTTCAGGTGCAACGACAGGGCTGCAGAGGCCCGTGTGGGAGCCAGAGCCGCAGGACCTGACGAGAGCCCAAGGGAGCGAACCCACCTGGAGAAGCACAGGAGCCTGCGGCGCCGACAGTTCAGAGGTCGTTAAAGGTTCTGTTGACCGGAGAGACCTGGTTCTTCTTGCACACGCATGTAAAGAATTACATATCAGCAAACCTAGTAGTATGCAATCAGTTTATTAGTGGCCCATTTCCATGGAAGAGAACAGGACCGGGTAGAGTAGGGGGTGAAAGGCAAAGTTTCAGGGCAAAGCAGGGTGAGAAAAGCAAGAGAGTCTGGAGACCAGAGTGGCAAGCCCCTGGGCAACCTGAGGCCGGGTGGCCAGAGGCCCTGTGGCCCGAGAGCCAAGAGCACTCTGGGCCCCCGAGAGATAGAGGGAAAGAGACAGAGAGAGACAGAGAGACAGAGACAGAGACAGAGACAGAGAGAGAGGGAGAGAGAGAGAGTCAGGACTTATATAGTTGGTGGGATAGGAGGGAAAAAAATTACATATTGATTAACGGGTAAATGTGGTGCCAGCTTTCCTGGGGGAATATGACTACCCAAACTTAGGGATGTGTTGCGGGGGTCTGTTAGCCCAAATCCTTATCTTGCTCCAGACTCATTTGGTCGTCTTGTTGTAAAACAAGTATGTGACAGGAGGCAGTTAATTAGAATTGGGGCACTTTCCAAAGTTATTTATGGGCTCTTTCTGTAAGCATCAGGGACTCCCTTGTAAAACAGAGAGTGACCAGAGGTAGACAATTAACCAAAGTTGTTTTATGGGCTCCTCCTTGGGCACCGAGGACCCTCTCCCACATTCAGGCCTTGGGATGAAAGCACAGTTTCAAGGCTTTCTTTCCCAGATAGTGGAAACGCTACATAGAATTTCAAGGACTTCCCTTCTTTCTTGCTAACATAGTGTTTCTTGTGATGTTGGAACACCTGGCAATATTATCAGACCAGGCTCAGGACTGCTGAGTTAGTATGTGAGACCTGTCTCCTTCCTCCTCCCTGCCTCGGTTTACTATTTATTCTACCTAATTGGTAAAAGGTGTTTCCTGGCAACCAGGGTGCTAAATGCTGGCCAGTGACAGTATTGCAGCCTCAGAGTTCTTCCTGTGCTGTATCCTGCTTCAGTTCAGGTCGTGACCCATCCTACTTAAAGCTTTCTAGTGGCCTCCCGGTCGCATGCTGCCAGGTCCCAGGCGACCTCCCATTTGGGCCTCTCTGCCCTTGCTTCCCCCACACACCTCTCAGTCACTGAGCTCCAGGCTTAGCCCCCTTCAGTTTCTTTACTTCAAGATCCTCTCCCACCTCCGCACCTTTGCACACACTGTTCTCTTTGCCTAAAAAGCTCTTCCCTCCCCTTCCCCTGACTTCCTTTTTCTCTGGATCTCATCTCAAAAGCCGCCTCCTCAAAGAGGCCTTCCCTGACTCCTCATTCTAATGGAGACTGACACACACGCACACACACTCACCATTATTCTCTTTCATGGGACCCTGTGCTTTTCTTTTGAAGCACTTATTACAAGATGTAATTCTTTATATAAGAATGTATTGATTCAAGAAATGTCTGTCCCTCTTCCCCGACTTCACCATCAGCTGCATGTGACAAGGAAGATGACTTGTGTCTCACCACCATATGCCATGAAATATATACAGCTGAATGATGAGTGACTAGGGACCAGCACACTGGTGGATCGTGTACTATGTTCTCAATACTGTGCCAGGCTCTCACACACTGAACTGGTAGACATCATTGCTGCTAACCAGTATTTCCAGTTCTCTTCTCTTTCTAGTCAAACGGGATCACATATCCCCATCTCCTTGAAGTCAGGCTGGGCGAGAGCACTTATTTCAGCCAGTGCGGTACAAGCAGAAAGGGTGTGTGTCACGTTCGGATGGAAGCACGTACGAGCTGGCGTGCATGCCTGTGTGGAGGTGATGACATCATAAGGCAGAGGAACGTTTGTCATCTGTGGTCCCTGAGCAACTAAGAGGAGCAGAGCTCTCTCCCCCTGGCCCAGGAGGGGTAGACAGTGTGAGAAAGGAACAAAATCTCTGTGGTTTTAGGCCACTGAGGGTTTGTGGTCGTTTGTTACACAGCATAACCACCTGATTCATACAGTGACCTCATTGAATTCTCCTGACAGCCCCACAATGTCCTCTCCATGCCCACTTCTCAGAATCATTCAACCATCACGCACATATTGATTGAGTCCCTAACAGAAGGAGGCACTGGCCAACGAAGAGGAAAAAGGCATGGCCAGCCCCTGAAAAGCTTGCAGAAATGGTCAAGAAAATGGAGTGGAGTGGAAGCATAGCAGAAGGACTGGTCCTGGAAGAAGGAATGCCACGGTAGGATCCTGACCTGATGGTGTCCACTGTCCAAGCAGGTGGCGTCCCCTGGCACAGGGACCACCGTAGGCAAAGGTCAAGGGGCGGGGGGTGGAAAGGCTCAAACAGTGTGGGGGAGGATCAGTGGAATATAGGTGCATTCATTCAAATGTATCCTAAGTTGCTCTCACAGAGACTGTAAACTCTAATGGCTTCAGCAAGACACACGTTGAGTTTCCCTACACATAACAGTCCCAGAGGTAGATACTTCTAGATTGTAATGAGGCGCTGCTATCCCTTAAACTTATTTTCAGTCTTGGAGTTCAACATAGCTACTCCAGCTCCTGCCATCACAGCTGCATCCCATCCAGAGGGAAGGAGAAAGCATTAAGTGGAATGCATGCCCATTTCCTTTCAAGTTATAGCTGAGGAGTCAAGTCTTCCCTCTCCCCTTCCAGCAACTCCAGCATCCAGTCATCGAAGCCAGCCTCATCCCTCCTCTTCACCCTCAATTACCCTCTACATCCAACCAAGCCCCTTCTCTCCAGGTCTTCACCTCCTGCCAGACCCTGGCAGTGGCCTTCATCTCCCACTGATGCATCTCCCCCTGATGCATCTCCCCTTCTCCCAACCTCTAGGTCAGGCCCTTCCAGTCCACCATCCACAGAGTGACTGTCCAATTGCACCTCTGACCAGATCACTCCCTCCTTAGGAGAGAGTCCAGGCTACTGGGCAGAGCCCCCAAGGCCCTCTGCCCATTGCCCTTGCCTGCGCCTCCAGTTTCAGCTCTCGCCCCTGCAGTGTGCATCTCCATCTTCCCAGGTCCCCACTCACCTCCTCCCAAATGCCATGTGGTTTATCACTTCTGTCCCTTTGCTCATCCTTGAAACACCCTTTCTTGTCTTCACCTTACAACCCCTCACCCCTTAGGAATCAGCTCAGATGTTCTCCTTCAGAGTGGGCTCGGAGAAACTTCTCTGAGCTTCTGGTACATGGCATACTCTCCACTTCCCTATTATTTTATAACTATTTCTGAATACTAGTTTCTCCACATCTCTAGTAACCAATAGTGGACCTGAGCACAGCAGTGCTTGAAAAACAATTGATAAAAAATGAAGGGTGGAGACAGAAGCAAATTAGAGTACCTTAGAGAGGCAGTGTGGAGAGGAGGCTAAGGGCAAATACTGTAGCAGACTGCCCGAGGTTCAAATCCCAGCTCCACCACTTCTTTGTTGTGTGTCCCTGAGCAAGTTTTTTCACCTCTCTGAGCCTCAGTGTCCACATCTGTAAAGTGAGAGCAAAAACAGTGCTTCCCTCATACAGTTGTAAAGATGAGATGATTCAATGCATGTTGAACTTAGAACAGTGCCCAGCACTGAGTTAGTCCTGTTTGTTATTTGTTGGGAATTGCCCTGCTTGGTTTCAGAAGCTGTAATGCCCCATGGCTAAGGCTGAATAAAAGACCTTTGGACTATAAGCCACTAAGGAGACAAAGTTTATCTTCCTGGCAGGGGCGCCTCCTCTGCCCCCATTTACTTCACCCTGCTTGGCTCTGGGCAGATAACTGGTTAGCCAATGATGGGTAAGAATCCTCCTGGGAGGGACGACCTAAGACAGGCGTGGTCTCAAAGGGCCCTCAGGGAAGGACTTGGGGGGCTATAGAAAAAGGTGGTGATGGACCCTCACCCTTTGGCTTTAACATAGCCTGAGTCCTCATTCTGTCTGTAAGAAGTCTCCCAATCTCTTGGCTGCCTTACTTCCCCCACCTGACTTAAGCCTGAAACAATGCTGGAGGGCGGTGCAGCCCTGGGCAGGAATTGGCAGTTCCCTGGGGTGATCAAGCCCAGGAAAGAATGCATAAAATCCTGTGAAACCTGCTTTGCTAAGAATGCTCTCAATTTAAATGACAAGGGTCCAAGCATACAATGAGTTTGTTTCCCCAAAGTTTTATGGTCCTTAGCTATCTGACCCTGACTCAGAATAAGCCCTCCACACCAGTTCTTTGAATGTTATCTATTGTTTGATCATTACTGCCTGACAGTGATTGATGAGCTTTATGTATATGCCCTGTATTCCTATGTAAATTGAACCCAATAAAAGCCCATTGAGGAACAAGCTCAAGGCCCTTCTCCTCTAAGAGATTGGCCACCTTTCCTCCCTAAGCAGATCATGTCTTGGTAGACTTATTCTCATCCATGCTGGCCAAGGAGGGTCTACGAGCAGAGCCCCACACACAGTTATTAGGTCAAGGTCACTGAGGAACTTCCAACAAGCAAGCAGAGAATTGCCTGAGCAGATTTGCAACTCAGAAAGACAGGAGAACACTTCCACTTCCAAGCAAAATAAAGTAGCAGATGTATCTTCCTGCCTGAAACAACCACAATAAAATAGACAGAATCCACAAAACCACAATTCTCAAGGCACTGGGCATTAAACTCTGGGCAACAGTGGCCCCTGAGATATGGAGAACAGATGAGGTCAGCTCTACAGCTGACCCTTGTACTGTCTGGAGAGAGTGCCCAGGCTGTGGTGCAGGGGGTGGGGGTCCAGGCAGAGCTGGACTCCAGGGGGATCAAGGTGGGTAGAGTTCAAAAGTTCACAGGTCAGAGGCTAAAGGAAAAAGAGCTGCACAGAGAGAGAACCCCAGAGAGGCTGCCCTCACTCAGCCGAACACAGATCATGTTCCCTTAGGGAACAAGCTGAGCCTGGTCAGAGGAAACAGTTGCAGGGCCACACAAGCTCCACCAGCCAGAGCAGAAAACCCCATAGTTCACAGCGGAGGCCGGAGGACTCATAAAAGTTTTGCCTCCCTAGTGGGTCCAAATGGTCCCTGAACACATGCTGCTTTGGTCGCACCTAACCAAGCTTGAAAGCAAGACTAAAAGGACCAAACCATCCCCAAGTGACTTAAGCACATTCTGGACAAAGCTCAAGAATATTTACATGTATATAAAAGTAACCAGCTGTGTGAGGAAGAACTCAAAAAAGTTGCATCCAATAAGAAGATGCCAGGTATACAAAGAAAGAGGAAAATGAGAAAAGAAATAATGAGAAAAGAGATCAATTCATTGAAATCAACACAGAAATAACATAGATATGGAATTGTATTCCATATGTTCAAGAAGTTAGAAGGAAATTAAACATTTAACTAGAGACATAGAAGATATTTTTTTAAAAAATCCAAGGAGTAAAAGAACCAAGCAAGCTTCTAGAGATGAGCGCTACAATGCTGAGATTAGAAGTGCACTGGATACAATTAGTATCAGACTGGATGTCACAGAAGAAAGGTTTAGTGAACCTGAAGACATAGCAACAAACTATATAAAATAAAGCACAAAAAGAAAAAAAAGACCAAAAAAGAAGAAGAAGAAGAAGAATAGCATATCAGAGTTATTGGACAACGTTAAGGCATAATATAATATGTAATAGATGTTCCCAAAGGAGAGAAGTTAGAGAGTCAGAAAGAAACATTTTTGCCGAAATAATGGCTATTTTCACCCTGGCTGGTGTGGCTAAGAGGACTGAGTGCCAGTCTGCAGACTGAAAGGTCACCCGGTGCGGTTCCCAGTCAGGGTGCACGTCTGGATTGCAGGTTCAGTCCCATCTGGGTCATGTGCAACTGATCGACATTTCTCTCCCTCTCTTTCTCCCTCCATTCCTGTTTCTCTAAAATAAATAAATTAAATATTTTTAAAGAAAAGAATTAATGGCCATTGTTATGGGGTTGTTTGGGGTTGAGTTTTGTAAGTTCTGTATAAATTTTGGATAGACACTTTTCCAAAGAGGACATACAGATGGTTGATAGGCATATGAGAAGATACTCAACATCACTAATCATCAGAGAGATGCAAATTAAAACCACAATAAGGTATCACTTCCCCCTCTCAGAATGACTGTCATCAATAAATCAACAAACAGCCCTGGCTGGCGTAGCTCGGTGGATTGAGCGCGGGCTGTGAACCAAAGTGTCGCAGGTTCGATTCCCAGTCAGGGTACATGCCTGGGTTGCAGGCCATGACCCCCAGCAACGGTACATTGATGTTTCTCACTTTCTCTCTCCCTTCTCTCTCTAAAAATAAACAAAATAAAATATTTAAAAAAAAATAAATAAATCAACAAACAAGTGCTGGGGAGGACGTGGAGAAATGGGACTTTTGTGCACTGTTGGTGGGAATGCAGACTGGTGCAGCCACTGTGGAAAGCAGTAGGGAGTTACCTCAAAAAAAAAAAAAAAAAACGGAACTACCTTACGACCCAGCAATTCCACTTTTGGGAATTTATCCAAAGAAACCCAAAACACTAATTTGGAAGACTATATGCACCCCTATGTTCATTGCAGCATTATTTACAATTGCCAAGATTTGGAAGCAGCCCAAGTGTCCATGAGTAGACGAGTGGATAAAACAACTATGGGACAGTTACACAATGGAATACTACTTGGCCATTAAAAAGAAAAAAATTACAATTTGCAATAGTAAGGATGGACCTGGAGAACATTATGCTAAGAGAAATAAACTAGTCAGAGAAAGACAAGTACCATATGATTTCACTCACGTGTGGAATCTAATGAACAAACTAAACTAAGAAACAAAACAGAGACAGACTCATAGATAGAGAGCAGGCTGACAGCTCTGCGGGGTTGGGAGGGTGGCGGGATCAAGCAAAAATTAAAAAGAACTCATGGACACACAATAGTGTGGTGATTGCAGGGGAAGGGGTGGGTAGAGGAGGAAGGAGGGGGATAAATGGTAATGGAAAAAATACAATTAAAAAAGAACTATTAATACAATGGCCAAAAAATTTCCAAATATAACAAAAACTATAAACCCACAGACCTAAGAAGCTCAACAAAACCCAGTACAAGAAAAATGAAGGAAACCAAAGCATGTCATCATCAAATCACTTAAAACTAGCAGTAAAGAGAAAAATGTAAAAGCAGCCAGAGGAAAGAGACACACATTACACACAAAGGGACAAAGGTAAGGGTGATGGCAGATCTATCGTGTGAGAGAACACATGCCAGGAGACAGGGAGAAACATGTTTAAAGAACTGAGACAGCCCTGGCTGGTGTGGCTCAGTGGACTGAGCACTGGCCTGCAAACCAAAGGGTTGCCGGTTCGATTCCCAGTCAGGGCACATGCCTGGGTTGTGGGCCAGGTCCCCAGTAGGGGGTGCTCAAGAGACAACCACACATTGATGTTTTTCTCCCTTTCTCCCTCCCTTCTCCTCTCTCTAAAAATAAATACATAAAACCTCTAAAAAAGAACTAAGATAAGGACTGGACACTGGGAGAGGAACTGAAAACTGAGTCTGCATCCAGGGTGAGAGGTGGTGGTAGTGGGCATGGAGGAGAGGACAGAGAGAATGACAGGGACTCGGCTACTGATGAGAAGTGGGAAGGGGCGTTCAGGGGAAGGTGCAGGTTTCTGGCATGGGTGGCTGCTGACCACCCAAATGGAGACCATGGAAGAGAAACACATTTAGAAGACCGAGTTCCACTATGGGTGATGGAGTAGCCAGTGGGAGGGCAGAAGGAGGTTTGGGGGTTGGGGGAGAGGGGTACACTTGGCAGTTCTCTGATGGTGTATGAGTCAGGATAGGAAAAGCTCTAACTTAAAAACAAATTCTGAAATCACAGCATCGTACCCTTCAAGGGTAGTTCTTGTTCATGCCAAGTTCATCGTAGGTTGGCAGAGGGTCTCCAGCCAGTGACCAGAGACCCGGGCGCCCCCCATCTTATATGCCACCATCTCGTGCTACTCGAGGCGGCACCTCCGTCCAAGAGGTGACAGCACTGGGGCTCCCACAGCTTGTTGGCCAGGACTGGTCGTGTGGCCCCAACCCAACTGCAAGGGAGGCTGGGATGTACAGGAGGAGGACACAGAATATTGGGAAGGCGCTGAAGCCACCAGTTTAGATGAGCGAGGCCATGGAATTTCGAGGTGGAAGAAGAAAAAGGTGATGGACACAGACCTGGAGCTCAGGAGGGAACCCTAGCACTGGAGGAGCGGGTGGAAGACGGAAGCCCCAAACCACAGATGAGGGCAAGCGGGGTCAGGGGAGGAGAGGGGAACCCACTGTCCTGGGGGGCGGGCAGCCAAGGCTACGGGGCCGCTGCAGTCTCCTCCTGACTTCCTGTGCTCTCATGGTGCTTTTGTAGTCTTGCCAACATCTTCAGTAGATATTATTATCTGTTTCACAGAAACTGAAGTTGGGAGAGCTGAGATTCAGGCGTCTGAGTTTCAGACCTGCCACAGACCAAAGCCAGGGCTCTAACCCCAAACTCCTGTGTGGGCCTCTACATTTGCCCCGCCCCGGTGCCCTCAACCTATGCCCACAGGTGCCAGGCACGGCTGCCAACCTGCATGGGCTGGGTGCACAGACTGGTCCCTCCCCTCCAGCTTGGCTCCCAGCTTCCCCAACACAAGCTCAGAAGAGGCAGTGTTTCCCGACAGTGTGTTCATGGGCCTCTAGTAACCGTGGCCACTGACTTTCTAGGTTGATCCGAATGGGGGGGGCGGAGGGTGTCTCCTGGGATCTCTCAAAAGACTCAGTTTCCTCTGCTGCTGTGTGTGTGAGGGTGGTCAGTGGTGGTCCTTGGGGTCCCACCCAACGTAAGACATCGAGTTCTGCTCTTTCTTCACAGGCAAGCCCACCCACCACCTGCGGTGGGGCACAGGGCTGGCTCTCCAACAACCCCGCCATTTCTGCATCCTCCTCCAGGGCCCCACAGTATTAACAAAGCCTGATTCTTGGATCGCAGACACACAGCCTGGGTGGCGGAAGCTGAAGGAAGGGCCTGATTTGCATACTCAAGCCCTTCCCCCAACCTTAGTGTGTGCACAGTTGCCGTAGCAACTGGCCCCAAAAGACTCTTCTTCACAGTCACCTCCCCTTTCTGTGCTACTACAATGCTGGCAGGCTCTGAGAGCTCAGAGCTCAAACCTTCATTTTATGGATGAAGAACTAAGGCCCAGAGAGGGAAAGCAACTTGCCCAAGGGCACAGAGCAAGCCAGCAGCAGAGCCTTACCTAGAATCCAGATCTCTCGATTCCAGCTCCAGGGCGCCTGTCATTCTGGGTTCAGGGCTGAGTGGCGTTCAGGAAGTGGTAGGGCAGGAGGTGGGGGACTGCTTGCTACTTGAATTAAGGTAATCTCAAAGTTCTTTCAAAACTTACCTGTCCCCGTCTCATACCTTTGGGGTAGCCAGTAGCTGGTGTCTTGATGTCCAATATGGCTGCAAACTGACAGATGTGTTCTGGGAGAACATGACTTGGCCCAGAAGCCTGAGGCTTTGACAGCAGAATTTTAGAGGTGCCAGGCTCTAGCAGACCCTCTCCTGGGAGAGAAGTCCTATTTAACTACTTACTTTGGAGATTTTCAAACACAGGTAATAGCACAAAAGCCTCAGGAGCTCCCAGGTGCCCATGTGCAGCTCGACAGTCAACTCATGCCTACTCTGGGTCCAGGCCCGCCCCTTCCTGCCCGCTGGAGTACTCTGAAGCAACCTGGGGCTGAGAAAGGGGTTCTTTCCACCCTGTTCGGTGTGGCTCAGTTGACTGGAGCATTGTCCTGCAACCAAGAGGTCACAGGTTTGACTCCTAGTCGGGGCACCTGCCTGGGTTGTGGGCTTAGTCCCTGGTTGGGGTACATGTAGGAGGCGGTTGATCAGTTTCTCTCTCTCTTCCTTCCCTTCTCTCTCTAATGAAAATAAAATAAACCTTTGGAAAAAAATTTAAAGCTTCTTTCCAACCAATCCTGGAAGAGGAGAACTCCAGAAGCGCAGGCCAGGGAAGCCAGCAAGGAGGGGCCTTGGGCAGAACCGCCTTTGAAGTTCAGGAGGCCGCGGGGCTGGCGGGTTCCTGGCTCCTGCGCAGAAGCACCGGAGCACCGGAGCGAGCCCACTCTGGCCCCGGCTCCACCCCTCTTTGTTTTCTGTCCCTCTTCGTTCCCCCTCACTTGCAATAAAAACATAATTACCAGCTTTATTTTTTTTAAAGGGCAAATTATGGTGACATGCTTTAATTATCTGCCAAGCAATGGCGGGCTGAATTACACAGGCAGGGCCTTGGAGGTTACCTAAAAATAAAGCAAGGAACCTCATTAGACACTAATTGCTGCTTTTGCCAGCTGAAGGGAGCATTTGGCACTGTGTGCCATTCAGTGCCGCGGTGTCTTTGGGGAGGTGGAAGGCCTGCAGCGCTCAGCGTGCCAGGGCCCGGCCCTGTGGGGCAGCCGGGCAGTGCCAGGCAAGCAGGAGGGCGGGGAGGGCGCCTCAGACTCCCCTCACCGTTCAGCGGAAGATGGGAACCCAAGCTGGGAGGGGGAGCAGCAGGCCCCGCTCAAAGTATCGAAGAAAAGGCCTGTCCTCTGGCTGGAGGGGGCCACACAGCCTCCTGGAAGCTCAGCATCATCACGTGGCCCCTGAGGACCCCTCCCTGGGCCTGCAGGCTGAGGTGGGGTGGGGCACCGGTGGGGTGCTAACAGGCCGCTCCCTGGCCCCCTTCTCCTGTGCCTCCAGACATGGGACACTGGCACTCAGAGCCAACCACCGGAGCTGGAAGGGACCCGAGTTTGTATACTGCTGCCAAAGCCGCGTGAGTCCCCAGGGTCCTTCGGGTTCCACCAAAGTGCCCTGCGTGTCCAGCACCTGGTAGCTCGTGGGCTCCTGCTCAGGGCTGGTAGCATCCCCAGTCTTGGTGTTGAGCTCTGACAAGCTCTCGAGTGGGTGTTGCTCCCTTCTGATGCTGAAACCCCAAGGTCAGGCACCACACGACTCGTGCACCTCTGTATACCCAGGACCTGGCCCGCAGTAGGCACCTAACACCTGCGGAAAGGGTGCTGAAGGGGGTCTCACAGGGTGGCCAGTTTATCTAGTCTTTCCGGGACATTCCTGGTTTCAGCAGTGTGGGCGCTGCACCCCAAGACTCTCCCTGGCCTGGTAGCCCTAGGCCTGGACTCGCCCTCCTGCCTGCCCCAAACACAGTTCAGCCACACGCCTTGACCTTTGAACAGGTGGTGGTTCTCACACTCAGGCTTGCACTGCAGTGCCCGGAGAGGCAGACCTCGGGACCCCATCCCAGGGCTTCCGGGCCAGCAGGCGGGGAACGGGGCCCATAATCCGCTTTACTAACCAGACCCCCGGGATGCTGCTCGCTGATTTAAAGAAAGGGTTCTGCGGCTCCACAGGGCTTCATCTGACCCCCGGGGCTGCATGCGAACCTCCTGGGGAGCTTGGAGAACAAACTCCTGCAGGGCCCGCCCAGAGAGTCTCGGACCCAAACCTCCCGGGGAGGGGCTGGCTCATCTGAAAGGCAGAATCCCCTTTCCTCCGCCCTGAGACCAGCCCGGGGGCTGCCGCTGAGCTCACCTCCGGGCCTGGCCTCCGGCTGGGAAGCTGAGGCCCGGGAAGAGGCGGGAGCACAGAGCCTGTGGGGACCCCTTTGCCCCTCTTGCAGAGCAACGGTCTCTGGGGGCCACCAGGTCTCTGTCCAGGGACCAGGGGCACTGAAAACCCCCCAATTTATTAAAATACAAAATTCTGTAGGTACTGAGCACTTGTCCACCTTTCCTGGGTGTCCCACATGAGTCCAGGGAATTCATAATTTGGGACATGGAGCAAAGATGAGAAGCCACCTGGCCCAGGAAGGGCCCTGGGCCTTCCCCACTGTGGGCATCAGCACGGTTTCCCCGCCACACGTGGAGCCCAGCCCTGCTGCACTGGCCCGTGCCCTCTAGGTGATGGGTGGTCCCCACCCTCCCCCACTGCTGCCGCCGGCCGACCTCCGAAAGGCCTGCTGGGGACCGGTCCGGGCCCTCAGGCCCATGAAGCCCGCACACCTCTTCTCTGCACCTCAGTGCTCAGAATTCATTCCCCACCCAGGGTTTCCCCACCCACCCCACCCCGTTCCCA